>NC_136606.1:15497717-16097717 GCF_910589615.1 Taurulus bubalis
TGTTGATTCTGCTCATTGCCTTATTGAATTGCATATTTAAAAATAACAAAAACTGGCATTAAAAAAAGCAAAGGCATGGTTGCCTTTCTTGTAAAGAATGATGTATTTGCCTTGAAAGCAACCCAAAAATCAATCAGTACAGCCATTAGCTTAATGGGTTAAGCTTTTATGTGATGGCAAATTGGAAGTAGACAGTAGCAGATCATGATCAAAGGTACTGGTCATACTGGCCAGCAGAGGACAGTGTCAACCCATGGGGTGGAAGCCTGTGAGCGCGTCTGAGGGTGGAGGTGTATCCAACAGGTTTTACATTATTGTATTTAACTCATCCTTAATGTGCTCAGCAGGTGTTATGTTAGGCTGCCTGTTGGATTTTAATATTTCTCATGTGCAAGTAAAAATCCTGGGCTGATTGTGTTGCTGGAGGAAAGGTCAGGGCTCAACTTCAGGGGGACTTTGACCTCATGGTGTGAGACAAAAGATCAAACAGACCACTGCATAGATCTAATCAGTCAGAACAACATTCCTTTAGCGGTGTGAGTGTCCTGAAAGGGTCAACATAGCTGATTTCACGGTCATTAATGAGTCATACAAGCTTAAATGTGTGAAAAGAAAGGATGAATCCTCCATATTTGAAAGTACAATGTGGTCATACTATTATCCTAGAATCCGGATAGCTACCATAGCCATGACATTTCAAAGTAATTTGTCATGAATCAAAACACCACGGAGCTACATTTAGGTGATGTGTTTTGACCTCGTTTAGGTCTACCAATTAACTGCTACCATGCATTTTCAAAGATGTCTCATTTTAAAATGCTATGGTCTCTAACTTACAAGCGCTCCTGAATTATAATGTGGATTCATTTCCACAGAAAGATATATTTTTGCTGTGAAATATGCTGCCTGTTATTGTGGTATTTTTAGTTGAGGCTGCACAAGGATATTAAAATGTCTGCTTGTTCTGCCTTCCTTTCTCTCACATATATATGCCACACAGACGTATCCCAAGAATCTTCCTCCTCTTTCCTGACATTGTGAATGACAGACGTTTACGTTCACCAACACACGTCTCCTTGCCGGCTGTCTCTCCGTGTCATTTTTCACGGTATCCTGCCTGGTTTACATTTGCCTGAGGCCTTTAAGGGTTCTGTCCACCTCCGTATCTACCTTTTTTCTTTCCCACAAATTGAATCCCCTCAGGCAGCACAACAACAGAGTGAATACATGCTCAACTGGATTTTTATGCTTTGAATCCATTTTTGAAGGAGACAAGTGGAGAAAAATACAGCTGAGCAAGCACATGTGAAAGAAATGAGGGCAAAGTACGCTAAAAGAAAACCTCACCACGCAGGTAATGAAAACATGAATTGCAACTTGAAGACATTTCTCACCATGGCTGTGTATGACAGCGAGCTAATGGCACTCATTTGTTTTTTCACTCATATCTTAGCTCTATAATAATTCTTCATAATTTTAAGGACTGCTTTTCTTTATATTTGATGTCATCTTTGAATAACACATCTGATGATACTAGCCTGTCACAATATGTTTACATGATTTAATTGAAGACTTTGACTGAATGAATTGGAAAAATCAAAGATGAATCCTAAATAAATAAAAAGAGGAAACCACGACTCTATATGACTCAGACTTTATTGAAACAAATGTAAACATATTAACACACTTTAGCTAAATATAGATGGATGAGAGTGAAATTCTATCTTTAAAATGTTGTATCAGACTCCTGATTTTAAATCACAAACCTACTTCTTCATATTCAAAGTTAGAGTTGATTGTAATTGTAACCAAGCGTCACTGAACTGATCTTTAACTTAGATTCACACTATAACTTCATATATGTGTGTGTTCTCAAGGAAGATGGAACTTAATAAAAGAAACAAAGGAAACTCAAAGTTTGGACATTTTATTCTCAATTTATTTTACAAGGTACTCAAGACCCTTTACATGTTAAAAACAAACAACAAAAGCAACAACAATATAAATAAGAGAGATGACATAACAGCAAGAAAGATAACAAAAACATAGTTAAGCATCACAGGTTAAAAGCAGATTTAAATAAATTAGCTTTAAGTGCTGTTTTGAAAGTGGCGAGTGACGGAGAATGTCTAAGGTGATGGAGAGAGTTCCAGAGGGAGGGGCAGGATGGAGGAGGCCCCGCCCCCTCAGAGGGAGGGGCAGCATGGAGGAGGCCCCGCCCCCTCAGAGGGAGGGGCAGCATGGAGGAGGCCCCGCCCCTCAGGTCTGATGCTGGGACAGAGTGTGTGTGTGTGTGTGAGATCTGAGGTGCTGGGAGCATGTCGGTGCTGGAGGTCAGAGAGGTATGAGGGGCGAGGCTGTGAAGGGCTTTGTTGTGATGAGGAGAACCTTGATCTGGATTCTGTGCTGTATGGGGAGCCAGTGGAGGTTTTGGAGGACTGGGGTCATGTGATCTCTGGTGCGGGTGTGGGAGAGCAGCTGAGTTCTGGATGTGTTGTAGTTTGTTGATGTTTTGGTGGATGTGCCGTACAGGACGCTGTTGCACTGGTCCAGTCGAGAGGTGATGAAGGTGACGATGAAGGCGAGGATGAATGTTTCAGTGACCGAAGAGGAGAGGGAGGGGCGTAGACGGGAGATGTTTAAGATGAAAGAAGGTGTTTTTTTTGTGATGTGCTTGACGTGGCGTTCAAAGCTGTTGGAAGAAGCAGAGTTACTGATGTGTGTTAGAGAAGAGGAGAGAGGAGCCCAGTGTATCAAAAGATGTCCCCAGCAGTTGGTCTGTAGCAGCTGTTACATTGTTAACTGCACAAACATAAAATTAACATCATCGCGATCAGCAGAGTCTTTTCTCTCTGTTGATAATAGTATGTTGATGATTGGACTTTGCAGCATGTCAAGCAGCAGCTTTCTTGCTGACTATAATGGTGTCAGTGTTAATAACAGCCTCATAACGCTCCACAATCATTTGATTATTTACATTGACACTATTCAACTAGTCCAACGCTGCAAGTTCAAACCAGAGTTTGACCTTTGACCTTTAGAGTCTCACTAATATCTCTCACCATGGCTTCATGTTTTCAGCTTTTTAATTAGTGAGCCGTAGACTTGGTGACTTTGGTGAAAGTATTTCTCTGAATGCTTCTTAATAGTGTTGACTTTCAGGTTATTTATGTTGGATATAAGCTGCTCTACACAAATCATGTACATTTAATTTACTTTTATCTTGATAATTATGTATAAAGCCTATTCAGACAGGATGTATTATTTCAGTTTTCATCTCATAAGCCTGTGATCTTTCCACATTAATAAAGCCCCAACTACCTTAGTTATTCAGAGACACTTTGCATTTTAAAAGTGTGTATACATGCTTCTGTTTACTGAGTTTCATCATCTTAGCTGTCAGTAAGACAACTGAAGTAATAGAAAAGGACGCGACTGATCAACTCATTATTAATCAACTCACACAATGAGGAAAATAGACATTACTGGTAAATAATGCTAATATTAAAACTATCCTTAAACCCCTCAGTGATGAAGATTACATGTTTTTTCCTGTAGAATATAATTGTTTATTGCAGAACCAGTTCCTGTCGTTCACCTGAAATACCATTTGGAACTTCTTTTATGACGTAACATTGATCATTTTATTGATCAGCTTCAGTTAAAATCACAACTAAACATATACCAGTACTTCTTTTTTATAGTCGCCATCATGTCATGCAATGGTATTAACACTGTATATATTGAACCAGAGGCAGAAACATTCATTTGATTTTACATTCATTTTATTTGATTTTGAAAGGGAGACAGCTGATTAGCAGGAGAAACCCTTTCATGATTGATTAAAATTGATAATTTAGAGTTTCCAATTAGCCGAAAAGTGAATATTTTTTTTCTTTTTGTGGGAGGAAACCTGAGTACCAGGGGAAAACCCACGCAGACACAGAGAGAATATACAAACTCCACACAGACAGAAAGAGGAAAGAATCTGTTATAAAGGGCCAAATCCAGCAAATGTTTTGATCATTTGAAAAGAAAATGGAACCTTAAGTTCAAGTTTTGATCTTGAACTTAAAAAATTAATACAAAGAAACAAAGAAAGCAATATGAATAAGTGGATTAACCCAAACGTTTTCTGGAGTTAAACATCATTTTGATTCAGTTCTGGAAATTCTTTGTATAAAATATATTTTATATATTTTTTATTATTATTTTTTAATCATATTTTTTCAGGTTTAAATATATTTTTCAGTTTCAAATCATATTTAACTTTTAAAATGTGAACCTGAGTAAATTAGCTATGTAATATAGTAACCTTGCAATATAGTAATAAAAATCATCATTAACTGCGTCACAACAACATTAATGCACGTAGCTCACCATAGCAGCTTTTGCCCATGCAATCAGAAAAGGCAGCCAGTGTTATATATTGTATAAATATTACTATGTGTTACATTAATAGTACTCTGTAAATCCTTCAGTTCCTTCTATACCTCAGCGGTAGTGGTTCCACTGTTTTTATTATTTATAATTATAAATTATGTTAATGAAGCGAGGAGAAAAGGAAGCCGGTGTTAGAATATATTTTAGAAATCTTACTATATTGCAAGGTTACTATATAATACATATCTAATTTACTCAGGTTCACATGTTATTATTGTGGAGCATTTTGTAGTGTGAATGTTATTTGCTTTGTACTTTCAGTCAGCCTCTTCCCTCCAGATCGAAATTTGAAAATATAAAATCTACAAAGATATGTTATTCAAAAAAATTCCAGAACTGAATTTAACCCCAAAAAACTTTTCATACACTTATTTGTATTGTTGTTAATGTGTTATCATTGTTGAATTCTTTCAAATTTCAAGACCCAAACTTGAACTTTCAGGTTCACATTTCTTTTTCAAATGATCAAAACTATTTTCCTGGATTTGGCTCCAACTCTGTGAGGCTGCAGTGCTAACCACTGAGCCACTGTGTCGCCCGGAAGGAGGGAGAGAGGGGGATAGAGGGAGGAAAGATGGAGAGAGCGATACACAACGTATCGACAACGTATTGTCGATACGTTGTTTTTACCTGAAACAACAGATGTCCGAGAAAGACCAGATCTCCGGATCTTTTTGCTCCAGTCCTGCCAGCAGGCCTTCCACTTCTTTGGCCCATTCAAGCAAATCATCCTGCAACTGAAATTTATTGACCCAGAGAGGCAGAAACATAGAACATTTATTTTATGTTTAATTTTTGTATTTAATTTTTGGGGATTGAGGGGCAGACCTGAGCACCAGGCGAAAACCCTTTCATGATTATGATTGATAATGTAGGGATTCCAATTAGCCTAAAATGAATATTTTTCCTGAGTACCAGGAAAAAAAACCTGCAGACACAGAGAATATACAAACCTCCTCGTCCGACTCCGTTGGGGACACAAGGGCCTCAGTCTCTGGGGGCGCTGGCTTGTCATGGATCACCACGACGGTAAGATTGAATTCTTTGACCTCGGCCAACTCGTTAAAGTCCAACCAGAAGGACTCAACGTCGTCGTTCACAGTGGAGAAGGTCTCAACGTTGTTGTTCACAGTGGCTAAATCCTTTGTGTCAGGACTCAGCAACGGGATGATCTGCAGGTTGGATGGCTCCGTCACAAATCTGTTTGTGGGAGGAGCCTCCACCACTTCTCTGGACACTGAGGCCACACAGGGCTTCTTGTCCTGCCTGGTGACCTCTCCCCATGTAGATGCTGCAGTACAAACAAACAAACACACTAATCGATCCTCTATGACTTGGTAGGAGCATGGTAAAAGCTTCTTCTTCTACGTATTTTGACTATCTACGATCTATCTTAGTCCAATCCCATTGCACATGAAAACAAGCTGTGATCCTCAGGAATATTGTCTTACCTTCGGCCAGTTTAGCGGCCAGTTTGGCGGCATTGGACCGGTCCCTCTTTCTCTTCACTCCCTACACAAAAACAAAGACGTTAGACTTTCCGTCCAACATGAGCTGAAAAAAACAAGACTCTGTCAGTGACTTTGCATCATTAGCTCTAGTATTCTGGCGTTAACATGAGTTGTACATACGTAGTTGTTTTTGGGGGTCCAGCCCGGGTGGCATTGAGCGTGGCGGCATTTCTCTACCTTGGCCTGCTCGTAGTATTTGGCCTGCTCGTCTGTGGACAGAGACTTCCACTGTGGAGAGAGACAACATGAATGAGACAGGGCTCCCACAAACTCCCACGGTGCATTTGTGTCGAAACAATTTGCATTAAGACGTGTTCTCTAGTTATTAGACAATCATTTAAAATCATCAAAAGTTGCTGTCAAGATGTGAAGATTTAGAGTTAGAGGAAAGAGGACACAGATCAATAAAGAACAAGCACATCTGCAGAGTCTTTTACCAAACTGTCATGAAGGTGGTGTAGCATTGAGTGTCTCACAGAGCAAACACACGTACCTTCTGTCCTAGAATGACGTTGAGCGCTACACACCCGATGGTCTTCATTTCGGCCGCATAAATTGGCCTCTGCTCCTTCATGAAAAGCATGAAGGAGTTGGGTGGCTTCTTTATGTAAGGCCCATCATGGGCCACACGCTTTCTCTTTCTGTGGGAAAACAGAAAAAAAACAGAAGCATTTTAGGAAGAAACACGAAAGTGAGCCGAATAAAAAAAGACATGGGTGAAACGCACCCTTGTCTGTGCTGAATTTCATTCAAAAAGACAGATTATAATAATATTCATGCAGGAATCTTGGCAGACAAACAACAGACACTTCAATGTAAATAAAAGGTGAATGTGGCCAAAACAACAGAGATCACTTACTCTGTCTCCACGGTGGTCGGTTCGGTCTTCACGGTGGTCGGTTCGGTCTTCACGGTGGTCGGTTCGGTCTTCAAGGTGGTCGGTGCAGGGAGCAGGTACAGCGCCTGTCCATCTGGCCTAAGTCATAGAAAGATTGTGTTTAAAGAAAGAAACACCAGCTCAATATCTGTGTACATACGTGTGTGTGTGTGTGTGTGTGTGTGTGTGTGTGTGTGTGTGTGTGTGTGTGCGTGCGTGTGTGTGTGTGTGTGTGTGTGTGTGTGTGTGTGTGTGTGTGTGTGTGTGTGTGTATTCACATGTGTGTTACTTACAGGTATCCAAATAGAGGCAGGTTCTGGATCAGCTGTGCCAGAATATTGTTATACTGGAGACACAAACACACACAGAGCAGCTGGTTAGAGAACAGTGTCACCTGTCTATCACTAAAGAAGATCTTACTGGTTCACTGATCAAATTAAGCTGCAATTATGTTGAATTACAAGTTGAACTTGAGCTCAGCCTGACAAGTGTAACTGACGCAGACAGTTCATACATTTATGAATACATTGTTTATTAACCTAACAAATAAATGCATCTTACTGGCTGTGGAGGAGCTGCAGGGCCACTGGTTGCTGCTACATTCAGGACGTGCTGGACAATAGGCTGGTTCTGTGAAAAGAGGGAAGGTTAGCCAGCCATTAAACTCGCATCTCAAATGTATGGAGACACACAACAGTAAAGCCAATCAATAAGTATTCTGTTAAGACAATAGTTTAGTTTATGTCATTACTCAAGAAGAAATAATAACTTGGGACAAATATTCTCTAATGATAACTCTTCCTAACCTCTTCTTTGTATCTTACCTGTCCCTGCCTATAGAAAGCTACCTGACTGTACAGAGGACCTGGCTGCATGGGTCCAACATCCTGTCTCTGAGGAGCCACTAATGGCTGCTGGACAATATGATGGGACAGAGGTGGTGGTGGTGGTGGTGGTGGATCACTATTCACGGCTCCAGAGATGGGCAACCGGCCGTCCGGCTCAATAGTTGACATTGAAGTCTGATCCATTTGGGAGGACATTTTGTTTGCGGTATTCACTTTCAGAAAAAAAATAAAAAATTCTCAAGTAAACTGGGATCCTGTGACAAATATTGAGAAGACTATTAATGACTAATTACTATAATTATAATAAAATAATATTATTATTATTATTATTATCTAATAGATTAACTAGAACTATCTGTAAAAGTAAACTCACAGCTACACAATATCACTATATTACTGACAGAATAATAAAATCACTATGTCTGGAGATTGTATTTTTTCTACTTCTACTGAACTACAGTTCAAAAGAAAATATTGTTCACTTTACTGCACTACACTTGTTTGACAGCTACAGTACCTACTTACTTTGCAGACAAAGTTATACCACAATACATAATTTATAATTGTTTTCACCTGTACATTTAAATGCAGCTTACATGTTGATGAATTAGTATTAATAATCCAATATTAATACATATGATATTGAACTTTGAAATAAGCCAATCTGCATGCTAAGTATTTATTTTACAGTCATTGTACTGATAAAAGTCCTGAACCTAAGTGTCTTTACTATATTCAACAATTCTTTGAGGTGAACAATTTGACATTTCACAGACAAGAGGAAATATGTTTCAGTGAAGTTTAGAGAGATAATAAAATCAACCTCATGAGAGTTTAACTTGTACTCTGGGTGAAAACACACAGTGCTACTTGGCTAATAAGCTGCTTGAGTCCTTACCTGAGGCTTGAGTTCGTTAGCTAGCTAGCTTAGCAGAGGTGCTGTTCTTCAAGAGAAGGTTTGCTGTTCTCTGGTGGGGTCTTCAAGCACAATGAGGAGAAGAGAGGGAAACTTTTCTCTTATAGAACACAAAGGTTCCATGAAAGCTCTTAGAACATTCCATCTCTTGCTTAAATTCAAACAACAAAAACAAAATTGAAATAATGACATTAGAACCCACTGTCACTAGGCCACGCCCCCTGGCTGCCTGAACTTCATGAGGTGGCACCTAATTAGTATGAGATATATGTTTATTATTATCAGCTGTTATGAAATGGGTAACTGATACATGTGTGTAATATTGGGTCATGCATATGGAGTGCAAATATGAAACTATGACAATGCAGTATACATCAATACAAATCACAGCCACAGTGCTGTGTATACATTTATATTTAAAATAAAGGTTTAAAAAAAACGTTCATTGTCTACAACAAAATCCATAAATCATAAATCTGACAAAAGTTGGCGTACATTACTGGAGAAACCATGATTTAGTACATCTTTCCTCCTGTCGGAAAACTCCAGGTTTAGTCAAGATATTTTTATTTTCATTTCATCTCCACAATGCATAGACTACATATGTGTACGACGAGCACAATATTTCTTACGTTTTGATCCAACAATGGTGTATGAAGAGTACAAATGAGAATTGGTGGCGAGTCACAATGGACACAAAGATGAGTGTTCTTCAAGTGAATGGGCCAAGTTCTCGCCGTTTTTTCATGCTTTTTGGAGAAACGGCTGGCCGAATCTCTTAGATAAGTCATGTTACACGATTCCGGCACGTTTTCATGTATTTTGAAGCATGTCCTTCAGAGCCTTGTTGCGCATCGTCACACCGAATAAGCTCCTGGATACTAAGCTTTTACTGCTATGGCATTCTTTAAACTGTTGAACCTGCTAAAGAAAAAGAGCTAGACCCACACAATCTATCAACACGTGCTCGCTTTCAAGGTGAAATGCTACACACATGAGAAAACAGTAGAAATAAAACCAAGACAGAGGGTCATCGCCGGAATGAGAAACAAAAAACAACCAGCATGCTTTCTCCCATCTCTCAACTTTTCAGTTGAGAGATGGGAGATATAAAGAGAGACATAAAATGTATAATATTCATGATTGCAATAGAAAGTAAATTATAGTAGTAGGTGACTCCCATGACAGGATTATTAAACGGCTAATGATCAGCTTATCATTAAATTCACAGAGTGAACCACAGACTACTTCAGTCTTGTAATCCTGTTAATAAATAAAATCTATGTCCTTGTTGTTTACAGCGCAGTTTACCGTCTTTCATAAACTGCCCTGCTACTGTAACTTCAAGCATGCATATGCAAAGTATTTCCCTTTTCGATGTGCGGAGTACAGTTTGACCTCCAGGAGTGCACCTCTACTTGTGTGGGGTGTTTTGGTGCTCAGTCCAGCGCTGGTGGGCTCATCTTCTGCTGACACAACTAAGCACTGCAGCTGAGGACGAAGGTGGTTCACAGTCCAGAAGTACTAATAATAGAACGCAATTTGCATATATATGAAATGTTTTTGTTTTTTTAACTCTTTTTTTTAACTCTCTGAGTGGATAAAAACATGGAATCCATTTGCTATACGTGTGTTGGTGCACTTTTGTATTGGGGCAGTGTTCCTAAAGAGATTTTAAACCTCTGTGCCATTTTATGTAATTTATCATCTAATGTTCTTTCATTTTTCATCTGCTTCAATTTCAGGGAAGAAATCTGCTTACTTGAGCTGAGTTGGACTCTGCCAAGTGCTTTTCTCCAAAGATAAAAAATAGATAGGAGAAAGCAGCAGGAAAGAGAAGCAGTGGGGGAGAACACGGGCATGGTTTCTGGAGTGCCTCTGGTGATTCTGTGTCCCAGCACTGTCTCTGAGAAGAGAGAAAGAGAGAGAGAGAGAGAGAGAGAGAGAGAGAGAGAGAGAGAGGGGGGAAAGAAGGCTGGGAAGAATAAGGGGTCAGTCCAGTGATTGTCCTCGATAGGAGAGGAACTACTTCAGTATGTGTGCGAGGAGTGAGTGTCTGTATGTGCGTGTGTGTGTTGTGTTTGCGTACTGATGTTTGAGGTCATTCTTTTTCATTTTTTCACCCTGTACATAGAGGATATAATAATAATCCACCGCCATGAGTCGGACCACCTTTTTTGAGGTAAGTCTAAATGTAAGTTTAGTGCCGCAGGATGCATTTAAATGAAGTGAAACTTTTAATTGCCACTTTCTAATAGATGATTTAAAGTGTTAGCTTACTTTGCTTCACAGGGCCTCGCTCAAGCATGACAGTCACTTTGAGCAACATTTGGTAGAGATCAAGCAGAATTTGGGAAATAATTAATAAGGTTGCAATAATAATTGAGGTTGAGGTGGGATTTTTTTCAAACACTGTTCCAGCAATGTGCTGGTGGAGCATCATTTATTTTTTCTCAATGAATACCTGTCCAGCTGACAAACTACCACATGTTGATTCTCTTAGCACATGGAGGGTTACTTGCAGTTAAGAGCTAACAATCGTGACTTGTAATGCTATAAGAGGAGCGATCCCTCTGCTCAGCAGCCTTAGGATACATTTCTGTGTCAGAGTAAATAAAACTGAGTCTGTCACAGGGCCTTGTGAGTAGCCTACGAATTGAGAAGTAGACAAGACACACTTGATTCAAGCTAATTTACCAAATGCTCTGGGATGTGTGCCATGCTCTCAGTAACTGTCATATAAAGGTTGCGTGCCAAATTAGCAAATATTTAGATTATGAGAGAGAGTTATGTTTCCAAAGCCTGATAAGTCCCATAAGTTTAAATGAGAAAATTGAGGCCATGCATGTCTGATCTTCTCATCGAACTCTCCAATGAATAGGCTATATGTATTTTCTAAAATGTCAAAGTATTGTTTTAACCCTTGCTCTGCCTCAATATTAGCACTATGCTTTTCAAGACAAGCAAGAACTTTTCAAGGTTTAGCATTAAGCATTTGAGAAAACATTTAGAAATCCCCCTCACCTACACAAATCCCTCATAAGCACGTATGCATGTTATGTATGACCTGATCTGTTATATGCTGTCAGCAGTGCCCTGTGTTCCCAAGGGAGGACAGGGGCGTCTGATAGTCAGATTTACAAGGGCACAGCACAACCGAGTGCACACCGCTTTACAACACACAGCCCTAATGACACCCTTGATGCTCTCCGGGAACACGCAGATGCATCAACATGTGCCTCTCGAATGCAGTCGGGAAGGTTAAGGATGGGGAGCAAAACAAACCCGTCTCCCAGGATGCCCTTTACTGAGCCCTCAGCATGGGAAAGACACCGCGAAGAGTACCAAGATGTCTTGCTTATATTTCAAATCTATAGGTGCAATATAGGGCATTTTTCAGAATCAATAAATAATTAATGAGCAGAATATTGTAAAAATTAATCCTGGCACAAGATAAAATTACTTCCCAAACTTGTGTTTTTTGCAATGCAAACAGATGATATAGAGCGGTCTCGCTCTCTCTCTCTCTCTCTCTCTCTCTCTCTCTCTCTCTCTCTCTCTCTCTCTCTCTCTCTCTCTCTCACTCACTCACTCTCTCTCACTCTCTAACTGTGCACTCAGCAAATCTTTAGGTATCCATTAGCGGGTTATTACACTGTAGTGTCCAGTAAGGGAACCAATTTAGCTAGGACAGCTCTGCTGAGCAGCACAGTATGGAGTGCTTTCAGGGCAAATTGTGGGCCGCCACCCACCATCCTCCTTGCATATGCTGTACATCACCACTGATATGGTCTAATTAAGATGAAAACGATGTGTGCAAGAGAGCAGCAGGACAACACAAATCCTTTTTTACCTCCCAGACTCAAACAGCCCCATCACTCATATGGAGATTACTGTACTTGGTCAGGGGAACTGGACACCATTGGCAGTGGGGCCACTGAGAAAAGTGTCAGCTGTGCTTAGCCATATCATATTTCATTCATATTTCTGTGATTGATTCGAGAATAGTGAGGAATCGTATTTCTTTTAGAAACAAGTATTTCATGCAGGGACCAATTTTCTTTCCAGTTGTCCATATTGCATTTAAAGGGGCTGTGATTTTAATTAAGAGTTTTTTAAATTGAGACCACGTTTCCAATAATCCCTGTTGCTTGCTCTTGCAAGAGAAGCAGTCTAAAAAACAGTCGATATGTAGGTAACATGTAGTTCAAACCATGTACGTTCTTAAGTAGCAAAATTAGATCTTTATTGAAATAGTTGTATCAATGTCATAAAAGTTTGTGTTTTAACATATGGAGGCTTTATTAGAGATGATGAGAAAAACTGATTGTATAAATCAGCTCAGATGTATAAAAATATTGTGTGATGGAGATACTATTTACATACTTCCAGTGGTAATGGATTGGCACACTCTTTACAACTTATTCTGAGAGCAAAGGGAAAGTAGGTCAAGCGTTTGCTGCCTGTAGCTTTGTTGTGGAGGCGCACAGATCTGCACAGATCTATTGCAATACCACATTCTGAATTGTCTGTGAATGAATCTGAAGCATGAATGAAAATCACTTGAACTTTTGTGTGAAATCTACTACCTGTTGTGCATCTTGTGTTTTCTTCAGGTGAGGGTCCTGGATGCCAAGAGCAAAGAGCAGCTTTGTTTTTTAGATAAGGTATGCTGACATATTGCCATGGCTACACTTTTACCCTTTGGTTTCTCCTCAGGTAGCCTTGAGGTGGGAAAAAATATTTACAACAATATATATTCTTCATCAGCTTGCAACTCTCATTAACACATCATGAAACAATGTCAACGTCTTCACTGATCACAGGGTTCATGTTTAATATTTGGTATCCCATTCAGGTGGATCCCCATTCAACAATAGGAGACATCAAGAGCCTCTTTCACAAATCATGTGAGTGTTCATAGGTTTCTGGTTCTATAATATATGGTTCAGTGTTTTTTTGTTTTGCTGGCCTTATGTTTTACCTAGATCCCGATAGTGGCAGTAAAAACATCTTGTAAAGTACTCTGGTGCACTTGTATAAAACTTGACGGATGTGTAAAGTTAGCTCATTATCCAAGATATCAATTGATATTGTATTGTATTTTATTGTATTTTGTATTCTTTCTTACACATTTATTTGGGTTCTGTGATCCAATTGACAAACTTGCCAGGCGTGAATCATCTTGCAATATATCATATCACACAACCCGATAGAGAGGTCCTCTTCAAAACTATTTCTTGTCTACTCCTGTAAAGCCTGCAGTGGTTCTGGCACCAGTGTGTGTGTCTGGTCAGAAATGTCACCAAATGTTTGCCAAGCCCGAGGCCATCAGATTTAATCAGAGCAGCAGAGCTCAACGTTTTTTCGTCTCTGATCAATTATTATCGGGCTTGAGGCCAAAATCTGTGTGTGCAATGCCAGCTCTATCCAACCCTGTAGTGCGTGTGCGTGTGTGTGTGTGTGTTCTGCTCAGATCCTCACTGGTATCCAGCAAGACAGGCCCTGATGCTCGATGCCAGTAAGTAGCCATATTGTGATCATGTCCTGTATGTGTTTGTACTAGTGCAGCATCAACAACATTGAAGCTGCTCTGAGCAACATGGCTCCAAATTGCAGTGGGTGTTAGCTGTTTACGTTTAATACTGAACAATTTAGAATTCATCAGCCACAAATACTTTATGGTGGTATCAGTAAACTGCAGACAGCATTCGTATATATATTTACCATTCAGTGTTTGATGCTTTGTACAAAAAGAAAAGGGGAAGTGTTCAACTTGATATTATTTAGAGTTTATGTTTTGTTTTTTGGGCTTTTATTTATTTCATCAAAATAGGACAATCTATTGTGTGGGAATATCATTCTGTTGTAGTCCCGTAATGGGATTTAGCATCACGATTCCAAGATCTTGTTTATAGTTTACAGTTTTAGTGTTTTTAAACTTTGACTTAAAAGCAATTCTGATGTTAAGATTTTTTTTTCTGCAAAACGCAGCTGGAAATGTCTTGTGCAACAAAACGTGTTTCGATGCAGCTGCATCATCATTAGACAGCAAACCTGAAGTAAACACCGGCATTAGGTTTAGAATACGAATGGACAAGGGACCGGGAAGCTTTTGTTATTAAAAAGAGTCGATTGTGAAAAAGGTGTGCAGAAATTAAACAGAGAAGTAGAAATGTCCCACCGGACAAAGCCTTGCTGTTTCATCACGGGACACTGATGCACTTTGTGGCATGAGACATGTTCAGCTTCATACAGCGCAGCGTAGTTCAGAAGAGACATGCATGACCAGCAAAGCGACTGCTGTTACTGGAAAAAATGCATCCTATGAATCTCAGGCCGCATGATTCCACAAGCCTAATATTGATGACATCTTGAACAACCTAGATGTGATTAATAGGTGAATTAAATGGAATATTTTGAAATGAAATCACAGAGAATGTTCAATAACATTTGCAATGACCTTCACTCAGGAATGGAGCAAATGCCTTAAAAAGCGCCCCACATCTTTACATAGCCACCATCACTGTGGAGCCTCTGCCTGTTCTTCCTGCTTGATGTTCATCGTTTTTTTCCATTAATTTTAGCCAAATTAAAACAGTAAATGCAGCACATTACGTACATTAAGAGAGGCCTAGCACGGGGGAATGATGTTGCAGGGCTTTGAATAGACTCTGAGTGTCAATAAAAAAAGCACAGACTTTGGTTAAAAGCCATCTGGGCCAGTTCCCTCCTGATGATATTCTAAAAATGTCATCCAATTAGCACAATATATTATCTGCGGCCATGCCCCTCTGAGCTGCAGGTAGAAAAAACATGTGCTGGAAAACTGATCACACTTTCATTAGAAACACTAAGTTTAATCCGCTATGCTTTCACACAACTGCTTAAATGTACATCTTTATAATGAAGTTACATTATATTGTATTCTCTTGTGAATTCAATCAATATGGTGATTTCTTAATTCTACAAAGTGTGTTAGTCTAAAGACAATAGCATAACTATTTAAGATACAATTTCTGTTAAAGTTGAATTTGTAAATACAATCTTTGCCAGTGCTCTTTTTCTTCTTCCTTTTTAGAGGAAAAATCCCTCAGAGACGAGGAAGTCTTACAGAATCTACCTGTTGGGACGACTGCCACGATGTACTTCAGAGATCTTGGCCCACAGTTAGGTTGGACCATGGTAAGAAGAGAACACCCAAATATTAACGATGAACTGAGAAAGCTGAACAAAGAGATCTGTGTCTGGCACTGTACTTAAAGTCAGCTGATATTGGGGTAGTTTATTCCTGGAGCAGTTGGCTGATTTCTTGTTTGTAGTGACACGACTAGTATACATGTGTAACTCAAGCGATTCATCATTGTTTCAAGATATCTTAAGGTATACAAATTTAAGTAAAGGGTACAGATCCCGGAAGGTGTCATGGAGAGAAAAATTTAAATAAATTCATGCTGAATCAATTTTGTTTTATGGCACTAAGATCGTATTTAGTGTTAACTTTTTCTCTGCCCTTGTTTCCAGGTGTTTCTTGCTGAGTGCATTGGGCCACTTGTCACCTACCTCCTCTTCTATTTCCGAGTCCCGTGCATTTACTCACACAAGTATGCCTTTACCTCCAGTCCTCATCCTGTCGTCAGGTAAGTGATCAAATAGACTTCCAGCTACAGCGCAGGTTTAAAATAACCACACTTAAAGAAATAGTTCCATGTGTTTAGAAAATATGCATGTTCACTTTCTTGTCAGGATAGATGAGAAGATTGATACCACTCTCGTAGCCGGTTAGCTTAGCTTAAGTTTAGCAGATAGACTGGAAACGAGGGTAAAGAGCTAGCATGGCTAGCTAACAACTAGTCTGGTACAGGACCAGCAGAAAACAGCAACACTTTTTTGTGCATATTAAATAAATGAGATAACATGTACATTAGTGAGCTTTAGAGGTGCTTACAGGCAGATTTTGGTTTCCTCTGCACAGAGCCAGTCTGTCCCTGTTTCCAGTCTTTGCTGTATCTTCATATGTATCATACAGACATGAAAGTGCTATCAATTTTCTTTTCTAATTCTCTAAAGGGGAATGATGGTCCAAAAAGTGGACCTATTCTTTAATAATTAGTCTTCATTAAGTCTTATATGTTGTGTTTTGTTTTTTTACTGCATGCTTCACTGCACGTGAAATTACATCTATTGTGGAGTAAGGTCTCAGTAAAATTAAATCGGCATCTGAAAACTAATTGTATTATCTCATGTCAGTATATCCATCTACACTGACATGAGATAATACAACTTTTGAAAAATAAATCAATATTTGATTCTGCTGTTACAGGAGGGTTTAGACGATCTCTTTTATTCATGTTGATGTGCTCATCGATCCCCACTCTCCCTCGGGGTTTGTCCTTTGTTGTAGTAGCCTACCTCAAGGAAACCTTAAGAAAAAGGAGTTTTAACTATTGCCATCCCTTTTTGTTTGTTTGTTTGTTTTGACATATTTTATAGTGTGTCATATTGTAGTGTTGCATCTAGCTGAGTGTGTTTATATTATCCCAGTGTGTTCTATTATTTACTGTAGGTTGCACCACGTTCTTTGCTGAATCACAAATGTTTTGTCGCTGCTGTGACCCACTCTGTCACTCATGGATCATTTAAATTGAATCTTTTCTCATTTCAAGTTTGAAATCGACTGCATAAAATATTGTGGTGAAGTTGCACACAAGAATGTAAGCGCCTGAGTTAAGTGTTCATACTTCTACTTCCGACCTCATCCTCACCTCTCTGTCTCTCAGACTAGCCTTTGCCTGTCACACCTTCCACTATATGAAGAGGTTGATAGAGACTATCTTTGTGCATCGTTTCTCCCATGGGACCATGCCTCTCGGGACAATAGTCAGGGTGAGGACATGCCCTTGAAAAGAAGAGCCTCTGATCATGTGCTCTCCTCTTTCTCAATGTGTAACCCCTATTCCCTGTCCCATGCAAGCTATTGTGGTAGTGCAGAGTGCTGCAGTCTCAGTGCAGTGTCCTGATGAGGAGAGTTATTGTAGGTCTTCTATTTTGTTTGACTTTTGGAGTTCAAAAGTAGAAATTAAATCAAAGTAAGAACATTTTAATTCGTTGTTCATCATGTAATTCATATTTTTTGTAATTTTCATATATTCACACGTCTGTTTGTTTCCTCTCAGAATTGTGTTTATTACTGGGGTTTCTCAGCTTGGTTGGCCTACTATATCAACCACCCTCTATACACACCTCCATGTAAGTCAACCTATGTGTACACACACACACACACACACATACACACTCACACAATTTTCTGCAGCTTATCGACACCAGTCAATCTCTCCTCACAGCATATGGAGTACTACAAGTCAACTATGCTTTAGTCCTATTTGTGGTACGTATCGTGGTATTCACTCAGGACCAACATACATTAAGTACACGTGCACGTATGACAGTGTGGTGTGAAATGCTTATTTCTGATCCAGATGTGTGAGCTGGGAAACTTCTCCATTCACTTGACTCTTAATAATCTCAGAGGGGAGGGTGAGTTGTTATTCTGTTTACTTCCACCCTACTTAAAGGAGGAATACACCACGTTTTGAAGACATTGTCCAATCGATCAGTTTCGATGCTGTGTGATACAATAAATAAAACCATCTTAAACCATGCACTTGTTCCCATTTGATAATTTGCTCAGAACTCCATGCTAACACTATTTTGGTTGATCCATCATGGAAACATGGATGATATGGGTGTATACAATGTATTTTCGACATTATAAGAACTACTCATTTAAAGTGTTATTATTAATAACTTAATCATACATTTTTCACAAAATCCTTTCTCAGGATTCAGGGGCAGACGGTTTCCTGAGCCAACAAGGAACCCCTTCACGTGGCTATTTTTCTTTGTATCCTGTCCAAATTACACGTACGAGGTAATAGAAAGCTTTTATAGTAATTCATCATGACAATGCATGTCAACCATACTTGTTTGTTTACCTCTCTGCCTCCCTGTATATTTGACACAAACCGCAGGTTGGAGCTTGGGTTGGCTTTTCCATTATGACCCAGTGTCTGCCAGGTATGTACAGCACATTACTTTCTGTAAATGTCTGAAATGTGTTTGTTCTAAAACTTCAATGGCTTGTATTCCAGTGGCGTTTTACACATTACTGGGGTTCATTCAGATGACCATCTGGGCCAAAGGGAAGCACAGAGCCTACAGCAGAGAGTTCAAGGACTATCCAAGCCTCCGGATGGCCATTATCCCGCTGATTCTCTGATAGAGAACAAAACATGAACTACTGGAGCATATGGCGAGTGCATATCCACTCGCCACTAGTGTTTTTCACTCAAACAAAGAGGTTTGCTGCTGCTCGGGCCAGCATGATGCCAAGTTTTGTTCTATGAACGGAAAGGAGTGGAAATGGGAGTGATAATATTATAGCAATATACTGGAGTATTTAAACATATGGGTCTTAGTTTCTTAGGGTCTTAGTTTGATTTGGCATTGTGATTTGAAGTTCATGACATTAGATTCATGGCTGCTATAGCATATTTTGTGTAAACATTGGTTACCCATTGTTTTTTTTTAATATTTTCAGGACTTGACTTAAGGTTAAAAATGGCACCTCAGCATCTTAGCAACCCTTATTTAAACAAGTGCATAGTTCTCATTTGCAAGCTGGTTTATTGACCCGCTGGTTGTACCACTTCTTTTTGATGATGAATGCTTACAGCACTGACAAACTTTTCTGGTTAAGTGAAAGAAATAAAACATACTCCAGCTCATAATAAAGTGCCTGTCCAAGCAAACAAGCAGACTTGAATGAAAAGTGTCATGGCATCCATTTGAGAGTGCAACATCACTTTAATGCTCTCAGGAGGTAAGCTGATAAAGCAGACATTTCATTATGCAATTAAGCTTCTTCACTGTACATCAGATTGTGTTCTTCAGAGAAAAGGAAACTATACTGTAGAAGTGTAACATCTGTCATTAATGTGTAGAGGGCTTATCAAATACTCAGTGATAATTGCTGTTGTTTTCCAGCCCTTACTGTCTAATCTCAGGTTGTATTAAACTGTCAAAGACTGTTTTGTACACATGCGAATAATCTCGAGCTATTTTCCTGTAAAACAAATCAAACTGAATGTCTGGGGGTGGAAAGGCCCACATCTTACAGAACATTTGTACTTTATTTGACATGATACCCCTCTCAGAAACATCACTTTTGAGAGTTCCTCTATTGACACCAGGTGCTGGTGGAATGAAGACAGTGTATAATTAAGCGCAAAGACATTGGTGGCAAGAAAATATCACACAATATCAAAATGATTCCATAGCAGCAAGAGGACTTTGTAAAAATAATTATTTATATTGCACTAGCAGAACATCTTCGTATAAGAATTATGAAGCTTCAGTTAAAGCTGCCTCAATAAAGTGCTACGGCTATGCTTCTCCGAGTGCTTATTACACATATCTACAGAAGGCAAAAAAGGATTATCTTGCTTGGCATCTGAAGCAAAAATTACACAGGACCAATGCTTTCTTCACATTCCGATATATAACCTTTTTGACATGTCATCAATCAAAGTCATGGTCCTGGTCATAAATCTCAAGCCGTTTCATTTAGTTTGCAACAAGGTGAGCAGAACGTGGAACATGCAGCAGGCACATAAATGCTCCACACTTTCCAAATTCAAAGCCCACTCACCCCATTTACTGGAAAAGCAAAGTATTGCGACGTGTCGAATCATCCGTCAAACACGACATGTGTCATGTCCCATTTACAGGGCTGACTCATTCACAGACTGCATTTCAAATCTTAACACCGCACGATAGATCTACAAAGACCCTTTCCAAAGGCTCCTCCAATTGCAGATGAGAAAACCGATTCATCTTCTGTGTTTTTAGGATCCCCACACTGATCATGCACCAGTCGCTTGACTCAACCAGGCAGGACTTCATGATGTCACTCCAGAGACTCTTCTACTTTGTCTCAGTTGAGGAGAAAGTTCTGCCAACTAACCTTTAGTCCTTGGAAGCACACATGCATGAACATAGGGCGCATTCTTTACACAGCGGCTTCTAAAAGGAAATGAAAACCAAAGAAAGTCTTCCAATTGGGCTCACTGAGATACGCTTACTTCTCCAAAGACTTGAAGGGTTTGGCTTCAATACACCGCTGTGCCCCAGCAGCTTTTGGATGCAACACAATGATGTCATCCTCTCTTGACTGTTGCTTGGCGAAATTCACAAAAACCTACAAGTAAGTACATAGAAACATTAGGATCAAGTTATACTATAATATTTATATGATATAATATATCATTTATGAAATATTATACTATAACTTTATGATATACTGTCTGACTTTTGAATGATACATTTGTATTATTTACTTTACTACATTTTAAAAACATAAAATATACTACAATATTGTTATGGTACTATACTATGACTTTTTAATGACATTTTATGACAACTTTACAACTTATACAACTATTACACTATAGGACTGTACCTAAAACCATTTTGGGGGCTTTGAAGCTTCAGTGAGAAATATTCAAAGATTTTTAAATTATTCACAATTTGACTGGTTCTGAGTCATTTGATCATCCTGAAAGAAACGTGAAAGGAATAAATGTAAACCCCTGTTAAAATCCCATTATTTAATCCGTCATGTTTTCCTTTACTCATTCACCTGATCAAGAGTAGTCTGTGACACTGAGTAGTCCTCTATTTTGAGCTCGTCTTTGTTAGCCAGGACCATTTGAAAGATCCTCCCCAGGGAGGAGGAGGAGATCTTGTACTGTAGAGTGTTGTAGTGTTTCTCGCTCTGGATGCAGCCAGGGAAGGTGCTCTCCATGAAGGCTTCGGCAGAGTTCAGATCTGGAGCGCACCCGGGCTTAGCTGCCCTGATCTTCATGGTCACCACATAGCCATCACCAAACCTGCAGTAACATTGATGCGAGACAAAAGAAGAAAAAATCAAAGATTGGCTGTTTCGTAGAATGCTTGGATTTATGTTTAATTGTTGCATGAATGTTTAGAAATTTTAATATATTTAGAAATGTGATACATGATATGGGACGAAGTGAAATCCCTTACTTGTACTTAAGATGCTGAATGGTTCCCAAACACTTAAAGGATCCATTAACCATAATCGCTAAGCGGGTACACAGCGCCTCACATTCCTCCATACTGTAAACGCAGATAGTGAAATTAGAGCTCGTAAATATGCGTGCACACACAAAGCCAAACACCCACACTGGATAGTTTACCTGTGTGAGGTGAGGACCACAGCTCGTCTATCCTGGATAACACTCATGATGGAGTTCCACAGGAAGCGTCTGGAGAGAGGGTCCATACCTGTAGTGGGCTCATCCTAACACACAGCAAAAGTAACAACGAAGACATTAACATACACACAGAAACATTGAGGATCTTGTCTATCACCTATCAGTGTTTCCCATCCTAAGTCTCTAATCCAAACCAAGCACTGTGATAAGCGAGCGCCTCACCAGCAGCACTAGTGCAGGGCAGCCTATCATGGCGATGGCTGTGGAGAGTTTCCTCTTGTTGCCTCCACTGTAGGTCCCAACGCTTTGGCCTGCATACTCGGACAGACCCAGCTTCTGGATGGCCCACTCTGCAACCTGATCATGAGCATAAGGAGGATTCTGTCAGTGCCTCCTGTTATGATTACATCAAACTAAATGTGTCAGGTTTATAGATAGAGATGACACAAGGCACACTGTGTAGTTTCCAAAAATTACAGAGTTTCTACCTGAACTTGTTGCATTCAGGATTACATTATAATTATCTGAAAATAGTGCCTGGTTGCTGGTATCTCTACTCTGTCCAAATGTTGGCATTATTGAAATGATATTGCTCCTTTAATTGCATCACTACGCTCCTCTCTTTATCAGACTGGCTCATTTTTCCCTAATGCTTACAGTGAAAGGGTGTGCTACTTTACTCTGCTTGCAATGCAAACATAAATATCATCTATTTCAGTTGTCTTTGTTTTTTAATTGACATAATCACAAACAGTGCACGATGGCTAAAAAGTTAGGCTTGTGGACTATGTTCATTTTACGCACAAACATTATATATACGATACACTCATGTATATTTACACAGTGCTCTGTACAACTGTTAGGACCAGTTTTAAATGATTTATTTGCTGGCTAAAGCTGCATCTCACCCGGCTGATCTCCAACTCAGGAACTCCACGGAGGCGAGCATAGAGGTGCAGATGTTCTCTACCTGTCAGCAGCTCATCTAAAGCATCAAACTGTGGGCAGTATCCCATGTTCTGGTGGACGTCCAGGATGTTGGATAAAACGCTGAAGATGTAGGGGAAAACACTTGCATTAAACAAAGAGAATGCGGATTACAAGCCTCAAAATGTCTATCAAATTACATATTTGTTAATTGCTATTTGTAAAAACAATATATTACTAACCTGTAACCAGCGACTGAGGCCTCTCCTGAGGTGACATCAATGTCTCCAGTCAACATTTTAAATGTTGTGGTCTTCCCTGCTCCATTCACTCCCAGTAGACCAAAGCACTGCAGAGGGTAAGGAGAGGAAACATGACCGATGAACAATCAAGTGACCAGAATGCTTCCTCTGTGGAGTAAATTGTATCGGCTTAACCACACAAACCTCTCCAGGTGATACTGCAACACAGATTCGGTCCACTGCAGGGCTGAGTGTTCCTGAGTATGTCTAGCAAAGCAGGATGAAAACAAAATGGAAGTACATTTTTGAATGTGAAATCTTTTTTTTGACCATCAATTTTAGCCTTTGGTCTAAAAGAAAAATGTCTCACCTTGGACAGGTCTCGAATGCGTAAAATGTCGTTTGTTTTTTCACTCCTATGGAGTCGCTTTCTTTCCTCTGCCACATCTACATCTTCTTCCAAAATAGGAGGCTTTGGGCGATCTGATATCCTGCCAATAGAAAAAAATTAATTCAGTAAATCAACTTCTAGTCATTCTATGCAGCAGTCACATGCCATTAAGAATGGGTTATCTGGGAATTTTATTACACACATTGTAATGTTTTAGGAGCAATTACTTCAGTACATCTGGCAAATGATGTTTCTTAATGCAAGCACGACTACACTTACCAGTGATCCATGAAGAAGTGATACTGGAACAAAATGTTAAGGAAGAAATAGACAAATCCCTCAACAGCCATGCAGAATAGGTTCTTCCCAATAAAGTCCCAGTTATAGGGGTCTGGTCTGTAGTCCTCACCTGATGAAACACATAACATACCTTTCAGTCACGCTTTCACACTTTTACATTTACAGAATGCAGTCACTGTAGAATCAGAATCTTGAATATAGTTGTCACTCAAATCGGTGATTGTAATTGTCTTGCTATAATTCATATTTAGTCCTTTCAACTTCCGAGAGTTATTTTTCACTGTTACCGAAACGGTTGCAGAGCATTTTGTGCAACAGTGGAGTCTTGAGTTTGTTACAACTCTGCAGTTGGCATGGGCCTTGATGGCACATGTATAAGCAATCATATGTCTGATGCAGCCATTGACCAACATTCATTTGGAGCGTTGAGATGGTGGCACTGGAGGCTGGTCTGTGAGGTGGACAAGCTGCTGTGTGTACTTACCAAAGCGAGCGTAGATATCAGTCACAGCCTGGTTCATGGCCATATCAATGAGACCTCGGCCCAGGCAGTAATGGGGGAAGATGAGCAGCACAGACTTTAACAGCTGGTTGAACTTGTACAGAGCCTGGACAGAAATCCAAATTAGGACGATATGGTGATATGGAAGATGCATGGGAGATGGGATTTACAGAGCCAAGCCCTGTGGTCTTACTGTGGTGCTCTCAAAAAGGTCCAGGATGAAGGTGAGGGCACTACTGTTGATGCCAATGAAGAGGTTGATACATGACAAAGAGACGTAGGCTGTGCTGGGGACACTGAATATGAAGGACATGGGGTACATCATGGGTGTCACAGACCATCTGAAAGAGAAATAGATCAAAAAGAGCCTCAGTTAAGCATGATGATCAAACACCAGACACCACTGATTGACTACACAGTGATACATGAGACAAACTTGTTTTTTGCAAACCAGCTCTGTGCATTACTGGAGGGGTAGGAACAGGATGCACATGCTGTAATATGTATAAATATCCATGTGCAGTGAGAAAGTAGAGATTTTATAGTTGATATTTTGACTGTTGCAAGCACTGGGCTGAGTGGGTCAGTAGCTAGCGTCAGCTTTGGAGTGAACTTGACCCATAGGAGTGCAACAACAATCCGGTGATGACAGTAGCTCACATTCAGGATGGATGATGAAAAGTATCTTCTAAGGGAGGCATCTGAAAATCTGAAAAACCAGTGGCATGTGTATTCAAACCAGCCAAATAGCTGTTTATTGTGGGATCAGAATGAAAAAGGACAATACATCCTGCATTACCGCATTGTAAAAATCAGCCAGTTGTTGTAGAATCAGTTCAAGCATTCGGCTTAATTTAAATGGAAAGATCATTTGTTCTGGATTTTGTCAATAATTCAAAATAGAACAGACCCAGTTAAGCTGACAAAGATGACAAGAATGTGAAAGTATTGCATATTGTCACAAAACATGCAATATTTATTGGCAAAGGTTATTGCCAGTGTCAAAGCAGAAGCTAGGCTGGAACATTTTGATTCAGCTTTTTAGTTTGGCGCTCATTGTACATCCTTTGTTGTTGGAAAAAAAAAGAAGAATTAATGACAACAAAGAAAACCTACCCATAAAGCATGAGCAGAGAAATAAGTGGTTGGAGGTTGGTTGGAGAGGTATAGCACTTCTTATCAAAAAAGATGAATATTTCCACCACCATCGCTGCACTGATGGAGTAATTCAACTGGAGAAACAACAATAAAAACAATGTTCATGAAGAGCAGAAAGCCTAGTGACATGAGGGTTAGTTAGAATAGTGTCACTGTACCATGTCCCAGAGAAAGTTGGCCATCCAGTAAACCAATGGACTGACGCCACTGACAAACTGCAGGTGTTTGGCCTGGGTGACCCTCTCCTTAATCAAATACAGGACAAAGCTGGCTGGAACGAAGGACATGGCAAAGATGACACAGATGGCCACCACTGCATCCACTGAAGTGGTCAGGCTGGGGAAAGGACAGAGGAACATTTAAATAAATGATAAGAAAACCTGAGTGGATCACTAGAAGCTGTTCTAGTGTCACAACCTGGTGACTCTTCTTATTATAAACTCCTTGCAAACTTCTAGAAACGTTTCAGACTTTGAAATGTAATTGGACACATGTCCAGCCATTGGTCACTCACACAGTGATCTCAGAGAGCTGCTCTTTGGTGAGGTTGAGAGGGTGGTTGATGGCAGTGATTCCATATTCGTCCAGGTTGGCTCCTTTGGGCAGGTTTGCACGCAGGATGGCGTTGTTGGCCACATTCATGAAAGAAACCATGGCATGCCAGCCCTTATTGTTGTACCACACCTGTGTGCATATATAATGTGTATAACATAAACATCTATAGGCATCCATTAACTATAGCATTTACTTCGGACAGTCAATGAGGCAGGTGGATCACAGGGATGAAGGTTTCATCCTGATGGTGAGGCTTTATTGGACTGACCTTGACACTGTCTTGAGTCTCCATGTACCTGAGGAATGTCCCTATGTCCTTCAGTGTTCGTTTGGAGTAATTGCCCTGCGAGCAAAAATTGAAGGCCCAATTACAAAAAGAAATCACAGAAAAGCCCGGTGATGAACAAACAGAGGCCTGGATTTTTTTTATAGATTTTGCATTTTAAAGCCATACCCCAGTAACATTGAGCAGTCGTCCAAGCTGTGCTGCTAGATCCTGAAGGGTCTTGGGCTGCACCTCTAACACAGGAAGCTGTCCTCCCACTGATATACCTCCATACCTGGACATCACAGGGAAAATACTGCTGACATCTACAGCGCTTTACTGTAACTCCAGCTACTCAAAGTTGTACCAGACCATAACAACCACTAGAGGGAGAACTGCACCACTACACATAACATATCCTTTTATGTAATATACTTCACAATGCTAATAAGATTTGGATCTAACTGTAATCCGGCAATAAAGGAGTTAATATGTGAAATTACCTTTGTTCGTTCACCCAATATTTGCTCTTTAAGCTGAAAGAGAATAACATTTAAATTAAAAAAAGGAAATGACTTTTACATTAACAATACTCTACATTTTTGTATTACATATACACATCTTGTATAAACCTTAGATGTAATATAATTATAGTTTTCACTTTTAAGCATCTATAATTTATTTCAACTAAAAGTTAAGATCAACATGTAAGAGAGAATCTACAGTAAATTGATGATTTTTGATGAACTTATTAACTTTTTGGTTCTTTTGAATTGGTGTGCAGAATCTCATACCTGATTCTGATGAGGCTGGGGTAGGTCTTCACCAGGTAGTCAGAGATGTTTCTCCCTGTTAGGTCCATGAGAACATCTCCTGTTGACTGGATCCTCTAATACACAAAATAACACACAGTGTGTATTTAATATGAACTCGTCCATATGTATGATTTCAGAAACAGAGGTCAATGCACAATACACAATATTGTGTGTGTGTGTGTGTGTGTGTGTGTGTGTGTGTGTGTGTGTGTGTGTGTGTGTGTGTGTGTGTGTGTGTGTGTGTGTGTGTGTGTGTGTGTGTGTTAAATGTTAGTAAGCCAACCACCCACCTGTGGAGGTGGCAGGCCTCCAGCTCCTGCAGGACACACAGGGAGCATGGTGAGTTTCCTGGGTGTGCTGCACTGGCAGTCTGGAGACGGTTGGAGGACGTTCCATGTTTGGCTGGCCAGCATGTCTATCAGGACAGGGTTTACCAGGGGCATCTCCCACTGTGTGGTGATGTTGTTGCATGGGAAATCTCTACCGGTGGGAGAAAATTACTGATGCAGTTAAACAAGACAGCACAAAGCATTTACTGAGTAAAAACATATCTAAATTTGTGAAGGATACTCACTCCAGTGGTTCATCCACCATGCAACGAGTCCCGAAGCCAGGCTTGTCCAACAGCACCTTACCAAAGTATCTCATCTGAGCATCCATAGGACGCTCATTACTGCAATGGACAAAATCAGAAAGTGTATCTGGAAATGTTTTTGTCCAATTCAATGGAAAGTATTGTACTGATAAACTGGCAAGTCTCCAAATAACAGCTAAATAGTGTTGATTATTCCCACCTGAAGAAGGTATACTGTTTCCCATACATCCAGGGACTGAGAGTCAGGCTTTGATACTCTCCGAAAGGTGGAACGATCAGTGTGAAGGTCAGGGCCAGGAAAACAAAACTGGCTGGCAGCACAATCTACCAACGTCAGATACATAACTGTCATTTAAAAACCAGACAAAATATGTAACTCTGATATGATCAAGGCCCAGGTAACAGCTGGATAATCAACTAAAACTGAATAGCAATATAGTGCGGCAAGTAACTATGTAAAAATATACCCCATAACTAGCCAAGTTTTAAAATTTAGATCTTATTCCAGTTTTTCCCAACAGCAACACTTGAAACATAAAATGCTGTTAAGATTACTGACAGTGCTGCATTAGACCGTGGTTTGATACATTATAGCAAGGTTACCTGGGCAAAGAAGTCTTTGTAGGAGCGTGTTGCATGATGCAACCTCTTGATCAGCAGAGCAAAGAACTGTTTGATGATGAGACACAGCCCTCTGACCTGGTGGGATCCCCTGCCTGCATCACCTTCTGGGACATCACACGGGCCACGACCATTGGTGTGCAAAGCCCCGTCTGTCTCTGGAATATACAACTCAAGTCAGGTTGCACAGTCTTACTTGCACAGGGAGTGTACATGCCAGATTAAAGAGGCCAGCCAGCAAGCCAAGCATGTCTTCTGTGAACAGCGATCAAAAAGCATTTACCAGCAGTGTTCTACTAGCCTCTGGGATGTAGTTCATCCTCTTCACATGTTTACTAGTGTGCCAGTGAATGATGAAAAGCCTACATCAGCTCTCAAATGCACAAGCATAAGCTCTCTGTTGTCGGGAAAAACACTTTTGCCCAAACGTGTTTTCAGGAATGAACTAAAGAAGGTTGAAAGCAATAGTTTGACATTTCAAGAAATATGCTCATTCATGATTCCATTCCATTATGTCTGTACAATAGATTTGAAGCTAGTGCCAGCAGCCGGTTATCTTAGTTTAGCACAAAGACTGGAAACAGGAGAAAACCGCTACCCTTGCGCTAACAAAAGGTAACCAAAAAAATCTGCCTGCCCGCAGCTCTTAAGCGTTAACAACCAAAGAAAGAAGTGCAGAAGTGATACATTGTACCTTTACAGGGTGTTACATGCCAGAGCATGTTTTGGAAATAATAACTTGGCAATACACAAACAGTTTTATGTTGAGAATAGGGAGAGCACAATACCAGCCAACAGCCGGCGGCAAAGCTAACCAGCTGCTGGCCGTAGCCTCATATTCACTGTGAAGACATGTGAGTGGTATCGATCTTCTCATCTAACGTGTCGTACTATTCTGTTTACTTCTTGGTTGACCGTCACTTATCCTTTTAAATCAACGAAGGAGGGTTAAATGGTTTCATTTTATGATGCATAATGTGCTGTAAACCCTCTTAAATCACAGGAATCTATTTGCTTTTCCCACAACAGCAGCATTTGTCCAGAGCTGTTAGCTGAAAGCTGAATGTCACCTTTTGGTGGTTCCATATCAACTGCCACTCTGTTGAATCCACAGAGACTAGCTCGACAGATCTGTCGCAATGATTTCTTGTCTAGGAAAGTTAGAGAATAGAATACAAAGGATGTAGTACACATTACGGGGCTACGAGAGCTGCAATTTAACATTCAGACACACAAATCAACAGCACGAGAAACACAAGTTAAGGAAAAGTGCTACAAAGACTTTGTGTTTTTTTTACCTGGTACACATTTCCTGTTGGTTGCATTCCCATTAGCAGTGGCCTTTAGGAAAATCTACAAAGAAATTGCTTATTTTTAGTGTCAGGATTCAAGATTAACAGATGCTCTTCACTACAAAGCCTCATGAAATGGAGCCTAATCACTGTAACGGTGACTGTCAGGAAGTATCTGTATGACAGATTGTCCCAATAAAACTCTCCTGGCTATCAAATTGCTGTTTAGCACTAAAAATGAAACAACCTGTTTTTAAATGTTCCTATATAAATCACAACAGTGTGTAGTTGTTAAATACAAGCAGTCCAATGATTACTACAGCTGCTACCAATGAATGTGTTATTATTTCCATGCACCTCCTCCAGCGATGTGTCGGACACACCAAAGCTGCCGAGGCCGATGTCCACCAGGGTTTCCTCCAGCTCCCTGAAGAGGCTAGCGTAGGCCCTGGGCTGGAAGTTTCGGTTTGGCAGCAAGTAGGTCATCTCCTGGCCAATGGTCTCGATGAGACGAGCCTGTGGCACGTGATGGTGGATCAGGGCTGTGATGCTTTCCATGTCACCTGGAGAAGAGAGGTAAGGAATGATTTTGCTTAACTTCCACTTCAACATCTCATTAATGGCTTTGATTGTTTAATTTAATATCGTATAGTCTGCCCTTTACCTCTCTTATCCTGAACATGTTAAGTAAGCCGCACTAACAGCATTAACAAAAAGATGAAGCTAAGAAGACAGAATATCTGACAACTGACAGGTGACGATTCAAAAGGAAATTCAGAGTGTCGAAAACCACAAGTGGATCAAGCACAGTAGTACAGTGAGTAAGGTGTGTCTAGGTGTGTGATGGCAGCAGCTACTATAAGTAGACTGACTACAATCCAGTGCAAAGGATACAAAGGGATTATGCTCCATTGCGGTATTCATTTAGAAGATGACAAGACTAAAAACAAGTTTAAGGAGATTGACATGAGCTTGGCTGAACACACTGATTGATCTCTAAAATGATGACAACACATCAATGGAACATACCATCCATCTCTCTGTCTTGAGGCTGGCTCTCTTCCTGGTCCACTTTAAACTTTGAACACTTTGAACATTTACAGGAGCAATCATCTGTACGATCACAGCTGGCCTGCAGGACAAATTGTGATCATAAACCATAATATGTATATACAGTACATACTTGTGTATTTCTGGACTAATTAACATACAAATCCCTAAATTCAGTTTCATATGCTCTTCTTGCCAGACAATAAATAAATGATGTCAGTATAATACATACATCTTCAACCCAAATTCATCATCCCACTTCTAAAGCTACCACGCTGGACCATTTAAAGCCTAATGCACACAAACACACACACAAACACACACACACACACAAGGCTCCAAGTTCCTACCTTTGGAGTATTGTCTTTCATTCGCCGTACAAGAGTGAGGTAGAAGCCAGCGCCAAAACAGTTCTTGAGGAAGATGGGAGAACCGCAGCAGTAGAGGCGCCCCTGAGAGATGATAGCCACCCTGTCACTGAGCAGGTCCGCTTCATCCATGTGGTGGGTGGACATGATCACCGTGCGCCCTGCAGCGAGGGACAGAGGGGGGCGATGTGGAGCGGGTAAATAGAGACGCATGAAAGACGGATAGATGTTTGATGATTCTGATTTAGGACAATATATATATATTTGTGTTAGCTAAATCCAGATCTAATAATACGGTTGTGCTTTGAAAGATGTTTTGTGCAGCACTCAGGTTGAATTATGTTTGGCCTGACTAGGCAAACCTGTCAGGTTTGTTCATCATCTCATCTCTACATGTCATGTATCAAGCTACACTGCTGCTGTGTTTATAATTATGTTCACCCAGATCTCTTCTAATCAGTTTCTATGCAGATTTAAAAGTAATAAGTATAATTCATAATAAGAAGGTAAGAACACCTTTTAGCTAACTACTTTGAAATATATTTTAAATAATACAAATAACACAATAGTAGTATGAACTGCTACTTATTTTTAACAGATGGATGGGGTTCACGTCGACTCATAACACATTTGGCGTCTAACTGTATTATTATGATAATAATTTCATATTGATCATAATATAACACAGTTAAAGTTGGCTATCTTAAACAGTTTATTATCTTTTGGTATTGGAAAAGACACACAAAAAGTCTATCTGAGGGGCCAAGACCTCCACAGCACTATGACATCAGGGTTTTATACCTCCTTCAGTCTCACCTTCACGGTATTTGAGCAGCAGGTCCCAAATGGAGCGCCTGGAGTAGGGGTCCACCCCTGAAGTGGGCTCATCCAGGATCACCACCTTGGCCCCACCAACAAACGCCAAGGCAACGGATAACTTCCTCTGCATGCCGCCTGAATTAGATGAGGTGTGGACCAGCTTTAAAAAATAATAATAATCATTTTAAGAGCACTTTGGAGGCATGCAAATGCATCCTTACAGACCTGAGAGGTTCTGGGTCAGTTCATCTCTCTTGTGAGGAAGACCTAGATCCTGCAGCATGTTCTCCACCTCCTCTTTGGCCTCCGCTATTGGACGGCCTTTCAACAGCGAGTAGAAGAGGATATGTTCTGCTACAGTCATACTAACAGCAAACAAAAGAACGAGGGGTAAATAATAATTCAGTAACTATCAAATTGTTAATACAATACACAGCAAGCGTGTGTTGTTGTTATTTTATCACACTGTGTGGAGAGTTACGTACTGCTGAAAAAGGGTGTTGTATTGAGGGCACATTCCCAGAGACAGACGGATGTTGTCCATGTCTGTGCGGATGTCCTTGCCATAGATGGTGGCTGTCCCTGAGGTGGGAGGGAACATACCGGTCAAGATGGACCTAAGACGAGGAGACAGAAAGAGAGAAGTAAATGAGGACTGCTTTTAAAATGTTCTGCCTTTATGGTTGTTGTGTGTGAGTATGCATCTGTGTGACATACATCGTGGTGGTCTTCCCAGCACCATTTTGGCCCAGGAGGGTAGTAATCTGGCTCTCATAAAAGCTGATGCTCAGGCCATCCACGGCCGGTGTGACGCTGCTGCCGAACACCTTGACCAGGTTCTGGACACAGACTCCCTTCACCAGTTCAGCTGGCTCTGCTTCAAAGAATGGCTGACCTGCGTAAAGCAAAGACAACCAGGTAACCGACCACAACCAAATCATATTGTAAAGAGAGACAATCATATATCAACATATCATATTTATTTCCCTTTACTGAATTTTTTTATTTTATTTCATCTCACACATGTTTATGAAAGACACATATGAGATCAGGGGACTGGAATGCCATAACAGTTTAAAGAACAGTTCCAATCACTTATTAACTAAGCATGAAACTGAGAAGTTAGCAGCGTGTGTGTTCACATATAGCAACAAGCGCAAACACACACAAGGACACCGAGTTCCCACACAATCACTTTGATTGTCAGAGAGGGAAAGTTAGAGCAAATAGAGAGACGGCTTCAATCCCGAAAGTGTTTGCTTGGAGAGATATTACATCTACATAATCAATAAGTTATGTCATTAATTATATATGGAAAAACGCTATAATTGCTTTTTCAGATATTAGAAATAAGCAGAGATACTGATAGGCAATCAAATGCAGCTGTAATGTGCAATGATAAAATTGTGATAGAATTGCGAATCTATTATACCCTGGGGAATATGAAATGCGGCCCTGACAAGAAGTTACAATGTGAAAGAAAGTGTTTTGGTGATGAATTTAACAAATTGCCCCTCTCTGTGTAACAAAATCTGCGTTATACACACCGTCTTTGATCTGGTCCTCCTCAGCCTGGCTCTCCACCAGCCTCTCCCCCTGGACCTGGTGATCACATGACACTGTCTCTTCCAGAGTCTTGGGTTTCTCCTGGTCTTTCTCTTGATCTTGATTTTCCTCCTCCTCTTGCTTCGGCTGCTCTCCTTGCTCTTTGTTTGTCGGGTTATCAAAACCTTTTGTATCCATCTCCAGTTTGTTGTTGTCTTTGGAGACAAAATAAAGGATTTTACAACTGACTTAGGACTGAGATCATACATTATGTCACCGGATAACTGCCTCTCCTCTAAGAATACATATTTTATTATGCACAGTACAGGAATATGGAAAATGGTAAACAAGTAAGCTCACCTGAAGCGGGAGCCACACTGTTGAGCCAATAACAGGGCAGGAGGGGGAAGTAAAACGGTCGACCAATTCCATACTGGCCTGTGATGAAAAAATATAATACATGAGCTCCAGTAAATACGTCAAAATAGTATCAAACCCTTCATTTCTCATTCACTTCTCTCTTATGCACTGACCAGGAAAGACATTGTCCAGGTACCAGGCCAGCACGGCATACAGCACAGTGTCCAGGCCCATCATGCAGATGGAGGTGAGAAAGGAGAACTCGTCCCCCTCCAGAGGGCTGGTCTGGATGTTGTCCCACTGCAGACCCAGACCCTGCTCTTCGTACCGCGACAGGTACTCCGTCCCAAAGCCAAACGCCACTTGGGACAACAGACTCTGTGAGGAGGGGCAATGGTCATCTCATCTTGTTTAATCTAAGATTATGACCAAGAAGTTTAGACTGTGTGAATGTGTGATGGGCTTCTAAATCCCTTTTAGTCTTGAGTTAGGCATAGTTGTAATGCTTTGGGATCTAATAAATCTGTGATACAATTAAGGAACAACAACTAGTTTCCTTTTTAAATGTTGTCAGATAATCTCAAGACCAGTTCCTGTATCTGATAACACACGTAGAAAAGTTAAGAATAAAAGATTCTGAGCAGGTAAATGTGCTGAGGCTAAAATGTATGAATTACTAAATATGTATTCACATTTGTTTCAATTGAAGCATGTTCCCTTTATAGAGTGAGATGCTGAGATGGGACACCCACCACCAAGATCTTCATGTCCTTGGTGATGTGGTCTTGCCAGGCGAAGCAGAAGATGTGCGGGAGGTAAAGGGCAAAGTGAATGATGCCGCAGCAGGCTGCTGCCAGGTTGGCCTGGTTGAAGAAGACACTGAGGAGGAAGCATTGCATGATGGTAGCTGTGGTGAAGGTGAGCAAAAAAAGGAAGAGGATGACACCGTTGCTGTAGTTCAGTACCCTTCCTCCCTATAGGCCAGAGACAGAGAGAAACAGAGTTTTCAGTAATTCATGGACTCTGTATTAAACCAAACATACATGCTGCGGCTGTATGAGGAGGCATAGGGATTAATGTTGGGAACCTAACATAACAGTTTTCTTCATATATTACTGATTTTTTATCTGCGCAGCACATGTCCACTTACAAATGCATTGTGCACTGACCCTGATAAATGAACAATACGGTACTATAAATGTTGTTGTTTTGTTTCTTATTTGGAAAGTGATGTGTATCAATTTGAGCAAAATCTGTTTTGATTGTTTTGAAGAAAGCTGCAATTGATTGGTTCTTCAATATTGACTTTCAAAACTTAGATGAGAACATGTTCCACACTGGATACAATGTAGCATATGTGAAATATGTTGTTGTTATTATTATGTATAAAACTGCATTATCATTTGAATCAAACAAATGTTTGTTCATATCATATTTGAAATATATAGAAACCATGTCATGTTTAACAGTATTGTAAAAGTAGTTGCCATGTGAAACAAGGGCTAATAAATACCACATTGGTAATGCAAATAGACATTATTATAACTGAAAAACATTGCTAAACACATATCATCCACTAGAGGTCATAGCAGCCTATCTTACGACAATATGCCAGTTGAGCCACTGGCTGGCAACAAGAGATGACTTGTAACTCTTACAACATAGAGGAATGAATCATTGACTAGTACATTCCTGCAAAGCTGTTGACATAATTCCCATGATGTCATGGCATTCACAGTTCCTCCATCAATGATTTATTTGTATGCCAATCAGTCAGACACTACTGTTATTATTTCAAGGACAAAGATCTGGTAAAACTGGGTGATAGTTATCATGATCGGAGATATGAGACTGGCCCAAAGAATTATTCTTTGGCCAGACTCATTAATAGCTTCCCAGGAAGATTAGGTAGTCAGAAAGATGACGTAGTAGAGGATAGCTGCACTCGAGGAGCTCCATTCATATATTTTTTACTATTCATTATCAGTGTTCCACCCACAGCGACATCAGGTCTTCTGCCCAAACATACAGTGGGACAAATTAGATGGTGCAGGAATGAGGGTCTTTAAAAGCTTTTTTTTGGAAAATCCTTCCTCACCATGATGATGACGGTGAGCAGAGCGGTGCTTGTGCCCATCATGAGGAAGCTGTCAATAAACCAGGTGGACCAGATGACGCCGTTGGTGACCCCCACGGCCTTCAGGGTCTCCTTCAGCCGGAGTTCCTTCTCCAGGACGATGCTCTTGACAATCATGGACACAGAGTAGACCCAGGCCAGGACCATGAAGATGGGGAAGCAGCGGTTCAATGTCAGCATGAAGCTGGATAAAGAAGGGGAAGGGGAAATAAGATGACGGAGAGGGACACAGGGGCTGAGGTGAAGAACCAGAAACGTGACTGTACCTTGAAAATCTAAAATTAGAAGAGTCAACAAAACATTCTGCTATGGCCGGTAAATGTGATTGAACTTTGTTTAAATGTACTAAATTATCAACGTTTCCACTTACAGATCATCCACATAACAAGGGTAGGGCATCTGCTGTAGGTAAACACCTAGTGGCCACTCTTTTCCCGTCTGCGTCTTGATGATCCCATGCTCTATTATGTCCTGGAGGTAAGCAAAGCCGCCCCAAATATAGCGGAAGTCATCCATAGGATCAGCTCTGGGGCCAGGATCCCAATACCTGAGCAATACAGACATATTTAGTCTTTACGTTTATCATTATTACACTAAACCGATCATTTCCATTTGACTCTAACCTGTCTTTGACCTTGTTGGTGCGCTCCACTGCATCAATATCCATACGGATCTTGAACTTAACATGAGGCGGGACATTGGTGGTCCAAGTGTGCATATTTACAAAGACAAGGCCCGCCCAGAACTTGCTGTCCTCCATCAAGTCCAAGGCCCAATAAGTGACGGTGTCCTCGTCAGGCACAGCCACAAACTTATCCAGGAGCACACACTGAGTGAGGGAGAAGGAACAAGACAGAGACAGTACTATACATTAACAGGATATAAGGACATTTTAAGTCATGTCTGTTTAATAGAACATTGGATTTCACTTTAAAAGAAAAGTCACTTACTTGAGTCCTCCATACACTGTATCTTAATTGTAGCCATAAAGGTCAACAATCCAGCTTTTTAAAACATGGCTAATCTTAAACAGCCATGCTAGCCGCTCTGTAAGTCTGTACTTACTGTAGGCACATAGATGCTTTGACTACTTCAGCATGCTAACAAAGCAATGACAATGCTAATATGTACCTGATTGTATATTATTAATACATCCAACAGTTGCCAAAATAGTTAAAGAACACCAAAGGCAATAGGACAAATATGAATGTATGAACACATTTGTGTGCACATACATCCAGGAGATATATGATAAGTGGAAATGTACCTGCTGGTGGCTATACAGAGGATTACTAAAGGATTCATCCTCTGGGGACCATGAATATTTGTACAAAACTAAATGGCAATCCATTTCATAGTTTTGGAGATATTACAGTCTAGACAGAAGTGGTGGACTGACCGATGGCTACACCGACGTTTCCATCGCTTGCTGCTAGCGTGGCTAAAAAGGTGAAACGCTGAGAACTATCAGTGTTGGCTCGAGTCACTGTGATCCACAATCCACAACCACATTTGCAGAGAAACTTCAGCAGTGGTTGTCTCTTCCCAGCAAAGCGTGTCTGACATAGCCATTCACTGTAGCCCAATGCAAACAGGGGAGGGCCGTGATCCAAAAGGAAACACTCCAAACAACAAATTACCCTTGAGATCCCATGGACCGATACCCCTCTGAACCAAAACACACATTTCCCGTGCATTCAAAATGCATGCATACATGTATATACATTCGCATACACAATGTACACTAAACACACCCAACTAATTATTTAAATCTCAAAGACCGTCCGTTAATTTGCCCAAGCATTCACCTCCTAGCACTGCAGCCCCACTGTGTGGTGTGTTACGCATGCACACCACCAACGTGCAGCCAGCCAGCCATCAAGCCCACGGTCATTGTTGTCGCTTTATAATGGATGGTGGTTGGAGTGGCAGCTGTAGCTAATCGGCCTCAATCGTTCCCACTCTCCTTGTCACACTCAAGTGCTGTAAGCTTCAACTTGGACAAAAACAAAGAGCACCAACCATCCACCCAGCCATGCCCCTAAGGTGCCCCCCGTGTCACCCCCCAGTGTGATAGGCCCCTCATCCCGATTAGCCTCCGCAAAGGAAAGGAGTGATTTAAACTTTGTTTCAAATGCATTGGTCCACTAAATGTGGAGGGCACTCACAAGAGAAGGTTTATGATGTGTTTCTGTTGTTTTTCTAAATCCTCCACTCCATCAGCAGTAAACAAAAGAGGCTCGACAGCTAGTTTGCTGCGATGGCTCTCGCCCACCTGGATAGATTACCCTCTGAACGGGCAGACAAATTGCAGAGCCCAAAGACAGCTCATCTAAATGCTTACAGCACGTCAACAATTGAATTGAGCACATAGTGGTGAGCCAACCAGGGTATTGAAATCAACAAGTGACAAGACATGGCTTAATTGGATTATTTAATGAATAGGCCTGTCCTAAAACTCAGGTGGAGCGAAATGTGAAAAAACAGCCCACATTCTTTCCGTCAGAGCCCAATGGGAGAAGTTGGCAAAAACAATCCTGACACCTTATTCTCTTCTGGAAATGTGGAGCCAGTATGATTCTGCATGGTTACACACATTCTCCAAAACCTAGGCAGCAGTATTTGATACAAGACAAGAACATGCAAAAACGATAGATGTGTTTTACTCACATCCCCATATTGGTTGAGCGTTCGAATGACCCGGTCAGTGAGGTTGAAGATGTCTCGCCAGTCAAAATCCGGCACGTCGGCCGGACGGTCCTCTGGAGGGCCGTTGTACAGGAAGTTGAGGATGTGTTTGGAGGAGAACGGGGCCTCCTCTAGACTCCTGTCAATGAAATCCATCACCGATGGATTGCAAATGGTGTCCTAAACACAAAAGGTGGTAGGGGAATAGGCTTTATTTACCCTGGGGTTTTTCTATTAAGATCAAGATCTTTTTTTTAAGGAAGATGTTTCTGAGACACCAGTACAAACAAAACAAACATTTCGCAAAACCAAAAGGAAACGGAAAGATAAGGCAGCCTCAAAGAAAGCAAAAATTAACTTATTCAAACCATTAACATTGTTATGAGATTTGTCTGTCACAGAAAATGTTTGAAAAGGAAGAGGGGATAATAGACGGGTAACTGATGTGACTAAAGAAAATAAAATGGATAGTTAATGTAAATTTACTGAGAGGTAAGCGAATAAGGACAGTAGATGGGGTTTACAGAGAGGTCGAAAGGAGAAAGTGAGAGGAGTGATAGACACTTACGGAGAGCCAGATAGATGGAAATGGGAAAGAGGTGGCATATTTTGGTAAGATAAGGTTCTATATTCAAGCAGGAAACTTTGTGAACTGATGAGACCTCAGCAAAAATTATCAGTGAGGAAAAGATCAGGATATAATAACAACATCATCAATCACCTCATTCAAAGGGACAATTGGTTGGCATTGGATGTCAACTGAATGGAAACACAATGGTAGATCCTGATCATATCTCTGTAATAGGCACAGTAAAACTGGTACATGGATGTCATTTTACACCCCAATAGAAATCCCCTGTCAGTTTTAAATAAGTCAAATCCAGCGATCTTGCAAGGAATCTTGTGTTTTGTTTATTGATTCTTCCTATATTCAGTTGCATTTTTAAGAAGTTTTTACAACTTTCTACAACGTTATGTGTCCTTATTTCTCATGGTGTACAGTTTAAAACTAACTATTCAGTCACACTATATTGCTGTCCTACCCGGATCATGTTGACTTGAACTCCATCTTGGAAAAATGCCCAGATCTGAGGAGCCACTTCCTCCCAAGCCTTCCCCATCGTCCTCAGTCTCTCCAGCTCCTCAAATGTTGTGTTTGCCTGTAGGAGAGATATAAATGTGTGTGTGTGTGTGTGTGTGTGTGTGTGTGTGTGTGTGTGTGTGTGTGTGTGTGTGTGTGTGTGTGTGTGTGTGTGTGTGTGTGTGTGTGTGTGTGTGAGAATGGTTGGTGTCTCAACATTAAAAGGAAACTCTTATCAAAAATAAACATGCACACATAACTAGCCTGTATATGGGTGCATAAAATTTCGAAATATGGGAACACAAAATGTTGCACAAATGTATAGAATAACATATTGGGGAAGGGGGCGGGGACTTGAAATCCATTCATGTAAACGCATGCAAACTCAAATACACACATTGTCACAGTACTCCTAATCTCCTGCTACATACCATTCCCACATCAAACTCTCTGTGAAAACAGGCTTTGCAAAGACAACACACACATTCTCACACAAAGAATTCCCGCGGGCCTGTTCAGATAACCAGCAACTGTGCAACAAATACACTCTGTGCCAAATAGTCAAATATTTACTGCACGCTTATCATTAAAACCCTGGATGTGTGTGGGTACAGTGCCTTGTGTGGAAAATACCAAAGGCTGGCTATTTCAGTATTCAATCATGTGCGGTGGGGGATGAAAGCGCTCAAGAGTACACCCAATTAAACGCCTTCCTCTTGTGTGTGTCTGATTTTGGGTGACAATGGGGACAATGGAGCCGGGGTGACAATGGAGGCTGTTGGTGACAACTGGCCGAATGCATTCAGCCTGCCCAGTGAATCCCAGTCAGGTTCCCACAAGTGAGTGCTTCCTCATTCCCCGGGGCCGTTTAAAACGGCAAGCAAAAGCAGGAGGAGGACTTGGGGTTTCCTTGAGGTGATTTCTTAAAGGGGGCTGTGGAGGAATTTTGTAGTTGGCCAAGATGTGGGGTATGTTCTGCCTAACTTAGCATACAGTGCAACAAAGTGAGCACCTGTAGCAAGATTAGTTTAAGTCTATTAAACTCAAATCTGAATGATACGGCCTTAGTGTGCCTCCAGGGAATAAGCAGGGATGACACCCTTCAAAGATCATCATCACACTAGAGCAGTCACAATACAGCGTGAAAAGACATGTTTAAATGCTTTACTTGGAGTTTCTACTGAAACAAACTGATGCATGGCAGAGTTAAGAGGAAGATAACAAAGAGCCTGTAGAGGCCATGTTTTTGGTCTCGTAAAAGCAATGGATTAACCCCTTAGTCATTACTTTCTTAGTGCAATTAAGATCCCAATCTGAGGGAAGAGGAAAACAAAGAGGGCATTAAAGGTCAGGAAAGAGGAAACCCAAATGTGTGCGTGTCTCTTTGTGTGCGTGATCCCACGTCTTTAACGACAGACTCTTTCTGCTTACATAACAGTGAAAAAGCTGTGGCGCCAGTGGACCTTGTGGTAGTCACCACAGCCGATCAGCCCGTGTCTTCCATTGCAACCAAGCCATCCATGACTGCTGCCCCCCTGAAGGGCTTTGACCAACACGTATCTACATCTAGATACAAAGGGCTGGACATGACATGAGGAAAGCTGATCCCCTTTTGAGGGGAATGCATTGTTCACTGCAGTCGGCTTGATTGCACCAAAGAAAATCAAAGATACGGATGTCATGGAGTAACAGACGTCATTTAAAAGGTGGCAATCTGGGGGATCTGTATCTTTCTTTATACATTTTCATTAGCTCTCCATCTTTGTGACTAAGTGGATGCGACCATTTTTATTTGTTTGTTCAATAATACCACCAATTACTTAGTTTTTCCACCACCTATTGAAAATAATACCTAAAAAGTAAAATGCATCAAATTCAGCAATATAGTGAAACATCTATAATTTAAGGCCTGCAGAATCCTGCCAGAATGAGTGTATGAAACCATGGTTCTCCACCAATGCATACACATTGGCCAATGCTGCTTACATTTCGTATGATCTGCCGGGCAGCCGGCGAGTCAGGAGCGTAGAGGATCCGTCCCATCAGCATCGGCTTGACAGAGTTCCACACAATCCTGGTGACAGGGTTGGACTCCAGCTCTTTCATCAGATCATTGCAGAACGGAGCTGCAGGGAAAGGTTATGTAGTAGATACTTAATACATTCTATTGAAAGAGAATATGGGGAATTTTTTTTTTTTGCTCATCCAAATATACTATCATTATGTATCATAATTGGAAAAAAAATTGAAAAATGCTAACAGCTCTCAATCTTGAAAGAAGGAGTAAAGAAGAAAGGACAAAATGTGTGTTCTTACATGACACATTACAGGAGGGCGCCACAATCAATTTACTTGATCTTTGTTTTGCATCCGGCCTCACCTTCCACTTACTTCTAGGATTTGAGATATCTTACAAATTAACACACACGTTGGACTGAAATCATTCCACCTTGGTAGATGTAATTGAAGTTGTACTGTACAAATCCAGTGAGTCTGTCACACTAAACCAGGAGATCTACTGCTATTATATTAGAGTAGGGTTACTTCAAAAAAGAACAGAGACATTGTTTCAGTCTCAAGAACAAACCCCTGGTTTTAATGGTAAAGCCAAAAGCTTGAGACTAGACCAATGCCTAACATCTGTCACACTAACATATATTATATGTGTCTACTCACTGGTGCTGTTGTCGTATGTGTACTGGCTCCGTGCCCTGTGGCCGCTGATGCCCAGGAAAGCTTTGTAGTTATTGTCCTCGTACCAGTTAAAGGAGGTGACTCGGGAGAAAGCGCCCTCAGTGTAGCCACATACCAAGCTGGAGGCAGCGGCCATCGCCTCCCTAAAGGACAGATTGTTCTGGAAGAGAGGAGTCATGACCTGGAGAAGCTCCCTGGAGCTATTCCTCTGGTGCAACTGTGGAGAGATGCCAAAGTAAAACAGAGCTTAAATGAGAATAGATATGTGTTAAAGATATACCAAGGATCAGTACACACAATAAGCAACTACATGGACACAAATCGGGTTCAAAAACGTTTAATTACTACAGTGCAATGTTTTGTTCCTGGTTGCAACAATTCAATGTTATGCAATTTGCCAGGGCTCTGATTAGCACCTTCCGTACCCGCCCACTTATCTTAAAAGCGCATCAAGGCTGATATTTTGGGTCGTGACACTGTTGTACCTTAAATTATTATACACACACATAGCAACAATGTATTGTTTTGGCCTTGGTCGGTTGCACAGTTTCACGTCGTCTGGTGTCTATGGTAGAGACGCTTTGTCTTTGACCTGACCACAGGCTGTCTATAGTCTCTGGTCAAGACAAAGACAAAGTGTCGTGCCAACAGGATGTCAGACTGTCAGCGACACTAAATATCCCATGGAAACATCCACAACAAACAACAAACAAAACAATGTGTTCTACTACATACCCACTGAATGTTTAAAATGACGGGTACACCACAACTTACATGGATACAACGTCACAAATATATATATATATATATATATATATATATATATATATATATATATATATATATATATATATATATATATATATACAAAAACAGATCCCTCAATCCCCCTTGACGTTTAACCTTTTCCATGTATCGAGGCTACACCTGTTCTTGCAGCCGCAGTGTTGTTTCCATTGGGATGGTCTCATAATGATGATATATCTGTTTTTTTAGGCCTAACAGGCCTTTTCTGGATTTAGCCTTCCTATTACGCACTAAATGATATCCACCTACTTCTGTTTGCATGAAAGGTTCAGCAGGGGAAGCAACTGTTTCCTGACAGCTAAAAATAGCAGGCGTTGAACTTTTGAATAGTGCCGGACTGGACCATGCCCTACCTCTCGCAGTTTGTCCGAGACAGCAGAGACGACCTGTACCCAGAGTTGAATTTCAATGCCTTCAGAGTGATTATCCAGCACACGAGGAAGCTGAAGAGAAACAAGTGCATTCTTTTAATACAAGTACTTTTCTTTTTCTCAAAATTACACATTTCACCAAGACACAACGTCTTCCTGACACAGAGGAAGTTACTAATACCCCCCGTCCTTGGCGTCCCTTTGTTTGTTTCGATGTTTAAAAAGGAAAGGATGATACCGGCCCTTGATGACAGACAACTTGCAGTCGGAAGTATTCAAATACATAGTGTAATTAAAATGAAGTTCTGTATTCATTGAAACTGATGCAGTGGAGAGACATATTTATCGAGGTGATGATCTTTTTTCTTGTATGTCAAATGTCATAAAAATGTGTCATGATTGATGTTGAAATATTTTCTTATCATGAACTGATATATACAAAATATTTAAATAAATTAGTTGATCAAATATTCAGTAACATAAACATGTTTTAGTGGACCAGAGAAAAACACCGGTATTCTTCATTATTCATGTCATATGTGCTGATCATTGTTGTCTTTGAGGATCTGCTGGTTGGCCCAGAGATCTTCTCGCCAACTCACAACACAATAGGATAAAAGTTCCAGGAAGCAGCACGAGGCCAAGACACCGAACTGCCAGAGACATCCTCCACTATGACATATATAGAGTATGCTTATCAGAGGGCAGTGAGCTCAGACTTCCTCAAGAGTTTGCTTTTAAACCATTTCCGTTTGAATTGAGAAGCATAAGACTATAAGCACTAAGAATCCCGAGTATGTGATTGCACGTCATTATGTGAATGCAAATCACGGGTCGGTCTCGACCCTGAAAATCTGTGGTGTTGAAAAGACGTCTTCAAACACTGAACACAAATAACCCATATAGATTACATTTAATTAATTTATAGTGAGAAGAAGATGGCATGAAATGATGGCAAAACGTATTTTAGCCTTTCGCTGCTATAGCAGAAGACAGAGGCAGACAGAAGACTAAACACATTTTACCTCGTCCCACGTGATTGTTGCTGTCTGTCTCATTGTGGCCTGTGTTTACTCAAAGTGCCCTTTGGTTACTGAGGAGAGGAGTGTCTCTTCACTAAGCTAATTACAGACAGAGGCCATGTCTGCCTGCTCAGCTTATGCTCATGGCTGTTTCCCATCACCCGTACCTATTTGAAGCATGTTGGCTAAACTTGAGCACAGTCTTAATCAAGCCTCTTGCAGGTAAATAAGACCCTGCTTGAATTATATGGTCTTTACGGCAATGTATTCTATTAAGTGATGTTAATTCAATAATTTTTCTGAGGTTATTTTTTATATTTTTGCAGGTTGAAATGTTGTCTTGGGTTTGTTTGCTGTATTTAGAAAATTATGTTGAATTACTAAGACATTAAGTCACAGGTAAACAACTGGAGTTTGACCTGCACTCATTATCTGAGTCATTATTGTTATCAATATTTCAGTTTAAGTTCCCACATATGTATTACTAGTATTTCCTTTTTGTAGTAAAAAAGATTATGGTTGTGTATTTTACTTATTATATTACTATAACCACTTTACATATAATTATTTGTGATACAACAGTCTACGGCATGTTAATTCAGGGTGATGTCTATATGTTAAATATTCCAGCCCTTTCGAAATATTAAATTACTGCCACTTGAAATGCATCTTTTATGCTTATCTGTAATGTACACATTGGGGTTATTGTAATGCAAAGTTCTTTAACATTCCTGGAGCATAGTAGACTTTATTTACTTAAGACACATGCCAACTTGCATTTCTCTGAGAACTATTTGTCCCACCCTGTGAGTCAGAATCCTTGTAAAAATATAACCAGCTGTTTATCAACCGGTGGTTCCTGATAATTGCGGTATGATAGGCCTGTGTGGACTTGTTAGGTTTCGATCCAGATGGGATTTGAGCACAAACTGCCAATGTGAAGTCAGACATAAACAGAAACCATTAGCTAATCCACAGAATGTACTAAATAAGATACAGTTAAAGCTGTGTGACAAAGCAATATGGGATATGATTAAAGTATGATGACTAAAATAGTAGGTGTACGTCTTTAAAACAGTCGCTTTTTCAATGTTTCTAACAATAATCGTGCCGGTAAATTGCAGACAATAAAAATATTATTTTGTCATTTGGTAATCTAAATAGGTTTCCTAATTTACATAATGCATTTTCAATTTCCAACAAGGGGATTTATATTCATTGGGATTACATCACCAAAAAAACAAATGCTCTATTAACTTGTCATCAAGATTGATTAACAAATCAGACACATAAGTTAACGCCTACATGGCACAGCTTGATAACTATTTGTCAAATGTCATATCCTGCCCGATACCACATTGCCTTATGACAGCAGTTGGCTCAGCCTTCGGTGAATAGCCATTGGAAATCTTTGCAAATAAGCTAAAACACATGGCAACAGCCCAGATGGGACTTGTCCAACCACAGCTCTATACTGGCCTTCCCAATTCATAAACTAAATGGATAACTTGTGTATGCATTTCACTCATTTAAAATGAGGTTTCTATGAACTTTATACAATCAAGACCACAGTGGATGGCTGTAACTGGTGTGAGCAGTGTGGACATGTGGAAAAAGGGCTCCCAATTTAATTTGGCCAGAATTTAGTTTTGATTGTACAGCTATTTGTATCAGAGGTTACATTTATACAAATGGTAAACCATTAAATAATAGGCTGTAGCTTTTAACAATAAGCCTTGGCACATAATACATTTTGGTAATATCCCAGCCAACACTGACCAGTCTGAAGAGCTTGAAAAAGTCGACATTAGCATAGAATTTGTCCTCAATGATCTGTAGCCGTTGAGGGGTAAGGATGCACATGGCATTGCGAACAGCGTAGAGTCCTCTGCGGCTGGGGAAGCTGAGGAATCGCTCCAGCAGGGTCAGGCTGCAGGCAATGTCCTTTAGATGCAAGGCTGGAACCCCAAAGACAAACTGGAAAAAAGTATATGTGAACAGAAGACTTGCGTTAGTTTAAATTGGAAGGATTTTAGCATTAAATATCATTGCACTTGGACATCAGTTTTGGAACTTCACAGGGCAGTGTTTTCTATTCTGTGGTTTCCTGAATAAAAATGCACATTTCCAAAGTACTCCAAGAAGTCAATGAATATGTTTAAAATGTATGTTTGTATGTGTATTTGTTTATTTTACACTTTACCTGTCACAATTCATGTAGTACGTGTGTTGGTTTGGGTGTTTTGAAGTGGGGTGGTATACCCATAGTCAGCGTGTTACCTAAAGTAGACTCGGTGTCACTGAAAGCCTCCAGTTTGGAGAAGCAGACAGGAGTTCCAGCACAGAAGCAAAACTAAGTACTGCTCTGGACTGGGGCAGCAGCAAAGAACATGTTAGCTGCCTAGTTGAAAGGCTAACCTAAAAAACAAGTGTAAGCTATATTTTGAATATTTTCACCACTCTGTCTTGCTGTCAGATCTCCCTTTCCTTTTAAATTAACCAAAACATATTGGTAGCCTACTCTCTCCAATGTCACAAGACTACTTTGACAAAAACAGTCGAGTTTCCCTTTCAGTTTAGTTTCCCATCGTAAAATATTCTAAATATTGTGTGCGCTTGAAGCTAGGGTTGGTTATGTTGAGAAACTAGCAAATGGAGCCTACGTTAGATTTTTTAAAATAATCCGACAAAAATACTCAGCCCAATATTGCCAACCCTTTTCCAATCAAAAAATAACGTTAGCTAGCATTCACAGCTCAAGAAGTCCCTAAATCTAGAGAGAGAGTCGCAAAGTCTGTCTATGAACATAAACATATCATAAAATGAGTGTAAACGACGAACATGGCTATCGTTCATCCTCACAGCTGTAAAGCTAACAGCTTGTGGACGACTCCGGAGACGCACAGGTTGGCAGTTAGACAAAATGGCCCAATCCCAATCTTCTCCACACTCACTTCTCACAGACTTTGAGGCGAGCTTCCGCCAAATTCGTGAGGGTTTAGCCCTGTCCCACTGTCAAATCATCGAGCGTTTTAGGTCTCTCGCTGACATTTTTAGCTCTTTATGAACACTTTCTGTAAATCAGCATTTATGCAGACTTTGCCTGATGTGGCGTTACCAGTGGAAGCATGGAGACATAACAAAAGGTAAACAAAGAGAACAACACAAGGGTGTTCAACCTGGCATATTAAATGTATAGAGAACAGCTTCAGGACAGCATTCATGATATCACTGAATCAGAGAGGATGTTCTCAAAGGCACGACAAATGGAGCAAGTATTTACTTTTGGAAGACTTTCTAATCATAAGAATTGCTTTTAAAGATAAAGATGTTGGGTCAACGCTGGCAGATGGTGACAGTCCTCTCTTCATCGGTTGTGTTTCCAACACTACACAAATGTTTCAAAATAATGTTGAAATGTGACACATGTATCCTTTGCTACCTAACCGTGTGTGTGTGTGTGTATGTATGCGTGTGTACCTGTTCAGGCCTGATTTGGGCATTGACTAGCTGATACACCACAGACTCTGTCAGAGGAATGTCTCTCAGCAGGAATGATGTCAGAGTCTCATCGTCCTTCAGTATAGTCTCCACCTTTACTCCTCGGCCTACAAAGAGAGACAGTGGGAGTTCGTGTGAATGAAAATGCTCCTATTTGAACAACAAATTGAACAACCCGAACTATTGTTGTCTGTGCTCCACGAAAGCAAACTCAAATTTTGGGCAAGTTGTGACAAATCTATTGTATTAAAAGGTTAGGAACATAGGTTGAGGAAACTTTACCTCTGCACCCCCTCATTATTCAGTGACATGTCTTAGCATGAATAAAGTTTGCTCGCTGGTGTGGCCAGCATCCAGGTTCAGCCCTAGATTGACTTGGATTGTGTTAAAGTTTTAAACTGTTCTTGTCCTGTTTCTATCCAAGAAGTTGTGGGACAAAGGTACCTGATAGACTAGTTAACCACTATAACAAATTACACAATTACACCTTCTCTGTTGATGGTAACTGCTTGTTTTTCTGGTGAGGTTGGTCACATCAAGTGAAGATTTATGACACACTGATCACTGAAAGTTCCTTTACTGTCATTTGAACGCTTTGATTCTTGAATGAATGAAACAAACAAGATAAAACATGTGAATCAGTTATCGGGTGCTGGTAGGCTAGCTGTTTCCCACCGCTTCCAGTCTTTGTGCTAAGCTAAGCTTCATATTTATGAGACAGAGTGCTTATTGTTCTTGTCATCTGTCAGAAAGCAAATAAGTGTACTTCCAAAAAGGTCAATCTATTCCTTTAAGAATATCCAAAGTGCCATCAGACAGCTTGCCTTTCTTCCTAGAGGGACAGATAATTATGGGTAATACAACAAAAGATGCATGGACAAAGGTGCATGCACACATAAATTGAACATATACACATACACAATCAAGGGCCTTGCACATACAACACACATGTTCACTCAAACGTTTAGTCTTTTTTCAACAATTACATAACTTGGTTCTCAGCAGAATTCAGTTTTCTTCCCCGGGGCCTCATGGGAACTTGTGTGGAATGTGGATCCATATCTTTGTTAGCTCTGTTAGGCCATCTACATATTTCTCCATGAGAGTGGCAGCATAGAGAGCAAGCAGACGTAATCATTCACAGGCTGGAATGCACTCAGCCTCATTCCAATCCCATCATAAAGGTTTATTTGACTGGGAAACCTTCTGTATAGACAGTATAGATGTATATGTTGACATGAACAGAACTGTTTGTGTGGTGCATCTGTGTTTCTACAGTCTGATTTTTAATGGAGAGAGGAGCATGGATGGATGAATTGCTTTCCCACCAAATAAACACAGGTGGTGAAAGTAAGCAGCTTACGGCTTCACAGCTATGACTGATGGGAAAATGTGTAAAATACGATGTGATGCTGTTTTTGACCAGATGATGCAACTTTATATTTATTGTCCATTTTCCTCACCACAGAAAACCCCTATAAATGTTATAAGGGCAATCACAAATACAACAGAAAACAATTAGCAGGAGACTAAGTTTGGCTTGCAATGCTAAGTCATGCTGCACATTAACATTTATAGAAACTTCCAACTGAAAAGAAAAATGTACCGGGTAATCCAGAAGTCACATCTGCTCCATTGAAACAACTAAGCAGAATAACTGAAGTTGGGTTTGACTCTACGGACAATTATGTTTCTGCACCGTGTTGATGAAAGGCTGGAGCACTGACCTGAGACCTGTTCAGGATGTGTGCGCAGGGTGTCCATGAAGTTACTCATAGCGTTCAGTTCTTTCCAGAGGCGCCCGAGCTGCAGAAACTCTGGGTCACTAAAAAGAAGATCCTGGGCATCCGTGTAGTACCGAGCCAATCTGAGGTCAATAACAAATCACACACATTATTCTTGTTGAGCAGATTAACAGCATGTACCTTCACATAGGATTAAATGCACACACAGATGCTTTGAAACAACTAAAGCATAATACTAGCGACATTTAAACATATTCGCATTGACTTCATTCCATAATTCTGCCTTTTCATCTCAGATCAAATGTTTCATAGGAATTCAACACCTCCGGTTTAAAACAACCAGCCCAGGGTGACGCTTACATGGAGTTGTTGTAGTTGGACACCAGGCCGGGAGATTCCCCGCGGGTGGGGTATTGAAAACAAGGGTTGTTGGCATTACAGAAGATTCCCTGGATCCATGGCAGGACCCCTGTGGAGGGCATGGCCTTGTTGGGGAAGTGGCCTGGGGTAAAGGAGATACTGTTGGCATTCAGTGCTTTATACATATTTATGAATAAGACATCAAACTTCACACATCAAATGTTTTTGGTAAAAAGACTTTTGCATACATTCATGTTGACGGTAGAGTGGATTCACTCGTCTCAGCCACACTAGCCCCATGAACAGCATAACAGGCCACATAATCTCCATGAAGAAACGCACCTGGTTGGAGAGTACAACATAAACTTTGTAAAACTGCATCTTTCTAAATGTCATCATTTAAGTGTTAAGAGTCATCCGTTGGATAAAAAAGATCAGGAAAAATGGACCGGCTGGAAAGTGGATACATCTAGAACTGTAGTTTAATGATTGGTGAACTGCTCCGATAGGCCAATAATAAGAATCATATAAAAGATGGTAAATAAAAAAACTGAGAGCATGCAACAGTATTGATTGAAAAAAAAAGATGAAAACAAACTCAGATGAGCAGCTACAAAAGAAAGTATGCTGCATGAAATGATGAAAAGCAACAAAATGATGTGATAGTCATTTAATAAATCACAGTAATGTGTAGGTCTATAAGATATTTGCACTTCACATACATTTTGGAAGTTATTATTTTTTGTTTTAAACATAAAAGATACATTGAAAAGGATTTGCGGACTTTAAAACATATCAAAGAAGTAATTGCTATAGTTCAGGCATTTTAGCCAACTGCAACCCCCGGAGGGATAAATGGAGTGAGTGGATTTTACCCTCTGCCTCCTGCGGATGGTCCAGTTCTTCCACAGCAGGAGTTTGACCTCTCTTCCTGCCCCCATGGTACCTCTTTTTCACCCCCGCAGGAGCTGGCACCAGCCAACAAACCTGTATTCAACCAGTCCACATTACTCTTAAAGCTTAAAGAAGCTACCTCAAGTTCTAGAAGAAAACCCCGTTGTGACTTATAAGATCATTTGTATTTGGAAAGCTAGATTTTGTGGATGAACTCCTTGTGTCCATTCATTCATCCCCCTAGTATGAGCTCTGTAATGAGGTCAATGAGCTCAAGACACTTCTCATGGTCAGCGGAACAAGAATAGACCTTTCCGAATGCTCGAAACGTTCTCTCAATACTATTCATGGTTCAAGTCGCTACACTGATTATCAAACAGTCCCGGTACATGGAACAGAAATCTAGGTCAGGTGCAACAATTGTGCAATGTTATGGCTATCACATTACTAATTACATATACATTGAATACATCCCATAGCATGGCTCTAGCCCAGAATATCATGTCACTCACCTCAGAACAACACTCGCACTGCAGAGCGATACGCAATACATGAAGTGTCACGCCACATATTCTAGCGAGTGCTGCTTGGGGTTGCTACACAGCTAGAATCCAGACCTTGTGAATAGTTAAGCAGATTGATTTTAATCTTCTTTCTGGGAGACTACAAACACATGAGAGCATTAGCAGAGGCCTATATGACCTAACCACCTGGCCTGCGTTATACTGCATAATCCTACCTGTTATAATCCCACAAATGGTAAACAATTTATATGCAACTTTGAATTGCATCTCTATCGATTCACAGGCTGCCATGCAGCTTCGAAAATCTATCAGTTTACTGTATAACATTGATTAAGTTGTTCTTGCAAAACAATAACATTTGCCTAACTTCTATAGTAATCATGGGAATAATTCTTCTTTGATAAATAAAAGTTTTCAATTTCAGAGGGGAAAAAAACAGACCATCATGAAATTTGTCAGATATATTTTAATAAGTTACAAAAGGGTGTTTCATGTACCTGTTTTTTTTTTTTTACACTGAACCTTTCAACATTCTATCAACCTTGTACATTACCATGAAAAACAGATACCATTTAAATAAATGATGTACTTCCTGTTACAAAGAACCTGTAAGGTTTAGGTTACTGATAAAACTAATAATTCAGTTGTAAAAAGGAAAAAAACAGCTTTGGCTATGAAGAAATGTAAAAGTTATATCAAAATAAGAAAGATAATATAATTATACAATCCAGTGGCATTTCGAAAAGCTTTTCCGATCAGTGTAAGTTGACACCATACAAGTTCAACAGTATAAAAACAAGTGGATGTATACCCTTTGCAACTGGTGCTTCATAACATGACCAAATGCCAATGCAGGTACCCAGTACAGCATTTAACAATGGCCATTATATTGCTTTATACACAAGTTATTTGCAACATTATTAATTACAACCTAAATGTAACAGTTCAAAAAAACATTCTGACTCCAAGTAGGTAGAAACATAACTCAGAGAGCGATTTGTGAATGAGTGCACCAAATCTTTTTTCAGTGTTGTGGCTACATGCACTATTGAAACGATTCAAACATAGGTTTTATTTTTGGTATATAAACATACATAGTGAGCCTGTAAGAACTTGGTACAAAACTTTAAAATGAAAATGTCATTGCACAGTAAAAAAAAAAAGAAGAACTTATAAATATTCTGACCAGGTGCCAGAGGATACTGAGCAAGGGATTGGTAGATGAAATATTGGTGAATCATGTTAAAGAATATACAGCATTTTAAGTGCATCTTGTTTGTCTGTTGAGGACCGAAGGCACATTTAATTGTCCAAACGGGGCCCACCATCAAAGCGCATCTGGAAATTGCAGTCAATTGCAGACATTTCTTACTCTTTGTATATTAGAATATGGCATACATTGTTCATGTTGGAGCACTTTTCTTTATTTTTTTAGATCTCTGATGACTCTCAGATGATCACACAAAATGAGCCTCTCGATGTTCTACCTCTTGGAGGCGCCTGGGCCTGAGTCTCGGGTACACTGGTTTGGCCTGGTTCGGACTCAGCTCCTCAAGGCTCGAGCTGGGAGACTGAGACATGCCTGCCTGCTCGGCCTCATCGTCTTCCTCAAGAGGCTCATCTACAGACACCTCTATCTCAATCCCCAACTCCTCCTCATCCTCCTCCTCTTCTTCATCATCATCCTCCTCATCCTCCTCATCTTCTTCCTCTGCGCTGTTGGCTAATGCACAGTTCTGCGGCTCTTTAACTTTGCTCCCCGACGGGGGCTTGTAGAAGGTCCCTGGCGGGGGCTGTAGAGTTCTGGGAGCCCTGAAAGCTGTTGCGACAGGATTGTACCTGGTTACATTGTCCTCCCTTCTTAAATTCCTGCTAGGTCGCACTGCAACCGTGTATGGTCTATTGCTGCTGATACTCCCAGTAGTGCCAAGGGAGAAAGACGACGACGATACGGGTACAGAAGCCGATAAATCGCTGGCATCCACTGCTGTGCTCTCCGTGGGAGAACTGGCCACAATTCTGACAGGCCTGGAAGCAACTTCGTGCTTGTACTGTTTGTCCCAAGTTCTGCGCAACGTCTGGGTGTCAATAAATGTACCCCGGTAATGTGTGCCCGCCCGCAATTTTGTTTTGTCAGTTTCGTCCACCTCGTCAATGGATTGGTCGCAACCAACGCCCTTCCTTTCTTGGTCGGCGCTGTTCCGCGTGTTGTTCTCGTCGACTTGGCCCCGGTTGAGTATCCGTTCAGCTGGCATGCTCACTGGCCGGGAGGAGAGTTTGCTGCGAGGGTGTCGAAGCGGGACCCTGGCGACGGCGATATGCTGAGAATGACCGAGGCCTTTCTCGCCAGGTTTCGGGACCTCGGGGACGCCTGATGACGAAACCCCATTGAAGGCTTCCAAATCCACTTCATCAACTTTGAATAGAGAGATCAACAATAGGTTAAACATCAATACATCAAGTAAAATGGTGTCGGGATATAGACAATATCCAGCAGCCAGTGTCCTCAAAAAATAAATATAAAGATTGTGCGACCTATCTTTGTAACAATACTGACCAGGTTCAAAGTCTCTTCCATTGAGGCAGGGCCTGGTCTCCTCAACCTCACACAGTAAGTGGGAAGAAGGAATGATGGAGGAATGCCTCTTATACACCTTAGAGCTCTGCTGTAATGAAAAGACAGACAAGAATAAGGACAGGAAACAAAGCGATAATCTATCATTTCATGTTAAAATGTGCCGTGTATGATGTTAAAACATGCCCCGCGCAAAAAAAACTAATTACCTCCTTAATGTCTCCCAGCGACTTGGAGTGCCTGCTCAGCTGCTGCTCCTTCTCTTGGTTGCTGTGGCGAGGTTGAGCATCCATTTCCTGCGCCGAGGTGCGACTCAGTGGACTGAGCGGGGTGTCGAAGATCATCTGGTAGTGTCTGATCAGAAGCTCAACAATGAGCGCCTGATACGGGTAATCCACCAGGGAGGAGAGGGAAACTTCGGCGTCTGCCTGCCTCGGCTTGATCAGCGTCGGTCCAAAGATGATACCCAGGTTGCTGGCTGTCATCTTATTCTCCTCTGCTTGCTCCATCACCCTGGAGAGAGGACGGATTATTGTCATGAGTCATCTTTTCTCTATTAAATGGCTTATTACATTTTTTTAAGCATTAAATTCACCTCCCTACTTGTAAAATTACCATTTTAATAATTCATTTATTAAAAACGTGTTTTATGGGTTAATTGACTGTACCGATGCAGATGCTCTATGAGGAACTGCAGTGTCTTGTGATGAGTTCGTGGCAGCTGCCTCAGCAGATCCTTGATCTTGAAGAGGACCCGGTTGAGGTCCACGCTGACCTGGGCCGGGGTCTCTTGGGTGAGTCTCAAAGCTTCCAGTTCCTCCACAATGATACTCTGACTTTCCTTGGCCAGGCCGATAAAGTCGTTATAATATCGGAACAGGATGAGCGGCTCTGGAAGCTGCAGAGGAAAGTATGAGAGGGGGAAGAAAAGAACAGAAAAACAAACGAAACAAGGAAGTTAATAATAAACAGAGACAATTGAATGATTTGAGTAAATAGACAAGTGGGACAGAATTAGAAATGAGATAAGAAATTGGGGGATGAAAGGGGGAGATATGTACCAAAAATAAACAAAGACAAATAAACATCACTGCGGTGGTTTTGTTATGTAAAGCACACATTTAACCAACTCATATCCTTATTTGGATGACCCACTTCCATAATGTTTATTGTGCTAAGGTTTCAAAAGCAGCCCACCTGTCTCAGGTAGAGTTTGAGTACGTTGCTGATGTCGTGGGGATAAAGCTCGGAGAGCTCTACCAGGTCTTTGCCATTCTCAAAAGCCTGGCAAAGCTTCTCTACCCGGGACTTGGCACCATTCACGCGGTAGATACCCTTCACAGCACAAAAACAAAAGTCAGTCAACACAGGGAAATTAGATCCAATTTTCAGGCTCCCCACTGGGTTATCACTGCTGCTTATTATTATTATGAATACAAAATGTATGGATGCAAACTTTAAGTTTAGGAATGCAATGTGGGTCAAATAATTATACAAAACTTGAATTGAGGATGGATTTTCAGTTTTAAATAGGAAGCTTATTAGCATTCATTATTTGCAAATGTAACTAGTATGTAATTATTCCTTAGAAAACAACATTCCTCTTGAAACATTCAATAATTGTTGACATTACTTTACACATGTATTTGTCACAGTATTGCATCCTCTTCCGGGAGGCCAAAGATAAACCATTAGAATAAGCAACATCCTAACACATATTAACTGTGAACAACCATATAATACATTCATATTTGACTGAAACTACCTTTAGGTTGAGAGCTCGGTTCTCGATTTCTGATGTACACTTCCTTATGATGAAAGGGATGCCGTCCTGACTGTTTTTAGCTGCCTGTGTGAAGTCAATGCCGAAGAGATGGAGCCTCCCCTGGAGCTTCTTATGGCCGCACTGGATGGCCAGGGTTTCCAGACACTTCTTATGGCAGGCTATGGAACACTGCAAACATGTGGAGAAGTATCTCGGTTATAAAAGTGAAAGACTTTTTCACACTAGAGATTAAAACAGAGGATGGAACTGAATTGTTCACAGTTGAACATTTTGATCAAAGCACTAGGATAAAACCAGGATAAAGCTTCAAGTTAGTAGTTACACAACCAATCAAAAACAACCACCGACTGTAAATGCAACTAATAAAAACATCTCTACTCCTTATAGCTCGGGCACGAAGATGTGCAGTCAAAAGCCGCTTCGTTGGGAACCAGCCCTTAAAAAGAAGACAAGGAAAGCTTCATGGCTGGGAACCCCTTGAACCAATGCATGGAATGATTCCAATACACTGCAGAGGCATATTCTTATGTCTTGTAAATGTGTCTACCGCCATTACATAACCCATTTAAAAAAATGTTTTTCCAGTAACCGTTCTGTTATGGTCTTGTGTATCCGTGTATCTAGTAAATACGGAAAGAAACTGGATCTAAAATAAACAGGAGGGGCACAGGGGAGATGGAGGCGACCCTTTTCGAATACGAACAAAAAGTCTTCAGTTTCCACTGGCCGGTCCCCCACTGGGACCAGTTGGTGGATTTGGTCTCCGAGGAGAGCCTGTGGCCACTTTCAACTTTCCCTTTATTCAAAAGTTTTGATGAGGAACGAGGTGGTCTTGCTCTTTTGTTTTCGTTTGATTTTTGCTCACCATGAGCGATAAAGACAGCATTGTGAAACTTTGGCAACGGTTATGTTGAACTTGAAATACTCTGTGGACTCACTACATTTAGCGAAGAGGCTCATGGTTGGTGTTTTCGTTCCAGTAGTTCTAAAAGATTTAAAAAAAGGTTACCTCCTCGCACTCTGCTCCATGAAACACCACCAGGCTGTCGCACTCTCGGCACTTGGATGGCGCTCTAAGCTTCCTCAGCTTGTGGGTTTGAGCCGCCTTGGACATCTGGGTGTTTCTAAAGGGACCCGGGGAGCTGGCCGTTTCGATTACCATCTCACTCAAACCTGCAGAGCGGAGAAAGGGCAAACCATGAGAAGACATTTCCTTTCTTCTTGTATTTAGTGTAGAAATCCATTTAAATCCCACTGAGAACGTTTCCAGGGGTCAGTTTGACTCACCGTTGTCAGAGGGTGAAGGAGGCTCTCTGTCATCCAGGTCATCAGCAGACGACATGGTGCCGGTGGAGGGGGTTCTGGGTAACCTCCTCTTGAAGTCTCCTGAGCAGTAAGGCAGGACACACCAGTAAGTCCACATCTCCACTGCTATATCAAGACAATGCTACTTGTTTCTGTCTCCTGTGGTCTACAGTACTGGACTGGGACAACCTTCCTCAATTTAAAGTGCCAAGAGAAAAGGCGGGGTCGACTTCACGTTGTTGATAATCAAATTACCAGTAGAAGATTCACACCTCCATTGACTGATCAGTTAATTCCAATAGCCCCCATTTTAATAATGTGGTTGATTTTCTAATGAGCCCAATAAGAAGGCTCATCAGGGATGGCCTCCCCCAGCCGAGGACTCATTTTTCTGGTAAACTAGAGAATCCTTATATCGATTCTTATATTGGAACGTGTGTTTAAAAGTTTTAAAAATCAGTCAAGGAAACATTTAATAGTATGTGTATACTATGTCACATTTTAATTAGTGGAAGGGTGCATCTTCAAGTGTCAGCTGAAGAAGCCCATCTGGTACACACATATCAATCTACGCCAACAGACAATTTTGGTGGAAATTCTCCTCTGCAAACACTTGGATGAGACATAACACATCCAGATTTGTACAAAGGTCATTAAACGGTCTATGACACATACACACTGTAGCACAGCAACTCAACCTGCACCAAAACTACCATTTCATGTGTTTGCATGCGTTGTAGACTAGCAGGGTTGCCAAGCCAGTTCTATCCAAACATACCAACAAAGTTGGGTGAACATCAAGTTCATGAGAAGAAGAAGAAGAAGAAAAGAAATGTGTGCAGGCCCCAGGGGCACTTCAGACAGTCAGCGCTGAGGAATGCCCATCCTGCCTATCTTCTGCAATGTGTGGTGTCTTTGTCAACGACATGAGGCAGTTGCTCCCTGATAATTAGAGATAAGTGTTGTGTAACAACCGGGGTGAACCAGGTGATTTGGCTTTCTTGGTTAGGCGGTAAATGTGTTTTTATTTATTCGACATCTCAAATGTAACCGCATGTAAAGGCATGTTTATGCAGAAGATTAAAGTAGTTATATAATTAGTCTCTTCATAAGTGGTAAAGAAACAGAAACGCCTTTTACTGCATAATACGCAGATATGGTTGAAGCCAATAAGCAATTAATAAGCAACATGCCCATTCAAAAATAAAATAATTTTAGCTAAATTCAATTTATAGCCCTACCTGGGCTTGCAGTGGGTGAGTCCATGGACCGGGACTCACTGCTCCCTCCAGCACTTTCCGAGTCGCTGCACATACCTCCACCCTGGCTGGCCGAGGTCCAGGGACGAAACGAGGCCTGAATCCGCAGTGCTGGATGGAGACAAAATACCACACTGTAATGCACCATATTACAGCCCACTCGTGTTGTCAAAAATGTACTTTTATATTTCTTCTTTCATTGCAGACTAAACACAAAATATAAATGTTACTGAATTATTGGTTTCCATTACAAATCATACATTACTAACCTTGAAATATAAGTCATAACTGGGCTTGTTTCAATGGAAATGCAATGTGCATATCTCTGTTTTTTTAATGATCCTGTCTTCTGGTTACAGGCCTACATTACAAATTCCTTTTATTTGATCAGTGTTGAATTCCTGAAACAACACCTAAATGACAAATTAGCCTGCAAAGTGTGATTAACCACTAACACTTTGCGTAAAAAGTGCTGCCTAGAAAGATCTGGGAGGATCTTACTTGCACGCACAAGAAAAACAAAAGGAAGTAACGAGCAAACTGGCTACAGTTTAATGCTTCGATTACCTTCACACTTCATTTCATAATTCTAAATGTTTGCGTGTTGCTCACAAAGCAAATTATCTTGTACCTGGCTGCACAACATGTTGGTCAATGTTGGCAATGTAGAAGATATTATCTCCGTCTGTTCTTAAATGGCTCTGAACTAAAACATTGCAGCAGGCACTTGCTTAAACGATTACAAGACCATGTAAGAGCAGGATGAGCTCGATGTAAACCTGCATACCTTGGATGTCAGTGCTACTGTTGGAGCGCCTTTCGGCAATCCTGGCATGCTGGGCGGTGACGGGACTTTCCATGTCATCTGCACCAAGGAGGTCAGAGGTCACCGAGGCCTGTGACAGGTTACTGTGGGACGAGTGGCTGCCACTTAGCGAGCGCTTGTTGAACATCATCCTTGGGAGGAAAATGATGGAATGAAAATAGTTATGTTACTATATTCTTTGAGACATTCTTCATGCAGCAATACTAACTATAAGAATGTATATAACAGAAGTTAAATCAATTTTATCTATATTGCCTAAAATAATGAACATATCACTTTAACAGGACAAAGGAGAGAAATCTCAAGTAGAGCAATTCCATTCAATCAAATGTCTCACTGTTTTCAAGTATATGACATTTCACAGCATTCACATTTAAGACCAGCAACAATACAGTTCAGAAGTGTTGTCTTGCAATTACGTCCCACTCATTCGACTAATTTAAATTAAGATCTGTAATTCCTATACTGCGGGATCAAAACGCCAAGTGTATTTCCTAATCCCGTCAGTACTGGACACCTCCATTGAATAACAATGATATTATGAGATCAGCCCCACCTTTCCATCAAAGACAGCAGTTCATTTGTATTCAACGATGATTAGCTGAAAGGCTTGTGAATGACCCGAAGTGCAAATCCAATTGTTAAAAAAGTATCCGAATGCATCTCACAATATACAGTATGTAGGTCAGCGATCTATAATTAACCTTTTTAAACTAATGCTGTGGATGCACGTGAGCGCGTGTGTGTGTATGTGCGTGTGTGTGTGTCTAAATTCCATTTCCTCTCAACCAAGCTGAACTCTTTTGATCAGAGGGATCAGAGTTTAGGGGTGGGGGGAGAAAACCAAGTAAGAACAAAGCACTCTCTAATTTCCCTCTGTCTGTTTGAGACCCACAGACAGAGGGAGGGAGGGAGGGAGAGGGAGAGGGAGAGAGAGAGAGAGAGAGAGAGAGAGAGAGAGAGAGAGAGAACAAACCTGTGTCAACAAAACTCACTCAAAAGGAAACTACCTTTTCTTTTCTTTCTTTTTTTTTTAACCAAGTACCACAAGAACTTGGTACTGAAAAATACCCAAAAGTAAAATGACAACCATGTTTTCCAAGGTGGTCAAAAACCATGTTGTGTATTTAACTTGAAAGCTACTGAAAACTTTCACAGAGGTTAAGCCAAACTGATGGGAAGCCCACTGCCCCTCTCACCCGTGACCGCAGTCATTTCCGCAGGAAGCCCTGGCCAACCCAATTGTTTTACGCTTTCCAAAACAAGCTCCCTCTCTCAATCCCTCCACCTCCCACCAGTGAGGGCTACAGAATCACAGGCTATTGCAGTTATTTCACTGTATCTACAACCACTTGTTTACAATGAAGGAACATTCACGTTCCCACAGAATCCTAAAATGCAAGCTTTAAGCTGTTGGTATAAAAATAATAATTGTATAATAACACTACACATGGAGAGGTTGAAGTCTTTTCAAATTGATAGAACATTTTAAATGAATTAAATGAAATGTTAAGCCCTCTGTGAGCCACCACTTTATCTGTTTTACACAAATAAAATCTGAGAAATTAAACATAAACACTGATAACTAAGAAGGCTCAATATTAAGCAGTAGATATTCCAGTTATGTTCATTATTGTATATCTACCTACTCTGTAGTATGATGCACTGTGATTAGGTTTACACCTCTATGTGGAAGATTAATTATTAGAGTATGTGCTCCACCTGTAAACCCCACAATGAAAACACGAGCCACTGACCCCATGTGTTCCTGAGCAGCAGTGTCGTGATGTCTCACCCTGTGCTTGGTGTGACGGCTGAATCAAACGAGTGGGACTCCAGGCGAGGCCCGTCGGTGGGCAGACCCCGGACAAAGTCGATGTAGCGCTGGCCCGGCTCGTACAGTTTGGCGTTTTCACACAGACTCTGGTGGTTGACAGGAAGCGACACCACCTGGGCCTGCTGGAGCTGGAACCAGTTGACCGTCACCTGAAACAAGGAACGTGCAGCATTAACCCACCATTAGTCTGTCCAAGATAAAGGATGTTATTTCTGTTATGCAAGTTGCTCGAAAGGTTTGCGATAAACATTTTCAGTAAATATAAATAAATAAGTCGGAACTTACGGCTTTGAGGGTGAGGTCGCACTGGGAGACCATCTCTCGGATCTGAGTGATGATCTCACTCTTGGTGTTGGCCAGATCGACTCTCTTGTCCCCAACATCAATCTGACATGCTTTGCAGTGCTCCCTGGCCTCATCGGCCTTCAACAGAAAGGAGACAATTAACATCACATTAAAATGATTGGACTTGAGCCAGTTTGGTTCCAACTTCTGTAAGTCACATGCTCCAAAGTTGATGACAGCTTATATAAACTCTGACCTGGCGAGCCACAGTTTAGTTGACATTATGCACTAGAATAGTGCAACTGGGGTTGTCTCTGTGGTCCGGGGAGCCTGATTTGTGGCAATGGCATTAAATGTTGGAGCATAGCCCAGAATCCTTGTCATGACTTTAAACCTTTTTCTGTCTCTCTGTACTTTCAACGTCTAATCAATTTCAACAAAGAACAGCAAAACATGAATATGTATGTAGTACTCGGGTTTCTATTTTGTGTGTGTGTTACTATAAGCTTCACCGGCCACATCACTATGCTTCTGAGTAAAATGGACTTTTGAAATGCCAAACAATGCAATGGTGTAATTATGTAATTAAAACCAACTGCAACAAACAAATGTAGTTCATCAGAAACAATATTTTTTAAAAAGGAACCACATCATCAGAGCCACAGGAGGTGCTGTACCTTCTGCTGGGCCTCCTCCTCCAGCCTGCGCCTCTTCTCGAGCTGTTTGACCGCCGCTGCTCCTCCTCCTCCTCCTCCTCCTCCCATCTGCTCCTCCTCCAGGCGGCTGGTGGACACCTTGGCCTTCTCGTACTCCTCCTGCCGCTGGACCTGCAGCAGCCGCGCCTTCTTCAGAGCACTGTCTGCCTCGTTCTGGAGACACACACATGATCAACAACCATTATAAACATTTCAGTGATGTTATCCAGAACCAATGAAATGTACACAGTATTACATACAGTATAAGAGTGGGCGCTTAACTAATGATACTGAACTAATTAAATGTGAAACAGCAAAAAAATACAAATAATTTACAATTGTTGAGTGTTATTGTTATTGTGTTACTGGACTGGTTGTCGGCATTCTGCATGGCGATATGACCAAAGCTTTCGCTTGCATGCATATGTTTAGGTTTAGGCATTTCAAGAGCGTCCTTGGACCGAGCCCCCGGGTCAGGGGAACATTTAGATTCTGTGTGCATTTGTGCGTTTCCCTTTACAGAATGCAGCCTTCATGGCAATCGACTCACCATTTTCTTTTGCTCTCTCTGCCACTGCTCCTTGACCTCTTTTCGTAGTTTGTCCAGCTCATTCTTTCTGGCCAGAAGAGGCTGGAAAGAAAAGCATAACCCCCACAACACACAGTCAAGTCTGTCCTCTTAGCTCCATTATACAACCCCAACCAGTCCCAGTTCAGAAACGCAGCTTTTGTTTTGCTGGATTACCTGCATGAATTTGTTGCTTTGGAGTACTGCTGCAGTGTGAAGTACCAGCTGGCTGTATTCAATGTCATTTTTGAAGGCAGTCACGTAGATCTCACGAAAAGGCATGAATTCCTTAAATGAGAAGGAGAACGTTTTAATGGTAATCCCCGAGAGCGAGAAATTGTGATATTGGAGCGAGTCAAATTACCTGAATCATTGACTTACCTGTTGACTTGCAAGCGTCTTGGCGGATTCGGCCATTTTGGCGTAACTCTTTGCACACTCAATATCTGCAAATAGACCACACAAGTCGAGTTAAATGTCATATACTGCACTCTCTACTGGCATACAAAAGGTCATTAATGTGTGTGCATATATTTACATTGTACTAAAGTACCTTTATTGTATCAACTAAAGGAGCGTCCTTAAGAACGATTAACTGAAAACTATTTAAGCATTTGCTGATAGCGCGCAATGTACTCGAGTCATGATTAAAAAAAAACAATATAATGAATCAGTACATAAACCATTAACCAACGTAGATGTGCTAAACAAACAGCATGTATGTTTGCCCGATTACATGTCCTGTATGGCTTGAATGAGTGCTTTGTGTCACTGTGTTGACTGGCCAAGTGATAAAGCATTAGACAGACCATTCATTAACCGGAGAGCCGAAACAAAAGCTCTCACACTTCACACTCAACCTTGAGCCTGGATCAGACTTTTAAGTCCAGCTCAGGTGATCCAGAAAAATTTCTCAGGACGATGGCCCCTAATTAATCCCCACATTTGTGGCCCTGGCTACTTTAAAGGGATAGTTGGGATTTTCTGAAGTGGGGTTGTATGAGGTATTTATCCATCGGCAGTGTATTGCAAATGTATATTTACAATATGTTCACCCCTTTACCTTGCAGACAGGCCTTCCAGACGGTTAACATAAGTTGCTGAATGTGCTCTATTCAAAGCCACCAAACAAAGGTGGTAAAAAAAAATTTAATTTTACCTCACAGAACACGGGACATGCTGGTATACCGCTGCCTCGGTGGGTTAGTTTTTTTTTTTTTGTGACTTTACCTACATTACTGTAGGTAATACACTTGAAAAACATTTCTATGACATCACAATTAGCTTGTGTTGAGAAGTTGAAAGTTTGAAATAAAACATTCTTTAGATAGTCATATAGAAGCTAATTTTTTTTTATGGAAGTGATTAACTTTTTTGTGTGGGAAAATATATATTTTTCAAAGCAGAGTATTTTTCTATGTCTAAAAACACATCAGTAAGGGATCATAAAAAAAACAACGTTGTTTTAATCTTTTTAATTAGTCACAACAATGAGAAACCTCTAATTACTTTCTCTGTAGTGTTTAGGATGTGTGCATGACCTGCACATGAAAACATCTCATAAAGACTCCCCGCTGTGACTCCCTAGACTTGTAATGTAATGACGTAAGTTAAGTACATGGCTGTTGCCTCCCTTGCATGTCATAAACGCTGTGCCCCAACTCACCCGTGCTGAGACGCTTCTCCACCCACGCCAGCAGCTCTTTGGTGTACTTGGACCAGGCCTTGGCGTAGAGCAGCGCCGACTCCACCCCGCTGTCCTGCCGCTGCAGCGTCCTGTCCACCTCTTCTGCACGAACTGGCTGCGGCGGCCCTGTAAAAAAACACCAGTGATGTAAAAATCTGGCCTTAAACACGCCTACCACCACTGCTGCCGCCGTGTCAGCAAGTCAGCGAGAGAAGCCCCCGCTGACCTTGGGTGAGCGTGATTGATATGAGCTTATACCATCTGAGGATAAGCAATGCTGACAGGACACTGACTGCTAGATGTATTATTAAGTGATTGAGGTGGCTGGTAATCAAGACTGGAGAGTTAATTACCCCAGATGACCCCACAACACGTCAGTGAAAGTGAAACAGCCAGACAACCCCCCACCCCCACCCCCCCATCAACACTTTCATAGAGCGGTGCCAGAGTACAGGAGCTGTGTGTTATAGAGATCTGTCTTACCTGGCGGATCATCTTTCTCTGGGCCGGATCCTCCAGATTCCGCAGAGAGGTTCTCAAAAGACTGAAAAACAGACGGATAAAAAAAACAAAAAAAGACAATCAACAATGGGGAGGATTCATTTTCTACTGTGCACGGTGCGCTCTGCTGACATACTTTAAACAACTCTTATCAGAACCATGACTTCCTCAAAGCTGATATGAAACCTAAAACAGGAAAACAACAATACATAGCATCAATTCATCATTTGCAGCTAGACACATTTTTTCGTCAGCCAGCAAGCGCTCACTTAACCCCTAAACTGCTGGCGTTCACGGGACGGTGAATGAACTAACAATAAACACACGTTTAAGTATGAAGCTAATATGAATATACCATTATCAGACTTTGATTTGTGATGCCAAGTAGAGTTCTGGTGGGTGGTTGGTGCCAATTTGATGCCTTACTTGTGCTGAATGATTGGTTTGTTTCGGGGCGATGGACAGAAATACACAACATAGATATAGTACTTTTCTTACCCTGCTTCTCTTAGTTAGGGGGAGCCCCAACACCGATCCATTCTCTACATCTCCCATAAGGAAGTCAGACACTCTGAAGGAAAACAGACACAAAAATCAATAAACAGAGTTGAGAAAGTATGAAATTGATTGAACGAAAAGATTTCCAGAAAAATGCGTTTGTGTTTTAGGTTAAAGGTGAACTCCATTGAACTTTGATAAAGTAGGTGGACTCACATGAAAGATTAAAAATAGTTTTAAATAGATTTGGCAGAGGCTGTGATATCCTGACCTTTAGTCTCTAGCATACACTAGGCCCAAAAACATGGGATCCTACAGTTCCCATAATGCAACTCAATAGCATCTTTCTTTAGACCGCCCCTGCATCCTAAATGACAACTTTTTTTTTTAAACTCTTCCAGTTTGTAATGCAGGACCAGTTTTTAAAAATGTAATGCTTTAAGCTATACATTATGTTTAAGCTCAATCACAATTACTTTGAAAAGTGCAAAGTGTAAAATCAGTGGAGTTCCACTTTAATTATGAATGTCATATGATCAGTTGTATTTTCATTATTATCTATATCTCTATTGTTTGTCGTTACTATTGTGCATTAATTATTTGTGCTTTTATGTAACTTTTGGGCCTTGCTCTGGGACACACATTTACCTAGACTAATTATGCAATCCCAGAATTGAGAAACTTCCCCTTGATTAAGAATTAAAGTACAACTTGTCTGCAGTTTGATTGAGTAAGAAAGCCCACAGAAGAGAATAAAGCCACGGGAATTGCAATCCCAGTTATGACATAATACTTACACATTGCCAAAGGTGAACGCCAATGTGTCAATAGCAGCGTAGATCTCTCCAAAAAGCTTCGGTTTGTTCTCCTCGTTCACCTCCTTAAAATTCACCCCTGTCAAATAGTGAATAAGTAAGGTTGAGCAGGTGGCAAACCTGAACCACACATTCTGAAGACATCTTGCACTGGCACCACTTATAAAGGCAGTCTTGCAGGTACGGTTCATCATTTCATCAATCTGTGCATGACGTCATGCATGAAGTCATTAAAAATCTCTTTTCTTCAAATCATGCTGTGGTCTTCATATCTCAAATGTGTAGACATATAAAAATTGAAAATCCCTCAGAGACATCCAAAAACAACGTTGTACCTTAAATCAGGAAAGATAAGGAAAAGATTCAAGTGTATTTATATTTGTCTGTAATCTGGAAAGGCAGTAGTTTCCTGCTGTGAGTCTAAACACAGTGATGACTGAGGACAGAATGGGGGGGAAAACAACAGTGTAAATACGGCTGTAATTAGTCTTCACAATAAACTTCCTGTCCTAAATGAGCAGAGAGAAAATAAACTGGGAGAGAGATGCTCAGAAAATGCGCTCAAACACCAAGCAATAAATCAGTGATGTCACAGACCACTCCGCTGCCTCCGTGATTTCCTCAGCCTTTCCTTTCCAATAGAACAATGGAGATGTCTAGAGTTCAAACACCCACGGAGTAGACATTTTAAATAGAAAACAAGCTTAGACTTGTTTGGAACGTTTGTCGTGAATCTCGTCTTTGTAACAGAGGCAGAAAAAAGGAATCGGTTGAGGAAACCTCAAGCTAGGACGAGTCCACCTCCAACTTATCTTTCAGGAAGACGGCTCCCAACATCATCAGCGCTCAAAATCCTCACTCTTCAGCCGAGTCCTAGAAAGTTGAAGAGCACCTGCCTACCAACGCCTATCAAACACTTCCTCAGTAGCTTGAACGCATCGAATCCGGGTCTTAAGGAAAGACTTTTATACTGTGCTACAAATATACAAACTACCAATGACCCACCTCAAAACTTTCAAGACGCCTTGATCATAACGGTAACCAATACTTGCAGATGATGTTTCTATCCAAACACCTAAAACATGCCACCAAACAAGTTATTGTTCTTTAGGGGATCCACAGTTTGCTGTTCCTCTCTCCATCAAAAGGAGCACTTGACCGAAATAAATCCAATGTAAAAACTCTTCACTCAGAGGAAGTAAGATTATGTCGGAAGGGTGCAAAAAGGATCCAAAAAGGTGGTCCAGCGTCCGTGGGGCCCCAGTCCAGCTACGGTAGCCACCACCATGCAAAGCACACAACTCTCTTGTGCGGCTACATCTCCTCCTCTTCTGTCCAACCCCTACCCCCAACAGGACATCCTGAGGCTTGCTGGAATACAATGCTCAGGCCCCAACCAGTGGTCCAAACGTGGAAGTTACATCATCAGGGAAAAATGGTATTGTTTCAGTGGAAAAGCACAACACTCTCGAAACGCTCGTCAGCTGCAAAGTCCTACGTGGAATGCTGGTCCATTAAGGAACGTCTCCTCCAATGCAGAATAATGTGACGGTGCAGCTACTTGGGCATGGGACTGGATGTGAGGTGTCACAGGATGGAGGAAATGATAAAACAACCTCCTGTGTTGAGGTGCACCGTAAAATGTGATGAATTAGAAAATCACAGGATTCCATTATATGCTAAATCAACTGGTACACATTTAATCTTTCCTCTATCATTCAAATCACGTCCGAACCAAACACAACCTGCTGATCACGTGACACCTTCATGAATAGCAACATATCATTTTACACCATCCCGTTGGGTAACATCCGTAGCTTTGAAATGTGGCTGAGAAAAATACTGGTGTGTACATCTGATATCACCTCGTTGCTGTGTAAGGGTCAAGGAGTGAGCGGTGCTGGCCACCTAGTGGCAGAAAAGACGTCATGACATGCTTCACTGCACAGAATTATGAAAAGACTGCACGATTACAGCTGTTGTGAATGTTAAATCAGTTTGCATAATTTGGGAATTATTTATTATAACACTCCTGTGTCCTTTAACGAGCTGCTATTAATATGACAGTTTTGAAGAACAGCTGGACATTTTACTCTTCTTAATTCATTTGCTATCAAAGAGCCGATTACAGAGAAGCCGATTAAGCTGTCAAGTCTGAGGCTTCTTTATTGAAAAGGTCATACTCTTGTGCATCAACATGTTTGGATGGCAGGCAGATCGTCACGTTACTGCATGAAAGATGAGACTTGCATGCACACAATAATTGTTTATGGCACACATGCCTGCACACACCCATGTGTGGCTCTATTCCAAATATTTCAGTTGAGTTGAGCTTCATTTATACACTGAGCCTCTTCAGGCTTTCTTCACTTCAACATGTCACCATTCCTCATGAGGTGAAAGCTCTTCAAAAAGCCTCTTCATGCCCTTCTTTGCAATGCAAATTGAAATGAGGTACACTCGGGGGGATTCTTGTGTGGCGGCAAAGTTGAGAATTGACCTGCACGGCAGATCATAATCTCAGAGAATGAGAGATTGAGTAGGATTCCTCGCTGTAGTTCCCTCTGGACTGGCAGACAAAGCACAAAGGACACTCGCTTCTCCCTGCCTCTCGAGTCAAGTATCTTACTCCCAAATATGATTTTCTTACTCTCGGTATGGGGTTTGAAACAGCATGCTGCTGCATTCTAAGCACTTGAGTGACTTCTGAAGGGCTGAATTGCTTTGAAGCTATAAGAAAACTCTTCAGAAACATTCCCATGGAAGTTCTTTGTCAGACTTGGGAAGACAGTGTGAGAGAGAGGACACCGTAAGAGTGAATGTCCAGGAGAGAAAACTGCCATGAGGGAAGGGAGGGGGATTAGATAAGCAGAGACAGAAAACAGACCGAAGGAAGAGTGGAGGAGTGGCTGCTATGTTTTACAGAAAAGCTGTGAGTTATGCATGTGTTTTTTAAGGGAGATCTGGCCGTCATAGCTCACCTTTGACCGTGGCGATGACAGTTCCAGCTGTACTGAGGATGTCCACCGAGTTGAGGCTCTGGTGTTTGCCGATAATGGACTTCAAGACTCGCAGCAGCTCCCCGAGGCGCTCGTGCGCCGCCTGATGGAGGCAGTCCTGGTGCTCTGCAAGGTTATAAAGAGACTTTCAGTTTAACAGTTCATGTATACGTCACATTCAGTCTTGTTATAAGCACAAGTGTGGCTGTCAATAAACCATTTAACATGATGGAACTGGTGAAGACAGTCAAAACATCATCTGACAGTGTCCAAGCAGCTACTACGTCATTATCCATTAGCCTGGTTAACCTTTGATCTATGAGATGATAAGAGATCAGTGTCATCCAGTGTTTCTCTGCTCCAAGTCATTGAGCAATTGGCCCAGGTTTGTTATGCTATAGAACATGGTGCATAGAGGCCTTTCAATGTGCTATTTCATGCAACGAATCGTGTCTTCACACTGAAAAATGATGGGACGGATACCATATTTCAACACTGAGGCTTAACAACCTGATCAGACGCAACCCAGAACCCAGCTATTTAGAACTCTCCCTGCTTTACATGAATGGTGCAACCTCATTGGAAAAAAGGATTACTACATGACATTCCAGCTTTGTTGGTTGAAAGAGTGACCGTGGCAGCCATGACAGATTGCTTTATGGTGTAGTTGCACAGACAAAATAGTAGCGACGGCGCAGAGATTGCACACAACTCAGCAAACCTACACAAAGAACTGAACTGGTGCTAGCCTCACAGCCAAGGGCATAACTAAACATGACCTACTGTGCTCCATCTGCAATTAGTGGTTGGTTAGTAAGTTAACCAAAGGAAACATGGCATCTCACATATGTGGTTGTTGTGGGCCAGATGGAACTTTACTAGCAGTGAGTCACCACCATTTAAGAAAAAGGGACTTTGCTATCAGTTGACCTTGATACCGTGCTCTTGAAATTGTTGAGGAATGAGGTCACTATTGACTAAACGGAAATAAGTACATGAGCTACGGTTCAGGTGTTTGTTCTTTTTACAACTTAATAGAAGCTGCAGGGTATTGTCACGGGGGGGCTGACAGCTAGCGTAGCTCTTGTGTTAGTCATCTTTAGTGAAAGATGACTAACACAAGAGGGAACCAGAGACGCACACAAAAACACACACCTCCATTGTTGGCATTTTGACTCAAATATGTTCCGGTCCCAGCTGCAATCTCACTTAATACACCGTCAACAGGTTGTTTTGTCATGCTTTAAATGTGATCGTCATCGTTTCTGTGTTCATATTAGTTTATTCTTAGTCAGATCTCTAGTAAACAGAAAAAAGTAAAAGGTAAAAAAAAAAAAATACACACACACACACACACACACACACACATATACACACCCAGCCAGACACACACACACACACAGAATAGATACGGGCAGTCAAAGCCACATTTTGTGCTGACGATCACCCCTGGATTACCCCTTCATGGTAGAGGGATCAGAAAGACTTTAGCTGTCTCCCATTTTGTCTTTTATTCATTAGCCCTCTTTTTTAGAGTGGGACAAATAGTGCCGCCAGTGGGGCTAATAATGCTGGGTCTGTGTGGCCGCCATGACAATGCAAGCTGAGTCCTGGTCCGGAAATCCAGCCAACTGACCACCAACTGACCAGCAGGTGACAAGTTCAAATTTGGCCAACAGGTCACAACAATAACCAAACAATCAGTATGTAGCGCAGAAAATGTGCCAAAATCCCCCCCATCAAACTGTCAACATAAAGTTGCAGAGCAACACACTTGTGTTTCAACTTTCTTACAGCACTCTGGCAGGGCGCCTCTTTTTTCTCTCAAAGAATCAAACTGTGAATGATAATGTGGCAAAGGGCCATACGTTTTGCTGCTTTATTGACAACTTCAATGCATTCAGTCAGCACACCCTGCAAATCAACAATGGGTCACTTAACATAAACCCAAAGAGCTGGAGAGATTGGATGAGGTGCACTAACTCAAGGAAACAATCCTGCAAGTTGGCCTCAATTTAATTCCAGGTGGATATTAAGCACTTGCGAAAGATCCACACATGAAGCATTGACGCGGCCAACTAAACTCCCCGGACACACCAAAATAACTACATAAGACAAGCACAAATCCCAGACAGAACTGCCCCATGCCAACATGCCCGGTTGCCTTTAGCTTGCCAAAAGCTTCAGGACCTGGAGAGTCCTATCCTTCACCATAGCGACCATTTTCATCCATCTTCATCAGATGTCATGCACAGCTCCTTCTTGTGCCAAGGACCTCGTGGTTTTTGATGATGAAAGGCTCTCGTCCTTTTGTTTCAGCTGCCCAACTCCCCACGAGGCAGGAAAAAGGCCAGCCGTGTGCTTCTGGCACAACCACGCATCAAACTGAGACTCAAAACAATCAATGCACACGGGCGTGCAGAGAAGGTCATTCTCTTCATTGGTCGCTTGGATTATGTACAGATTCCACCATTTTCCAATTACAATCCTGTGTAAAAGAGAAAGAATGTGCTCAGAGGTTTTGTAGTGGTATGACATGTACTCACTGTATTCGGTTCCCAAAATAAACCTTTTGAATGGTGTTTTCTGAATTTACACTGGCTCAAATTAATTAAAATATTTAACAGGAAAACTGCATATACAGAAAACACACAACAAGCAGATGCTTTTGTTGTTTAATGCAACACAACAAATCCCCAGTATTTTTATTAAATGTTTTGTAGTGTTAATCTTTTACTGTAACAGAACCAGTCTTCACAAAGACTTCATCTCCCACAGCCGTATTCAGAGACCTGGACCCACAATAACTTGATCAGGGTCAAAGTTTACAATGAGCCGCTTCAACCCTTAAGCCCTTAATTGGTCCTGGTCAGTTTAGGTCCCATTTATGGACATTATCCTTTCAATGACAAAAACACACAATGGCCTAAATCATCCCTACACAGCCTATGCTCCCCATTCATCGACCGAGTAACTGAATCCAGAGTCCTGGAGGCATCCTAGAGGTTTATTAAGGACAAGCCTAAACCATGAATGCCCACGAGACAGAGGCTCTTCCTTTGCAAAGCTCCATGGGCTCCAGTCTTCAATGGCGGTTGTGTGGCCTATTGGACCATCCTAAATGAAGGCTAATTAGCAAGACATTATGGTTGCGTCCACCAGCCCAGCAGGACACAGGATAATGTACAGAGGCTGATTATTTAACCCTTCAACTGGCGTTCTGCACGAGACACAAAGAGAAGAAGACTCGTTCCCACCAGGGAGGGGCGGTTAAAGGAACATCTGACTAGCGCAACGAGTTTAAGAAGTGGCGTGCTAAAGATGTGGAAAATAAAGTTTGGAAAAGGACATTTTTTGGAAAAAGATGTCAGAGGATGTTTCAATTGGCAAATATCAGCCATCTGAAAACTGGAAAACAAACAAGCTGCTGGGGAAATCGTTCCGTTTTCCCCTGGGAAGACCGGAGAGTTTTGCATGCGGACTTGTTTAAGTGCCGAAAACTCTATTGTCCCTGGGGCCACTAGCAAACAGTGGGCTGGTCGCCTCATGGGCCTGCCACATGAAGCATTTATGGAACAATAAATCACAACGGCAGCTTTTCACTTTTCACGGGAAAGAGGGATTGGAGTGTGTGTTTGTGTGTGTGTGCGCGTCTTTGTCCATGTGTGATGGTTAGTGGTAAGAGTGATAGGGGAGGAGTCTTGGTTGGTATGGAGGGGGGGGGGGGGTATTTGGGGTAGTACGCTCCCTTGGGATTTGTCCCAAATTTACCCCTGCACCCCACATCCCTGCTGTAGTGGGGGTTATGAGAGAGGGAGCGAGTGAGAGACATTCCTGGGCATAATAAGCCCTGGTGAATGAAGGCTACAGAGGGATCAGACCTGATGAGAAGGAGGCCGCGGATCAGGAGCTGCTCTGGGGCTGCCAGTAAGACATTGCCAGGTTTTTACTTCATTAGCGTCATGGAAACCCAGCATTCCAGCCTCTTGTTTGGGAGTGGGGACGGGAGTTGCAGGAGCGAGGGGTGTAGGGGGATCCATAATGAAAACATTGTCGGATCACTCACCATCGAGATGACACCTCAATACCAAAACATTATGATGCTCTTCTGGGAGCAGAGACTCTCTGACATTTAAATGGTATGGAGCTACACATATACAAAGATAAGGCCGTAGACTCCCGCTAGTTGATTCAGTCTATGCAGTATGTGGTGAGGCAATGTTGCTGAGCATGAAAACTGGAGCCATAGTTCTATCTAGCTCTATATTCCTGAATGTTGACCGCCAGGCCACTAGGGTGGGATACCAAAGATATAATTCCACATAAAAAAATACTCAAGTACAAGCCTTTCTGCATGTCCAATATTAACCTGCATGGTTGATGCACTGGTCCAATTTCAAACACACAGTACAACCAAGTTGGATGTATTGGTGTTACGCAACAATGTCAATTCTGACTTGCAATCCACGCAATACCCAAAAGTAGAGCAAAGCAAATGTTGTATAAGACCACACTTAGTTGGTTTGTTTAATGGATGCATTTTGTTGGTATTTAGGCAAGAACAAAGTATATTAGACCCAAACATTCAATGTGAAAAGGTTTGTAACACTCAACAACTGTCCACAAAGTGTAGACTACCATATAAGAAAAAATGTTTTATTGTGCACCATTAGGAAATGGAAACTTGGAGCATCACTGACTTCTTTAAGAACTAAACTTCAACTATGGCCTGATACAATATGACTTGGCAACATTCCTTTCGCTCTGGCCCTAGCTATGCTCAGTCATGCATTACAAATCATGGGAGCAATGTATTATCTATGCTTCAAAACATTTGAGGGAACGGAGGGGTGCTTATTTTCACAAAGCAAGTGTGAAATCACTAAACATGTCACAACTGGGTCTGCAGAGGTCCGATCAAATGGAAGCGGCTCATGGCAGAGGGGGCTAAATAGGATGTTGGACAGGCTAGCCATGACCAATGTCAGTCAAAACCTCTCAATGTGTCCTATTGAGTTAGACCACAGCTGGACATTCCAGCTACTCACTCTTAAATAACCAACTAGAACTCTGTAGTGGCAGTTATTTCAAAGAATTGTGCATTCATCAAAAGCTATGGTATGGCTAGGTTTCAAGGGGCTTCTTTGAGACTGGCCCCCTTCTTCAAAAGACAACCAAATGTTTCAATCACTACGTGACTCAATAACCTTTGCTTTGTTGAAATTGATTCTTCTTCAATGGGCTAGGCTGAAATGCCACATTCTTTGATAGTATCCACTCACCAGCACAGAGTCTTTAATAAGGTATTTATGTGCGTTGCATAAAATTCCTTATTGTTTCAAGCCAAGCTTGACCTATTGCCCTGACTATAAGAGGGTCTCGCAAAATGGGTCCACTTAACCTCTAACACTTGGGTAGGGTCACTGCAATGGGTGGCCCATACATCCCTTGATATCCTCCTCCAACATACTTCCTGTGGTCAGTGGCCCTGGTCCACCTCTGTCGACAGACCACCGGCAGTCCACTCTACGGATTAGCAGATTACATGCAGCTGGTAAAAGGCAGGAGAACTTTGCCTTCCCACACTTCTATGCTGATGCCGAAGCATTCCCTGTTGCTTCACCTTTGAAGCTCTTTTTCCCATGACTGCATGCACAAAGAGCTGGTGTTTAAAAAAAAAAGAAAAAAGAGCCTTAGGCCAGACACACAGCACCTTCCACCTAGGTGGGGGGCTTTTATGTTCCCACTCTGCAGGCTACTGCCTTTGTGAGGCTTGTTAGCCGTTAGCTCAGAGGACCACAAGTAAATGAAAAGTATAGCTTAATGAAGGCTGAAGTTAGGAAATGCCGGGACATTACGTTGGACTGCTGTAGAGGAACACGAAGATATAACGACACATTGCAAAATCCAGTAACCAATTTACCATCATCCTTAAATCCAAGTGTGGGCAGACAACATTTTCAAAGATCTCTTTCTAGTCAACAGACACATTTACCCATGGATATGTCTCTCTTAGTTGTTCGCATATAGATGAGATACCCAGTGCGGAGTGGATAATTTGTTTTCCCCCCTCTTTCATTTCTCTTTGGAACTGTCACAGCGAGGAAAGACAGGCAACCTCTCTCTCTGGATATCCCCCACATCACCACCATCACCACCACCGCCGCGCCTACTGTTGATGCAAAGCTCTGAAGGCTGGTATTCCAACTATGCTTTCTTTAAGAGAAACTGCAAATCCCCCCCACCGCGCAACCTTGAGCTGGCAGCAAAACTGGTCAGGCATTAGACTGAAGAGACTACAGTTGCTCCCCAAGCTGTGTAATAGGCAAAGGAACATCAGCAGGCCAGAGAGGTGGGAGGTGGAGAGCTGTCCAACAAGTACAAAGATGGGCCCCTTTAGTATACCTGTCAAGAGGCAGAACTGGGAGGTGAGGGGGCTGAGGTTGGGGGGGACAAACACCGCATTGAGAACAAGAGGACACTGTTTTGCTTTACTTGCATCCTAATCCTGAGAGAATTGGCTTTGTGTGATTGAAAGCTTGCACTAGAAAACATAATCCTCATAACTGTCAAGACATTTCATAAAATGTTTATAGGAAGGGAATTGGGCCAGAATATACCGAGCGTTATAAGAATTGGTTCAGTTGGACGATAAAAAAGAACATCAAGAATTCAAGAAAAACGTCACAGGGCCCTGTTTTGTTTCTTACCATGGTTACAATTACCAGCTTGAGCAGAGAACGGCCATACATGGGAGTGAAGGTATTCAGGGCTGAGGAGGCACTGCTGATCGACATCTGCTAGTCCTGTCAAAAGGGACTAAACATCTAAAGCCAAGGGGCCTGCTGCATATATGAGCCCTTTCTCCATTCATTGCTAGTTATGAAATATGCAGACTGAGAAGCTCCTGAATTCTGTCCTTACAATTGGTGAGATGAAAAGATACGGTTTGTTCTAGGAAGCCGAAGTCCGCCTGTAGAAGCATATTCAAGAGAGAGACAAGGGTATTGTAGCTTGTGTGTCGAATGCTTTGGCAAGTTCAATCACACCCCAATAGGTCCTCTTTCCTTCCTTGCCCTTTCTACACCCCAATGGGGCCTAATTTGAGTCTCACAGGACAGGACAGACTCCAATTGGTCCTGGCTCTGCTTCACGCTCGGTCCGTCTACCTCCACATCAAACAGGGACTGTTCCTTTCACTGAGCACAGCAACTGGGTTCCTAAACTGACTGAAAGTTGTGGACAAAGACAGCGGCTGGTTATCCTCCTCTTTCTCCCCCATCAGCACCATTGGTCTTTAACGAGTTATGAGCTGTACCCAGCATGGGGCTGACCCGGGTACATGCACGCATGCCCCAAGGTTGGCACTGGGTGAAAAACAAGGCCAATTACACTCAGAATAGCCCCTTGCGACACAACATTACGAACCATTTATCAAAACCTCCCTCCAATGCTAGTGAATACAGCGGCCTATGTCATGACCCGAGTAAACACAGTTGCCTGGGCTGTTTGGCCGAGTGGTTTTCCAAATGACAAGAGCATGATAAACCTCATCACTTACCTTGGTGACATGCTGAAAGGCAACAGTCACCTACGCCATCTAGCCAGTTAACTATGGCTGATGACTCTTCAGGACAAATTCTCCCTTGCAAAGCTGACTCACTAAACACAATTATAGTGAGTAGATAGTTGACTTACCTCTCACCACATGGATATGCTCTTACATAACAAAACACATCAGGGATCAGGGCAGCCCGTGTTTCTCCCTGCAGCAGGTGAATGGGTCAGGCTTTCTTTTTTTTTTAAGTGCATTGCATGTTTAGTTTCCTCTTCTTTATATACACAGCAAAATGTGCATCTTTTATAGAATCCTTGTATTCAATGTGTGATGGCCTGTTGGAAGAACAAGAGCCAGAGTAGCAATTTTGAATGTTTCTAATTTATATGAGTCAAATAATTGAGCTTTGTTTCAAATTGAGGTTTCAACAACATAAAAGAAAAAAAACATATTTTATTTTAATCTTAATGATAAATGAGTTATCAGAAATCACAAGCATGGCCAAAAGTCAATTCAATTCATAAGCTTTGCATCCCTACCAGTGGATGTTTCTAAATCAAATGAATGTCCAATTTGCACCACATATGTTGTTTAAAAGCGCAGGATGTCAAATAAATGCTGCCTTGTCTAATCCTAGAGAACTTTAATCCAATGCAGGGATAGAGGCTACAGGTTCAAGGGACATTTAATCTAATTCAGGGGATAAATTTGCCATCTTCATTTCAAAGCCTTAATCCACGGAGGCTCTTCAGATCACACAACCAAATGGGTGTTGGTTAAATCTGCCATGCCAAATACTGAGAATGCTTCAGGATTCAGTATCCCTATGACTTCACAGAAGCCTCCAGTCCTGAGTTTCAAAAGTACAACCCCTCATCAGAGCCCTCAATCCTTGGCTTCTCATTTGTAGTGGGGGAATCCTGCAGCTTTATCTTAGTGTGTGGCAGACATCGACGGCCTCCTGGAACAAAGCTGCCCCAGCAAAAAAAAACACAAAAAACTGTGTCCATAACCATAAATCTTACCACCGGGAAGGAAGGGGAGAGAGAAACACACAGAGAGGGAGCTCACTTGGGTTACAACTTGAAAACAACGTACAAATCTTCGAGTGCAGTCGGGCAATTAAACTTGACAAGTCAACATGGTTTTGCCACCTGTATGCAGCGGGAAATAATTGCACGCATTGTGCATTGCTGAAAGAAAGATTTTCAGCTACAGTTTATGATTTCATGGTTTCTTTCCCCTGTCCGAGGGGATTAAAGGACCTGCCATATGTCACAATACTCTGCACTTTAATCCCAGGCGGCAGCAATCTAAAAAGCTAACCCGAGCACTGCATCAACTAATGTTGAGACAATAGCTGTGCTTTTAAACAAAGATCACCCCAAAACAATTAGAGTAATGTAATAATTCCGGTTAGGCAGCTTAGTTGGCGAGATAAGTGTAAAGAGTATGATTAAATCAAGGCTTCTAAAAAAAGCCGATGTAACGTGATCCTCAAGAGAAGACTTTAAAGTAAGGATAGTTGTCTTGTGCTTGAGATAATTTACAGAGGCTTTAAATATGGGCGCAGTAAAAGAGCCATAAAAGGAACTTTTTGGAGGCAAGAAGAAGCTTGCAGTGCTTTACAGTGGATCCCAGAGCAGTGGGACAGACTGTCTAAACAGAGCAGTTACAGCCATTAAGAAGGCCTGGAATGGTGTGTGAAAAGCCCAAGCAGGGCTAATTTTAGGCTGGTATTTCACAAGGGGTGATTTAGGATACAAATCGCTAAAATAGCATTTAGGCATTCTCTCTGAGGACCCAGACCAGAATCACTTTCCCACAAAGCTTTAGCATCTCTGCAGAATATTCAACAGGGCTTCCAAAAGAGAAGAAGCGCTCATTTCCCACGGCACATTTCAACAAAAACAATGAGGCCAAAAATGTTTTAAAAAAAAAAAGGAAAGTTTAACATCAACGCAACCATTGTACCATTTCCTTGACTGCCAATGAACTGAGGGTGAAGGAAAAAAAAGTGTCTCTCTGCCATGTAATTGGAGCTCAACGAGTGGTCAGGTGCATTACAGTGAGGAACATTACACGACACCTGTGGACCATTCTTAGTAGGCGCCTGTTAATCATTAAAACCCAGAACCCTGCATTCACAAAGCCACACTGATTTACTGAGGACACGTACAGTACGAGTCAGTGCTTCATGACGCCAAGTAAGAAAACACACAGCCGATATAAGTACGAGTCATACATTAACACAGACACATTTAAACTGTGACTAATGATGATGGAGCCTTGCTTTCACGTTACTTATTCTACAGACATCCTTCCTGGAACGTAGACCTTGTGGGATGGCACAACATTTTAGGAGAACCCGACTAGACCCGTTGGGACTGCCAAACCCAGGTTTGGCTGCTGTGTTGAAAATCAAATTGGATTTACTATTTATATATAGTAGGGAAAACACAAATTTACAACAAAATGAACGTTGGACTTTTTAGCGCGTTTTTCTGGCAACGCGTGGATGTTTGTGCCGTGGGTGCACAGGGGATGCGAGACGAGGGAGGCGGAAGGTGCCGTTTATGCAGATTTGACTTCATTTTAAAAGACATCCACCGAGAAAGATGCTATTCATAGTGGTGACACGGTGTATCCCAGCAAAAGCCATCAACAGAAGAGAAAAACCACAAAGAGGGAGTAAAGGGAATCGCATGAAGTTATCACATTGGGAAAAATAAAAACGTGACAAGAATCTCATAGATCGGACCCGTTTCAACTTTATCAATATCCTGTTATCATTTTATTTTTTTAAACGGATCGTTTCCTGAAAAACTCATTGTCCTCGTCACTGACTGAACTGTGTGTTGGTGCCGTTTTCATTCCTAAGCTGCTGACGCACACAATTGGTCGCCGTTCTGCTTGGCATGAAACGATGACACACCTGTCCCAGTCACACAACCACAACAACACAACCTCACTCATGAAATAGACAATGTAGAACGTGTCCAGATGTTTATTGCTCTACTCCAACGGCGGAGGGCTTTGAGGGGACGCACTCACCGCCAAACACGAAGGCCGCACGGCGACCACCTCCACGGCTCGCCTGCTCTCCAAACGTCCTCGGTGACTCTCGTTAGGACCGATCCTCAAAAATAACAATCCCCTCAAAATACTGACACTTCATTTCCCAAGTGGCTGCCGGACAAGGTCAGGAAAGAATGCACATCATCTGTTGCACGCTGGCCTGACAATGAACGGCGAAAGCGCATTTAACAGTTGTTTCTCAGGCACGAGTAAAAAAACAATATCCAGCCATGCGTCATTGCCTCCGACCACAAACGAGCAGCAACGACACTGTATTGCCATTTAAGGTTGATGTTCATTGCTGCTGACCCCCCTCCTCCTAACTCCCAAAGAGAAATCCCACAGGCCACAGCTATTCTTGACTTGGGAAAGTCTCATTTCTGCAAAAGCTGCCAGCGAGCAGCAGCGTGCTCGTCTGCAGAAGCTCGGGACAATGGGGAGCCCGACTCACATCGCTGACCGTGAATGCAGGCGCTGTTGCGAGGGGTACGAGGCTCGGAGATTGAATATTGCCCCGTGCGGTAGGAGAAGAAGCAGGGTTTTCGGTGAGCGGCCCGGGTAATGAGAGGTTTGAACTATTGTGGAGCGCTGCAGAGACAATACAGCCGTAAATTAGAGGGGGATTTAAATCACATCCAATCACAGCACAAGTCAGTGACTCCCAACAATCTGCTAGCAAGCTCTGCTAAAGCCCCGAGAGGGCCATCCCTCAACGTCGGCCCTTTGAAGACGCTTATGGACGACAAGCACCAACCTCCTCGATACGGCCAACAAAATTAAATCCACAGAGATCATTATGAGGCCGGCGTGGGATCAAGAGTGTCCCAAGGTCAAAATTCCAGATTTGTCAAACATTCTCTGCAATTTAACTTTTTTCCTGCAGTTTGAAATGACTTGGAGACACAATGGTCTCTTTGCTACTTTCCTCAAAAGTGGGTGGACGGCTATGTTTTCTACAACGTAATCAGCCTATTTCCCCAAATCTGCCCTTTCCTGTATTTAGCCAAAATAAGCGCCCTAATGGGAACACTGTGCTTTACAATCATGTGTTGGCATCTCAGCGGCTGCATTTGCGTAATTGAGCTTGTGCGTACCGGACCTGTGCATTGTGTTGGTCCTGAGTTAATTGTTTTTATTTTAGCCCATTTGAGGAATGATGTTCTCAAGCTGTATGCAATTGTCATTTGGAGAGGACACAGATTATAAATTGTCTCGGTCTTGAGTTAATTGTAATTTCTTTAGCCCATTTGAGGAATGATGTTCTCAAGCTTTACGCAATTGTTATTTGAAGAGGACACAGATTATAAACCGGTTTCTTAATGACGAGCAGCGAGCTCAAGATGTCTAGTATGACAGCTATGTGGCCTCGGTGCATCACAATAACCTGTGTGTGCACGCATGTGGTGGCGATCACTTGTAATCTGCAGGTGCACAGACCAAAATCACAACCGTGCCACAAGTCGAAGTCTGAAACAGAGAATGTGGCGCCGTGAAAGCTCCAGAGACGCTTCTCGCTTAAATCAAGCCTTCTTCTGTCCCGTAAGAGCCGCAGACGTGGATCTCTTGCACATGATGACTCGCTGCTTTGATCCTCGGCGTGCCGACAGGTCACTGAAAAGTCTCTTGAGCTTAAAAGAGAAAAGAAAAAGGTGCCCGCTGCAAGTCCTATTCTCTGTAACGCCCACGTGTCCAGCCGGGTCAGGCACCTTTACCGACCTCTCCAGACATTAAAAACAAAAGCCTGGGATTCTTTCTTTCAGGGCTTGGGAGGCATGGCCCGGCGGTAATGTGGAAATAAAAGCGCCTCATCTTATTTAGACCGGCCTTACCAGGTCTGGGGATCAACAGATCTGAGTCCGGTCCAAAAGCCAACGCCGAACATACAAAGTCAGGAATGTGATAACAACCCACACAAAATATACACAGACGCACAGACAGGAGTCAGTCGCTGAACTCCTCTATGGTTTGGAAATTTGTTTCATCACTGATGAAGGGAGGCCTATTATTTGCGGCCTTAGAGGGGTTTTAGTCAGTCTAAAAAGCTTCGGGAGTTAAAAGGTTCCTGCTGCCGTTTTTTTTTTTTTTTTTTTTTCACAGTGTAAAACAATCCTTATCATGTCAGTTAAAATGTTCACTCCTACGTTAAACTGAGAAGCTCACCAGGATGTTGAGAATTCTTCCCGCGGAGCAATTGATCAAATCCTCCACCAGCAGCTTTTAGAGACTCGTAAGCGTTTGTATTTTTTTGGTTTTACAGCGCGGATGGAAACAAGGAGGACAAGAGCCAAAGTAAAAGTGAGATAAGGCCGGTTGACTGACCGCGCAGCCAAGGACACAGCGGGACAGACCCAGGTGGACAGACCTGAGCGTGTGCACACACTGTGGGGAACGCAACTGTGTGTGTACACAACAACTGACTGGCAGCTGCGTCCTGCTAGAGATCCCTTTTTGGCTTTACTGTAAGAGACGTGCACGTCTTATTTAGGAGTCAAAAGTAAAGATAACAAAAGCAGAGAGGGCCCACGGATGTTTTCATGGCAGAGTTGAAGACGTGTAATCGGTGGAAGCACGACCAAGTGTTCGTGGAGGAGTTAGAAGAGTTGTGTTGGCAGAAGGAGTAAATGATATCACACAAAGAAGTGCGGCTTTTGCAACTCTTTCCAAAACTGACCTTTGGAGTTGAAAACCTCTTTGAGTTGCAGAAGCACGTCGGCGAACTTGCGCACATCGCTGACCAGCTGCATGATGTAGACCGGGTCCGAGGCGGGGGCGTCCGGGCCGTCCGGGCTCAGCGAGCCGTCCCCGGAGAGCCTGCCCGGCCCCCGGGGGCCCGCCGAGCCCAAGCTGGAGTTGGAGAGCCGGGAGATGCCTAGAGAGAGTTTGGTTCCATCGCTGCTGCCGCCTCCTCCTCCTCCTCCTCCTCCTCCGGACCCTCCACCAGAACTCTGGCGCAGCATGGCAGCCAGCATGTCGTGTCGGTCCAGGGGCCCCGGGGCCTGGAGACGCTGATCCTGCAGTTCAGCTCCGTTCTCACACCCGGCACGGCACCACGACGGGGACGAAGGCGTCTGCCAGACAGAGGGAGAAGGAACAGCGTGGCGTTACCGACTGCATCGGGCGTGCCGCGTTACCAGACGGTTCCTCCACACAGCTGGATCTCACAGCTGGAAAATGTGGGTTCAGAAGCCCGTTGACGACACCCAACATGTGGAGTTTCTACATTCCCCCTTGAAATAAGCAATAACACATGAGCAGGGAGCTTGAATGGGTCACTTGCTGGGATATTTGACAAGGAGTGTACCGTTTTGAACAATGTGTGAGGTAGTAGGTAGTAGACAAGTGTCAGCATTCTTGACCTTAATACAATAATGATGCCAATTACAGCACCCAAAATAAATCTGACAGCGCAAACCAGTCTTTAACTGGGATGTGCCTTAGAAAGTGGAGTTATCCTTCATCAGATACAAATACTGAGTAAATACATAACATATTCAGTTGGGACAGACATTCATATTGTATTGACCTCTGTGGCCTTTGTGTAATAATGTTACAGCTGAGGCAAACATTAGATGTCAAACACAAGGCAAACAAGGCTAGCAAATATATGTAATAATATAATCAATACGTCTACAGAACTAGGAAGAAAAAAACTATCTACACCTCGTTCAAGTTTAAGCGCACCACCGTGCACAGGTACGTTAAATAACGTACACGACACCGCGGGTTAAAAATGCCAAAATGTGATGATTTCTTGCTTATTTTTGAAAACAACAAAACGAACTTAATCCCCAATAAACCCGTCGGATCATTTAAATTCGGCTAGTTAATTCGGCATTAACTAATTAAATCCAGGGCCACTTTTTGTTATGAAATATGGACTTTTGCGTCAGTCACTTCGCGGCTGACGTTGCCATCGCGTTTAACGTGAGCTCGGACTCAGTAACAGTCTGGAAGTCGCGGTTTTGTGGTGAGAAGACACACTTTGTGTATTTACGTCATGCCGAAAAGTTGTGTTTAGAGGAAAGAAACGTTTGAAGTGATTTCCCCTCAAAAGCACGTCTGCTGTGTCCCGGTGGAAGAGGCAGCACTTAAAATACTTCAATATTTGAACTGAGTTCTGAGTAAAAAAAGTAACGCAGCTCACGCACATCTCTGTCCTCTTCAGCTGTGTTTTGTGTTCGTAGCAACACAAACTAATGTTACAACAATTACCAGACGACATTACAAACCTGCAGTCGGGTCCTGGAACATTTCACCCGGGGTGGGAAAAAAAGAAATCCTGAAAATGACAAATTATTCCACAAGCACTGCTTTCCTTATGTTTCACAGCCCAAAGCCTCACTGCGCCGCTCGGCTCCAACGCGTTGAATCGCCTCCTCTCCCCATGTGACGTAGGCGGTGACTTGTGATTGGTAACGGGGTGTGTGTGTTCGCGCGCGCGTGTGCGCGTGCGTGTGTGTGTGTGTGTGTATGCGTGTGTGTGCGTGTGTGTTGAAGATTTTGTGCGGCGTCCTCCTTTGACAACAGGTGTCTGGAGTTATAAAGTGTCAAGCAGCCTGAGCAATACGACGTGGAACTTCCGGTTATGCCTTTCAAAATAAATGTAGAGCGACACGTCAATGCGTTGATGGGAGAATGGCAGAAATGGCAACATCTGCAAACGAGTGACGTATTGTTTAACTTTTATTGTGAACACAACATCTCTTTTCTCTCTGATATTTCTATTGAAGTTGACTCCAGTCGACCAACCTGGAATCTGTGAAACATTAAATATCGGGACTTCACTGAAAGAGAGCAGACTTGATAAAAGTCCAATAATATGCATTTAGTAGCCTGATCAGCATTTGCTTTTCCTACAGAGATAGAGATGCATGCACTACACTACTGCTACAGAGGCAGCAGACAGTTTATTCATGGCGTTTGCCTTGGTTGTAAATCCCTGCAGTTTATACAGACGAGAGAGGACTGCTTGAATAGCACCGCTCTGCCGCCTGGGCTGTTTCTTTGGACATTATTTTTATACCCTCCTAAAATGTATATGGTAAAAAAAAATGTAAAAGTCTTTATCCAGTTGCACATCACTGACACCTGCTGGTGAAATTAATGTAATGCAGACAAATAAGGCAAGACGCGCATATGAGTGAATCTTTGTATTTTACAACAAATATAGTTGTGCATGGAATGTATGGACATTATATATGTATATATATATATATATATATATATATATATATATATATATATATATATATATATATATATATATATATAGTTTAAATAGCGGGAATGGTGTTCGTTCTCCTCTCCCAGTCTCATTTGCGTGTCCTTGGGAAAACCTTTTTTTTAGAAAACATTTTGTCACTCACACACTTACTTTAGAAATAATTCTAATAAGATGAATATGACAAAAGTACGACTCGAAACTAAAATAATTAGCATGTGCTATACACAGTGTTGGGGATAACGAGTTACAAAGTAACGGATTACAGTAACGTAATTACTATTATAGGTAACGAAGTAAAGTAACGCATTACACTCAACATATTGGTAACTACACTACTTTACTAGACCTCAGTAACGCGCGTTCCTGCGTTACTCAAGACATTTGTACCAGTCCGAAAAGTTTTCTTTTAGTGGCGCGCGAGTCTCACGACACTTCCTGATGAACAGTCTGTCACAGGTACGTCCCAAGTCTCTAAACTGCATCTCCGTTTCCCTCAACCAAGCGCGGAGAGAAGACGCGAGGAAATATGTTTTAATAGACATGAGACGTCCTTTCCTCTGAAGCGTCACGTGAAGCGACGTAGGTTTCTGATGACTGCGACCGACTGACAGCGGATCACATTTGATCACATCTGATCACATCTGATCAGCTGTTAGTCGCTTTAACAGCTGACGGAGTTTTGTCCGGAGAGTTTTTAGCGAACATTCCAATAAAAATGTACTTAAAATACTTGATTTAATGGTGTTAAACTACTACTTATATTAATAAAGACACAGTTATCATGAGTGTCAGAGTGGAGATGTTTTCTCTGTCGTCTGTTACCGTTTAATAATCTGCATTGAGTATTTATATACTGTGATGTGTCCTGCTGACACGCGCAGGATCCATTTCTACTGGCGGAATGAGTCTGATTGTGACATCATTATAAAATAACCCACAATATAAATATAGTTTCTCTTCATTACGTGTTGTAAAAAGTGTTTCCTCTCTCCAGCTCTCTGATTTTAATGACATACATAATACAAGTTATTGAGGGAAACAACAGATACAATCTTAGAAGACAGTAGTTTGTGGTCCTTTTGTGGTTCAGACCTACAATGAACATATTTGAACCAGATGGTGAATAATTTAACAGATTTAATATATAACTTGAGTTTAATCTGTGATCGTCTTCACTCTAGTATGAAACTCCAGCGATCAGTCCGCTCAGCTGCAGCGTCCAATCACCAAAAATACCATTTATTTTTCTATTTTTCTTAAACCACTACAATGATTCCTATAACAAGCTGGTTTTGTTCTTAGGAGTCGGCCCCATTTGGTTTAGTGGGGTCTCATGTTTCCAAAAGCCTGTTTTCAATGTGTTATGCTGTTTGACCTGAATGTCCCCACCATACACAGCCTCTTGTATCCTGTTGTTTGTGGATTTTAAAGTGAGGCATATTTCTTTGGTCAGACAGTGTGAACAGGGATAATGTTCGTTCAAGTTAATGACTGAGTTTTATATGTCATTTTGTTTTACATGTTTGCAATTACAATACACTATGTGGAAAGGCTAAGAGATGCCCTTTATTGAACATTGAAAATAAAGTGATGAAAGGGCCATGATGTTTGTCCATGTATCTTTACGGTTAATTTGTACATTTGCTTAAAAAAATGGAAAGTAAAGTAACTAGTAGAGTAGTTACTTTTCAAATGCAGTATCTAGTAAAGTAATCTAGTTACAATTTTCAGAAGTAACTAGTAACTTGTAGAAAGCGTTCACGGTCTTTCTTAGACAACTTCATGCTGTCAGATTACCTTTTGTGAGTGAGTATTCACATGAAGACCTGCTCAGTATTTTCTAGAACAAAACAAACAGTGAAACCGAATCTCAGACTTGGTTAAAAAAAAAAGATGAGGGTCACGCAAAAACATTCTCATTTCAGGTTGGCCAGCTAGATAAACAAACTATTGTCTGCGCCAGTAGATAAACTCACCTGCGGTGTTTAGTGCCCTCCAGCGGCCAAGGTGGAGAACTGCAGTATAGTCAATTCGTCAAGCCAGCGTTAACGGAGTCATGATTACGTAATAGTACTTCCGGTAAATATTTTCAAAATACAGTTGCCACACTGAAATAATCAGAAAAAAACTAGATAGATAGATAGATAGATAGATAGATAGATAGATAGATAGATAGATAGATAGATAGATAGATAGATAGATAGATAGATAGATGCTAACTATGACTAGATGCTAGATAAAATGCTAGCTATATGCAGTGTATATGAAACAACAAAAGGGCTATTGTTGTTGATGTTGAATGAAGTTATGATACAACGACAATGTTAATTGCGTCTACGGACAACTACACGTTCTTCAGTGGAAAGTATATGAATACTGGTTATACTATCATTACCTATTTATATTATTTAGATATGTCCATTAGTGTTAATAGTGCAGATACTACCGCTAGATGTTGCACACACTGTGTATTAGATTTTCACTTTGTTATCAAACAATATAAAGCAATATAATAATTAACATAAACAGACCTGAAATGATTATCCTTGCCTTTTAGGGGTTACAGTGAGTAAATATAAAACCACACTTATAATATATATAATAGAATACAACTGTTGACAAACAACGCTGTAAATGTACACTGTGGCCACTGTTACACTTATGATTATGTACATTTTCTTTTCTCAGCCATCAACAATCGTTAAGTCCATGGATGTAATATCTTGCTACGTTTTCCGGTGAACATTTCAAAATTAAACTGTATATATGGTAGCTATGTTGCTATAGTACGTTACGTTACGTTGTCAATAATTATAAAAAAATAAAGTAAAAGAAACGTTACGCTTAACACTATTTTACGGACACTAGAAAACCCTTCATGTCACCTGAAGTTCCCGGAACCTTCATTACCGGAGCTTTTATTTTGAAACAAATGCCTCCCAACCCGATACTTCCCGATGTGCGTGACGACTTGAGATTGAATGGCTCTTCCCCAGCACGTCTGACAGCGTGCTTTCCATATACTGTCGTCCGCTTTCTGAGCGTGTACTTTATGAGAGGAAGGAGGGTGGCTGAAGTGATGCTAATGTTAGCTTAGCTTCAACCTGCAGTGATGTCTTCAGAGAGCACCGCTGCTGGAGGCGTTCAGGGACTTCTCCTGAAACTTCATGTATATCTCTCGGACGAAGACACACGAGCCGCAGCTTTGAAATGCTACGATATTATCGGTGACTTGGGACAGGAGTGCATGCTAACACCAACCGAGAACGAACTTGGTAAGACAATAAAGTCCATGAAATACTCCTCTCGCAATGAATCCGCGCCAAAGTCCCAATAACAATCTGGCAGTTTAATGTTGACGGTGCTGCTGTTGTTGATGAGACTTAAACACCTCGTGGGAGGAGCTGCAGTGTGGATCTTTACACGGCACTTGTCAATTCGTAATGCATAAATTAGTTAAATAATTGCGCATTTACTTTTTATTTTGTTTTTGTTTGCCTGCATCACATCAGGCTCTTCCGCCAAAACTCCCTGCGGTGGGCGGTACCGCGCCGTCAGAATATAATATAAATACCACGTGACAATAAGTAAAGCGTGGAGCTGGCCACGCCCACAACTCCATTGGACGTCTGCAATAATACATTAATAAAACATAAAGTGTGCCAGTGTTACAATACTACACCTTTTCCTCAGGGGGACTCAGCCTTTAGTGCTTAACAAATGCAAAACATAACCTTATTGAATGTGTGTTCTCTCTTGCGCTCCATTTAACTTCAATCCAACTAAAGTGTTCTTCCTAATGTCTAGATTAAAGTGTTAGGTCCTTAAACTGGTCAATATTGTTTTTGTGCAGTTATTGCACATTACTAACACAGTAAGGCAGCAGAAACAAGTCGATGATGGAGGCTTTAAAATTGCACAGATGTATCAAATTTCACGATAATCAGAATCAGAAACCGTTTATTGGCAGGAATGTTTACACAAACGAGGAATTTTGCTAGGCGGAAGATGCATACATTAGACGAGACAAACAACAATCAACAGTCAACGACAACAACAGTGCAATGATATTTAAATCAAGTTTAAGATAAAGTGCTCAGACAAACAGATAACGTTAATGTAAGTGTATGTTAAAGTGACGTGTGTGTTTAAGTTGAAAAGTGTATGTTAAGTGGCACTGAGTGTTTAAATATTAAATGTGCAGACTTTAGTGTTTGGTGTTAAAACATACCACGAAAACAAATATTAACATTTTTGCATCTTTCGTCGTGAAGCTTTGCAGACGTCCTTACTGTTCTCAAAAGACTATGGACTGCTCGTCTTCCTCCGGAAGTCCCTGGTGTCAGATGAGGTAGGCATCGAGGAACATCTAGTGAACAACAACGTCACGACACTGAAAGGTTCTCGTGTTGACAGAAACATCTGTTTTCCAGTTCCGGGACACACGGGTTGAGATCTTGGGTTTTTTGGAGAAGTTCTTGGACAAGGTCTCACCGAGAGTCAAGGGCTGGGAGAAGACTTACGCCACTGACATCAGAGTAAGTTCCCCTTTTAGAACCAGATATGATATAAATGTTCTTTCAAAGAGTTTCATTCTACAGCGTGTGTAATGTATGGCTTCCTCTGCAGCAGGGAAAAGGAAAGGTCATTACACATGACGATGCATGATTTACTCAAAGTAAATTCAACGTCTGACTAAAACTGATGCTGACACCAAAGTAGCTTCTATATATATTCTGCATACTAGTATCTACAAACAGCTCTCAGTATAACACAAGACAACCGAGCCGTACCTCAAACCAGACTTTAGTACGTGTAGACGTAATGCCACAAACTAATCATGATGTTTTTCTCCCATTTCCCTCTTCGTGCAGGACACATGCATGGTTGTGTATACAAAGGATAAAGCAGCCAAGTGTAAGGTTCTGGGGCTGGAGCTCCTCATCAAGGTTGGTTTCTCTCGGTGTGTTAGGTGTGCAACGCGAACCGAGCGAAAGAAGAGATCCACTGTCGACACAACTCCCCATTCACATGGTCTTGCGAGCGTCTGTTTGTGTGTGTATGCGTATATATATGCTGGCTGGACCTTGTTCTTGCTCTGACTCTCCTCAGGTTCTCCAAAAAACGAAGGCTTCCAGTGTGGTTGCAGAGCTTCGAGTCTGTGACATGTTCAACAAATATTACGGCGAGCTCTGTCAGAGGAGCAAACTGTCCGATTCAGGTGAGTCTTCGTGTGATGCCTGAAGCCACGGTTTGGTTTAAAGCTGGAGTGGAAATGACAGGAATTCATCCAGGAAATGAAAATGGAAATGATGTAAATTAAAAAACAAAAAAATAATAATCTTTTGTTTTAGTTCTCGGCAAAATCTATGAGTTGCTGGGAGTTCTCGCTGAGGTTCACCCCAGCGAGATGGACAAGAACTCTGACAGACTCTACAAAGCCTATCTAGGGGAGCTCAAAGATCAGGTAAATGGCTCCGACGGTGCCGAGTGTGACCAGAACTACTATCCTCTACACTTATTGTATTCTCACGTGTGTGTGTGTGTGTGTGATCGGCTGTGGCTGTCAATCTTTTTGTTTCAGATGACCTCTTCAACAAAGGAGCCCAAACTCTTTGTAGTAACTGGATGTTTGAGAGGAATCACCGCTCTTATGGTCAACTTCCCTAAAACAATGGAGGAAGGTGGGATATCTTTTCACATTTTCAACAAAACATGCAGTTTCTATGACGAGTGCATGTTGTGCTTAGTGTGCGCCTCTGACTTGCAGACCCAGCAACGTCCAAGGACATCTTTCAGTACGCCCTGAAGGCCGTCACCCCCCAGGTACGCGCCCCGTCTCTGCCCTCTAACAGTCCTCTGCAGTGTGCATAATGTTTCTTGACTCGCTGCGTTCATTTGTGATCGCTTTTTACATTAAAGCGTGCGGCTCTGTAACATGACTCCCGGCGTGACCGCTTGTTTTCTCATCTTCGTTGTAGATGTCGATGTCGCGCTACGCCGTCACGTTCGGTAAGGCCTGCCATTTCCATAGCGGCATGAAGACGAAAGTCCCCGAGAACTCATCCGTCTTTTGACTCTGTCTCCTGAACAGCCGGGCTCAGACTACTTGCCAGACATGCGTCCCAGTTCAGCAGCTGCCTCATGGACCACTACAGAGCTTTGTTCGAGGTCCTGTCGAAGCTCTGTGGACACATCAACGCTGAGATGAAGAAGACGAGTTACTACGCACTCGAGGCCTTCCTCAAACAGGTAAACCCTCCGAGGCTTTTCCACACAGGTGCAGCAGACATGTAGCAGCACCATGATGAGAATACAACCGCTTGACACTCCTTTTTTGTTGTTGTTATTCTAAGGTTGCAATGCTGGTGGCAGACAATATTGAGGAGCACAAAAGCAAGTTGAAGTTCTTCATGCAGAAGTTCTGCGGCATCATTAGGACCATGGACTCGACGCACAAGGAGCTGTCCATTGCTATAAGGGGATATGGATTCTTCGCCACCGTACGTTCATTGCCTTGTTTGCTTTCAATACAGCTGTGGAAGCACAAACCTATTTGACAATGAATGTATGTTAGCTGTTGGGATCCACATTTCCATCAGTTGCTTCTTACTAATATTCTGCGTTCCCATGCAGTTCCTGTGTCTTAATACAAAATGCAAAAAGATATTCTATTTTTTCTGTAGCCATGCAAGAAAGTTTGCCCACAAGACGTGGACTTGATGTACACAGAGCTGATTCAGCGCTGTAAGCAGATGTATCTGACTGAGTCCGATGGGGAGGATGAGAGCTTCTACCAGCTGCCCAGCTTCCTGGACTCCATAGCTAGTGTCCTGATTCACCTGGACAAGGTAACAACGTCACGGCCACGTGGAACAAATGTTGACTAACGACAATCCTCTGAATCAAACTGACAATCGTATATTTGAATCCATGTGTGTATCTGCCTATATACGCACCATTGTGTCCTGCAGGAGAAAGACAGACTAATTCACCCTCAGGATGGATTTGAACTTCTGCTTCTTTTTCCCCGGCCTCAGATTCCAGAGGTGTACACGCCGCTGCTGGAGCGTCTCCTCGTGGTGCAGATCGACAGCTTCCCCCAGTACAGCGAGAGAATGCAGACTGTGTGTTGCAGGTCCATCCTGAAGGTGCTGGTGGCCATGGCCTCCAAAGGACCTGTCCTTTGGGGATTCATTAGCTCTGTGGGTAGGTCGCCCATGAGCACCTTGCACCTCAAGGCCATCATCATATTTTGAATTAAAACACTGCTCTTTATCAGGTACGGGTTTTACACTGGTGTCTTCATCGTTCAAGAATTGATTCAGTAGAGAAATGAGAGAAGAGGCTGTCATAGTGGCAAAGGGTCCCGGAAATACAGTAAATGTATTATTTAAACCTGCAAGCTGCTTTTGTGTGACTGGTATCTGCGATGAGATTGCACATAACATCTGTTAAAACATTAACTTTTGCTCATTTCTTTCAGTGCACCAGGGCTTGATTCGTGTCTGTTCAAAACCCATCATGCTTCCTGAGGTCAGGCGCTGGATTTCAGATGTCATCATTGAATTTACACACATGTATGCAGTATATTTAGTGAATGTTTTATTTGCAGTTTAATAATTTTCCTTAAATCAAAATGTTTTTCTCAGGACAAGGACAGCGATTCTTCCCAAATTCGCACTGGAAAATGGAAAGTTCCATCCAGTCAGAACTACCTCGCCCTGTTTAAAAGCCTTCTAGACTGTCATCTGCTGAAGGTACAGCTATGTCCTTTTAAAAAAGCTTTATTTTAATTAATTTTAGCAGATTTATTTGGGACATTATTTATTTTACATAAGCATCCCTTTTGAATACTATCAATAAGTCTATATTCAGATCATTATCTATCATCTACTGTACTGCTGTAAACTACTTTGAATGCTTATCGCTGAATAATTAAAATTGTTCAATTGTTGCATTGCAAATATTTAGGTACATTGTGTCATGAGACGGATTTACGGACCAGCATGCTCTCCTCCATTCGGCTGGGTATGCTGCAGAGGAGATTGTTTCATGGTTCACACTTAATTTGATGGCCTTGTTACGTTTGTGCCGTCCTCTGCAGGATTCAGGATTTTTGGATGGAGCTTTTGAAAGTCAGAACGCCGCCCTCGTGTCTTTGAGCCGTCTGCTTTATGACGAGTTGGCGAAATCAATTCTCAAAATTGTGGAAAAGTTGGACTTGTCTGTGCAGAAAGTGACAACGGGAGAAGAGGTGAGGTCTCACTCTCAGGTCGCACCGATGTACAGTGTACGAGATATGTTGATATTGTTTCAGTCAATTTGAATGTGTCCCGTGTCGATAGCATGAAACTGAAAAAGCTTTTATACCCTTGCTCTTGGCTGCATCGTTTAAAAACATAAAGCCCTAATCCTCGTCTCTCAGGCTCCAGATGATGCGGCCCATGTCCTGCCGTCCTCCGACCCCACAGCTCATCTGCTGCCCAATAAGATCAAAGATTTCACCGCCTTCATCAACCTGGTTGACTTCTGCAGGTATTGGAGTCGACGCACACATGAGAGATCGGCCTACCAGACATCATAAGGGCCTTTAGAAGTGGCAAAGTTAGCAGTGAAACAAGCAGACACCCTTATTGTTAAACATTTAAAGGCCTTTTACATGACCTTTTTTAAAGCGCTATACAAATAAAATGTAACGGGTATTTTACCAAGTCTAACTGTGTTTTCCCTTTTCTGCAGCGAGTTGTTGTTGACTAAACACCTGAACTATTTCCAGTCCTGGATGTATCCCTTAAGCCATGAACTCATCCTCCACTCCATACGAAATCCACTTGTCAGTGGCTTTTACAAGCTGCTCTCTGTCACCATGAAAATTGCCAAGAGAATCAAGTACTACCAGGTAAGATAACATTTCCACGAGTACAAACCATTTCTGTCATCAGCCGTTGTTTTTACCTTGTCAGGGCATTTGAAAAAGGATCAGGTATGTATACAACGTGTGTGACGTTTCTACTCGTTCTCTGTTTTGGATCAGGGCGTCGGCCCGAGAAGTTCGATATCCCCCCAGAGTGACACAGTGAAGAGCGCTTGTTTCGCTCTCTTCTCTAAGTTCGGAAAAGAGGTATCTTCTCTCTACAATATTTCGTTGGAATGTCATCAACTAAAATGTGGCATGACTGAGAGACTAAGACATGTGGTTTCCTTCCAGGTGTGTGTGAGAATGAAGCAGTACAAAGATGAGCTGCTGGCCTCCTGCTTGACATTCGTCCTCTCGCTGCACCACAACATCGTAGCTCTGGACATCAAGGCCTACTGTCCTGCTCTTGAGGTGGGGTCCTTTAACTTGTTTCATTGTGTTTTTGTGACCTAGATAAGGATGAATGAGCACCGCTTCAAACAGAAACATAGAATGCAGATGGACAGAAGGTGCTTTAGTGCAGTAATTCACAATTACCAGGACATACATGATAAAAATAGAAATGACAAGGAAATAGAAACCAATTGCTAAAAGCAATGGATGAATGGTTGAAGTAGATAGCTGAAAGTCGTGGATAAATAGCCACACAAAGTGGTAGTACAAAGTGAAAACTAACCTAAACATTGATTGTTTGGGAAAAATATAACATCCACTAGTAAATCCATATTAACATGAATGCATTTGGAACATGACAGGTGGTGCTGGTGGGGGTACTTCAGACAGAAACTCTGACCGTAAATTGTGTGTGTCTGTGTGTGTCTGTGTGTGGACGTCTAGGCGGCTCTGAAGTTGGGTCTGAGCCATGTTCCTCTGGCCAACGTGGCCCTCGATGCCCTGGAGGACTGGTCCTCCCACATTCCTCTGGAGACAATGCAGCACTGCTACACGAGCATCCTCCCTCTTCTGGATGGATACCTGAAAACCACCTCCGACGGTAAGCCCACGATGGTACCAGGGGAGGTCAGGCACATCTGTTCGGTTGCATGTGAAATGATTTCAGTTTACTAAATGAAGGTTTTCATTACCAAATTACCAAAATCTATTCCGATGTTGTTGACTTCAGACAAAGACGACAGCAACTGGGAGGTGATGTCTTCTTTGTCTTCGAGGAGTGACAAAGGATACAGCCGGGTGATGACGAGGCTCTTGAAAAAATCGCACCAGCTCTCCACGGTACTGGATGGGAAAGTGGAAGACATCTTTTAGTGTTTGGGGAGCGATTTGCTCTTTGTGTTGTTTCTTACTGTAATAATAATAATAATGCATTTTATTTGTAACGCACTTTTCATTCAAAAATAATCTCAGAGTGCCAGTATAGTCTTTCTTACTGTGGTTTTAATTTTCTAACCGTAATAACATAACTTGTCCAGTTCACTCTCGATAGTCTCTCACTGCCCCCACAAGTCAGAGTAAAGTTCATATAGGAAGTTATATTTTTTATAATCTATCTAAAATCATGCAGGAAGACGCTCCTCTCGTCACGGTGAGGCTCAGAGTGGTGAAGCTGCTCGGTCACCTGGGAGGACAGCTGAACAGGAACCTTGTGACCGGTGAGACTTTTCATCACAAACCGCCCTCTGTCTCGTTAATTTTACACTGAGACATCGGGGCCATGCTCCACAGTGATGCTTTGAGGACACTCGACACGTGTACTGCAAGAAATGTGCTGTTTTGTTGATCGCACGGCTCTATTTTCAAATTTAGCGGTCTCATCAGAGGAAACGATGAAGAAATTTGTCGCCTGGGATTCTGAGAAGAGGCTCAGCTTTGCGGTGCCATTCGCCGACATGAAGCCAGTCATCTACCTCGACCCGTTTCTGCCGCACATCAGTGAACTGGCTCTGTCCACAAGTGACAGGCAAACCAAAGTGCGCCCTACAACATCAATGCATTTGTAAATTAATTTGATGCAAACTTTGGCATGACGACAATGAAATTGTTGTTTCTTTTGTGCTGCAGGTCGCAGCTTGTGAGCTTCTCCACAGCTTGGTGGTCTACATGGTTGGGAAGAGTGCTCAGATGGTGGAGGGGGACAGTAGTTTGCCGCCCATGTACAAGCTGCACAAGAGGCTGTTTCCTGTGCTTCTGCGTCTAGCATGCGATGTGGATCAGGTTTGTGCGCTGGTTGTAATCCCAACAGGGAGAGACGTATGTTAATTATCCCTTCGGAGAAAAAACTGAGATTATTTGGAAGTTTTACAGATACCTGATGGGAGTTTAAGGATGTCGTTGCCATCTTTTTTTAACAAATATTTGTATGAAATTATAGTTTTCTGGGTTGATTTTAGGGTTTTGGTAGGGGATAGATATGTGTTATGAATGGATTTAAACGGAGTTCACCCTTAATATAGATAATCCACAGTACAACACTGTTTGTGGATTATCTTGAGGAACCGCATCAAGATTTTTGGAAAGAGACATTGCACTTTTAGCACCACAAGCCAAGTGCCATATAGTCAGTCACATTATATATTGCTGAGAATGCAGACATATCTACGGCAGATATCTCCAAATATTATTTGGTAGACTGTCCCAAAGTCTACCACAAATTATTGAAAGTTGCATCTTTCATGTCTCATGCACAGTGAACCAGCCTCCGGTTGGTCATTAGTTATTTCAGTTTCATGTTGACTCCTGATGTTATCAGCCTGATTCTGGTTCTCACATGAAGATGTCTACAGTAATATTTATGAATATACATTTCTTTACCAGGTGACCAGACAGCTCTTTGAACCGCTGGTCATGCAGCTGATTCACTGGTTCACAAACAACAAGAAGTTCGAGAGCCAAGACACAGTAGCTGTTCTGGAGGCCATTATGGTAAGTGTTGATACTCTTTACAAGTGATCAAACAAGACTTGATGCATCAATAAATGGATTCCAGAAGGATTGCTTTCTGCCACGTGAAGTACACACATAGCTGTGTTTTGTTTTTTCTCCTCAGGACGGTGTGGTTGACCCGATGGACAGCACTCTCAGAGACTTCTGCGGCCGCTGCATTGAAGAGTTTGTCAAATGGTCAATCAAACAAACCAGCCCCAAGCAGCAGGAGAAGAGCCCGACCAACATGAAGTCCTTGTTTAAGCGGATCTACAGCTTGGCTCTCCACCCCAATGGCTTCAAAAGACTCGGTGCAGCCTTAGCATTCAACAGCATCTACAGACAATTCAGGTAAAAACTTTTCTCGCTGTTTTGACACTTAATTTACAGTTAATTTCTGCTGACTCTCATTTCCAGAATTGCAATCTGTATCTTGTTGGTGATATTTAAGGGTTGACTGCCTATTTGTCTCTGCAGGGAGGAGAAGTCCTTGGTGGAGCAGTTTATCTTTGAAATTCTCGTCATATTTGTGGAAAGTCTGGCTCTTGCACACTCAGATGAGCGCTCTATGGGTAATTGTTCCTCCACTTCAGCTTTTTATCGACAGGATATTCAGATTTTCATATCATTATCAACGTCGTCTTGTCATAACTAACAAGCCGTAGTAATTTATGTTTTAAAAGCAGTGTTTTCTTTGAAGGTGAATCTATTTCATAATTATTATTATTTTCTATTCTAGTGCTACTCTTAGTGGGTTAAACAAGGTTCCTCTGCACATTGAAGGAAAATAATAGTTATATTTTTAAAAGGGTCTGCATCCGTTCTTGCCACTGCTTCATCCTCAGGTACATTGCAGCAGTGTTGCAGCGCCATTGATCATCTGAAAAGAATCATCAATCACAAGGCCCCCAGTCTCAATCAGCACAACGCCAAGACACGCATCCCGAGGTTGGTAATCTGTGAATGGATATCAGCTGGGTTTTTACATAATGTTACATGGTGAATCTGCTCAACACAATTACATGATATAGTTGCTTTGAAAGGAAATTCAGCAGTAAGGCAAATTATGTATATTAAGCATTACATTCCATAACTGCATAATGTGTACATCTTTTTTGTACAAAATGCTCACGAAAAGATGAAACATTAGAGATTATATGTTTAAATAATGATCATATTTTCCATCATTGTCTTTTCCTTTCTGTTCATAAAGGGGCTTTCCAGCTGATGGAAAGCTGTGCCTCTCTGATGTGGTTTTATGGCTTCTGGAACAATGTGGCCGTCCTCAGGCTGAGTGTCGCCACAAATGCATGGAACTCTTTTATGAGTTCGTTCCTCTCCTCCCAGGTGAGCAACCCACCTAGGTAGCCTTGATCAGGCGAACATGTAAGAACATCAAATGCTAGTTATGAAAAGAAAATGCAATTATAAACCAAACGTCTTTCATTTTGAGTTCAACTCAAATAATATAAACACATGAAAAACACACACATGCATTAATTTATGTTTCCATCACTTACATGTGAATACATTCTCTGATGTTTGTGACTGAACTTAGGAAAGGAGTCTCCATCTCAGTGGGTAGTTGGCATGCTGAAAGATCACGGCAAAGGTTTCCTGATCCCACGTTTCGAGGGTGGAGGTCTCCTCTCTCAGCCCACTCTCGGGGACCTGACGGGTCCTTTCAGTGTCAGAGCCACCCTGCAGTGGCTGGACGTACTGCTGGCTGCCCTGGACTGCTACAACACCTTCATCCACTTGCACATAATCAAGCCGAACCTCATGCTTAGTAAGTCATCAGAAAATCACTCTTACTGACATCATCTGCTCAGAAAGTCCTCACCTGCTCAACCTACACACTTGTATACTGGATAGCTAAAGATTAAAACCTGTTGGCCCCGCAGTGATCACAATAGTCACAGTTTTTTCTTGTTTACTGTTTGTCAAGGCTACGAAGAGAATTCAAGCTTTCTGAAAGCAATACGTTTCTTCTTGATGGAGCTGGCAACTCACGAGCTCACAGCAGCAGAGAGCTGCTTCCCTCTTGGCAAGAAGACCTCTCACTTCAGCCCAAGAGAGGTGGAGCAGTACAACTTCAGCAAGTGCACCATTATTGTCCGCCTACTGGAGTTTGCCACCATGATTCTTGTCAAAGGAGACCAAGAATTTTGGAAGGTATTACTGAATTTAAGACACTCTTAAAAAAGTCATGAGTGTTCTTCTTATTCTCCTTTTTTAATTAATTATTTTGCTCACTATTTCCTACATTTATTCACAGCTTCTGGAACAAGACATTTTTGTCTCTGATTTCTTTGAGCTGACTGCGCTAGTGGTGTGTGAGCCATCCGCTGTGGGCTTCAACATGGCAGATGTGGAGGTAATGAGGAACCTGCCGGAAGTGTGCGTTCCTTTACTAAAGGCGCTGCTGGCCTCACCTTACCGCACTCACCTTGAAAGCAGTTTGCGGACAAAAATCTCCAGTAAAAGGTATGTAAACCATCTCTTGAGTAGTACTCTATTATAACTCTTCTATTAGAGAAGCCACATGCAATGTGTTTTTGTTATTGTGCAACATGTGCAATATTATTAAATAGGCAGTGGAATTGAATATTTAAAAATAAAAAAATGGATAGCATATCAGTTTTTTCAAACAAAAAACAGAATGACTTCTGATTGCATTCGTTGATACCATGATGGTTGTGATCATAGTACAGTCATCACATGTTGTTTCTTTCCTCATGAATGGTCTCTGTAGTGTGGAGGAGTTGTGTGCTGTAGATCTCTATCACTCCAGCACCCTAAGCCGCCACGACCAGATGGAAATGGTTCTGTCGTCCTGTAAGCAGATCCACAAAGCCGACTTCCTCTGCTCCATTCTGCACAGTCAGGTATTTGTCCTGGGATGATGGGATTGTGTGAACATTAACCCCAAAATAAGCTTTATATTTGCAGCAGCGTTTTTTTTTTTACTTGTTCACATGTCCTATGCAATTCAGTTTTCATAAAGCATTCAATGCTAATACAATGTTTTTATCCACCAATAAAGAACACACATTTATATAGTTGTGTTTTTGTCTTTCTCGTCGCGTTAAAGGATGGCACCTACGCCAAATCCCTTGGGTCCCGACTTCTAATGGCAGTGTATAAAGGAATAGCGCCGGGTGAGGAACGGAAGGCACTTCCAGCCTTGGACATAAATACCAAGAGTCTGGCGGATGGCCTGCTTCAGCTTGCCTTCTCTCTAAATCAACAGGTGATGCCTCTCTTTGGGTTAGTTTGATCAAATCAGAGGAAATGTGAACACATGTGGTGAGTTATTTGAGCTGCAGACAACTGACTAGCATGTTAGGATGAAGATAATGTAGCAATATTGATAATGGAAGTATTAGACACCCTGTAAAACGTTTTTATTTTCTATAAGTATACCAAGTGTTTGACAGCTTTCCTCTTGTATATTGCTGTTCCTCTGCAGAGTGAGCAGCTGGTGGACCTGTTGTTGAACACCATCATGCTGTCTGTGCCAATCTCAGGAAGTCATAGCCATAACTTCCTGAGCTTCTCGCACGGCGAATACTTCTACAGCCTCTTCCAGATGACCATCAACACCGAGCTGCTGAGAAGTCTGAACACCGCAGCGGCACGCCTCATGAAGGCGTCCTCTCAAAACCCCACCATGGTAGCTCTTGATCCTCCCTTCTTAAATGTTTTTTTTATTTCAGAACATTTGTCCAAACGTTTTTAGCCATGCATGTGAAGGAGCATTACTGTTTTTCCTGCATGCAAGTTTTTTTCTTCTTTTTCTGGTGTTGAATTGTTCATCAGGTGAGCGTGTTGCTGAATGGCATGCTGGACCACAGCTTTAGAGAGCGCTCTGTGAGGAAGACTCAGGGAAAGCAGCTGGTCGACGAGGTGCTAGGAAGATGGAACAGTCTGCAGTCGTGGTGGGAGGGAGACTCCTCCACGCCAGAGAGCAAAACTGCCACTCTGCTGCTGCTCTCCAAGCTCCTACAGGTATTATGAAGCTGCAGTTACTACATGCATGTCCACGAGAAAAACATCCTTAATCACGTTAACTAGGAACAGGGTTATTATGGTCATGGAAAACCTGGAAAAGTCATGGAATTTCAAAATGGTTATTTCCAGGCCTGGAAAAGTCCTTGAAAAAGTAAAATCCCAAAAGTTTTGGAAAAGTCATGGAAATGTGTTATATTCATGTGTTCATGACGTTCATTTACCCTGAATTTGAAATAATGAATATGCTTTTAAAAGAAAGACGCTCAAAATATAAGCAGGCGTACATACAGGCATCTATATAAATGTTTATTCTTTTAATCAAACTATTGTCTCTCATTCATTTGTGTCATTTAAGGTTTACTGTATGCTTTGGAATTCTCATTGTTAGTTTAAATACTACATTTACTCACTTTTTCATTTCACCAAATGTATGGTCATAGAAATTTGGTTTAAAGTCATGGAAATTCATTGGTCAGAATGTGTATGAACCCTGTAGGAACTGTAGTATAATTAATAATCATCATAATTTATGTGCCCAGGTCTGCGAAAAATATATACAATGCAGTACATTACAAGCTTACCTATTGTTCTTTCTAATTTCTTCTAATGTCCTCTATGTATTCCATGGAAACTTTTTTTCATCAGATTGACTCCTCTGTCTGCTCCGATATCAACCACAAAGCGTTCAAACCGGTGTTTTCCACTTTCACCATGCTGCTGGTTGACATGAATCTGCCACTGAATCTCAAGGTACTGGACATGGTATACATTTTGAGAGTCAGTGTCGTGGATCGCTTCAAATTGCCATATAGGAATCTACGTGTGCTTCATTTTCTTGGATTCCCTCAACTCTTCAGAGTCAGGCTCTGCTGGTGTTGCCCTTCTTCACGACCCTCCCAGAGGAGCCACTCGCTGAGCTGCAGAAAGCCCTGGACGACCTGGTTGTGTCTCACTTCCCCATGCAGTCCGACGAGTTCGCCAAGGGCTCGCTGCATCGCAACAACTACATGGACTGTATCCGAAAGGTGACGTCAGGGTTTTGGAGATTAAGGAGGATACCACAGATTAAGAGGGGAAATTCATTAATAGATGTATTTTGTTCTTCCCCAAACCCTCGTATGTGGCACGTTTCTCTTGCAGGTTTTACCATGTAAGAAAGGTTGTAAGATCGTACATTTCTTTCTGTCTTTTAGTTGCTGGATGCCCTTGAGCTTTCTCAGAGCCCACTTCTCCTCAAACTGATGGCAGGAATTCTGTGTCGCGATAGAAAACACATCATGGAGGAGCCCTTCCAAACCTGTTTCCAAAGAATCGCTAAACGGTTAGTCAAGCCTCATTCATGGGAGACTTATGTTGAATTGCTGGGTTAAACAAGGTCCATTGCAGGGTCATTATATTATATGCGTTATTGGAAGTCTCTTATTCTGTGTCCACTCCCTGTGTTTTGTCAATGTCTTACAACCTGGAGGTCAAGCAGTGAGCGGCAGCTGCAGCTGCTGTGTACAGTATACGGGGCGATCCAGCAGGGCGACGTGCCGATGAGCTGCATGCTGCAGGCCATGATGGAGAGGGTCCTGCTACCTCTCGCCTCTCACTGCAGCACCAAGGCCCTGAATGACTTCTTTGTGGCCAATGTCTCTGACATAATAGTTTTGCTGCTCAGCCGCTTCACAAAGGTTTGGTTCTTAACATTTTGGGGAGTATGTCGAGAAATGCAATAGCTGTTGCAGCTGTGTTTGTTATTTCACTGTATTAGTTTAGTTTCTTTAGAGATATGTGTTCATGTATATGGCATGTTTAGCTTTTAATCAACAACTTACATATTACTAACATATCTTTTGTCCTCAGAGGCCAAAGCTGGTGCTGAATTATTTAGGTCAGAGGAGCACATTTGAAAATCGTTTTTAAGGCCAATTTATTTATCAATTTCAGTCGAATGAAATGGAATTTGAGATCCAGTTGATGAAGAAGATCGGCTGCTACAAGCTGATGGAGCTTCTGTATTGCCAGCTTCCCAAAGAAGAAGTTTACTCCAAGGAATCCCTCATTAATCAAGCCTACTGTCGATCAGACAAAACCGAGGGGAATGAGTTGTCCAAGACCTTGATCAAGTAGGACACTTTGACGATTCAAGAAGTGACACGACCGTGATGTGAAGTGTCCTTCTTGTTCCATGACCGAGCAAATTTCATTTGAACCAGGTCGTGTTTTGAAGCCTTCACTGAGAACATGGCCGGTGAGACTCAGCTCCTTGAACTGAGGAGGCACTACCACTGTGCTGCGTACAACGCCGCCATCGCCGCCATCAGCTGCAGCTTCAATGAGCCCAAGTTCTACCAGGGCTTCCTCTTCAGTGAGAAGCCCGAGAAGGTACTCACTGGCTTGTGTAATTATATTCAACTCTCACTCAACTGGCACTGCGGCCATCTTTCATTTTGGAGCCATGCGCTACAACTAATTGTGTGTGTAATCCATGGTAAGACATGAAAGGTGGTGTATTATAGTTCACTGCTTGTGGTTTTCTTTCCTTGTCCAGAATCAGTTCATTCTGGAGAATATCATTGACGTTGAAAGGACCTACAACTTTCCAATTGAAATTGAGGTATGTTTTTTTATTTTTTATTAACAAGCCTGTTTGTTTAGCACTATACTTTGAGTTTCATTCGTGGTTTATTCATACATATATATTTATATACCCCTGTAGGTCCCACTTGAGAGAAAGAAGAAATACGTCAGGATTCGGAAAGAAGTGAGCGAGGAGAATGGAGGTATGTTCTCCTAACAACAATGCTTTTAAACTGTTGGAAGTTATCAATCTTTGCCACACACAAGTTTATTTATTTTTTACATGACTGCATGCTATGTCTCTAGGCTTAATTACTAGACTTGCCTTAAGTCTGATGAAAATGCTCTGCTTTTTACAGTGAAATGGGTTTCGATGGGTCTAACAAAGGGTAAATAGGTGGCCATAGAGGTCAGTGCATCTCCAGCAGAGGATGTTCATGAGATCTATGTTTTGGTTCCCACAGAAGCGCCAGTGTATCTGTCGTCTCAGTCTTACATGGCCGACAGCAGCCTGAGTGAGGAGATGAGCCAGTTTGATTTCTCCACCGGAGTCCAAAGCTTTTCCTTCAGCTCCCAAAACCCTGAAGGACGCAGACGCACTGTTGCAAAAAGAGTTAGTCATTAGTCTTTTGCGTTTCCCTTTTTATAAAACTGCACCAAGCTTGTAACGTGCTTTAGTGTCATATGATGGTCTGAACAGTGTTTGTGTGTTCGTACATCAAGGAGACGGAGGAGACAAATCCCTCCCAGGATGCAATGGTGGATCTAGAAATGGATGAGCTAAATCAGCATGAATGCATGGCGACCATGACTGCTCTTATTGGACACATGCTAAGGAACAACATAACCCCCAAAACTGAAGAGGTCAGTGGCACCCAAGAAGAGTAAAGCAGGAAACAGAAACCTGCCTTTTTACAATGAATACATTTCAGTGATTTAGTCACTTTTTTTTATGAACATAATCGTAGGCAAATATTATTCTGTAACTGCTCTCTTCTTTGTTAATGAAACAGGGAAACATGCCGAGTGAACTTCCTCCGTGGATGAAATTTCTACATGGCAAACTATCAAATCCAGCTACACCTCTGAATATTCGACTCTTCATCTCAAAGTTGATCATCAACACAGAGGAGGTAAATGTCCCTCAATGTGAACCCGTGTTCACACCTCGTACTGCTGCTCTTTGTGTTCACTATCGGTCTGGAGATTCAATCTCTGCTGTCGATCTTTCCAGGTTTTCCGGCCATATGCCAAGCACTGGCTGGGGCCGCTCCTGCAGGTCATCGTTTCTGGAAACAACGGAGGAGAGGGGATCCATTTTATGGTGGTGGATATTATCGTCACAGTGCTCTCCTGGACGAGCCTGGTCAGCCCCAAGGTTGCTAATACTTTCATTTTAAATGCCGCAAATATGAAAGATGATTACACTTTTGTCTGTGCAGTTATCGATAGTGAGGGGCCTATTTAATCACGTAAAATAACTGGTGGATTACTGTTAGTAACGGGGTCATTTTGTCCCAGGGAAACCCCAGAGATGAAGTGCTCGCCAACCGGCTGTTGGAGTTCCTGATGAAGCATAGCTTCCACTCCAAGAGGGCAGTTTTCCGGCACAATCTGGAGATCATTCGTACCCTGGTTGAGTGCTGGAAAGACTGTCTGCATGTGCCTTACGGGTGGGTTCTGCGTACTCTGAATGAATAGATATCTATTTGACACAAGCCTGTAGCTCCCTGAAGGTGTGAAGCTCTACAGGGAGGAGAAATGTCCTGTGGAAACTAGGCTAATGTCCTATCTACCTGTCTCTGGTTTTTCTTAGCCGGTGTCTTGACTTATTTATGTGAAATATAGATAAAGAAACCCCAAATTTGTACTTCTAATTTGGGAGATTTTTACAAAAGACAAGTGCGATTTCAAAGCCAGATGGAACATTGACTCGAGATGTTAACTATGAATAATATAAATGTGATTGTGTAATTTTGTAAAATACTGGTTATACACTCTATTTCCTGGCTGGTTGTCCAAAAAATTTTAACCGGTCCTTGACTTTATCTTTTTCTTGCCCTTCTAGTCTGATATACGAGCGATTTCGTGGCATGGACCCAAATAGCAAAGACAACTCCGTTGGACTTCAGCTGCTGGGAATCATCCTGGCAAACAACCTTCCTGCTTACGATGCCTCCTGTGGAATTGAATACGACGGGTAAAATATATCGCACAGTGTCAGCTGACAGTGATACCACTGGTTATTTTGCTCCTTTGCTGCAGGTTCAGGTGAAAAAAAAAATATATCGATGAAACAAATAAACAACCATGAAATAGAGAGCTTTATATTCAGACATTTCTGGTTTCCTCTGAAACGTTTACACGTGTGCAGAGTCAATCTTTAATTATTTTCTGTGGGTTTTTTTTCAGGTACATGCAGTCTCTCACCAACAACGTGTCCTTCGTGAAATATAAAGACGTCTACGCCGCTGCCGCTGAGATTATCGGCCTCATCCTGAAGAACATGACAGAAACGGATGATGTACGAGCGCTTCCCCAGTTTGGTTGAATTACAGTGGCACTTCATTTATGCTTATGTCTGAGGAGAGCTCAAAGCAACTCAGTAGCAAAGATCTCGCATGAAAAAGAATATTAAAGTGTTTGGTAAAGTCAGAAGATATATATCGCTCTTCACATGTTATCTGTTAGCTGCAATACTCTTATATTGAATTCATGTTATTTCGTGTCATCTTTGTTTCTTGCGCCAGCCTCGTCAAGAGCTTCTCAGTCTCGCTGCAAGTAAGATAACGAATCTGAAGAAAAAAGACATGGATGACAAGTTTATTATTTGCTTGAACAAAGTTTCAAAGCACTTTCCTCCTTTTATGGATCGGTGAGTTTGTAGTTCTGCTTTATGTTTTATGTGATTTTTTCATGTGATGTCTTTTTCTACTTTTATTTTGTTTTTTGACTTTTAATGTTTTCTTAACTGATGCTTTTAATGGTTTTATGTGAAGCACTTTGAATCGCCTTGTTGTTGAAATGTGCTATACAAATAAACTTGCCTTGCCTTGATTCCCCTCTAATGTAAATAATGTCTTTAATCTTAGTGTATGCACATTTCTCTGTCTTATTATAACTGCAGCTTTACTTTTAATTCTTCAGGTTTTTCAACTTTGTGTTCTCCCTCCTGCCAAAGTTGCACGGTGTCTTAAAGACTCATTGTTTGGAGTGCGTGCTGAGCCGTGCTGATGTCATCCCAGACATCTTTCTCCATCTGAAGACCACAGGCTTCATTCAAATGATGGGCCACAGGTGAGTCCTATCCAGGCTCCTCTTTGTGATCTGCATGCCAAAACTCTGCTGCAGGTCTCTGCAGATGGTTTAAAGTGGTGTCATCTCATGTGTAAATGAATGACACTGCAACCATGTTTCTGCATTTTACTCCTCAGGGATGAAGCCAGGCAGAGAGTGTGTCTGGATATCATCCACAAGATCATTGCCTGCCTGAGTCCAGTTGAGCTTCAGGAGCTCCTGGGAGCTGTGACAGCTTTTGTCTCCCATCCTTCACCAGTGTGCAGAGAGAGGATGTATGACATCCTCATGTGGATCCAGGACAACTACAGGTACTGTGAGACATTTTGGCCTCTGTTTTCACATAATGCATTGATTTTAGTAACCTTCTTCTGATGTTACTCAGGGGCGGACTTAAAGCAAGACTAGCAAATGCTGCAAATTCTCCAGCATAACTTTTATTATACAGCTTTTTATTTGCGCTGGACTGCAATATGCAGTGACATGAGTAGTGACAGGTCACTTCTCTGGTATGAACTTTAATGATATGCTGTTTGTTATTCTTCCAGTGATGCAGACAGCATGGATGACAACACCTCACTAGAGGTTTTGAACGCAGCGAAAGAAACACTTCTTCAGGGACTGTCTGAAGAAAACCAAGGCCTTCAGTAAGAAGAAACAATTTATTGTTTGTTTGATTTATTTGATGATTTTTCAGATTATGCATCTGAACAATTCACAGTGTTTTGACCTGTCTGTTTTGTTTTTTAGGCTTTACGTTCGTAACTTCTGGAGTCAGGAGAAGCGCCTCCCAACTGCGACTCTTGAGCGAATGTTGACAGTGCTTGGTTCTCTCTACTCCCGTCAAATAGAGAGGTCTTTCTTAAGCTTGGCTACCAATCTGCTGCTGGAAATGACCAGCCGGAGTCCCGACTTCAAACGAAACATCTTTGAGTATCCGCTGTCAGAGTGTACCTTCCAGGTCAGTTGAAATCCACAGCATTCATTTCTCTCAGGGGGTCAGGAACAAATTAGCTCGTTACAAAGTCTTCAAACTTGAGATTTTGATTTGTATGTCACTGATGAGCCCGCTGTGTTAATTATATGTATCCACTCTCTAGGACTATGTGATCGACTCCAACTGGCGCTTCAGAAGCACAGTGATGACTCCCATGTTTGTTGAAACCCAAAGCTCTCAAGGCCCGGAGAGTGTGGCAGCGTCGCAGTCTGGAGGCATGACAGGGAAGCTCCGAGCCACTCAGAGTTCATTAGAGTTCAGCCAAACACAAACAGCAGGTACTGCTACAAGTCAATATCCTGGAGTTGAAGCAGCACTAAAGATGGAAGCGTTTGCAGTAGCTTTGAGCTGAAGATATGTATATTTACCTTGATTTTTTTTATTAATTTTTTCTTACCTAGGTCGACGCACAGCATACAACTGGCTGACGGGCAGCAGTGTGGACACACTAGCAGAGTACACACTTGGCTCTGAGTCTCTGTCTTCATTGTTGGTGTTTGATAAGAAACCAGAGAGGCAAGCTACAGCGAGGAGACCAGTGGGAGAAGGCTTCGGGCTGAGGCGCCAGACTGCATCCACCGATGAGGTGGACAGTCGCACTCGAGGTTGGTTTTCTCTTTCAATCCGGGGCTTAATGTTTTGTGACTCTTAAGTATGTTCCAAGAGAGAAACATGTGTTTCAAATGGATTGGAATTCTGTAAATGTGTTTTGGTTTGTCTTTTATCTCAACAGCGGCAAATGAGCAACGCAATAGCATCCTCCGATTGAGACGCAGATTCCTCAAGGACCAGGAGAAAGTCAGCTTGACTTTTGCGCATAAAGAGATCCAACAACAAAGACAGAAAAAGGTATCAAACACGCAACAAGCAATATGCGGATCCACACTTATCCTTCGTGCAATTAGTTTGTGAAAAGCTGGACGGCAGCACAAACATTTTAAAGATGTATTACTGTATATTCTCGCTTACTGTCTGTGGTTCTGTTGTGTGTCCCATAGGTGGACAAAGCTGATCAAAGGCTGCGAAAAGAGGCTCAGGTGACTCTCTATCGTAACTACAGAGTGGGAGACTTCCCGGACATCCAGATCCCATACAGTAGCCTCATCGCCCCACTTCAAGCACTAGCCCAGGTAACTCGGCCACCTGCTCTCTGTGTCCTGCCCACAAAGCACTCCGTCTCCAAACTTGAATCAATACATATATACCCTAAAGAACATAAAAAAGCAGATAATGGATTTGTTTTCCCCCTATGCATGTTTCTTCAGAGAGATCCAATTTTAGCTAAACAGCTGTTCAGCTCCCTGTTTGCTGGAATCCTCCAAGAAATGGAAACGCACAAAACGCGAGGGGAGAGCGGGAGGATTAAAGAGGAGCTGCGTGGCAACATGAATACATTCCTGAGCAAGAGCACCCTCTGCTTCCCTCCATTCATAGCATGTGTTCAGGTATAACCCTGAGGAAATATTGTAATTTTTTAAATGAATTATTAGCCAAACTTCGAGGCTGAAAGCCGATGGGTTGAGTTGATACTCTGCTTGTTGTGTTGTTAGGACATGTGCCACCAGCATAAGGAGCTGCATCAGGTCGATCCAGCAGCCATCAGCTCCACCTGCCTGATGAGTCTCCAGCAGCCGTCAGGCATCCTGCTGCTGGAAGAGGGCTTGTTGCATGCCGGTGGCCAGAATGAGCCTCCTGCCAAGCGATCACGAGGACGCAAAGAAATCCCCCCAGACACCAACAAATGGATCCACCTAGCCAGGTGTGACAGCGTTGTTGGGCTTGATACTGGTTCTATCAATTATGGCTTTTAGCTGGACGTTAAGAGCTTTATTGTTTCACGAGTTACTGACTTTGTTCTCTCTCTTCTCCAGGCTTTACAGGTCTTTGGAGGATTATGATGTCGTGCGCGGCATCTTTGGAGGTAAAGTCGGGACCAAGTCGATCACCTGCACTGCGCTTCAAGCTGAAGCCAACACTGACTTTGCAGAAGCTATGAAGCTTTACAATGAGGTACAGTCTTTCACCAGTGCAATAAGTCTAGCGTGCTCGCTGTGTGTGCAGCACAATGGTATCAAACTGCACACTCTCTTCCATACATGCAGGCCCTGAACACTGAGGATTGGAGCGATGGCGAGCCCACAGACTCTGAGAAGGACTTCTGGGAAATAGCTGCCATGGAGGCCTACGGTCACCTGACTGAGTGGAAGTCTCTTCAGTACTGCTCCACCGTGAACATAGATGAAAACTCCCCACCCAACCTCGAGAAGATGTGGTCGGAGCCGCTCTACCAGGTACTAGATCTCACATTTCACAGTCAGGGCATTCTCAGCTATGCACCCGGGAGACCTGACGTCCTGCAGGTTTGGATTTCCAACTGTGGTATTCTTCGTCTTTTGTTGAATGAGCGTTATATCTCAGCCCTTCATAACATGTAAACACCCCTCCCAGACTCTTCAGTCGCTTTTTAGGAAAGAAATACTGCGCTTGTAATTTGAATTTAAATTTGACCAAAAAGCTAAAGAATTCTGCCACATATCATCGTGTGATAAATGTCTTGTTGTGATGCAATGAACATGTAGTGAAATCTTAATTGCGTCCGTTTGTAAGTATCAACTCCATGCACCAGAGTTGTAGTGCCTTTCTCACACGAGTCTTTTGTATTTGTGCCAGGAAATGTACCTGCCGCACATGATTCGCAGCATGCTGAAGCGGCTGCAGCTGGGTGAGGCGGACCAAACTCTCCTCAGCTTCATCGACAAAGCCATGAACGTGGAGGAGCGCAAAAAGCTGCTGGAAAGTCGCTACAGCCAAGAGCTCAGCTTGCTCTACATCCTGCAGGAGGACTATGACCGCGCGACATACTACACCAACTACGCCATGCAGCTCTTCATGCAGGTCTGCTGCAAACGTCCTTTCTGTCCATCACCTCAGTTTCAGAACGACAAAGATCTTTATGAGTTCATTCTTATTCTAAAAGAAAAAAAGTGAACGTATGTACTGTACAGTAAGTTGTGCATATACAAGTAGATTGAAATATATACATCCTGCAAATATACCACTGTTTTTGCCTCATAGAATTACTCCAGTGTGGACACGTTGTTGACTCAAAGCCGGCTGACCATTCTGCAGTCAGTGCAGGCCTTGACTGAAATCCAAGACTTCCTGCTGTTCATTAAAGGAGAAGGTGAGAGGAGACGTTGTCTGGCAAGAATTGCAGAATGATTTCCCCACAACTGTCTTTGTGTAATACTTTAAATAAAACAATGTTTATGCCCCCCTCGCAACATTTAGTAACTTTCTTTGTGTTTCATTCGTTAGTGTCTGTGAGCTCACTCAAGGGGCTCATCAGACTTTGGACCGAGCGGTATCCTGATGCTAAAGCGGATCCAGTGAATTTATGGGACGACATCATCACATCTCGGTAGGAAAAAATCGATATAGTATTTTGGCACAAAACTTTGAAATGATCAGATAGCAAATTGTGATGCGGTGTCATATTTGATCTCTACGTTTCAGATGTTTCTTCTTGGACAAGATCAGGGTAAAACTAGGAGGCCACGCCCCCAGTGACAGCATGGAGGTGGACGGTTCAGAAGACCCCGCGGGAGACATTGACACGTTAGTAAATGACTGCAAGTTCAACATGAAGCTACAAATGACCGACAGCGCTTGGAAACAGGTGGAGAAACAACTGTGGAAGTTGCTTATTTTGTTCTGTCACATGTTTACCACAAACTCACCTTGGAACACGGCTGTTGTTTTCAGAATAATTTCCCTGTGGCCACCAAGCTGCTGAAGGAACTTCGCCAAGAAGCCAAAACAAACAGAGGCTGGTTGCTGCAGTGGGTCCACAGTTTTAGCCGCTTCAACCTGAAACGCAGCCAGAACCAGGGTCCTGTTGAACAAATCAGTGTCATGCTAAAGACGATCCCACTCCTGGGTAAGCAGGGAAAAGACTCATGAACATTATCTTGTGGATTACTAGATCGAGAATGATAGACAGCCTCGATGTGATTACTGTAATTCTCGCTGTCATGCGGGAATTTTACATTTGACTTGTCCGATTTTGTGATAATGTGAAACTTAAAGGTGCCCTGTGGAGTTTTTTTGGAAACAAACAAAAGTGTGGTCGCACAATGCAGACAAAACAGTGAATCCATAGTGCCTCTAGTGGTCATTTTTGTAATTTGTCCCTGGAGTTTAAACATTCTAGTCACTGTATCAACTAATAATATATTAGTTGGAAAGTCACGTTTTGAATTTAGTTAGGCGGGTTAGTTATAGTGACTTTTATATTAAGTTTAAAAAATATATAAGTAATCATTCTACGACATTGAGATAATTTCACTTTTTTTTAACTAGAAATGAACTTAAGGCGCGGCAACACACACAAACAGATACGTGGGAATTTGGCTGCTCTCGTTTGCTGTTGAGATGCTTCATGTCAGCTCTTATCTCTCTGCAGAGAACCTTCAGGCCGACTGTCAGAGTGCCACAGCTAAAATATTCAGATCCCAAAAGATACTTCAGGGATCATCCTTCCACATCCTGGCCACCGCTGTAAGCAGAAGCCCCTCGGTCCTGGGAACTATTGAAGCTGACAAAGCTGAGAGAGTTGCAAAGCTTTCTGGAGCTGCTTGGCCCGATGAAAATTCAAAGGTACTCTAATTATATTTTTTGATTAGTCATTAGTATGACTGGAGCGTGTGCAAACAATCTATGTCAATGAGAGATCTTAAGGCACCTACTTTCCCTACAGAAAGTGGAAGTGGGGCTGCAGTTGAAAGCATTAAAGTTGCTGTGTGACGCGACCAGAAAGGCTGATGAAGAGATTCAGTCTTATACTCCGGACTGTGTGGAAAGCAGCAGCATCATTGAGACATACATGACTTTGGCTAACTTCTGTGACAAACGGCTGCGAGAGGAGGAGCAGAGTGATACTGGTGAGTAACAATACTGTTAGCCTTTTGTTGAACGCTTACCAGTTATTCTGATTTGGCACTGAATGCAAATGAAATAATGGTTCCCTGCCTGTAGAGGACACTCTCTCTCTTTGACTGGTGTTCTCTTACAGTGTGTTCATGCCAGCATGCGCCAGTAACCCAGTGATCTAACTTAGCCCAGTGATCTAACTTGATGCATTTTGCGTTTTGTTCCAGAAAGCCAATTTCCAGATCTGTTGGCACTGCCTGTTCACGTATTGGAGAGTATGTTTAAAGCACTGAAGATGAACTCTGAGGAAGCTCGTCTCAAGTTCCCACGTCTGCTGCAGATCATTGAGTTGTACCCCTCTGAGACACTGGACCTCATGATGAAAGAGGTTAGTATGTTCAGACCGTGGATGTCGTGGAAGCTACGGCCACATTATTACAGTTTATCGCACTTTCCGTTCCGTCCGTCACTTTTCCCCTGCTGTGACTGTGAAAGTTATCATACAGACAATGTAGAACTGTGAACAACAGTCACGAGTTTTGGAAGTGAAACACCACATCAACAGTGTCTGTGCGCTTTTGTCGGGACTTTCTCACCGCCTGTAGATGGTGTCAGTTCCCTGCTGGATGCTGATTGGCTGGATCAGTCAAATGGTCGCCCTCCTGGACAAGCCGGAGGCTTTGGCGGTGCAGCGCTGCATCGAGCAGATAGCGGAGTGCTACCCTCAAGCTCTGGTTTACGCTCTTATGATCAGCAAGGAGAGTTACCAGTTTGAGGACTCTGCTACGGGCCACCAGCAGCAGGAATTTGTCAACAGGTAAACGGCCTAATGCTTTGTCTGTTTTGGGAAGAAAGGAAAATGACAATATGATGTGTTTATAGATATACTGTATAAACGTCCGCTCATTGATTGTGTCAACAGGCTCATGAGCATGCTGGATAAGGGAGGACCTGTGACGAACTTTGTGGATGCACTGCAGCAGCTGACAAACCCTGAAATGCTTTTCAAGGTAATAAGTGCAAGTTCAGCCATGAACTAACCAAGATGCCACTTACTATTTACTGGCCTGTCATTGATTATTTCCGTTTGGTCCACACAGGATTGGTGGGATTGTGTGAAAAATGAATTGGAAAAACCAAGCTTTGACAAGAAGCGGATGAGCGACCTGTACGAGGAGATGCACTCTTCCCTCGGCGATAGTAAACGAGGCGGTCATGGAAAGTTTCGCACGAAATTCATCAACGTTAGTAGTTTTCTTTTTTTCCCTGTTATATCGCAAAACCATGAACACTGTATGAAGAAACAAAGTGCACTTTTCATTCTATTTTTTCTTTGTCTTTTTTTGTATTTAACAGAAATTTGCTAAAGATGTGGAGGAACTGCTGGGATCTAAAGGCAGCACACTGTTTGAGAAGAGGAAGCAAAAAAGCTTTTTGAACCAGTTGGATGAACTGGCAGCATCCATGCGTGGATTTCAGAAGGAACCAGGGAACCTTAAGGAATACTCGCCCTGGCTGAGTGGATTTAAAGCAGACACATTCAACAATGAGCTGGAGATCCCAGGTCAGTGCAGTTGGAAACTCAAGCTGTTTAGATATTGGACATTACTGGTTTTGACCAATTCTGTATTGGCCCCATTGTGGCGTCAATAGTAGCTCAACTAATTTGAATACTATATATATATCCTCACATTGAGTGAGCTGTAGATAATTGAACAAATGAATAAACACTGAAAATAGTTCAAAGTGATTGATAAATGGTGGTGTGGATGGTGGGATACTTGATTTCGTCTGACAAAAAGGTTGTGAGCCACTGATTTAGAGAACATCATATTTGCAGTTGTGAAAATAAAATATCCTGTTCCCCTGTTCCTCTTGTAGGACAATATGATGGCAGAGCCAAACCTTTGCCAGAATATCATGCAAAAATAACAGGCTTCGACGAAAGGGTACGTTTTTAGTGTTGTGAAATAATAATGAAAATGTTCTAAAAGCAGACCTACGTAAGTTTGAAATCTCACTCTGGGCTGGTCCGATCATTAGTGTGGATCTATGCTCCGCAGGTGAAGGTGATGTCATCGATCCGTCGCCCCAAACGCCTGATCATCCGCGGGGATGATGAACGCGACCACCCCTTTCTGGTGAAGGGTGGAGAGGACCTCCGTCAGGACCAACGCATTGAGCAGCTCTTTGCTGTCATGAACATAATGCTGAGTCATGACGCCGCATGCACACGCAGAGGCATGCAGCTGCGCACCTATCAAGTCATTCCCATAACCACAAGGTGCTTATATACTTCCAGCTGAACTGAATGCATAGACTGATTACACAAGTTGAAGTAGAACTAGACCAGCTCTGTTTCCTGTTCTCTGTGCGTCCAGCAAATAAACCATAAAACTCAACCCAGATTGCTGAGATTAAGATAATTGTATTTATGTCATCCTTAAATTAGTTGTTTAACTTACTTGACCCCTTTCACTGCCTTTCCAGAATTGGTCTAATTGAATGGATGGAGAATACCTGTACTCTGAAAGAGTTCCTGTACAACACAATGACTGTTGAGGAAAAGGAAAGGGCAGCCAGGTAAAGTACATATTTTAATCTAATAACCTAGATGTCAGCTCACTGTCCAGTGATGAGGTTATGTCATCTTCAGAGCTATTGGAAATGTTGTATCTAAACTTGGATTTCTCTTTCTTAAAGGTGTGCTGAAGATCACAATAAATGGCTCCAAAGATTTCATCCAAAGAAAACGGGTATTGCACTGTATGGATGTGCTTACGAGTAAGTCTGAGTGTTCATTTTAGTTCCTTTAACGGTTTCAGCTGAATTCAGTTCATTGTAGTTTAATATTTACAGCATTTATAATATGTTATAGAAATACTGTTTAATCAAATCTGAGCTCCAACATATTCATCCTTTTCCAGGAAAGCGGGACGGACTGAAGCGGTCAACAACTTTTTGAAGGTGTTGCAGCATGTGCCCAGTGACCTCCTGAAGTGAGTTGAATCTCTGTATTATATATCTGCTCATGAAGGATAACACTCGCAGTAAAACCACTTCTTCTCTTTTTTCAACGTCCAGGAGAGCTTTCCTGAAGATGTGCAACAGTCCTGAGGCATTCCTCTCCTTGCGCTCCCACTTCATCAGCTCTCATGCCTTGCTGTGTGTCAGTCAATGGATTCTGGGAATTGGCGACCGCCATCTCTCCAACTTCATGATCAACATGGAAACGGGAGGCATGATCGGCATCGACTTTGGTCACGCGTTCGGCTCAGCCACACAGGTTGGTCGTGCGTGTTTCTTCGAGGGCAGAATGGAAAACATTGTATTTTAACTAAATGTTGAGATATTTTAGTCCGGTCCAAAGTGGTGGCCTGACCGATGGACAGGCCGACGTTGGCATCCATAGAGGCGTACCGCTATCATCACAAGACTGTGAGGTTCTGGGGTGTTTATGTGTCCAGCTGTATAAATGTGAACAGCACTTTGTTTTAAAAGACACCACCAGCTCTTGTATAAATAATTCCCTCTCCGTGCAATCTTGTATTTCTTCACAGTTCCTCCCTGTGCCTGAGCTCATGCCCTTTCGGCTGACTCAGCAGTTTGTGAATCTAATGCAACCCTTGAGGGAGTCGGGTTTGATCCAGAGCATTATGATCCACTCCCTCCGAGCTTACAGTGCCGAGCCGGACCTTTTGCTAAACACCATGGATGTGTTCGTCAAGGAGCCCTCGTTGGACTGGAAGGTAACCCTCACGCCTGCTGCAGAGATCCCATTCAACATTGACTTTCTGACTGTCAGTGTTTGAACTGCAGGTATTCTCTGCATTCTCAAGGAATGTAACTAGAAATGGACATTTTAAATGTGTTACAGGCAGAATGTATGGTGTGAATCTGATTTGTCTTGTTGAAATACGTGACAGTAGCTTTAAGCTAAGATCTTTTGTTATCCGATAAACTGTAAATATGTATGACAAACAATGTTTCCCGTTGCTCTGAACAGAACTTTGAGCTGAAACAGATGAAGAAAAAAGGCACATGGACGGACAGCGTGAACACCAAAGAAATCAACTGGTATCCCCTACAGAAGGTTAACTTTGCCAGAAGAAAACTAGAAGGAGCGAATCCAGCAGCTTTAACCAGGTATATCATCAAATCATAACATGGATTTAATTAGTTAGACCACACTAAGGATGTTCACAATTAACGATGAGACTTGCATTGTTGACATCCATTATGGTGGAAATATTCCTCCAATTGTGTAATTTACAAAATTACACAATTTATAAAATTACTCGATTGCAAAACATACATACTTTACATCGGCGGCCTTGGGAAAGCCCTAATACTAAACTAATAATAACCCTTTTATTAAGTTCTACACAATTGTTGATGTATAGAAGGGGTGGAAAGTTGAAGTAATTTGTCACATAATCCAATCTGCTATAACGGCTCTAAAATCAAAACCTACGTAACACAATGTTACATTTTTGGTTTAAAAATAAAACAAAATATCAGCTTTCAGTTTCAACCCACAATACTGTAACTGTCTTCCTTTGACTTGAACTTGTGCGTGATCAGATGTTACTTTATTTTGGTCAGTGAGGAGCTGAAGCTGGGCTTTGAGAAGGACGCTGCCTTCCAGGGGATGCAGTCTGTGGCGCTGGGCACTGAGGAGCACAACATCCGGGCCCAGCTTCCAGCTGCAGGCTTGTCGGTGGAGAAGCAGGTGGACTGTCTGCTTGACCAAGCCATGGATCCAAATGTGCTCGGCAGAGTTTGGGTGGGCTGGGAACCATGGTTCTGATTCTTTAATATGTGAAATATTTCGAAAATAGTCATTCACAATAATTGGGAAACAAATCTTATCGAAGGTGAGCAGCCGGGGGTCGGGAAATGTGAAGAAAGGGAAAATACATTTGAGAAGATGTATTTTATTAGTGGTCTCATTCCCTGTAATGACAAATGTTTCCTCCTTTATAGCTGCGACAGATCATGTTCATATATCGTGCGTATGGCACACTTTGTATGGCAGGATCAGCATATCTCTAAGTCTGGAAAAATGATTTTGATTCTACTTGAAAAGAACCATTATCATCATTGCCATCAATTATTAATGTTTTGTAGCTTCAATTTAAAATAAACATGTTGAAAATGCTTGAGAGGCTGAACACTTTGGTCATCTATTTGCAACTGTCAAATGTGGCCACCTTGCACACATTCATTGTTTTATTTGGTTTGGACTCAGAGCCAAATAAAGGAAAGAAAATTACAAATTTGACTTTGAGGGCTTTAAAATCTGTACACATAAGACCTCCGTGTCCCAGGACCTCACATCGGATCAGGAAAAACTCCTCCCAAAAAATGAAAAAAAACTTTTCCGGGGAAAAAAGTAAGAAACCTTCAGGAGATCAAAGAGGATTCCTCTCCTCGGATGGACAGAAGCAATATGTGTCATGTGTACAGAATTAACAACATATAAAGATAACTTTTTATAATCAGATCTCTTTTAAAAATGTAATGATAATTGAAATATCTAAATATGTTTGTCCAGTATGATGCAAAGACATGACAACACTTCAATACAGAGATCCTCTCCCGTTTTCAGTATGAAACACTTTGGATTAATGTCCACTGGATTCCATAAATATATAATACCAAATTACTGCAGGAGTTTTGCACGTTTAAACCCTGTTGGGAAAATAATGTAATTTATTATACATATGTCGTTTTTGTGTACATGGCTGACTTAAAAAGCACCCTCATCAACCAAGGGGTATATTCATTATCAATTTGTTATATTTATAACTATTTATAAGTGTAGCTCACATTCGTGCTTTGAGCTGTTTGGGATTGTTGTGCTTATCATGGCACTCTCTTGTAATATTACCCAATTTCATATGACAAGTGCTGAGTTGTTAGTTGAAACCACAAACATCACTTAATCAGTGTTGAGCGTTAAAACATGCTCGACTATGGTAACCATGATGTGTTAACCCTGTGTAAACTGATAGCTGATTTGGGAGAGCAGCCGAGAACTGAATAATAATTTGTCCCAAACTTATAACTGTTTCATATTTTATTATGTCTCGAGCATTGTTTATCTTCTCCATTACAATTCTGTATCACATTCTGTTGTGTAATCACACTTAGGATGAGAACAACATTTGCACATATAATAGCATTTACAAATGGTACAGTTACATGTCCCGTATGTTAATGAGACATATTCAATTCCATTGTTTCAAATCATGATTTTTTTATTGGAGCAAAATACTTTCCCCTTTTATCTTAACATTTATTTTAAAGAAGCAAAGGCAGCAGTTACTTTGAAATAACTTTTTATTAGCTAGCAACATAAGCTTTAACAGTCAAGGCTGGAAAGAATCCAAATGTTTTTCTTTTCTACATTATTATTATGTTCAATAGGTGACATATGTCCCACAACGGTGTAAGTGCATCATCACATTAATAAAGGGCCTTAGTCACACAATTTCAGTTACATTTTAGAAGCAAATAATATAATTAATAGGTTTTTACACATGTCAATAGTACAAATGTGTATTTTGCGGTACTATTTGCTCTAAACCTTTATCATTGTAAATTTACTGAGATGGTAAGCATGGTAATCATTATACCTCCCATACGTCAGCATGTTAACATTCAGTCAATAAAGAAATGATAGCATTTAGCTCAAAGCATGTGCAGCGTTAGCATGGCTATAGACTAAGTTTGGTTGTTTTAGTAAATGAGAGTTTTAGTGGTCATATCATCGCACGCAGAACCACAAAACGACTTGATATCACGTCCTTGTGCAGAGCGCTCTGGTGGGCTCTGCCGAGATCTACGGTCGGCAGAGCGTTGGGAGTTGCTTTGCAGAGATCGACGATTACCGGGAGGCACTGATTTGCTCTTCCCAGACTTACGAGAAGTAGAGCGTTGGGAGTTGCTCTTCCGAGACTTACGAGAAGTAGAGCGCTGGGAGTTGCTCTTCCGAGACTTACGAGAAGTAGAGCGTTGGGAGTTGCTCTTCCGAGACTTACGAGAAGTAGAGCGCTGGGAGTTGCTCTTCCGAGACCCACGGGTAGCAGAGCGTTGGGAGTTGCTTTGCAGAGATCGACGATTACCAGGAGGCACTGATTTGCTTTTCCGAACACCTGGGGTTTGGGTTCTGCGTATTGGTTCCTTCTGGAGGGTTCTCTTATCACTCTCTAAGCTCAGGTCACAGCGCTCACCATAGTATGGATACTGGCACTCACACATTGCTATGAATGTTTCTGGCACAACGACACACTTGCCTTTTTTCCCACAGTTTACATTGGAGCAGAGATCTTTTTTTCTCAGGTGCTCTTCGTCACTTTTAATAGTGACCATAAACTTCCCTAAGAAATTTCCACATTTACCTTCAAAGAGGTGGGGGGTAAGGGATGAACTTTGTTTGATTGCAAAGTTGTTATCATCTGGTGCTTTCACGGCGTTGGTGGAAGTTTGACTCTTTCCTTTATAGGCATGCACTGCTGTCAATGTCTGAAATAAGCGTTTTCCAAAAATGGTTTCCTGACATTCCACAAGTTTCTTTACTACATCAAAACAGATTGAAGAATGCTTTGATAAACACTTTTTAATCGCATCTTTAACAGCGCCAGCCTTGGTGTGACCCCCTTTCACCTGTTTGGCTACAGCCACTGTTACTGTTCCTCTCTCTACCTCAGTAAACCCTGAAAACGAATGCCTGTTTAGTAACTGCAGGTCATGCTTTGAATGTAGGGTTGTAAATGCAACAACCATCCAGTCATACCTGTCATATGTTTTGGCCAAAAAATCCATGACACTGTCTGCTATCTCTTGATGTTTTTTGGTGACATCAATGTGCTCAAAAATGTCCCTTTCTATGTAAACATTACTGTTAGATAAGCATCTCTGGTGTGATTTGATCAAAGCTGAGGCAGATTGGGACGCAATCTCTAGGGCGGTTTTAACACCGGCATCGGTGTTTGTGCCTTTGAATTCGTGGTACTTTTCATTGAGTACATTGCCTTTATACATAAGTGTATTCAAATATAAAAACTGGGCTTTGACATCTTTTTCATGACATCTTAATCTTTCAACCAGTACGTCTCCAAGGTTTTGTGTTATAGATGATGGTTTAGCTGTCAAGAATTGGTGCAGGACAAAGGTGCTGTCGGCATACTGGCTGTAGAATGTGAAAAATTTCTTTTTGAGTGCCTCCTTTTCTGTGTTAGTACTTTTATGATAACTACGCTCTAGCTCCGTGTATTTCATCCAGGCTTTCTCGATGTTGTTCACTGTAATTTGGTAGGCACCAGCTGCCCAGGCATCCCATTTAATTTCTGAATGAAAGTTGTCAATCTTAAAATTAAGAACTTGAAGATCAGAGTTGATAGCTTCCAGTGTCTTGGCTTGTGGCGTTAGCACCACCAGGGTTTTGATCAGTCGAGCAAGGTAGGGCCCTACTACTGGTATCATGTCTACATTCTCCTTAAGTAACTCTCCAATCATCTTATGATGTTTCTTAAACCAGGTATTAAGCGTTTTTAATTTATTCTTGGTTGGACCTCCTTGCATCAGTGGTCCCTCGTCTAGATCAGTCTCCATCGAAGTGTCTGGCGGAGCACTGAGGACAGCAAGGCAGAAGGACATCACCAGCAGGAACAGCAGGCCTGGAGTCGACATGACTGGCAAAACAAAATATCACAATCACTTTACTCACTTTTATACTCAAAGTAGAGAAGTTTACCAAAAACATCTGAAGACATCTCAGTATTACTTTCTTTAAAGCAAGATGAAGAAGGTCTGATGTGCTGGATTTTCCAGCGTTGGTAACGTAAGAGGATATCCAACAGCGATAATCAATAGTGAGGAATGTTGGGCAAAATTCATCGGCAGCGCTACCATGAGTAGGATTATGTTAATTTAGTATTTTATTGCACCAGAATCCTATATAGATATAAAATGTACAGTAATTGAGGGTGGGAATCTTACAACAAGTACATTACTCACTTCATTGTATTTCTCCAACCCGAAAAGAAAGTTGCCCATAGTTGTCGGACCACAGTCGTATAGAGACAAAAACTAATATGCTTTCCAAATACTCCGTATTTTATGACTAGCTGTCTCACTTAAACATCCCACCCTTCACCAACATCTTAACAATATAAATGAAATCTATCAACGGAGACGACAGACCTGGAAGCAGGCTTGGAGAGCTGATCTGCCCGTGGACGGGATACGCAGGAGGCTGACGGGTTGGTGCCGTGTCCGGCCCTTGAAATGGTCAGAGAGTAGAATTTGGTTGGTTAGTCAGCAGCTGAATGGAGAATGTTTCACATCTGTAGGCTTTATAAAAAGCTGACTTGGTCCACCCACTACTATTTTTCAGTCATAATTGGCCTAACAGAGTCGGAGGGGTGGCTTTACCTTGTAGTTGAGACAAAAGACTCGAGAGCATCCTGGTTGGTTGGATACAATAAGGGGGTAAGATTAAAATGTCTCGAGGTTCAAATCTAATACACACCTACTTTATTAGCTACAGGACATCAAATGCTGCCGGGGTTAACGATAGAGTACAATCCCTCTCTATGAAAGATTATGAAACAACAATAACAATTGATCATAAAGGGTATCTTATGGTTTAGTTCCGCAGTCAAATTTTCAGATTTAAGTTAGGTTCAGGTGTTGACAGTTTGACACAAATTAAAACTGAGCTGCAAAATAATATTTTAATTCATATCCTTCCTCTTGTGTTAGCTTTCTGTTACCATCTCTTGTGTTAACGGGTCGGTGCCGACCCATGTCTTAAGTCAGCTGTAAAATACACTAAAAACAATCATTTATCATCCAATTTGTTTCTCATCTCTTGGTTACCTTGTTAGGCTTCCGTATCCATGAACATATTGTTGTATGTTTTAATATTTTTGGTGTGAGCCTCTGGGCCTTTTCCTTTGTCAGGATGCCCCTCGATTTCAATAAAAAAAATGGTTAAATGAACCTCAAGAGAATCATATAAATAAATACAAGGTTGTTGTTTTACCTGGCTATTACTGATGGGTATTAGGACACATCTCTTAAATAAATTTGTTTTATTTATTTTTGAATTTTTATATTATTAATTATAGTAACATCTATGGTGTTACGGGTAAATTTTGACCCATTTATATTTACTTCAAGAAAAAGGCTAAACGGTATTTTTTTCAGTAATATAACTTTAATACAAACACAAAATGAAAAGCAGAACAAGCCATAACATAAAATATAGATTTGCAAGGTAAAAAAAACAACCAATCAAGCAAATCTTATTTTTTATAACGGGGTTGAAACCGACCCTAACAACACAAAGGTCATAATTTCAACCAGAGCATTTTATAATTTAGTGAAACAATTTTTTATTTTGTTGAAATAAAGGTTCCTGACAAAGTCATAAAGCTGTGATGCAATAAACACATTTTATGTGGTTCCTTTATGCATTTAAAACCTAAAACGAGTCGGTGCCGACCCTAACACAAGAGGAAGGATATACTATTAGTTGTAGTTTTTTTATATATAATCTCTACAATTTCCTCCCGGGTTGAATTGTCCTCCATTTGTATGTGTCCAAGTGCTATTAAATGTGTATGTGTGAGTGCAAGCATGTAGGAGAGAGGGGTGTATGTGAGAAGAATGTGTGTGTAGGTTCTCCCTTGAAAAGTAAGTCCTAGTATAGTATCTATGAACAGATACAATTACGTAAACTGCATGGAAATTTATCAGTCGCCATCGGTTATAGTTTTCTGTCTTATAAAAAGGTGAATGAATGAGCATCACGAATATGTATTTGAAGAGATATTACCGTGACTATGAAGTATTAAATGTTACTACTTGATGCATGTCCTCAGAGATGATATTCAAGTACGACTTCAACAATTGTGTAATCATGTAGGCCAACTGGCACAAATACTGGGGCTTTGTAAAGTCATTATAATTAGGGCTTCAAATATCAACCCGTTGTGAAAGTTGAGCCATAAAAAGCAGAACTGCAGGTCCTTTTGAACTGTGAGACGTTAACCTGTCTGGTGTAAGGCAGTAAACCGTAAAAGCAGAACTGATGAAGCACTTACTTGTTCCTGAAGGGCTTCAGGTCAGATCTGCAACTCCTTCCTAAAACCCTTTTTGTTAATTGCTGACAGATTTTGTAACATTTCTAGTGCAACTATATAAAATCAATTAATGTATTACTAACTGTAACCAAGTAATCTGTCAATTATTATACAAAGGAGTTTTCAGTCTTGTTTTGTCCAACTAAAAGTCCAAAACCCAAAGCCATACAATTTATTAAAATGTTAAGACAGAAAAGCAGCCACTTCTCATATTTGAGGAGCTGGACCAATCAAATGCTGTGTCAATTTATACAAAAAGTAGCATGTAGTAGGATAATAACACCATCACCTTTAACAAATAATTTTTATATATATATATATATATATATATATATATATATATATATATATATATATATATATATATATATATATATATATATATATATATATATATATATATATATATATATATATATAGTTGCTATAAAGTAAAGATATCTTGCATCATCCAGGTATTGTATATATGACATGGTTGTGCAACTGATTAAATGTAAAAACTTGAATTTATTCCTAAAAAAAGAAAAAACACTAACACCAGTTAATCCATTTTTAATACAATCGAAAATAGGGAAACAAGTTAATTCAAAGATAGCTGTTCATAACTCAAGATTTCAATAATGTTCACCAATAATGCTATCAAACCCAGTGTCACAATCATTTTCACTCCTTTTTGCACAGATGCTAATTATTAATGAGGGTTGACGGGCATCATCAAGATGGAATACCCATCAGTGTTAACTGCTTGATGATGGTGCGTTCGTGGGACCGGGTCAGTTGTTGTAGTGTGTTCATAGTTAATATCTCAGAGGTATCCATGTAAAATTACTGACATACAAAGAATGACTTTGGCATGCACTGTTTTACCATTTGTGGTCATTTCAATATGCATAATACTTCATTGCCTATCATTATCACTCACTTGCTGAGTTCTTTCCCATGGTCTCTTTGGATCGCCATGTCTATTGCATAGGACATTAAATCACCGTATGATAACAGTGCCATGAATTACCAATGAAAATAAAAAAAGGAAATCTGGAAAATACCTGAAAACATACAAATATTAACATTATTCTTTTTAGTCACTGTCCATGTAGTGTCTTACCTCATGGCCGAATATTATTGTAATTCATGGATTCATTAACCTGAGTAGAAACCAGGTTGTACAGAATGTTTTGGTTTTTTTAAAGATATTTGAACATAAGATTTTTTTTCTCAATAACAATCATTTCAACATTTAAAAAAAACAAACATTACAATTGCATTTACATAAAAAATATATAAAATAAAATATGTAACAACCCACTGCAATACATGTCAGTGGAAGAAATCAACAGTTGTTGGCCAACAGCTCAGTCCACAGGGATGTAGAAAGGCTGTTGTTGCTGAAGCACCTTCATATATTAGCCATACCAACAGTCTGACAATAACTAGTCTGCAAAATGTTAAATACTGCATAAATAAATCAACTCTGATTCAAGGCTACAGAGAAAATGTTTGGTACCAATAGAAACCAATATGTCATAGAAGCGGATCATTTTCAATTTTAGCTTACATGCCTCTCAGGGCATGGGGAAATACACGCTGACCATCATTATGCCATATTCATGTTGAGACGTTTGTTAAGAGTATAATCTCAAGACAAGACGGACTCAATGAAAATGTTAAGCCAAAGTGAAATATTATATATTTTAAGGTCTATGGGTTAAGGCGCAGAAAAGCTATCTTTTAATAGTTTCTAGCATGAGAGCACATTTCCAATGCATACAATGTGAACAAAAGAGAAGTACCATTTAAGTTTTTAAAAAGCATGTAGTGCATTCACTCTCTACGTAGACACTTTTCTTTTATAAGTTTATATTTAATTACCTTAACTGCAATTAATAAGGCTGAAATCCACCAAAGTGCATGATGCATAATTTGTATTTTATGTAGAATGTCGTCGTCCATGACCTCTGTTGGTTATCATCTTGTTCCCAGTCAGTCTTTTCCTGCAATAGATAATCTCTAAAAAAGTATTTTTTTACTTGTTTCAGCAGAGATATTTAAATTCTAAGCAATTAGCAATATAGTTGAATTCAACTTTAGATTAAATAGGCATCAAATATAAATACGACCTCGCATAAATCTGACATCTTGTTGCACATGAGAGACCATCATGATCGTTGGATTTGGCTGATTTACGGGTTTAGTTCAGTGACGTAGAATATCACATGCTGATGGCCAACAAAGCCCAGGTGGTTTAAATGCAACACTTAATCTCCTAAAAATAGACAGGAAACTAACACTACCCGATATAAGATCGATGCACAGACAGCGACTCTCTTCAGAGATGAAGTTTACATCTATTTCTGGCCATTCGGAAAAGTAGTGAATGTTCACTGAAGCAGACCAGGATTACAGCTCAAGAGGAGCTCAAAGGGGTCGATTTTTAAAAGAGCACGAGTATTTCTTAATACCCGTTAGCAGAGGGCAGGTCTTGAATTCATTCAACAGTTGTGAATTAAATCAGCTGTTTTGGTTGACGTTTAGAAATACACAATTCTCCATCACATCCCTGACCTCGTAAAAACCAGGTGCATACTTCATTTGTCACTGACTGCAAAACTATATCATTTTTTTCGGTTACCAAATTCTGCCAAATGTCTAATTGTGTATCGCCTACTAAATGTTTTTAATATGGTAAATAAGCAACATATACCATACTACCTCCGCGCTCTTTTTAGAAATCCTGAAAATAGCGATTCATGTTGCATTATTCCACTTTAAAAAGGACATAATGGTACAACTTGCTCAATAAGCAAGTCTCTTGTCACGTCAGTGTTTTCTTTTACATGTGTTGCCTTAAATTAGGATATATGTGACGACATGACCACTAGTAGGCTGTGGGGCATTAAAGGTACCAAGTAGCCGACATAGAAATGTCTCCATGAAAGTGCCAAATGGTTTCATTCAGTAAGTAGCAGTCACAGACTTTAAGTCTTTCCTGACAATATAGTAACAAAGACATGAATTCATATTATACAAAAAGAAACTCTTTGTGGCTTGGTGTGCATAGCATATATACTGAAGGCATGACGCTCTGCTTTATAACAGAACTTAGTTTCATATACTGCTCTTTATATCTTGGGCCTCCACCCATTTATGAACTGCATGAGTTTCTTTACCTGCAGTTTGCTTAGCTTGAAGTCCTCTGACAAAATATCCTCGGTGAGCTGCAGGAGTAAATTCCCATCAATCTTCTCGGACACGAAAAGAGAAACATTATCGTCCGGCAGGCCAATAAACCGTAGAGATTTGGACATCTCCTCGATAGAAAGGCCAGCCAGACTGGACGGGGGCTGCCACTGGGCAGTGGAGGGGGAGGATGGACAGTTAGGAGTTAATGAGTCTTTTGTCACCTGCTCGTGTTGAGTAGGTGAGCAATTGGATGGTTCCTGCGATTGGAGGGTTCCATCACAGACATAATCTGACAGGAGGTCTGTGCTCTTCTGTGGGTCATTTGATTTCGGTGTTCTCGGTGGCAATATGGGGCAAGAGAGGCTCTGCTTGGTCTTGTCCCTGTACGTTTCCGAGTTGTAACTTGAAGATTTGGTGCAGAACTGATTCAGAGACGCTTTCTGCGACCTGAAGTCCGTACTGCTGTGCTCTCTGCCGTCAAAGTCAACCAGGCTGGTTGTGCAGGTTTTTGGGGTGCTTGGGGGTCTTTTTCTGGGGTAACTGTAGTAACTTCGACAGCCGGCTGGTAGAAATTCCTCCATGCTGTGCGATTCTCCTCCACTTAAATTATTTGGCCAAGACAACCTGGAGGACATCCCATCCGAAGGCAGGCTACCACTGACCAACGTAGCATTCGGCTCAGTGCTGTTGGATTTAACCCAGTTACAGGGGTAGCACACCCGGCTTGGCTCTTGTGGGTCGGCCGGCTCTTGCTCAGACGCTCCACTGCTGATGGAAAAGTAGAAATTAATTTGTGGTATAAGAGCAACCTTTCATTTAAACAAACACATTTTGAGGGGAAGTTGAACAAAATATCACCAACATTGTTTTCTAGAACTATGAAATATCAGCATGTCCTGCTTTTTTCTTTCTATTTTTAATTTGGGTGCAATTGGTGTCAAATGTTTGCATTGAAATGTTGCAACTTCTTACATGTTGTGGAGACCAGAAGAATAATAGGAGAGGGTTGGACTTGGAGACCGAGTCTCTTGCTGCCGTGGTTTCGACAGGATGGGCACAGATGGCATCTGTTTCAAACTCCGTGGAGGAATTGGTGGGGCGTTCAAGAGACGGCATTCTTCCTTCACCTGGAAAGGAAATTAACTGACTTTAAAAACTGAAGGCAAATTTAACACAATCCTTTTTTTTTTTTTTTTTAAAGCTTTCAACCGGAAAAACACAGGGTGACTTTTATTGTGAAGCAGCCACAGGAAACACAATCAATGCTACACGGCAACCTGGTAACCTATTATGTCAACCTTTTATCAGAAATCATGAGACCAATGCCTCTACAGAAAAAAGCAGCAGCCATTTCTGGCATTGATTTCATCAGGGGGACATTTTTGCAACAGTTACCGTTGAACCGTTAGATGATGAGAAGCAGGCGACAGGCTGCATGTACTCCAACTCAGCAAGTTAACCAACTTTACTTTGGCTATCTGTTGCGTGGAAAAGTACTAGTGCTGTGCATAGCATGAAATCAGTTGAATTTTATTTTTGAATGACTTCTTTATCAAAACAATGTGAGTTTGTATAGTTGCACTGTAATCTAATACACCAGTTGTCTCGGTTCTATTTCTGACAAAGAAGCTACTGTTTGCTGTAGTCTTGAACTGCACCCTGGGAATCACCGAAACAGTCTGAAGAATTGCAACTTTAAGTACGATTGATGATACTCACAGCTTCAGACTTGGGTGGAACTGGTGGCGGAGTAAGAGACGCATCTAAAGTGGGAGTTGCACCAACTGGACAAGTCACTGGGTACGACAGGGCTGCTGTCGAACCGCAGCCATTGTTGATGCCTCGTGTTGCCTCGCTTAAAGAAGCTTTTGGGATCTGACCTCTCAGATGATCCAGCCACAGCTCCTCATAGGGAACGTCCGACATGTTGAGGGGTGATTGTTGGCTTGTGCTGTCCATCAGTTCGGGGAAAAAGTGTTCATTTTCTCCTGAGTCTGAAGGGATGCTGTCAGAGGGAAGGAGAGCCCAATCTCCACATAGTGTCATACAGCCCTGCAAATTGACCTCACTGTTACCGTGCAGGTTGCTGCCGTACACACACACAGATAGTCGGTGGAAGGACTGGGTGAGCTCATCCCGGGCGTAAGTTAAAGAGCTGGGAATCTGCATGTGGTTGGTACAACCGTTGGAGCTGTTGCTGCCTCCGCTGCAACTGCCATTCCCGCTGCTTTTCTTCGGGCTCTTCCCATCGTCGTTCCAGTCAGTCCGCACATCCCGGACGGCGCGAGAATAGTCGTCTATGTCGAACTGCTCCTGGCAGAAGGAGAACCAGCGATGTACCATAGTGTCGAGCCACAACTCTCCTAGCAGGAGTTCTTCCGGAATAATACATCTCGGCATGACCATATGAAAGGGAAAATGGATGGGGATTATTTTGTTGCTTCGCAGAATGCAGCACACGACCACCGTCTTCGTCTGAATGTTGACCAATTTGTAGCGATGGCCCTCCCGGATTAGGTGGAGGTCATGCTGGTTACGGGGTGGACTGCCGGGTACTGTGACGTTGACAGGGAGGCGGGTTTTCTCCACGATGTTCCTGATGATGTGCTCGCCGTCCTGCATCTGGAGCTCCAGCGGACTGCAGGTGCTGAACCTGCCTTTGCACTGGAAAGGCAGGCTGATGCTCTCATTGGTGCGATGGTTCATGCAGATCAAGCAGGGCATCTTACTTCGACCCATCTTGCTGATGGAGTTTAGCTTCCCAATCTTCTTCAAAATTGTGTTGAACCTGGATTTTTCTCTGGAAGTCTTGGCGTATAGGATCTCCGCCTGGCCCATTAACGTCAGTTCATCACCGGTGCTTAGTGTTATGTTGTAAACTTCGGTATCTTCATTGCATTCACCTGAAGCCATCTGTGAAAAGACGACACAAGAAGAAATTAAAGAAATCCTTTTAAAAGTAAAAACCCTGTCAGTAAACATACAGATAGCACATTACCAATTGCTTTATGTATAGGCTTGTTATATAAATGATGGTTTTGTTTCCCTAAATATTACTTATCAGTGTGGTTAGAAGAAATTGACCACAACAAAGATTATGGAAAGTTATGGAAAATAAACCAAATATATTGAATATGCCTGGTTTTTGGCATCTTAAAGAGAGGATATCTAGTCTTTAATTGAAGTCTTAGTTTATGAAATGTGTCTGATTAGAGATTAATTCTCAGAATTGGAAAGCAGATTTATAGAGAAATATATTACATGGTATAAACAGTCCAAAAGTATACTAAATTCAATTAACACTACAGAATCCAGAACCAATAATCTCTGTAACACATTAGATGTACCTTAACATTGAAAGTGATTTCTTCCATGACGTAAACCCTCTCAGGGAATGCTTTGGCCACCTCCTCCACGCTGTTGAAGTACTGCACAGGCTCCTTGACATCTCTGTCCTGCTCCAGTAGCTTAAACTGACCTGAAACAGGAAAAGACGTATCAATGCAACTGACTGGATCAAGCATAGATTATGCTTTTCAGTGAGAGTATCAATAAATAAATAAACGTTTTGGGATAAAGCTACACATTGTTCTTATGATGATGCACCAAAACCCTCTCAAAATGTATTTTGTATTTTCTAGGTCTGCGGCACAGACATCACAGATTTAAATCATCATTCAAGGAGCCCTCCTGATTCAAATCCCATGTTGTTAGTTGAAGCACCTGATTTTTTTTGGGGGGGGTTATGATGTATACAAAAATATATCATCAAAAGACAATGTCAAGCAAATTCCAGAGCATTTAGCAGCCATGCATATGTAGCTCACCTTCATAGTGTACTGGGATCTCTATTTTGGGCCCAATGACATAGTGTCCCTCCTCCAGACTGTGAGCAGTAATAGTCGTCCACTGACGGCAGGAATGAATCAAGAGGTAGTCATTGTCTCTGAGCCCTTCCACCAACTGGCCTGGAGGAATGAAAACAACAAGCAGAACACAGGTTTTACCTTTCAAAGAAATATTGTAATACCGCAAGGTACATTAGACAAAATATCAAATTGTACAACACTAAATCTAACAACCTGTCAGAGTAACGTCTGATGTATCCTTTTGCACTATCAAAATCTCAACTTTCATAAAACATCGTAACTGTCATGTAACATTTTCTGTCTTTACACCTGCAAAATCTCAAATGAATAGTAAAATGTTGCTGTTGAAATATAAAGTTTGGTATCTCAGACACTGATAGTCGGCCTAGGTTTTATTGACGTTATGATAAATCTTGTCGCTGTGTTTTCACACGTATTCTATTAATTGGTTGTAGCAGCAAAAAAGAAATGTTTTAGCATCCACAGTTGAGACAAATTCTTAATGAGTATCCCAAATAATAAAGTCAGTACCCTGAGAAATGCCATGACTAGTCTTTCCCTTTTCTTTTACCACTTGTGAGCCCTGCAGGTTGCTCCACTCAGACAAATGCACTGGATTACTCAACACACTCAAATCCCTATCCCCCATGGACAATGACAAATGCCTTAATCCATACCTCTCTAAAAAGCAAGCGCTCCAATTTAAAAGCACAATACACCACCACCATTCTTCACAGGGCGCTTAGCAGAATGTGACAGAAAATGGGAAGATAAAGATCAAATAATTGCTGATGGTCTCATAATGGCTTAATTTTTTTAGTACATAGGATGACAGACATGCTTATGTTATTACACAACTATTGATGGAGAGGTAAATCCCCTAACTCCACAATACAGTCATCTGTAGTTTTATTCTACTTCACTTAAGTGTACAGTGTCATCTCTTATTGTTCTGCCTAAGTGAGGCTTTCCTAGTACCCAGGGTTAGGTCAAAGATAATTTATCAGCCTTGATTGATCAATTAAGTTGACTCAACCTGCTACAATTGTCACGCATAGCTCTGCCCTAACTTTGTATCGCCCATGTGCCTTGACAGTAGAATTGTATGCACACATTTTGAAGCAGTCACCAAGTTGCACAGTTAACATTATCTACTGGTCCCTCAATCTGTTGTCCCTAACTAGAAAAACAGTCGCTGGTTATTTCCTAACGTACTGCCTTTACTTAGCATGGCTCCAGAGGGAGAGCAGTGAGGTCACAAGTCAAAACACTGAGTAACTTAGCACACAGAATCATTAGGGGAGATACAATAGGGTTCAGATGTAGCGACGCAACCTCAAAACAAATGTCAACCTTTCATGTTAACTTGAAACTGGGAATTATATTGATATTGGGAATTAATACGACACGCTGACAAAAAACAGCCTCTGAAAAAAAAGTTGGTTAGTGTAGCTAGCTGCTAACTAGCAATTTAGCAGCTAGCAAAAGAAAGCTCAGAAGTGACAGCAAGTTACTAACCGTTGTCCAGCTTGGCAATTTGAGGCAACCTATAAGCACTGATGAGTTGATCTAATGGCAAAGACGTCGTGCTCCATGTGACATCTTTTAAATTGTTGTACAACATTGTTCCAAGGTCCATTTTGCTAGCTTGCATTAGCCAACGGAGGCACTAGCTAGCAGTGTGTAAACACGGTCACAAAGGGCTACACAAAGCTAACCAACGGGTCGGAGAGCAACTCGCCATCTACAGCTCAATGGTTGCCACGTTTCTTAGAAGTCGCCGCATGTTCCCCGTTGCATTTGCCTACATATCATCATACGTATCATTAAGGTCCGTTGTCTCGTTGTGTAGCAGAGACATGTTTGTTTAGCTCGATACGACTGCATCAGGGCAACTGGTCTAAAGTCAATCTGATGAATAACGGAAATACGTTTTTTTATTCTTATAAAATAAAAGCATAATTTACGTTGGGATACACGGGCAAAACGGGTCTCGTCCTTTCTCAGGGACATTTTTGAAGTGCTTTCACTTTTTGCCAGTCGTTTTAGTTTTGTACTGCCACGTTTGACATCGATGTTGATAAAATAAGACAAAATAAAAGCCCACCTAATACAAAATAAAGGCTCCAGATTTGGGCTTTGAAATCATCATAAAGAAAACAGTCAACCAATTTCCAGTGTACTAATAATGACACTCCTAAATTTATGTCAAAGTTATGATTAAATACCAGACAACAACCACTGGGCCTTCACACCTGGTAGTGGTGCAGATGCAAATGTACCCACAATGACACTTTCATCACACTTCCTGAACTAGCTGGTACAAATCAGAAGAGCTTCCTGAATGTGCTCAGTGTACTCTAAACCAGCGAACATGTCTTATCTGGACACTTTGCGCCAGTGGGACCAGGCTGTAACTTGCGTTGACGAGCAGGATTTGACGAAGGCTCTCAGGATTTTCCTGTCTATCCAGGAGCCAAACTCCAAAATGTATTTTGACATTGGCTGTCTCCATCTTCTTAACCAAGACCTGGATGCTGCTGAAAAGGTATGTCTGATGTTTAGTTGGTAAGCCAAAACATTTCACACACATATCTTTGTCTTTTTATTTTTGCAATATTACTGCATCTACTTGTTAAATCTAGTTTGGAAGTAGCTGATGAAGCTGAGGTGAAATGTTGTGATATATATTTGCAGTCTGAAAGCGCAAGTCACAGTGAAAGAAGAAGTAGAGTTTACCATTTCTCTTTTCTTCTTGAGGAAGTTACTGTGTTTTCTTATGTTTCTCAGGCGTTTGATTGCAGCATAGGAAAGGATGAACATTTGGCTGTTGCTTTCTTTCAAAGAGGAATGACGTTTTACCAAAAGAAGAGGTAAGACACACCAGTCATCTATGATGCAATGGCCACATACATTTTTCATATTTCAAATCATAATTTAAAGAACACTGAACACAGTATGCTTTGAATATCATGACATTTGATTCATAGTCTCTGTCCTTACTTTTTTTTTTATTATATTCTTTTTTTAAATAATGTTTATTACATGCACAAGAAATTAACTGGATGATTTATATTCAAAGGTATGAGGAGAGTTTAGCTGATTTCCAGCATGCCTTCAAAGCACTAAGAGGCAACCAACTGATAGATTACAAAGCACTTGGTCTCAGATACAAATTATATGCATGTGAGGTAAGTATTCAGAAGCATCCAATAAATACATAAAGTCTCATTATTATGTAATGTACACATTATAAGACAATTCTTCTCTATTCGGTCCACTACTGCCAAACAGCTGAGAGACATTCCTTTTCTAATCTGCCTTGATGGCTAATGTGATGTTAAAAACCAATGGTTAAAAAAAAGTTTATCTGTTTGTATTTAACACTGCTACCATTCTTTCAATGTACAGTTTGACGAACTTTCACTCCTCAATAACGGATGGATTGAAGATGGCTAAGGGAACAGTGACAAGCATCTAATGCAATATCAATGCTTCCTGCCACAGGTTCTCCTCAATATGGCTCTGTCTGAGGCTCAGTTGGGCAACTGGGACAAAGCCCACGAAAACCTTGTGACGGCTCTCAACTACAAGACAGATACCAAACTCGATATCATCGACAGAGCTCTTGATTCCGCCCTGGTCAGTTAACATACAAAAACATTATTAAACAGTTCTCACCTATTACAAAAATGTGGGATTTGAGCTACCAAAAATGTTTGGTTCAGTTAGTCAATATCTCTAAATGTGGTCATATTCATGACAAAGAATGATATGTATTCCGCTTTCAGAGAGGTTCAGATTCAAATAAGCACAGATTAATAAACTTTCTGGGTGAGACGGCAACTCTTCAAAGCAAAATTATGCACCTATCCGTGCATCAATCAGATAAGGGTTTCATTCTAATACAAGCCCGATATCATCCAGTGTATTTGCAAATAAATGTGCATTAATATCAGTCAAGGATGAGGCATGGAGAGAGTGCTATTAGTTTAGATTGGTGCATAGCTCAAAGTGCTACTCTGTTGAATCAGAATTTTCTGTCATGTCAGAAATACTTGACAAATATTACAATCTTGATTGTAATGCATTTTCACCAACAGAAACAGAAACTTTTCAAGCCGGTCGAGTTCCCATCAAAAATGTTATTTAAACCGAATAAGCACTATGTTGCTGAGCTGGAGAAGAAGGACTACCTGGGCAAAGCAAAGGTAATACTGCAATAGTCACATAATTAAACTTCACCAGAATACAGCTTGTCTAATTCACTTTAAACAATCATTATTTTCCATACATAACCTACATTTCTTTTTCTCTGCTATCTTCAGGTTGTTGCCTCGGTCGTTCCTCAGGACGTCTTCTCTGGATTTGCCCCCTTACAGCCACAGGTGACATCTGGGCTCCTTCTCTCTCTTTGGCAATAAAAAGAAAACACAAGAAGTTATGACAAAGAAATATTTGGGTTACTATGAGCGTATTGATTGGATGCTGCGTTTCTGTTTACATCTGACAGGTTGAAGATGGTCCAACGTGTCCAAAAGAACCTGAGGTTTTTAGGTACAACAATCCACTTTGAAGCCCTAGAAACCTGACACCTCCAAAGACTCATTATGTTTCAAATGTGTTAATTCATTTTAATATTTAAAGATGTGATTTGTTTACAGTTGTTCTATTTCAGCCTCGTTGCAGGAAAAAAAAGGATTGCAGATTATCTTATTACTTGTTACAGATGGCGAATTTAATAGAAGGAATGGAAAAAGCATCAAGCTAATATATGAAATGTGATGCTTTCATAAGAGTAACATGTCGAATCGCTGTGTAGACACTCGAGACTAGTGTGTGCCAGCAGAGCTCTTGATGCGTCTGGGATGTCGGCGGTCTTCACAGGGCTTTAGAAGGAGAACCCCACACCGTCCTGTTCGAGTTCGTTCCTGAGACCAGTGATGAGTTGGCCGTGGTGCCGGGCAACATTGTGTTTGTCCTGCAGAAGGGGGCCGACAACTGGGCTTCTGTGATCTTCAACGAAAGAGTAAGGTCACCACGGACATAATCTGTACATCTGAAACCACCATGTGTGACGTATGCACATAAATCCATCATTCATGTTACTTTCAATTCAGACTATTCATCATTATCATGTCAATTATAGAGGGGACTTGTTCCTTACAATTACCTTGAACGTTTGGAGATCTCCTTGGCTTCCAAACCGAATGAGGTGAGACATTTGTAAGAGGAGGGTTTCTTGTTTTGTAGATTCCTTCTTAATGTTTTTAAAAGCGATGTGGTTTCTAGTCGTCAAACGCTTTGCTCTGAGACCTTAAAATGTTTGTTAAATACTTTGTCAGTAGTCTTGTTTTACTTTTCTAAAGCATACTCTGAAGTTTGCTATAATAACTAGTGCCAATGTGGTGTTTGTTCAAGTTTTGCATTACGCAATTACATCTTTATGTATTTTCTCCTTTGAATGCCATTGTTTGGATGGTATCAATCAGGGACAGGGGCAATCTCAACCTCCGAGTCAAAAACCACCCACCAGACCTGAGAGGAAATCAGGTAAACTTATCGGACACATGGGTTTAGCAAATGCTAATAACTGCAGGCACCATTCTCTGATTGGTGCTGAATGTCAGAACCTTTGATGAACTCATTCTCTGTACTTAAGGTCTTCCTCCTAGTAGGAACAGCAGTGGAGACACACAACAAAAGGTACGCAGAGTCAAGTCCTTGATTTGTCCAGACCTGCCCATGAGTAGGATACACCTGTAAACCACACAATGTGGCAACATGGGAAGTATTAAAGTGTCTGTTGATTTAATATCAATGTGCTCTTCCATTAATGCCAGGATGAACAGTCCACAGACAACTTGTGCATTGTCAAAGTCTGTTACAAGTTCAACTTTGCGGTCTCAGTACCTCTCGGGTCTTCCTCTGAAATACTGATTGAGAAAATCAGAAAGAAACTGAAACTCCCATCAGCTGCAATCACTTTGAGGTAAGGTGCACATTTGAAAACAAATCTTCCAGTTTAAATGACAAATTGAGCGAGTACGAAATCCAATTAATTTTTTTTGCCGATTTAGTTTAACCTCTGAGGCAACGGAAGAAAGCGTAATCACCCCCAGCACAGACATGGAAAGTGTGTGGCGTCGTGCCAGTGGTCTGCGCATCACCCTGTGGTGCAGCATCAAAGAGGAAGTAAGTGGCGGCCCATTGTAGTGCATGCTGGCCTCATGGTGCTTCTGAAAAGTTTATTTTTGTTTCTATATATTGTTATATATGAATTTATCATGGAACCATTTGATTCTCTATGTTAAGTTATGGTCTACTACATCTTCCTGTACTCATTAAGGTAAAGTTAAACCATGCATCATGAAGCCAGTGCAAAACAAGAGTACATTATGAAATTGAGCAGTAAATGATTATCTATATGGTATTTGTGTTTTCAGCAAACTGATGGAACTCCACCGAGCGAGGTTCACTTGGTGGCACTTCATTCATACGAGTCGTCAAACCCGGAGGATCTCAACTTTCATGAAGGCGATAATATTACATTACTCTCTAGAGGTGAGACTGATCTTTAGGCCATATAGATGCCAAATATAAAACAAATATTGGCATTTGCTTGAGAAATATGTATTTTAATTCATAATTTCTCATTTTTCTTTAGTTAACCAGGACTGGCTGGAGGGGCAATGTAGTGGGAACAGTGGTATATTTCCTGCATCCTTTGTGGAAGAAGTTCCTGTCAATGGCCAGTCATTTGAATAAATACATGAGAGCAGAAAACATACAGTGGAGTGGCTAAGGATGAAAAGTGGTCAGGAACCCCGACCAAAACATTAAAAAAAAAAAACTATTTGATTAATCAGGGTCTCACACATTGTTCATTATTGCAACTCCTGAACACTTTTTCATCAAGTTAAATCCTTTTTCACATTGAATACATTTGGACAAGTGTGTCAAGTTGTAATCATAGGTTACATTCTGTGTTCAGTAAGTAGTGCGATACAAAAAAATAGTGATATCCGATATTGATTTTATGAAAACTTGGCAGTACTTACAAATAATATACATTTAATACCTGCAAGCATGATTACATAATCTGTTAGAGTCCTTGTGTGTGTCAGGTGCATTGTCAAGGAGCCGTTCCTTCCTCTTCATAGGCAATAGCGATGCCTCTCCTGCCCTCCACTGCCTTTGCCACAGGGGTCTCCCCCAACTTCTTCTCTAATCCACGCCAGCTCCGTTCTGCCAGAAAAGATGCTGAAAAGAAAAGCAAAATGTGTTTGTTTGACTTAACGCTTATTGTATGTGCACAGAACTCTACAATAAACATATATATTTGTCGACTCTAATTCAAACGGCGTCTCATGTGCAGCAGAATTTGTGAACGTCTCATACCAGCTGAGTTTGTGTTGGCGACAGTCAGCGTCTGGTTCCTGAGGACCACGGAGGAGCCAAATGAAGACACTGCAGGCTCACTGTTCAACAGATTCTGGCTTCGCAGCGCTCCTGTGATTAAAGACACGTCAGCCTCATCGTCTTCTTCCTGCTGATTGGCCAGAGGCACATGGCTCTGTCCACCTGGTGAAAGTTTGGGATAAAAAGAATAAATTAGATGTAGCAAGATATTTCTACTGCCTTCTCTTGGCTACTGGTGAGTTGGATAGATAGATGGATAGTAGGCTCAACAAGTCTGGATAATAAATACCTGTATTCATATTATGAACACTATGGAGGTGGGGAAGGTTCTGAATCTACCCGACCCAAATATCTGTAAGTGTTAACTAAAAGAGGAAACGCATAACAAATTTAAGATGGAGTACATTACTCCATCTTAAATTCCATAAAAACATATGGATAGAATAATATTAATATTCACTATAGCCACCAATACACATTTTAGAAGGAGAATAAATAAATCCCAATCTAACCTGGCAGGAGATGTCGAAAGTCTGTGACGTATTCCTCTGACCACTCCCTCTTCTTGTTGCAGGCCACCTCCATCTCAAATGGCGTTACTACAGGTTTAAAGAACTCACTTGAGTCCAGCAGTGAGTTCTCGGGACACGCAATTAACACAAAAATGTCAATTTCAAGAAAGTTTGCGAGTTTGGGCACGTTCAGTTTCCCCATGGCAAACACATAGCTCTTCTTCCCAGCTCCTCGGATAGTCTCCTTCAACTGCTGGATGATGCCGAGGTAGTCGGCCACCCCGAGTGTGCCAACTAGGATGCCAACCACATTAGCATCTTTGGCCCTTTCTATAGCGTAATATCGCTTCATCAGAGCACGGTTGATGCTCACGGACTCAGTCCTCCCCGTCATCGTCATGGGGTCAAATGAACAAAACGAGCAGCGATTCCACGTCATCATGAAGTTTCTCAGAGTCGATCCCTCTTGACCGACGTAGAACATACTGTAATCCGTGATGCTTAAACCACTGCTCAAGGAGAACCGCCTTCCAAACTGATAAATAACCTGGCTGTTGTCTCGCTCTGACAAATGGGAGTCATCATGTTGTCTTGTAATCCGGCCGTGACTGTAACACTGCTCTCCTTCCACAATGAGTTCAGAAACAACAATGTTTGGATACTCTGGCAACAGGATTGTCACCAGATCATCTGAAAAACATTTAAAAAAAAAACATGTTGTATTCAGTCACTGAGAGGAAATGATTAACAAACCTTTACAAAGCTAGACAAGGCAAGATTTCAATACTTTCTACAACAACTCAAGTTGTGATCAATATGACTGAAAACTGTCAATTTGTCCTACTTTTTATCGAATTACACATCCTGATTTTCAGATGACTGGTTAGATAAACATGAATACGTCGGTTTATACAAGTAGCATAGCTTACTCATGGCATGAACATAGTTGACGTCACAGAGGATGGCGACGTGACTCCCTGTGTCGGGGTGGAGTTCTCTGAAGGCAGAGCTGCACTTCTCAAGATCCACCAGCCTTCGCTCAAAGACGTACATCAGCGGCAGCCTCTTGGACGGGCTGAGGCAGGCGCCGCCGTAGTGCACAATGCAGTCGGCTGCGATGTGTTCTGCAGCCACCTCGTCCACACAGCAGCTGCTCAAGAGAACAACACCTTTATCTTAGCATTTCGACTTTAAAGTCGGCTGAAACATATCATGTATACTCTGTGTGGAGTGGAGTAGCTAAAGCTGATCTTTTTCCAGATCAATAAAATTAATGAAAACTGTCAAAAGCTTATTATCCTCACTTAGTGAATCAGTTTTAGAAAGAAAGTGTGGTGGATCAAACATGGTAAAGCATAGAGTGTCCTTTTAAGAACCGCCAGGAAAAGGTACAACTGGTCACTACTTTTTTTCACCTCACTTAGCAAGAAAAACTGAAGCACTCAAAAAATGACATTAGCAATGTGCAGGCAATGCATAAGTAAAACAATCTTAGATCTTTCTCAGCTAAACCTGGTGAGTTACCTGCCATAGGACGTATCTCCCAAAATGAACGGCTTGGCATTACTGTTTCTCTCAATCTCCACCGCGACTGCAACGGAATCCACCAGCAGCTCATCGGGGAACTGCAGCGCAACCTGCGACATCAACCACAATCAATATGTGATATATATTATAGATCAATAAGTGACGTGCATCTGGTGTTCCTGCACGTGAATGAACTCCAGCTGCCTAACTGTAAACCTTATATACACTTATTAAACTTATTTTACTTTAGTGTCAAAAAACAACAACACACGTCCTCACCTTTTCAAACTGATGCTCGCTGATGAAGTCGCAAGTCTTTTTAATCTGATACAACTCTTCGAGTTTCTCCAGAGGCGTAGTTGCCTTCACTGTCACGTCCACCACGCGCTGAATCACGGTTTCCGAGCTGCTGCTAAACGCGTCCGCCATCGTTGCCTGTGATAAAGCAATAAGACATATTTCAGAAAATTAGGTGGATACAAAGCAGTACTAATATGCCCGAAAGCCTTCCTGGCTTACTCTGCCAGCGAACACACGTCTGATTTAACTAGTTAGTAACGTTGCCATTATATTTTACGCTAAAGTTACGTTACTCAACCCACTCAGACTGGTGGCAACATTGTTGCATTTAAGAATTGATCAATGAAGCCGTTGCCAACCACTTCACACACTTGTCAAGTGGTAATTGTGCTTTTTGTTTTCTCTCTAAAGATAACACACACCTCGTGTCAAACGTACAGAACCAGCCTTTACCTGTTAACTATCTATAACGTTACTTTGGTTCCTCCTGCTAGCTTAGCCGCTAACTGGTCTTACGTTACCATACGAGTCACTGCAACGAGCTATCTTTTACATATTACCTTTACAACACATACATGTAAACTTACAATGCAACAGCGGCTGGGTTATTGTTGGCGGATAAACTCTTATTTGACAGCGACACACGTGTCGGCAGAAGTGAACACATTGGAGTCACTCAGGTCCACTACGACAAACACTTCCGGTTCAGGTGTCTTTCAAAATAAGAGCCAAACTAAACCGTCTGACGTGCCTCGTCAGCTGTTTATTTTCTTGGCATTATTTCCCTCAAGACTACTACTATTTCTTCGCGACACACAACTGACATTATTCGAAAACTATTACTATCACTCCTTAAACTAAATCACATTTCCAGATCACGAAGTTTCAGTACACAGATGTCCCATATTTTTGTTAGGCTACGTTATGGATTATCATGATAACAAGCAATTGAAACACAGAGAAGACAGTAATTGCCAGTTCCCCAAAACAGTACCATTAAATATATCTCTAAACAAAAAAAATCAATCGAAAGAGACACTTCATTTGTTGGCAAAAAGTTGACATGTATTGACCATTCATTTAATTAAAATAACATTAATTAAGCAATCATCCTAAACATTTCTGAGACCACAAAGCATACAGATAGAAACAGATTAAATATCTGTGATAATAAAGCTAGGTGGTTGAGTCACAGTAACCCATTCTTCTTCTGATTTTCTCTATACAGCGTGATATACACATACAAAATAAATACTTTTTTTAAAAGTATAACTTCAGTTTTTTTGGAGTTTCTTTAGTGGACAATACATAAAAAGATTAATTGGACTTAGTAAAACTTTTAAGTATATTTATCAAATACATTCTGGCAGCCAAAAAATAACCGTGATATAGTTAAAACATTATCAGCTCTGAGGGAGAGTAGATAATCAACTAATCTAAATTTCATTATTTGAAAATCTTCAATTTTCATAATTTGTACTTCTGAGAAAATAATAAGATTAAACCGATGCATACAGACTTTCTGAAACAAAAGACATTTGGTCTCTGACTATTTTTAGATTTGGGGGATTTGAAAGTTTAAAATCACAATTGCAGTCCTGCTCACATCCAAATACGATAGAAACCCAAGACCACCGTGAGACAGGTGAACACTGAACCTAAAAAAGAAAAAAGCATCGGTCAATCATTATTCTTCTACTTGCTTAAGTAAGTCACAGTCATTTACTTCATATTTATTTGACTTCTGAACAGTTGAGAAAATGCAGTTTCCTTCAAATTTAAGCTTAAACACCCAAAATGAGCACTTTCTTGTATTGAAAATGTTTAAAATGAATAATGCTTAATCTGCAATAGTTAACCTGTATTAACCCACTTAATAAACTGTTTCTTCCCCACTGCAATAAAGATAATTCGACAGCCCAATGCGGTGGTCTCTGGTTCCACGTAACAACAACGCACAATGTCCCACCTGCAAGGTATTTTATAGTATCCAGTTTATGAGATTCTAACATGGTTTTCAAACCAGCCACTTCGGTGTCTATTTTCATGTTGGTCTGAGATATATGACGATCTTGCTCTGCCGTCTGTAAAAAGGAGAGCATTAAAAGATAAAAAAGAAACATTAACAATAAGATCAAAGATTTAACAGAAATTTATAACATTTATGACATTTCAAAAGTAATTTTTTTTAGTACACTAAAGCATACTACGTTTTGCACAACAGGGTTTTGCATAGGCTATAAAGTTGTTATAAAAGAACACGTGTCATAACTGAACCATCGTCTGACCAGACTGTACACTATGTAGATAACCATGCAGTTAAGATCGGATGTGAATGTCTACTGCACATATACAAACCATTTCCATAATCTCAGTTCGCGTTTCTAGAAGCAACTTCTCATGCTTTACTTTCTGAAAATGACAAACAATGTTTTGTTCAGAAGATAATTGAAATAGGAAGTCATTATCTGTTATTATGTACTGTAGTGTAGATACAGATCTCGCTTATTTAATGTTCTCAAGCACTTACCAATTCTTTTCCACGACTTTTCTCCAAATGCATGTCCATGACAGTGTCAGAGCGAACTTTATTCATGACATCCTGCAAGGTGGCCGAGGAGAGACGCAAAGGAAAGCGTAAAATAAAAACATCTTGGATGAGGAAAAGGATGATGAAATGTTTCTACCATCAAACATGGACATGAAGTGATTTGAGTAAATCAGAATGACCACTTACAGCCAGTTGGACCTTGAACTGCAATAACTGGACCTTGAGTTTCTGGAATAAATGTTAAATATCAAAAATCATATGATTCAGAAAAGAGAACAACAGACAGAACATACTGCACACGCACACACACACACACACTGAGTCATTAGTGTAAGAGGAATTTACACTCCTTAGGTGGAGTGACTGATTTGTATTTAATTAAATTATTTGTATTCTGCTTTATATTTTTTATTCAGATTATTGATGTGACCATTCAATTGTCCAATTTGAATATATAATCTATATTCACAGGCGCAGGGCAGCTGGTAACCATACTTGCCTCGTTTTCTGCCAGTAGAGTGGTGAACTCGCTCTTCTCGAGGATGATCATGTCCTTCTTCACGGCGGCTATTTGAGACATCAGACGCTGCAACATGATTTCCTGCAAGAGCGAAAATGAAAGAGGAAAAAAACATAGTTATGTAAAGCAAATTACTCATCTGGACACAAAGTAAGGACAGATATGGAAATGAGAACAACTGGAAATCCAGATGTTATGGTGACGCGATAGTCAGTATGAAGAGAGTTTGATTGATTTTATTTGCCTCCTCTTCCTACATTGCACACACAGTTACACTCCGTTTTGCACGGTAAGCATCTGTTTTCTATCAGGGGACCAGGAGACACAATGTTCTCGGTTCAGTGACCTTTACAGGACTTGAGGAACAGCTTTTTGACTGGTGGCGACGTCGTGCTTACTCATGTATTTACAGTAAAGGTACGAGAAACAAACCTCCTCCCGCTGTCTCACCTGCTGCACTTTGGTGACCATGTCGTTGTAGATGGCGTCCATGTTCGACTTTGTCATCCTCACCAGCACTTGAACCATCGCCTCGGCTTGCTGAGTCGTGAAGCCTGTTCAACGACAAGTGCGTCTACGTGAGGAAAATCAACAGGTCGTTTTTTGACGAAGCAAAGTAATATTGTGACTTTTCTTTTTTTTTTAAGTGACAAATGAAAGCCGAACCATTTTCCTCAAAGAGTCGCACCACTGCATGGGTATCAAAAAACAGCTTCCCGCTTTCAGACCTCGGCACATCTGGTTTCAGATACTCGGGAGCTCTGATGGAGGTACTCAGCCCTGAAATCAGTGACATGAAGATGGAAGTGAAGATACAAGAAATTGAGCATTACCCAGACACCACAATTGTAGAAATATTCCTTTTTCCTTCCTTTCCTTTTTGCAATATGTATGTCACTGCATATTTTAACACTGCCCATTTGTTAAATATTTATGTAACTTCAGTCTTGAAGCTTTTTAATAAAGCAATGTAAATATTGCATCATTAAAAAGTCTCACCTCAGCTTTTTAATAAAACAATGTTTACACTAGTTGTCTCTCAAAGAAATATAAACAAACAAAAAAAGCTTGAGTCAATGTTTACATTGCTTTATTAAAAAGCTGAGGTGAGACTTTTTAATGATGCAATATTTACATTGCTTTATTAAAAAGCTTCAAGACTGAAGTTACATAAATATTAAACAAATGGGCAGTGTCCACATACTCTGTAAGCATTGACATAATTAATAACACAAGGTGGTTTTAGGACAGATTTGACCCATTAAAGATACAAACCGCACATATATAATGTATTATACATTTACTTAAAATGTTCTTATATATTATGGAGCCTCATATTGATCATCCCTTATAGCCCATACTTCTCATTTAGTGTTTCATATCAGAATAACACAATTATAAACTAACACACTCACATACTTCAGCACTTAATCACATGTGAAAGAATTGATAGCTGTGCAAGTGCACGGCTGTTTTAAAAGTTGCATATTTTATATATTTTGTCACTGTTTTTGTTTGCTGCTGTGCCACTGTTTCCATTATACACCCTATGCCACTTCTTTTACTGCTTTAATATGACCTTCAGAACAACAATAACCATCGGGCTGTGTGGTGGGTGAGTACAGGTTGGACCAAATTCACAAATATCAACCATTTAAACAATTTGAAGATAATTCGTTGATGAAGAATATATATTTAAAAAACACAAAGCTCAACCCTCTGTGGTGCCGACAAGCCTCAAAATAATGGCATATTATGTAAATACAGTGTGGGGATGCGGGCAAAGGTGTCTCCTGAAAACATTTTAGATTTAGCATCAGGGTCTGGCTTTAGAAGGATCTAGAAGACACTGCGTTGTTTACAAAGATTTGCTCCTGAAGAAGTTTATAGTTGGTGCATTCAGCAGTTCCGATGGATACTTCATTGTATCCAAGGGAAGTGGAGGACTTTTATTTTGACACTCAAACAAGAGTTTACGACAAGTCTTCCGGTCATAGACTTTGTGCCGTGATGAGCATTGTGTCGCGTGGGAGATTAGAAAAGGGCACGCAACTACCTATCGTGTACACGTACAAGCTACATCACCACAGTAAAGCACAGACTGGAGCTTTAACGTGAGATAACGTCAGCCCGGGAGCGGGTTAGAGAGTCGAGACCAAGCGAGTCCAGTTACCTCTTGCGGACACATGGGTAACCTTCAGTCTCCCTCTCCATAGCGGCTTCTCCAAGCTCCTCGGAGGTGGAAGGACGACACACGGGAGTTGGTTAACAGCTGTCAAGCCGGACATGTTTGAGTACACAAAGCTGCGGCCGAGGTCGCACCGCTTTTCCGGGTGGTTAACGCCCAGCCGTTTGAGTCGCGAACGACACTGTTTCAGCGCCATTGTGGAGGCTGAGTGTTACGACAGCAGCTGCTGGGCTCTACTCCCGTCTGTGAGGATCCCGGGCATCGTACTGCCGCTCTGGCTCGGCTGAATTGAAACTTTTCACCGAGTTAGTTATTGCCGCCCCCGCCATCCCGTCAGACAAGAGAGGGAGGCGCGTGAAACTTCCCCACGTCCGGTCACACGCCCTTCAAAATAAAGCTCACTTGTGTCAAACGCGTTTGTCATATGTGTGTTGCATTGTGGGGTGGCAGCAGAAGTCACATGTCAAACTGTTTCTAAATTAAACTGAAACAATTGTTAAAATGACTCTAAAAATTATCTATCTTATTATTTATTATAATTTTAACTGTAGACTTTTCATTATATTTTTGCATCACAATATCACCTCAGTCAGGTGTCAGGACTGTGGAAACCTCTCTGACTACTGGTGGCAAGTCTCTGACTAGTCCTGGCACTTGACTGACACCGGCCACAGATTTGCCACTGCCAGTAATCACACTAGTTGTCTCTCAAAGAAATATAAACAAACAAAAAAAGCTTGAGTCTTCAATGATGTGTCTGTATCATTGCATTTGATGGGTCAGTTTATATTTCCTCAATATCACAAAATTAGTATTCTGTGATCTCGCCATGATCAATTATGTTTCTTCATGATAAGGCATGATGATAAGTGTGACCCACAGTTACAGTATATCCTGCAAGCCATATTAGATCCACAGACTTTCGTAGATCCTATCAGATTTGTATTGTATTAACCTTTTTCAAAATAAAAACCGAACAAAAACTATAGTAGAATGGGTAATTTAATGCAGTTTAAATTCTGTACATTTCCTGTTGCATACACGTATTTGGTGCTTTACCAAGGTGCTAGACAGTAAAATAAATGGAAAATAACAGTTTCATATCAAAGTTGATACTTCTACAATGCATAACCATACATTGTCAGTTATCTACTGCAAAGATTATATACACAATAAGTCAAACTGAATCAAAAGAAGTCATTGGAAATGAATATTCTGCTTGTTACAGTATATTAACTACAAAGCATCCGCACCTATGTCTTCTCAATGGCAACAAGGAATAAAACGTGACACGTTTCTTTCTGACTTTTCTTATTTATAGGGAAGGAGAATGCACTGTACTGAACAATGGGAAATATAAGCTCTATTATTTTTTATAATTAGGTAAAGTAAAATCAGCCACCTGTCTTATATTGTATAAGTTATTTTAAACCAGATCCCACTGGCCATGTTTTTTTTTATTCTTACTTTGTTCAACAAAGACAGTTTAAAGTGTATGGCAGCGTTGGATTCAGCGCAATAAATGTCAAACTGGTTTGCATCCAGATTTATTGCAGCGTATCTTGAGACAAATCTCATGCACAAGTAGATAATTTAGCCGCTATTACAAAAAGAAACTTGTCCTGGAAGGAGTATGGAAAGAGAAAACTCCTGTAATTGCAGTAGTTATTTTTTTTAAAGAAATACAATAAGTTGAGTAATAAGGTTTCGCTCATGACAAGAAGACGATACAGACAGATAACGTGGCTGACACCAACACAACAGCAAATATCAATAAGAGCACAAAGATTTGACTGCGCTGGCATAGAGGCTGGTGTCCAGGCTGCTCCTCATCGACGGAGAGCAGAGCCAGGGAGGCGCTGTCGGTGCTGCTGAGCGGGTCTGCGTACTGTGGCCCATGGGGCTCCACCATCCAGCGCATCACGTTGACCTTCATCTCCATGTCATCGATCATGTGGTCAATTTGGCTGATCTCCTGCTCCATGGTGTCGCGCTCCTGGCTCTCGAGCCCAGGAGGGAGGTTTGGGCTCTGGGCTTGGTTCAGGTCTGGCAGACTGAGGGCCCGGGCCGCCACCTCAGTGCCTCCTCCTGCATGGGCAAAATTAAACTTTTTATCCATGATTCAACTGATTCTAATGCAGCCTGCAACAGTCCTGCAGTACATTTTTACCCCATGACGGTTATAATGTTCAAGTGTTTCTATGATTCATATCAGTGAGGGTAGGCTGATGCAGTGGCTCTCAACCTTTTTGCATTGCGACACACCACTTTGTTTAGTTTCAACAGCTAACACAAAAGGCATCGTGTATGTGCTCCAGGCACTGTGAGTGTTTTGTGCATTCAGTGACGTTTTATCTCCCCTGACCCACCGTAACCCATCCCCCCATCACAAACACTCAATATTCTGGGACAGATAATTTCACTTGAACAGGCGGTATGAAGTGAAAGAAAAACAGTATAAAATGTCTTGTTTTTTTCTCCACAACTATCTGGCGACCGCTTTCAATTGTCTTGTGACACAATTGCCGGTCCCAACCTCTAGGTTGTGAACCACTGGGCTAAATAACAGAGACACGTCTCTGTATAATGCGATACGTTTCAACAACGTACATCCTCCAAAATGGCCATCAACGCCTCTCTAAAATCCATTCAACAAAAGACTGAAAAGTATACACTACTATTGCCACCAGTGGATTTGAAAGGAAAGTAGTAGCTGCCTGCAAAAATACCCCACCAAATGATTTGCATGATTAATCTACCCCTTAAACTACTATTCACATATACAATAAGAGGTGCAGGGCTATAATTTACCTTGAAGGCCAGTTTGCACCAGGCTATCAGTGTTGGCCAGAGAGAAGATTTCAGCCACGTTGAAAACTTTGCACATGTCAACATGGAGGAGCTCCAGGCTGGAGGAGAAGGCCACCCAGAGGAGCTCCATCTCCTTCCGCTGCCCCTCAGGCAGGCTCTTGTTTCGGAGATGCGAGGTCAGGTGATTACAGATGGACATGGACAACATTTGGGCCTTCTCTCGTGTTTGCCGCAACTCCTCCCGCAGCTGCAAACTGTCTGTGCACCCACCGACACATGATGCCAAGTGCCGGTAACATGCCACCACCTGTGTGGAGAAAATACAAATTTCATTGTGCTAATTGATCATGGGTGTAATTAAGGTAACCTGACGCTGTGTGCTAGCAACCAACACACCTCTGTAGTTGCTTGAAATGAATATGTTTCAGAGTGTCCTTGCTGGATATCTCAGAGAAGTGATTACTTCCTGATAACTCAGACCTGAAAACTGTCTGATATACAGGCTTCGGAGGCAAGAATGTGCCTTCCTCCTGAAACTCAAAGTTTACAACAGCAACGTCCAATGTGCTTGATATCAATACGCGCCCCAGCTGTGCACATCAGCCGACCCAGTATACAGCAGACCACTAACTGTCCTCTAGTGAACACATTAATTTTGTTATTAAGGTTAAAAATATGTCCAGTGTTTAAAAGACAGACAAAGTCAGTGCTTCATAAAGAAAATAAACACTGGCCTTTGGATTGGTAAAAAACAATATCCATTAGTTATCTGAAGCTGCTTGTAACAATAATGATGTAAAAACAATTCCACTTTTATGATTTAGATCATATCCTAACACTGTTTTATTAATAGGCATTAGCTTAGCCATGGAGGATTAGCAGGAGGAGTTTCAATGAAAAATATCACAATTAATCTCCTTATCATTGATCTATTTCTAGATAAGCCAAAACAACCTTGTGCACTCAGAGCGTGGGAATACAACAATGACAACTACATATGCTGTATTCATTGGCATTTACGCATTTCCAGACAGTATTTGTGCATAACTTGAACCGTAGTACTGTTCCACTTGTTCATTTAAAATACTTAATACAAGTGAAAGCTCAAAAGCGTCAAAGAAATACATCAACTGCATATCAAGCAAATATTCAGGGTGGAGCTAAAATTAGGTTTGTAGATGACCAAATACTTTTTTTCCTCACTGTGCATAAAATATTTCCAACACACAAGTTAACTACATGCCATACACAGCTATAACATTATAGTAAATGATGGTTAAAACAACTGCATGCATGTCAATAACAGACTAAATGCAGGCATGGCCGTGGCGTTATCCAACATTGGTCACAAAGACGCAGTGGACCAAGAAATTATTTTCAGTGAGTGCTTTTTTAGCCACAGGGGGAAAAAGGATATTTGGATGTCTTGTGTAAGTTTAGTCTGTGAAATATGAATGTAAATATAATAGATAAAAACAATAGTAGCGATTGAATAATTGTATCAACCTTGTGACATTTATTCTACTTCAATTGTAAAATACATTTCACACTGACTAGGATACATGCAATGTCAGAATAATACCACAACATTCTATTTCCTAAATAGTCGTGGCATAAATAAGAGACGTTTAAAACTTGACGCAGCTTACCTTAATCAAAGAATCCACCAGAGCCTTTCCGTCAGCCAAAGCCTCGTCTGTGCCAACTGTGCAATCATCGCCTACTTTGTTATTTACAAGTGGCATGAGGATGACTTGTCCAGAGTCTCAGACTCTGCCACAGCAGGCAAGATTTTGGCCCAGCTGCCCGTCACTTCTCTGGCTGCCCCTGCTCCTCTTCCTCCCCTGGTAGATGCTTCATTCAGTTGCTGAGGTTCGAGACGGACTCAGTCCCAGAGCCGCATGATGCATTGCAAAAATTCCACTCCAATGACTAAATTGCAATTACGGGTGCTAAACATGCTTTGGTGGATAAAAAGAGTAACTCACAAAGAGCCAGAGGTGGGAAAGTCTAAGTAATGAGGAAAAAAAAAGTGTAATTAACTGATGCAACTCCTCAGCAAGGTGCTAATCCTGTGATTGACCCCTTTGCACTGACGCAGGCCAAGACGAACAGCTAATCTCATTAACTATCACTGAGACCAGAGAGATAGAAGAGCAGCTGGCTGTCTCTCCCACAATGGCCCTTTCACTAACAGAGGAGGCTGCACTCTGTTACCTCACTCACTCAACTGTAAAAGGTCAATATACTACATAACGTTTTTTTACTAGCACAATGTATGCATGAAATATTAGTCATGTTTCTTATATTGCATTGGTTAAGAATGAAGGGATCTTAGTGGCTGCAGGCAAATATAGACCAATAAGCAAATTAAATATTGATGCACTTAAGGAATTGAACATTGTGTATAGTTTCCTTTATCTATCAGGGTCTTTTGTCGTTTGCTTTTCCTCAGGCTCTCGATAATGGATGGCCTTGTTTGACCAGGTTGATACAAGGTTCTGTGTGTTCAAAGCATGAATTCCCTGGCGTGATTGCTCTATAGAAGTGTGCATGGGCTTCTATGTGTATACAGCACACAAGAAATCTAAATGTATGCATGTGCCCATGAAATGACACGAATGAAGCTTTAGAGTTATTCAAAAATTAAAAATTTATACTGGAAATGATTAATATAAATGACTTCACACCTAGAAGTTTAAGCAATTTAATTTGAATAAAAAAAACAATTAGAAACACACTACACATGAATAAATTAAATGAGTCACACTTGCGGTTTAATGTCTAGGTACCCTAAAACAGTTCATGTTTAAGTTGTTGAAAACAAAAAGGAATCTCTCCTTTTGTCCAGATGCTCTTCAGTTGTGTGCAGTCTTAACCGTGTTCCTGAGCGTTCGCCCAGGTGTACCCTTCCGTGGAGAATTCACCGCTTCCTTGATGTTGGCAAGCAGGCCTCGCTTGATTTTGGGCTTCACAGGCGACTTCTGGGAGAGCTCTGCCTCCAGTGAGGCAATCTCGCGGTCCTTTTCAACGCTCTGCCGTAGTATGTCGTCCATAGATTTTGTCTTGTGAAAAAAAATCATGTTTGGATCCAGTCAAACAGCTCAAATTGTATTAAAGCCATTACAAGTATAATTTGTCCCACTTTGTATCATCTCACCTGATGGTCACACTTCTTCTGTAAAACCTCCACATCAGCCGATTTCTCCAGGAAGCCATCTCTGACCTTCTGAAGCGTTTCACTGACGTCCAGCAACCTTTGCTCTAGGGACAAAATCAACTGAACCGGACATTAAATGTAAAACTAAGCAAGTGATCACAGAACCAGTCTCATGCAAAGTTTCATTAAATTACAGAATTCAAATTTGGCCACTTTACCTGTTGTTTGTCCTCACACATCTTCTCTATGGCACATTTTTCTTTGTACAGCCGTTTGCAGCGATCTTCCGCTGTGGGGAGGAAATGAGTGACGTTTATTGCCCTTCTAACAAAAGCTGGTGAGCTCAATGAAACAAACCGAGAGGAGAACATACCAATAGAAATACCGAATAGAAAATACACCAAATTCAAAGACGGAAAAAAGCTCAAAACATCATGTTGTACGTCTCTTGAACCACTCCCATTTAAAACAAAGTTGTCTACATTCATCCCAGAGGACATTCCCTGAAAGAGGAAGGTGCTAAACTGTGTGTATGAATATGACGTATGATAACCTCTTGCTTCTGTCTCTTTGGATGGTTGAGTCTGGCACGACTGGTCCACTGTTGGAACTGCACACAATGCCCGTCCAATACTGGGAGTCAAGGTTTCCAACTCTGAAACTTTACGTTTCAGGGCCTACGCAGTCAGTGAGAGACAGATGTTAAGTTTTGATGACAAACCAAAATTTGACCGCTTGGTTTAGTAGGTTAATTCTTAATTTAGCTTTTCACAATTCAATATGTAGCAGCGGGGATTTGAACAATGTATTATTGCAGTACATTTCAGTGGGACATAACAAGATCCAGTCAAACCTTCTTTTTTTTTAAGTTGATCAAATGGCATACCTCCACCTTCTCCTGGACAGCAATGAACTCCTCAAGAGGTACATAGTCATCCTCCAGATTGTTCATAGCACACTGGTATGCATGCTCTTTGATAGCATCCTTGTACATCTCAAAAGTGTTCTCCAGCTTTTCTTGGTAGCTCTCCTTCTGCTCCTCGATCTGTCGACTGAACGGTAAAAGCAAACCTCATTTAAGTTTGTAACAAATGGTTTCGTGAGGGATGTTGTCGCTGACCCCTCACCTCGGTTGCAGACACACATCTGCATGACAAGCCTTCTCTTGCGAAATAAAAAGTAACCTACATGCGGAGCTCTTCACTCTCCATGAGCTGTTGTAACATGGCATCTCCCATTTCTTTCCGAATCTCCATTTCCTGAACCAGGTTTCTTCTTCGCTCGGCCAGGAGTTTGGTTCGCAGGCTTTCAATGATATTCACCATCTCCTAGGAGAGTGAAAGTAAAGCATTCATGGAGATAAGTTTGGTCTGCACATTGCATCTTAGAATGATTTAAGTGAAATATTCCCCATCTGCTGTATTTGACAAAGCATTAAGAATCTACAACAGCATTTGGGCACAGCAGTGCTTGAACTAAATGCTAACGTCAACATGCAGATATTCAGCAAGTGATATTCCCTTTCTTAGTTTAGCTTGTTAGCTCGCTAATGTTGCGCTCAGTTGATATATACAGGAGAAGTTTGCCTTCAGGGCCTTCTACCAGAAAGGGTATTTTTCAACACAAACCATGACCTTTTACTGAACCAAGTAGGTTTGTTGCCGTAACCCAAGAAGATTTTGGGAAAAAATGGCTTTGACATAGAAACCTGAAGGCAAACTACCCCAATGTGCAGAAACCTGTTATAGACAGCCGTTGAGGTAAACCCACCCAAGTAATACATGGGGCTGATTCTGTTACCAAAAATACAACTGGAGAACGGTTCATCTCTGGTACATTTTTGAAACAAGGGCTGTGACACGGAGCAACAGTTTTACGTTCTGTGGCAGCAAAGACATGTTCGCCTCGTCTTCCTCATCCAGCAGCTCCTCCTCAGACAGGTCGCTCTCCAGGGCCTGGCTGTCGATCCTTTCATTCCTCAGAGGCTTGCCGTCACGGCCGACCAAGCAGGGAGCCAAAGACTCCCGAGGCTTGTCTGGGATCACCTGCATCACCTACAGACAGCACAGGGAAGATCAGTGGCATTTAAAAAAAGATCCCGCTCACTCCATTGCATTCTCAAGACTAACCTGTTTGGCAACAGCAGAGAATTTCATAACATGGAGAGTCTCATCGTAGGTGGAAGCACACTGGTTGATGTTGACGATCATCGACGCCCTTCCTTTGCCGCAGAAAACTGCCTGGAAGAGCTTGGTGAGTTTACTCTCTCTGAAGGGAATGTAGCTGTTCTTCATTCTGGTAAACAGTACAGAAGAAATTACAAAAATAAAAGGGCTTTAATAATGCAAAAGCACATATTGCAGGGTTTTAGCAATGCAAAAACATCCACATTCTTTAGAGTCGCCGCTGCCTTGCTTCACTTGTCAAACAAGTATTTGTAGCTGGTGACACATTAGGAACCAACTGTACCGGTCAGTCTGATTGTTGCGGAGGGCAGTGATGCATTTCCCCAGAATGAGCAGGGAGGTGTTGATGTTCCCTGCCTCCCTCAGCCTCTCCCCAAACGTCTTGGTTTTGTTGCATCGTTCTGAGCCGGCCAGGTCACACAAAGAAAACCTGAGAATAAAGTTGTTTTATGCATTTTATCTTCTTTCATGGCGCATGAGGGCCAAAAATCAACTACAAACTTTCAATCTGGTCCAATAACTCCGAAGCAGTAAGGCTTCGATTCAATTATCTTTCGCGGTCATGTCTGGTGTTTATTCCAACCTCTTTGGATACATTTTAGGTGTATACATTGTCTGCTTTCTTGTTCAGTTTTCTTTACTGTATGACCTTTTTTATTATCATTACAATCACCATGTGCCATACTTGGCCACAGTTATTTTCCATAGTTTTCCAAGAAACTTGATTCAAATTTCCACCATAGGCAGGTTAGCTTATATTGTCACTGTATAAGTGGATGAGTCTACAATTCCTCACAGCTACTAACAAATGCAGGCACACAAAACAAAAAACCACATAAGCATTGCTTGAATATTCATGACATCTCTGGCAGATACATACTCTGAGATCCTTTCAACTGCACTGCCATCGATCTTCAGTAACTTCATGGTAAATATGCTGTGGCTGTAAGGCAAATAGGTTGAGCTTTGAAAACAGAAAAATGGCACCAAGCACAGACACGATGAAACAAGGGTTTGCCTTCTGCTCGACGACTGGTTCATCTTTGTGGCTGCAGCACTTCTGTTTTTGTTTCCAAACTGGAGCAGTTTGAAGGCTTCTCCCAGGGTCTGGATGTTAAGCCAACTGAGATCTGAAATAATTTCAATTCAGTTTTAAGCCTCGAGCAACGTGAAGACTACTGCCGTTTATTTCTACCAACTCGAGAACACCTGATGAAGTCCCGCTCACCTTTAACGTAAGCATTTCCAGCACCATCGTCACACACTCGAAGAGCAGCACGTCTCTTGGACTTTGAGCACAAAGGGGGTTGAAGCAAATCGTACACACACTCATTGTAGATTTCAAAGAATGCAACCCACAAGGCAAACTGGCTGCTGCCCGCTTCGGTTGGGTCGCTTGCCAACACTAAAGAAGGAGATGAAGTCAGAGAGTGAAACAGAAACATTTAAGGATCATACATAATGACATTTTGAGCACCTCCTCATTTGAGTCCAAACTCGGACTACTTCAAGCTTAAACCGTTTTTTACAATGCAAGACAATAAATGTTCTGTGTGTATAATTTATGAGCGCTACCGGTCTGATCGTAGGACAAAGGGGAGGAAGAGAAACGGGTGGAGGGAGAAGACAAGGACTCTAAACAACCATTGGCCCGGAGAGGATCACAATCCTGGATGGGAGCAAAGAAATAGAGAGCATTGTGGCCTTATCAATTGTTAAAAAATCCTAACAATATTTCTGGCGATGCCAAATAAAGTTGGCAAGACTTTTCCCTCACATCTTTGACTGAAGCAAAAATGGCAGCTTTAGCACTTTTCTCTTGCTGGACTTGGTCCGGATCCAGATGCTGTGCACCATTCCTGAGGTAGGGCTTCAGGTCCATCCCCTCATGCAGACGGCCTCTGATGTAGTGGAAGGTGGCGTCCAGCACTCGAGGGAGTATGCCCGGCTCTTTTGGAGTCCCTAAAACATTTCACAACATACTTTAAGTTTTTACGCTCATTTGGATGCTGTTGAGCTTCCATCTGTACCTTGGATTGTGTAGGTTTTCCCTGCGTTGGTTACACCATAGCTAAATATCAGCGCATTCTTCCCATCCAAGAAATCAGACATTTGGCTTTTGACAGTGTTCTCAAAAAGCTCAGACTGGGTCATCTCTTGTCCAAAAATCTAAAAGCCAACCGAAAGACAGTTGGTTAAAAATAGTACACAGCTCGTCCACAGTATATTTCAGGGAGATATAGGAGCAGTACTACAATTTCCAATGCTGCAGACCTGTGAGAAGGAGAATTTGTGGAGAGCCATGCCGATGCCCTTCTCACTGCTCTTCATGGTGGCAGAACCCTTCGGGGCTTTCAGTGTCACCGTCTGGTTGTTTTCAATCACAACACAACCCTGAAGAGAAAACACCAGTTCATAGGGTTGCATCTAAACGATGGCTTGTGTGTGCGGCATGCGCTCATAGGAGGTGTGTTTGTACCTGATCCTCCCCATCAGAGAGTTCCTCTCTGGAGAGAGACCTGACTCTGAGGTACACGCTCATGGTCTGCTGCTCAGCACCACCTGGCAGCTCAGTCTAAAACACAAAGACAAACCAGACTGGAAACTAAACCGCAGAGTCGTAGGGTGTATTTAAGGTCTTCTGGCCTAGGGACAGGCATCCTGACAGGTCAGAGATGCTAAAAGCCACGAGTACAACATGAAACTGAATTTGAGCATTCGTACTGTTCGATTCAAACAAAAACTAAAAAAACATTACCTGCTGGGATGAAGGGCTGGCATTACAAGTCAAGTCCATGTCAACAGGCTGCAGATTGACGCTGTCCTCAGCCGTCAAATTAACTGTACTCATCTTGATGCAAGGAAGCCCCAACACGTCTATCGATTAATGTATTATTTTACTACTTGGCGAAAACAAAGTTGTGATCAATGGAGATCTTACAGTTCCCTGACTGAAAGAGATTTTGGCCTTAAGAATTATGTATTTGACCTACATGTATGTCTGATGGTGTTCCCTCACTGAGAATCCAGGAGGAGCTGGTAATTAGTTTTAATTGAAAGCAGGTGTGAAATCAAGCAAATCAGCAGGACTGACCAACCAGCTCAGAACTCTGCTGGAGTTCAACAGAGATGTATCAAATCATTGCCTCGGGATCAATCTCTGAATATTCATAGTTGTAGTACAACTAAAAAGGAAATGTTTTATTTATTTGATACCAAAATAATACCAAGACTCGTTTTCTATCAGTCACTCAAAGCTATGTTCCCAGACTGCTTGAGACATTTTGGATCAGAAAGCACACGTGACTGAGTGTCACTCTTGATCAAAGAGAGACATCGTTAGTAACACCTGTGCTGTACCATCTACGATAAGTCCAGGTCTGCTGTGAGAAAGGACCGTTCCATAGACTCACTTAATAGATCTCAAAGGCAGTGGTGCTCAACCTTATTCCAGTGATGAACCCCGTGAAATGTTTTCCAGCCGAGTATCCCCTGACCAGTGCAAAGTATTTTTGGTTGAAAAAAAGATGTAATACACAGCACTGTGCCACCAGTGTCGGATTTAATATAGAATTCAGTTCATGAACTTACTCATAATTTATTGAATATTTATTAAATAACTATTTTTAATGGATGTTCATTTAAAATAAGCAAGCCTACATCAAAAGGATGCATTGTGTGAATAGAATACCTAAAACCATATCCCCAATGTCTCAAACAAGCAACCATGTCCAGGGTTCATACTAGTAATACTAAAGTCACTAGTGGATGGTTAAAAATATATTTTTTTAAATCTCACGTACCCCCATCATTTTAAATCCACCCACAAATAAGTTTTTTCTCATTAGAGCTTTGTAAAGAAAATCAAAACGGAACGTAAAAACCAAATGAAAGCATTTCACTTTTATAAAGCAAGCCTGGTCACATTTATGCATCTAGTTTTCTTCATCGACTTCAAAGTAGTCACCAAATGACAGGAATCTTTCCAAAACAAACTCTGGACCAGCTAGAAACAGCCCTGTGGATTAAATTTAAATACCATGTACAGTAAAAATGACTCAGGCACCAATATTGGCTGAAAAGTCTCATACTTATGCCGCTCTAAATAAGTGGCAAATCATATGGCCATGAGACATTTTTAAAACCTGGTTGAACTGAAACACATCTTTTATTTAGCAATATGTGCTAACAATTCTGTAGAAACAGAATTGGAGTGCAGATTATTTTGCCTTCTTTATCACTTTGGTGAATTATGTTCCTTTCTTGGAGGCATGCACTGCTCCCAAACTACTCCTTTTAGCTTCAATATCACATGACCTTTGATAGTATATTTATGGACCCGTTCCACACTCCCTTTTGTGGCATTTCATCCATTTACACTTTTAAGAATCTTTGCTTCAGACAAAGCCCACACAGACACATATCAGTTTCCTTGTTCAGTTCTTTATTGAACGATGTGCATTGTTTATGCGTCTGCGATGGTAACTTCAACCTCTACACCGGGTTCGATGCTGATGGAGGTGATCTGCTTGACAATTTCAGATGGGCTGTGCAGATCAATCAGGCGCTTATGGATCCTCATCTGGAAGCGATCCCAGGTTTTGGATCCTTCACCACAGGGAGTTTTCCTGGTGGTGATGCGCAGAGTCTGGAAGGGGCAGAATTGTTTTCTTTTAGTTTGGCCAAACCAAGAATGGCAAATCAAAAAGTAATCTAGCTTGTGCACGTCAGTACCTTGGTTGGCATGCGGACAGGTCCCTTCACCTTCAGGCTCTTCTCCTTAGCGCCACGGATCAAGTCTGCGCAGACTGAGGATTACAAGCAGACAAAACTTTTAAGAACAAATTCAACCAGCAATTACATCATAATACTTAAATGGCCAGGGCTCAGAATAGCGTATATCCAGTCTTCATGGTTTATCAGATGGAAATTGTCCTCATCGCACACATCTACATTCCAGTCACAACATTAAGCCACTTTGAGTTTAGTTACCTTTCTCCAGAGATTTCACATTACGGCTGGTGAGGGTGATGCGAATGCGGTGAATGGCGACCTCGGTCTCAACAGGTGCCTTGCCAGTGTCCTTGAAAGCCTGCATGCGTGGAAACAAGTCATTAAAATGCAGGCCCTGACATTGAAATCACATTTTATATTATACTGGTACTACAGTACCAGTTTGTGAGCGGAGATGTACTGAAGAAACTGGCAGAGTTAAGGACATGGATATTTTCTCCAGTATTACACAGTAACAGCCCCATCTTCGCTTACATCACCTAAACACTGTAGTTTACCATTACAAGAAAACTACACGTGACATCAATAATCTAAAGAAGCCAACTCTGCATTGCTGAAAATAATGACAATTGATATAATTTATGGTAATTTTCTAAAATAAAGGATGGTAGTTTTATTAATTCTGCCAATGGTTTGGACGTCCAACACGCTGGAGATTTACGGGCAGCACCTAAACGCAGCACTAGCTAACGAAAGCTAGCACGTGGAGCGCCCAATATTTAAGTTAACCTAGGTTATGCTTCATAAGAAAAGAAAAAAAGCGTGTGCTATGATGTAGTTAACGATGACTTGGTGTAAATGATTCATACATTCACACGTCAATTGCTCCACATAACCTGTCAAATTAGCAAAAATATGTTATCTTAAAGCTTTAATTTCAAGCAAAGACTGTATTTTAAAGTATGCCGAATTATAGAGTGTCATAAAACACTCTGGAAATGTGAAGTGCATGAACTGAAAGGTTTACAACTTTGTTTATAGACAAAGTATTATTTAATAGTCCAGTTTTTGAATGACTCACGGCGGGAGACCTACTCCACGAGACACGAGCTGTCGGCGCTATCGTTAGCCTAAAGACGTAGCAGACGTTCCACGATAGAGTTAAACTATTTATTTACTAAACCACCACAAAATGAACTTCGTACAAGAGTGACGGTTATATTCAAACAGCACGTACCATTTCAATGATCCCTGACCGACTTATTCGGGAGAAATTCAAGCGAACAGCGGTGAGCCAGGAATAAGAGCAACCAACTTGGTTAGCTGATCAGAAAAAGAGGGAGAGAAGGGCAGTTTCCTGCTTATGTACTGTCCATCCGGGTCTCTGTTACTTCTTCTTTAGTGTTTTAGGCCTTTTACCTCAACAGCGACATCTAGTGTCTACACTCATACATCAAGAAACATTACTTAGACGCCTGGCAAAAATTGAAACAAAAATGTCCTTCTTTCTATCTAAAAGATCACATGAACATAGGCATATTTGTTGTTGTTATTTTGTTGTTGTAAGATGTATCAAATACATTTCAAAAATACTTTCAAATCACTCAAATAAGATGGAATAGAAGTTCATATCGTTTGGTTATTTTATGTATGATGGTGATTATGGTGACCACATCTGGTACACATCTGAGACAATTAATAATATTCAGAATTATGTTTAAAGCCAATGAAGAATACGGAGATGTAGGTCTAACATGTGACCACTAGGGGTAGTAAAATGTAAATGTACTACCCGCTCCACCTGGGTGGTGTTAAGGTAGACATGATAACATACTATAACATCCGGCAAAGATTTCTCAAAAACAAAACTAATATATTGACATGAGTACTAAACGGGAACTACAATTAAAAAAAGTATGAAAAACAATAATAATCAGGATTAATATCCCAGTTATTGCAATTGAGTGTGGGTTGTGTGATTTCTTACATTTGACAACCAACTTGAGTGCAGAGAAAACGAGTTTTATTTTGAAGGATAAAAGCGGAAGTCCAGTGTCGTCTCGCAGACGCACTCGCGCGAGTCAGCTCCCTAAACAAGTCACGGAACCGGCGGCTGGTTGCCAAAAAGTTGTTTTGTCGAAACCCGTTAAGATGCTGCCAATGTGTGCCGGTGGTAAAAGATGAGTCCGTTGGTGTGGTGGTCGAGAAGAAGAATATACGTTAAGGACTCTTAACTTTATTTTGCTGTGCGTCATGATTCCCGGCCACAAGTGACAGAGGAAAAAGTTGCTGCAACCGTTATTATCGATGAAACTTAACTGCAGCTGGATGGAGACGGAGGAGCACCATTAACGAGGAGATGAATTTCGGAGTCCCCGCCAACTCGCTGTTACTCTTCCGTGCCTGCGACGAGGGCGACTATGAAACCGCCCGCGGGGTCCTGGAGCCCGGGGCCCCGAGGGAGTCGGGTCGGCAGAGCCGGCTGCGGTCAGAAGCGGGGTCCGAGTGCCCGAACCCCGCGGACATGCTGCCCCTGGTGCCGGTGGACTCCACGGACGAGGAGGGCAACACCGCCCTGCAGTTCGCGTCGGCCAGTGGGCACGAGAACCTGGTCCGGTTTTTGCTACGAAAGGGGACCTCGGTGGAGAGCCACAACAACTACGGCTGGACCCCGCTGATGCAGGCTGCGAGGTGGGGCTTGAAGTACACACCAAACCCCATTAAAAACATCTGGCCATTGTATTTGACATGACATGCGTCTGATGGTGAATTATTTCAATCGTAAAATTCCATGACTTTTCCAGGTTTTCCATGACCGTAAGAACCCTGTCATGGAAAACCTGGAAAAGTCCTGGGATTTTTAAAATGGTTATTTCCAGGTCTGGAAAAGTCCTTGAAAAAATAAAATTCCCCAAAAGTTTTGGAAAAGTCATGGAAATGTGTTATATTCATGTGTTCATGTCGTCATGTGTTTAAAAGAAAGACGCTCAAAATATAAGCAGGCATATATACAGGCATCTATATAAATGTTTATTCTTTTAATCAAACTATTGTCTCTCGTTCATTTGTGTCATTTAAGGTTACCTGTTGCACAATCTGCTAATGAAACCAGCTTCGTGGTTTGTAGGTATAACATGTAGGCGTATTCATGTTGATGTAATGAAACGATGGTAACACGTAAAGTGTCATGAAACTTTGACAAATAACCTTTTGAGAAATCCTTCGTTCAGTCTTGCTGTCAAACTGGTATGCAGTTTCCAGCCTTTATCCTTCAGCATACGTGATCTTTTCATCAGAATCAGAATCAGAAACCGTTTATTGCCAGGAATGTTTGCACAAACGAGGAATTTAGTTCGGCGGAAGGTGCATACATTAGACATTAGACAAGACAAACAACAATCAACGACAGCAACAGTGCAATGGTGTCTAAATCAGATAAGGATAAAGAGCTCAGACAACAGATAACAATTATATAAGTGTATGTTAAAGTGACGTGTGTGTTTAAGTTAAAGTTAAAGTTAAGTGTATGTGGCATGAGTGTTTAAATATGAAGTGTGCAGTGGAGTGACTGGTAAAAGGAGAGAAAGGAAGAAAAATAAAAATAAATTCATCATAGTGCTCTATTCTTTTGTGTATATTTATATATATATATATATATATATATATATATATGCGTTTATATTTTACTTTATTTTTATCTTATTTTATTTGTATATATCTTTCATCCCTGTTGTTTCTTTATACATTTGATCTTTTATCTTGTGTGTTTATTTGTATCTTCAAGTTGTACGGCGCTACTATGACAAGAAATTTCCCCTTGGGGATTAATAAAGTATACATCTATCTATCTATCTAAGCAGGGCATTACATAGTAGAAAGAGAAAGAGAGGGAGAAGCCTGTGATGACAGTCGTGAAAGATGAGGACATCTGAAATAATCCATAATTCTCACAATAAACTCTACTGATTGTAATGCAACCTTCCTGTGTTTTTGCTTCCAATTTGATCGACACACACAAGCGACCGGGAAGGTCTGGATTTGGGGGCCTGTCTCTGTAGAGTTTGCATGTTGGTGTGGACATTCTAAAAGATCTTTCCTCTTATTTTAAAATACATATAATATATATATATATATATATATATATATATATATATATATATATATATGTATATATATTCCATGTTAGGTATACACTTTAAGAGGATTTCCCCCAATTAAGTGTGACATAACTGGCGGACCAGGCCCTCTCATTTTAGATTAGTCAAGTTCCACTCTCTATCTCATTCGTTGTCTCCAATTCTCCCCCCAGGTTTGGTCACCTGACGGTTGCCCACATCCTGTTGGAGAACGGGGCAGAGATCAACGGACGCAACAGGCTGGGCGCGAGTGTTCTCACGATGGCGGCCCGCGGGGGACACACTCATGTGGTGAAGCTGCTCCTGGAGAGCGGCGCCTACGTCGATGACTACGATCACCTGGCCATTGCTGCGGAGGCGGTCTCAAACGGCAACAACAACAACAGCTGCAGGTCTGGGACGTTTTTTAGGCATTTCGCCTCAATTCAGTTCGCCTTTGAATAACACCCACAGTCTTCAACTGTTTATTAATCCTTCTCTTCCACACAGCTCGGCTGGTTTCGGAGGTGGTGAAGGCGGTCCAGGAGGCGGTGGCAGAGAATTCATGGACATCACAGCCCTGATGGTGGCTTCTCAGCACGGCCACGAGGCCGCGGTGCGCCTGCTGCTAGAATGGGGCTCTGACATCAACTTTTCCCAGAAGACCACTGGCTGGGGACCTCTAATGGTGGCCACCCTCAGTGGGAAGGTGGGTCCAATGGATTGGTGGCTGGTTGGAGAGATAAACAAGATGGACGGATACCACATTTACTTGTATTTACATCTTGACACGCGTGACTTTGCCTCAAACACGGTTGCAGCACGAAGGCATATGAAGTTGTAGCTGCTGGAACATTGTCTTTGTTTTGAGTAACCGGAGCAGCTGACAGATGAAGTTGTTGTGTGTTTGAAGGTGGCTGTGACTCAGCAGCTGGTGGAGCGTGGAGCCGACCCAGACAGGGTGAATGTTCTGTCCAAGACGGCCTTTGAACTCGCCATGCAGCTTAAACAGAGAGACATCAAGGCCTATCTGGACTCCATCACCACGGTCCGACCCCAGACCGGTACGGCAATCAATCAATGCACTTCACTACATGACACAACATCATAATGGTACTGGCAGTGAGATTGGTAGATGAAAATAAATCAAATCTAGTCCAGCTCAGTTCCATGTCGTGGCATGTTTCGCTGCTTCTATCACTTCCCACACATATTTTAACTTTTTTTTTTTTTTTTTGTGAGAATGTGTTGAATTCTTAGTATTTTAGTTTCCATTTTATATATTTTTGTATGTCTTTTACAGTTTAACAGGATCTGTCTCTTCCCTGTTGTGTGTGTGTGTGTGTGTGTGTGTGTGTGTGTGTGTGTGTTGCTGCCTTGAACTGCAATTAACACGAATGTGAGAGCGAAACCAACAGTGGTAGCTCTCAGCCTCTTTGATGTCTGATAGCTCTTCTCACTAGTAGCTCAGTTTTCCTGCACAGAACATTTTTCATATGACCTCAACGTCTGAAATCAAACCCAAACTCACTCCTGTGAGTGGTGAATGTATCAGTAATATGTATTTATTGACATGAACAGGTGATGCTGAGCTTCGTGGCGTATGCCAAAGTAGGGCTGTCGTAAACCAGACCTCTCTCTATTGTTCTTAGCAGTGCTCTTTTCTCCACAGACGATGATAGGAGGAGACCAGATGTGTTCAGTGCGCTCAAGTTAGGTGAGTTAATTTGAATACTATAAGGATGCAGCGAAACTTCAAGTAAACTGCATTTTGGTTGTTAGATTAACAGGTGATGCAAAAAAACACAAACAAGTCAATTTGCTTATTCATGTGTGTGTGTGTGTGTGTTGACTCAGGAAACTCTCAGCTAGTCAAGGAGATCTTGGAGGAGGATCCCACTCAGGTGAATTCATCCAATCAGGAGGGAGCGTCACCTCTGATGATAGCGGCAGTGAGCGGTCAGCTAGAGGTGGTGCAGCTGATGGTGGAGAAGAATGCCGACATAAACAAGCAGGACGGCGTCCATGGGTGGACCGCTTTAATGCAGGCGACCTATCACGGGTAAGAAGGACATGCTGGCGTCTTATGGGAAACTTCAGACGCTGTCGTTGATCCTTTCCCATTCTTTCTTCTGTTCTCTCTGTCCCCCTCCTCCTCGCAGCAATAAAGACATCGTCAAGTACCTGTTGAGTCAAGGGGCGGACGTCAACCTTCGAGCGAAGAATGGATACACAGCGTTTGATTTGGTTATGTTGCTGAACGACCCAGGTACTATCCGCACTATCGCCACTTTGTTTTACAGCCTTTTGGGGAAATGGGCTCAGACTAAACAAACAATTCCTCCCTAATAAACTGTAATAAATAGCAGGATTAGCTAAATCAGATTTCCACCATTTCTTAAAATAGCAGTGTCCTCTTGATAGCTCATTTGACTTAATGTAGAGGGTTAGAGGTCCTTAACGTGAGTTTTAAAAATTAAGCACGAAGTATTCATAAGCATCATTTTCCAAAATGTGGACAATCTATTTGGGAATTAAATATTTCAGATGTTAAATTGACTGAATTTTAGAGCAGCTGAAATCATAAGTCGATTAATTGGTTATTCAGTAGACTGAAAATCCATTTCCATCAAAATGGAAAAAAAAATTGCGAGTAAAAATGCTAGAAATAGCCTTGAAATGTCATATTTACTTAAAAAAAGAAATGCCCCTAATTTGAATAAGGGGCATTTTATTGTCAAGGGAGGTTGTGTTTCTGTATGCTTCAGTGTTGTGTGATATGGCATGAGAGATGCCTGCTCACATCATTTATTCTTTAAAATTGACAGATTTAAAGCTGAAATGCTATTGAAAGGAAGTTTATATCTTGATATTAAGTAGACTGTTGCAGACGACACAGTCCGTGGAGGTGGTTTCCATTAATGGTTTCACTCAGTGAGTCCTTATTCATTCATTGTGTGTCTCCTCTGGACGTTCACAGACACTGAGTTGGTGCGACTGTTAGCATCAGTGTGTATGCAAGTAGACAAGGACAAGTCGAAGCATCGCAGCAGAGCCTTACTGACTCGCTCTAAAAGCCGACAGTCCCTCAACAACGTCCCCGTGCCACCTGACGACAAGGGGGGCCTGAAGGTAAAAACATGATGTAATGAAGTAGGGACAAACCCATATCACATAGTACTGATTCATTATTTATACATTATTTATTTCAGATGTAATCCACATAATCAAGTCAATTGGATTTTAATAAAATGACTAGATGCTCTAAAGATATTAGGGGAGAAAAATAATAATAATAAGCTCCCTCTACAACTCTGCCCCGTTACATGTCCGACTTCACCCCCTTCCAGTCCTGGTGGAGTCGGATGTCCAATCGGTTCCGGCGGCTTAAGTTGACTCACACCCTGAGACACGGCCTCTCGTCCAACCGCCTGGCTCCATTTCCAGACGACGCTGAGCCGTCACTGGATGCCACGATGAAGGCGAATAGGAAGTCGGCGGCCGCGTCTAACGGAGAGCCGGCACCAACTCCGGCCCCGGCGGGGAATGACATCAGCACGGCCTGGACGGGCACGAGCAAAGACACTGGTGAGACAGAGCGACGATATTATCATGCAACATGTCAGAATTTCAAAACAATGTATATATGTGTGATATTATAATTATTGATGCAATAATATGTTTATCACTTAAATGTTGTTGGTGGTGAAGGTTGAGCTAATTTTAGCTGCTTTAAATAAGCTACTGCTAGTTAGCTTGTGAACTCCCACCCACAGAAAGGAATCAATGAAAATAATAATACTGTACATCATATTAAGCAGTAAGTGGAGTAAAAAGTACAATATGATAGAAAGTAGCATGAAATGGAAATAGTTAACTCCAGTACAGTATTTGATAGAATGTACTTAGTTCCTTTCCGCCACTGACTTTGCTTATGTGTTGATCCTTGAATTTAGAAAGATGTAATGCATGACATGCATGACAAGATGTGGTGGAGGGAATGTGACTGATGTTCAGTTTTTTCAGGTCTTTGCAGGGTAAACTCTGAAAAGGAAGACTTCCTTATCACCACAATGGTAGGAGCGTTTGATGTGATGTAAACTAATCTTCTTTGTACTTTTTTTGTGCTGACAATGAATTGCCTTATAGGACATCAGAAAGTTAGCATGCTTGGCTGAAACAACGTGATTGCTTCTTTTGCCCTGTGTTTTTATACTTTTTGTAATTATATTTAGTTGTAAAGGTTTGTGGTTTTGCACCCCAACGTTTATGGTTGTTGTTTTTTAGTAGTGGTGTAATTGTATGTATTTCCATGTCCTCTAGCTCAGAAGTGGTGCGCCCTTGACCCGGCTGCCCAACGACAAGCTGAAAGCGGTGATCCCTCCCTTCCTTCCTCCGTCCAACTTTGAACCGTGGAACTCGGATCGTTCTCGTCTCCTCGGGGACGGAAAGAGCGAAGCGCCCCGCCTGCCCATGCCGCCCCAGAGGAAGCTGAACAGCAGCGGAAACTCGGATATTGTGAGTGTTTGTGAGCGAGAGATGCGCTGCTGGTAAAAACCCTTTCTAAATGTTAGTCATCATTCATAAGTCTTTTGCGATTCACTCCTTCTCTCTCTCTCTCCTTTTTAAATGGCAGACATCCATCAGTCGCGTGGTTAGCAGGTCCATTAAGTTTCCCAGCATACCCAAGGGGCCCTCCTCCTCCTCTCCTTCAAATTCTGGTCACTACCACTCCCCCCACTCCTCCGGAGGCTCCAATGGAGTGGCAGGGATCAACCGGGACTCTCATAACCGCTCAGGTTCATGCAAAACGCAGACAGACACAAACATACCCGGTCCAAATGGGAACGTAAGCAACTGGTTTACACGCTCTTGCCTCCTTCCTCCACTAGGGGGCAGTGCGGACAGCGTTCTCTCCCAGATAGCGGCCCAAAGGAAGAGAGCAGCAGGTCTGATGGATGCAAAGGTCCAGGCTCCAGAGAAACAGCACAGCCAGACACAGATTCAACCCCCTCTGCCACCCTCAGCGCCCGGCATGCCGCTGCCTGATGTTAACCTTCCTGAGATCCACTCCCACCCCAGCCTGGTGGCCCCCGACATCCACTCCAGAAGGGTCTGTGTTGTGCTTTCCTTTCTGTCGTTACTGTGTATATAACAGCCAAAGTAAAGGCAGTGCCTCCTATCACGTCAGTGAACCGGTGCTGCTTATTTCATATTGTAGAAGATGGAGTTGAAGAAGAGACCTCAGTCGGGGAATTCCTCCACATCCAAGAGCACGTCGCCCACTTTGACTCCATCTCCCTCCCCAACGCCCAAGCCGCCCGCTGGGCCGGGAGACTCTCTGTCCTCCGCCTCTTCCCATCCTCGCTCCAAGAGCAGCGGTGGCTCCAGCAGTGGAACCATAACTGATGAAGGTGAGACATGCAGATTTATCCAGCAACCGAAATCCTTCTTCTGTATGCCACAAAGTTCACAAGCATCAATTCTACATTTATTCAGCTTTTAGACCAATCATTTAAATGCTTGTGAGAAAGCCAGAAAGCAGTATTCATTGATGTGCACAACTATTGACTGTAGTTATTTTTAATACAATGACTGGTAGTTTTTCCTGATTCTTGATAACTTAAATTGGATTGTGCTCCGTGGGCCTTGACACCGAAATAATCGAGACACTAAATCTACTCTGGCCGTGAATGCCAAGTTTCATCACTTTTCCTTCCATCACATAATGTGTTGTTTGTGTTTTTTTTCAGATGAGCTGTCTGGCATTTTGAAGAAACTTTCCCTCGAGAAATACCAGCCAATATTTGAGGAACAGGAGGTATTCTATCTTTTACGTCAGAAGGGAGTTCCAAAGCAGTTTTCCTTCAGATTGATTGTGTGTCTTCTGCCTTATTCTTTTTTTTTTTCTCCTTCATTTTGAGTCATGAGTTCTCAGTGTGAAGGAAACTGCTTTCCCTTAACTTCATCACTGAACTTCACTGCCTGAAAGGATCTCATGGACTACAGTGCTGTACTCATATTAAAAAAAGACAATTATAGATGTTTAATTCATTACACATGTTTTATACAGTGTTTTCAGTCGGTGTTTCTCTTTTCTCTGCTTCCAGGTGGACATGGAGGCTTTCCTGACTCTAACAGATGGAGACCTGAGAGAGCTTGGCATTAAAACGGACGGACCCAGACAGCAGATCTTAGCTGCCATATCAGAGCTCAACGCTGGAAAGGTGCATTTGGTTAACTTTATATTGTGAATCTCTGAAGAACCTTTGCTCCCAGTGGTGTGTTTCCAGGGATCTCTATGGGCTGAGGTTATATTTGTTTCCACTTGTAGTTTTCCTTAGTATAACTCAACATTATATCATAATAAACTGCTAACATCTTGAGATTGGTAGAAATACTTTGAACATTCATGGAAATTGGAAAACGGAGCTACTTACATTTGGTATCAGAAGGACATGATATGTGAAAGTATAGCGGCGTCATCTGTGCCTGCAAATGTTTACTGATGTGTTTACAATGTTTAATGGTTGTTGTTGTCTGCCATCAGGGTCGAGAGAGGCAGATCCTTCAGGAGACCATCCATAACTTCCAGTCGTCCTTTGGTAGCAGCGCTAGTAACCAAAGACAACCAGGTGAACCACGCTGTGAGTGTCAAACAAATGAGCTGGGAACTTGGAAATTAGAGCTCTATTCACACAAAGACAACATCATAAGCTGTCTCTCCGCCTCTTTATCCATTTATCTCTTTCTCTCTCTCTCTCTCTCTCTCTCTCTCTCTCTCTCTCTCTCTCCACCTTTCTTTACCAGCACCAACGGGTTGGATGAGACATCAGGTTCGTTCCCCCAACAAAAGATAACCCAGCAGCCCTGACGCCCAGCAGGAAGTACGCCAAAGGTACTTAAGATAAGAGTAAAAATGGCGGTGACCTCTAGCCAAGGCACGAATATTAAGGAATCTTCTGGAGCCGGTGTCCCAGACCACTAGTGGCGTTAATGCAAGAGGAGGCCGCAGCCAAACGACCACATAGACCCTGATAACCGGCCTTTGTAGAACCCGCCAGGACCAAGCGCCATTAAAGTATTCCTCCCGTGGATCCTAAAGCAGACGAGGTGTGACCGGCTGCGTCCAGCGCCCTGCTGCTGCTCGACAAAGCACTCGATGCGTTGCAAATTATGATTTTTGTTTTGTTTTTGCCACAGCGATACGGTGGCCACATCTACTGCGAATGCAGCGCAGAGAGGTTAGAGCGCAGAGAGGTTAGAGCGCAGAGAGATTAGAAAGACGACAAGATCAAACACACAGCGGAGGGAGAGGGAGGCGGGAAAGAGCCGAGGGAGAGGTTATTTTATCCGAACAAATGTGAAGGGTACAGCATATGTATTGTAGAAATGCCACGGTAAGTCAGGAGGCAAGGAGAGATCATGAGCCTAACAATAATTTATCCAGTAATGCTGTGATTGAGACTTCAGAGCAATTGTAATGACCAAAAGGGAGCAGTGATGAGGAAAGAGAGGGAGAGAGAGAGAGAGAGAGGGACTGAGCTGCTTCTATGTCTTTGCCATTATACGAATAGATCATTTTTAGTCAAGACTGTGCTGTCATGAATAAATAAACATTACAATGATGCAATAACTATGTTTTTTTAATGTTTTAGATGTTAATATTTTATGAGCCGCATCAATTTAGTTTGAAAGAGAAGCATAGTTTCCATGGAGTCTGTCAACAAAGCTGGCCCAATGGAGCGTGACGTCATTCCTAAATATTAGGTGCTTTTGATCCATGTCTTTAATCCAAAGGATTCAGTTGATGATTGATGACACGCTGATATCCTGTTCGTTCATGTACTGCGGTATATGAACGCACAAAAGAAAGGAATCTGGGTAATAAATCAAATCACTAAAAAAACAAAGTCAAATCTGTGTCCATGGTGAAAAATAAACTGAATACAAACTATTCATTGGTGCTCAGGTTTAATAGTTAGAAAGCAGGTTTTACGCCCAGCTTTTCTTGTGTGAACTCTTTTCACAAATCACAGCTGACGTGAAAACCATCTTCCTTCCACAAGATGGCAGTGAGTTTCCATTGGTGCAACACATGATGGCTGCACTCCTCCAGCTGTCATGTTGTTCTGTGAAGTTTAGCTCCTGATTGAGGTCTCTTCTTCATCTCACACTATATATAGATAGCAACCTCTGGATGAAGACTTGTTACGTTGTTCTCTGACAAATGAAAAGTAGAGTTCATCCACATTAAAAGCTCCCTCCTTTGAGAACACGTTAGCCTCTCCAGCCGTACCGGGTCTGGTATGACCAGTAGTTTAGACCAACACACAAAAAGGGCTGCTTTTTCCCTTTCGGGTTAACACATTCTGCACAGTGCAACTCAAACATCGCAATGAAGTAACAACAAGTAAAACAATGTTGGGCGGGGCTTTAAATATGAAATACATGTTGAGTACAATACACCCTTGTCCATGTTGGATGTAGTGTTTAGTTTTTAAAGGCTTCTGTCGCCACGTGAGCACGATCAGCTGAGAATATGTGTTGGAGGAGGGAAAAAACATGACCATTGAAATCGTTGTTGAAATCATTATTGATGACCTGGATATAGACTGGCCCGACAGGCAGGCGACAGGGTTCCTGTAGTAGAGTTTAATGAAAAGCATCACTCAGTGGAGGAAAGCTTGCCTCTGCAGGCCCTGTGGCAGATTGAGTGTTCAGATGTACACAGAAAGAGAGAGAGAGAGAGAGAGAGAGAGAGAGAGAGATCCATTTGGAATATATTAACGTCCCTGTGGCATGTGCGCGCCAAATGGAGTGACTCATTCAATTTCCTCCCAATTGATTTAATTCGCATGCGGTTTTGATTGGGTTGAATAACATTTAATAATGTTGTTTGTAGCTGTCAATACAGTGGAGTCATCCGGCACAGAAGGGCAGGGGTGATGGTGCGTTGCAGAGGTGAGATAGATACCCGGAAAAAGCAGTTTCTGTAATGAATACATACATTTATTTCCCACTGACTACTTGTAACTAACTGCGACTGGTAGGAGCCCGGCGGCCTCAGCCAAGATGTCTGCCTCCTCCCTGAAAGTGGTCCCCTGTCTGTGGTAACGCTGCTGGCTGCGGGAACCTGAGTCTGTCTGAGTTAAAGCCGAGGTTGAAATCCCCAGAGAAGATAAATGTTTCCCTTTTTTAATTTTTTTCAAAGTGCCAGTTTTCCAGATCTTCATTCTATAGCAGTGCCGACTCCTCAGCACCGAGGGCAGCGTCACACAAACCTAATTATACCTGGTTTATTGGAATAATCTCCCAAGGAACAGTTATAGTCTCAACATAATAAGCATACGAAAATATATTATATTGTCAATAATGTTAAAGAACATTGAAAAGTAATTTTGCGTATGACCATTTACCGAAAAACGGGCCATTTCATTTAAAAAATACTGCATAAAGGAAATTATCAGTTGGTAAATCATTTCACCACAGTGGTTGAAAACAACTAAACAAGACTTCTGGATTGAGCGCTAAACTTAATGAGCGGTGGTGGTGCTGCGCTCCGCCAGGTGTTTGCGCATGCGCGTGGATAAATGTAGGCGCAGGGACACATTTGAGCCAAGTTGCCAGATATAAATTGCCAGATATACATTTCCCCGGCGTTTGTGTGTGGGTGAGGGTCTTCTCTAAAAGCTTAGGTCCCATTTGCTAAATTCACTTTGTGGCCATGGCCTCTGGCTGTACACGCCAGTGCGGTTTCCAGACGGGCATAACCGAGGGCACTGGCTTTATGCGCGTGTTGTTTGCCTGCTTTCCACATCAGAATCCCACAGTCAACACTCCTCCCTCGCAAACTTGTTTTTTCCTCTCTCTTTTTCTGCATACTTCACACACACAAACGCAGATAACAGGAACAGCGCCACGGGAATACAAAACAGGACGGAGGGGATTAAGATCGGAGAAGAAACGCAGCCTCCTTCCATCCTGACCCTTGTTCTGACCCCAACATGAACTTTGCAGCATCCAAATCCAAATGTCGACAAAAGATTATCTCCCACAGAGTCCCGTAACACAGTTTCCACTTTTAGACCGATTGACACAGCTCTCCCGATGCGGAGATGGACGGACACGTGACGGCAAAAAGCACGAGTTTTAAGCGCTTTTTTTATTTAGCTTTCGGCTCCACTGGGTGATGTTGCCTTGTTGTTGTTTGTCATCAGCGAAACACTTACGTGCTCACTGCAATTTGAACTCCACAATCAATCGATGCTCCTGTCAGCTCGAATGGAAAAAAATCACTAATTCCCACCTGCTTGACCTCATTCCAAGCAGGATCATCCGAGACCTGCACGGCCCTGAGTCCCATGAGTTCGTGCATTATTTATTTTTTACGGTTGTTTGGTCAGATGAGTTCGTGCATCACGGGCATTTATAGTCAATTGTCTAGTTGTGCCCCGGATGTCAGTTCCATCGTGTTATGAGATCAAAGCAGATCCACCGCCTCTCCATCCTCCAACTGCGGCATGAAACACTTTGAGGTCAGTGTGCGATGTGTTTGGTCCGGCATTAGAGGAAGTGAATGAACTCAAAGAGTGGAAACCACGCTCATGTTTTTTTTTTTTTTACGTGGATATCTGCGCAGTGAGCGTCAAAGCACGAGCCCGGTTTGACCTCACGACCTCTTGAGCTGGCCGTGTCCATTAACAATGATCTGCTGTCATGGATTACAACACCGTTCTTGCTTTTGCCAGATATGAACTATTTCTCCCTGCGTTGCGTTCAGGGCCATCTGTTGCGCGGAGGTTGTCGTAAATGTAGAACAGCAACTTCCACCACATTTTGTCATCCGGGTCTCTCACAAGAGTACAACCGCCTCTCCTTCAAACATAATTCCAATAACTGTCATCATAGCTGTGCTACTGCGTTAGTTATGTCTTCAGTTGTCGTTTCCAATATCGACCGCATCATCAATTATGGATGTCCATTTAGAATCAGACTTGTCACGTGACAGCTCTGAAACCCTGCGGTGACGCAGACATCTTAATCAATGAAAGATGCACTGCTGCAGCTGGCGGATGGCTTTCAGGCAGTCATATTTGGCTCTGTGCTCATTGTTCTGAAATGTGTATTAAATCACACACACACACATACACACACCTGCCGTAAGCACACGTGCGTGCACTCTCACACGTGCACGGTCGCGTGCAAAGGTCTGTCCGAGCAGCAGCAGCAGCGCTCTAAGCCGGAGCTAATCTGGAAGCCGCTCGGGTATAGTGTAGTGTTTGTGTTGGATAGTGGATGTGCATCGATTCTAAAGCTCCCTGTAGCTTTAATGGCAGCTACTGAGAGGTTAATTGGACCTCAGGACCTCTTCAGATCCCCAGATCCACCTGTCACAACAAATACAACATCGCTCCTGATGGACACCTTGATACAACGCCATGGTTGTTTTGGGGGGAATTCATCTCTCGCCATATGACTTGAGTCTTATATCTTTAAATATTTTTGATTTTACAGATATGTGCTGTATGTGAATAATCAATGATCAATCTGATGAACTCAGAACTGATTTTACTGTAAGATAAAGTTGTAATTTTAAGAAAATTGTCATTCAGTTGACTATTTTCTAATGCAGGCCTTCCAGATGTTATTGTTAGCATGTATTATTTGTAGTTACTGTGTCGTTTTCATTTGTTGCTGTTTGCTCTATTACAAAGAGACACTCCAACAGACACTTTTTTTAATGGTATTTTCCATTGTTATGCAATTTCATATTCATGTATCTTGTCGGGCTGCCAGGTCTCTCGATAAGCAAAAGAAGAAATGCATATTCTTCTTCCCTCGAGGGCCTTTCTCAACTTGTATGTGTGATCGTAGGTGGCACAACACCACCAAGGGGATTGTCCTCTGTGGTGTCATCCTTATTTAAAGACACAAAAAAAGTCAGTCAGAAGCTTGCATGGGTTGTTGCTCCACATAAATACACAAGAAGTAATGGTGTACTTGACGGGAGGGTGGCGTCTGACTGTCCACTAGGGGGCAGCACAGTGGACTGACACACAAACTACACACACATTAGGACTATCCCTGTTTCTGCTTCAGTGACGAGATCATATAGGACAGTGACATATACTGTATTTGGTAAAGTTTGACAAGAAACCATGAAAACAAAAACGTGTTTAAAAAGCAAACAATACAAAGTATTCCTTTACAAACTTAAAGTACCCAAAACAACTGCGATGGTTACTAATTTGGAACAGATCACGTTTTTATCATTTCATTGATCAATTCATTATTAAATCAAGAATCCGAATTTGAGAAGAATGTAATCGCTATCAAGGCAACCACATTGTAAGAGCACTTCCGGTAATAATAAAACCGTGCAAACCTTTTAACAAGTCTCACGCATGTATATTCGACTCCGATAGTTTAGGACACGTTACAATAACTTAATACTATGAATATCTAGCCCAGCAACACTCAAAATGACACAGACTAGTCCTTTCACACTCAACGCGGTGTCACTCTTACTCCCGAGACCCCACTACGCCGGTAGATCCGAGCCGCGATCATGCTTTTGTTTTGAAGGGCCTGATCATCTCATTTCCGGCGTAAATCTACCGAACTTGACGCAGCCGCCAAATCAGTCCCGCAGAGCCAACTGGACTCTGAAAGCTACGTCCATACACTTCATTATTCGTTAAAAAAGAAGACCAGTCCCGTCCAATGTGGTTTTATATTCAAGCACAGCAGCGTTTGTTGTAAAAAAAAAGTGTGTTTGTCTTTTAGGTCCGCAGCTGCCGTCGCTTCCCCGGTGAGCGTCGGTGTGGATCTGCAGCTTCGTGTTTTCCTCTCGCTTGAACCTCGCGTGTGATCCCGCCCCTCGCGCTGCTCGGGAAATGTGTGTGTGCTGCGCGCGGCTGCGGGCTCGGGTCGGGTTGGGCTACCGCTACTTTCATGCGCTCCTCGTAAATATACAAACTGGACACGCATTATAATGTATTTAAATCGAGAATACACGTTATTTAATACAGATAGCGGAGTGATACAACGGGACGTGTTCAGATGATTTTAGTTGCACAAAACCAAACGAGCTGTGGGCACAGACTAAAGAGAACATCCTTGTAGCCGCCACTTCTTAATATTGCATATTAGGCTAACCTACTTACCAAAGTATGCACAAATAAAGAGCCACCATGAGAAAAAAAGAGTCATCCAATTTGTATATATTCTACTTTATACATATACATATAAAAGCAATTGCCACCAATATTAGAATTCCATATAAAGATTGAAAGTTCGTAAATCACATATTCAGAGAGTACCTGAAAGCGGCACAGGCTTAGCCGCGTGTGTGCACGCCGGCGCGCACGCGCGTGTGTGTGTGCGCTCGCTCTCTCGCGCTCTGTTTGCGAGGCAGAGAGTTGCGTGCGAAGAGCTCGACATGTCATTCAGAGGAATCCGCCACCTGAAACGCGAGGAAGTGAAGGCGACTCAATTGGGTATAAAGCATCAGCCAACATCTGCCGCGAGCAGTGCAGAGCTGATGAAAACATCCGCGCAGCGCACACAGGACCTCTCCGCTTTATCTCGCTTCCCGTGGATTTAATCATTCGTTACCGAGTCGGTGCACTCGGTGCATCTCTTTTTTTGCACTTTAAGTGAATGTGACCCCCACAGCCATCACGATACTGGAACTAACTGATATCCCGAGGGATTTGGGGTCAGTGCTTCTTCTTCTTCCTTTTTTTGTTTGTTAACGTTTTCGCGTGATTTTATTTGTCTTCAAAGCCTTGTTATTTTATTTGTTTATTTGTTGTTTGTTTTTTTATTGAGGGATCCGCGGCTTTGCTAAATGTCGATTCGATGAGTCGCAGCAGTGTGCTGAGCTCCAACTGTATGGAGATTGTTACTGAGCCGTTGACCTTTCTGCTGCTAATTAACACACTAGTTTGTTGAGATTTGAACTACAGCTTAATTGGGTTTAATATGCTCTATGTGGATGCATGCGGGGATTTACTGCACACACCCACCTAAAACATAAAAAATGAATCATAATAATAATAATGACTTGAATGCTCCCTGTCCTACATGTGTTAAGTTGTAGTTAACGTCCTCTCTGTCTCCTACGCAGCGCACCTGTTACCTCCACGGAGCGCGAGATCATGATTCCTCCGGGAGACTGCATGTACGCGGGGAGGAAGAGGAGGAAGCCCGTGCAGAAACAGTTAAGGAGCGATTTGTTAAATCCACGGTGCCCCTTTCCCCCGGTTACCATACGGCCCACTTGCAGGGCCAGTTCTCCTCTCGCCACCTTGTGATTTTGGGAAGTTACAGAGGTGTACATGTGGCGGTGTCGGCTCCAGTTGGTATTGGGGATTTTTTTAAATTTGAATAATTGTAGCACAGAATAACCGGTTATGATCTCATAACTGGCAGATAGCGAGCATATCACACACACTATTAATAATATTAATTAACTACTTACTATAGCTTAATATTAAACGACCATATGTGTGTATTTGCTTCCCTCTTGATTCCTAATTATTGTCAGTGACATTGAGCATATATTGCTTTTTTTTTGTACTTCACACGTGCATGTTTTTAGCCACAGGCATAGGAGTCAATCATGTGTTGGGCAGAATGTGTTTTTGGTGTCCATAGTTTTCAATGTAGAGGACAGTATTTAGATTTATTTTTTGGGCCCTCTTGTCAGCTGATGTCATGAATAGTGAGTATGGTTATATAATATTTAGGGGAGGGAAGTGGTAATTTAACAAGGCCTGTGGCATTTATAAAGTTTTCATGTTTTGCACTGCCTCCGCCGCTCATATAAAAGGAAGTCTTTGCCACATCAAATCAATACTGCTTGTGCACTGGGCATGAATACACTTGGAATTGTAATCTGCTAGTCATGCCACGAGATATATTTAGGACTTTGTTTAATATTGAAATAATAAGGCTGTTTTGAGTACTTTTAGTTCTCCATGAATATTGTAGAACTCACAAGTGAGCAGAGCGAAGTCAACTTTGGTTTCGCTGAATAATCCGATCAGACCTTCACACTCAAGATGTTTTTCTGTTGTGTGTTTTTGCAACATTTATGCATGCACCAGAATAAATCAGAGTCCGGGCACTCGTGTTAAAAAAAAACATATTCTGTCTGTCCGATCAGAAACTCTCAGCTGTGGAAATTGGAGCTGACCATTACATACGCGGCTCATGTTAAGTTCAGCTTGTAACGCTGTGGCACCCCATTCTAAAACACACAAATAACTCGGTGCCTAAGGAGCATTTCATATGAGAGGGACTGAGAAGGAAAAAGCAATAAGTCCAATACCTTTACCATCAGGAGTTGATTTGAAGAGGGGGAGCAGCCGCAGTGGCTTTAGGTAAATACAGATATATTCCTGTGAGGTGAACCGACAGGATTCACAAAAGATATTCTGCAGGGAGGGAAACACAACTCATTGTTTTTGTCTTGTTGTAAAGAGACAAATGTTACTGCCAAATAAAGAGACTTGTCCTTTGAGTAAACACAAACTATTGGGGTGCATTGGGTGCTGGGGACGGACGATTCTAAAGGAAATACAGGTGGAAGACAGGGGGACGTGTGAGGTATAAATGAATTCATAATAACGCTTCTTTTAATAATTGGGAGCCTTGTTTGTCACATCGATCCAAAAAATAAATAATCAAATAGTCACACAGTATGAGTCAGGCATTGCTCCACTTCTTGTTTTTGCTTGTGTTTAAGACACATTACATAAAGGGTTTAACAATTTATAAAATGTATATTTGTAATAATGAGAACGTCTTTTTAAATTGTTAAAGTTTGTCCCGACTAAAACACGTGATGTCGCCGAAGCTGTTCTTATTTTACTGAGTGTGTGACGTGTGGCGGTCTCAGCCGCGCGTCCCGATGCCCATTTAACCCCCGTCTCCGTGTCTCCCCTCTGTCCGTCTCGCCATCAGGAAGCCGTCCTCTGCCAATGAGAAAACCAACCCGTCCAAGCGGCACAGAGACAGGCTGAATGCGGAGCTGGACCGGCTGGCCAGCCTGCTGCCGTTCCCCCCGGATGTCATCTCCAAGCTGGACAAGCTGTCCGTGCTGCGCCTCGCCGTCTCCTACCTCCGCGTCAAGAGTTTCTTCCAAGGTAAAGGAGGTCGAGGGGGCGACGTTCGTAGTGGCAGGTGGAGCGGCCCGGGGCGCTTCGCTTTATGTGTGCCTGTCTCTGAGTTCAGAGGGAGTTGTGAGTTGATGTGTGGGGTTAATAATGTGCTATGTGCTGCTGGAAATGGGCATATAGGTCAATGTTGTGCAGTTTTGATAGATTTGTATTATCAAACTGACCCACGAACAAATGTGAAGCGACTCTAAGATAGGACGACACATATCTATGATATAAGAAAACATAAATACTATTTTTGCAATATTTTCGAAATTGTCACTTTAAAGATATTCTATATCCCTTAAAAATATTTGTTGCCTCATAAAAATTCATAATTCTTTAACCCTCAAATGAGTCAAACTCTTGTGCAGAATGGGTAAGAGTTCCCTCGGCTTACAGGAGATGTTCTTTTCTGCGTCGCTTTTTCGGGAAACACCGTCACGCCATGTCATGCGTTAACCGGCACAGCAGAGAACGTGCCTCTTGTGCCTCTGTTCTCTCGTCCTCCCCGTGCTGAGTCAATGGGGGTTTCTGATGATTCGAGGAAGGTAGCGTCACCACAGATGCATCGTTTTAGTTTTTTTCCGGTTCCCCTTCCCTTAACTCCCTATCACCCCTTTGTGTGTTGTAGCTGCATGTAATTAAAAGCTAAATTGAGGCACACTCTTCCCCCCCACACAATCCACTGAATGCTTCCCTTCCTCTCCTCGTGTTGCTCCACAATGCACTTCAAATATTCATGGGGCCGCTTCAGAACATATTCCGTTGCCGGTGGCCTCGGCGGCTGCCTCATCAACTCAGAGGCTACTGGCCCAGCTGGATGCGACAGCTCTAAGACAAGAGGTAGTTTTATTTTTTTATATATATATATAAAGAGCAAAGAATAAGCATCTTCCCCCTGCACTGAAAGGGAAAATGCTTGTGATGAAGTAGACGGGGGCTGCAGGGAAGCCGCACAGAGAGGTCCTGTGAGGCGCTCTGTGTTCCTCGTCCCGGGGGTTGAAAGAAAGTCCTCATGGATAGCCGTTTTCTTGGAAACGTCAGCAAAGGGATTTATACAGTTCTGACCAGCTGAACGTTTTTCAGCCACAACCTCTTTGACACATGTGGCTCTCCTCTTTCACCTTCTGCTCCTCTGATCCTTGCAGCGGCCTTAATCTCCATCATCTGCTGCCTTGGTTTGGCATGGCACCAAACAACTGGCATCCTGTTGGCCGGCGTCATGTAACTTTACCCCCCCCACACACACACACGGTTACTCGTTTTACCCCGAATGCTCATGTAGCTTAGCCATCACGCAAAGTTGCAGTACAGGTGCTAATTGGACTTATCAAAGGGGGCCGATAAGAGATCACGCAGAGATAAAGACCACAACCGCTGCCTCGGTGCAGGAGCAAACGGATGAGGTTCGGTCACGTGGGCGATGAGCGCTGAGCGGTGGTGTTTCTTAGCCTTCTGTGCTCGTCTTCCAAAGCGGTGAAGGCGCTATAGCGTTTGCGGTAAAGGTGGTCGTCCATCAGGAATTATTATTTCTATTCTGAACTCTTGAAACATGCATTAGTGCAAAAGCCTCTATTTGTTTTTGCCAACACTGCTGGATGTCTTGTTATCAGTGGCAGTAGTGACCAGCTTAGCTGGATTTTAATGCTACACTAATGAGATTAATCAGAGTGGAACACGGTGGATTTGGTTCTGTATACAGCTCGGCCCTCCCTCTCTCACTGGACTCTCAGAGCCGCTGATATTTAAACCTGGAGCAATGCCTCTTGCAAACAAATCCAAGATGAGCAACAAGTACATAGCCACATCCTTCCTGCGGTTTGGAACAACAGTCATAACCTCTTTTTTTCTTTCCCTTCTCTTTTGAACACTGAGTCAGTGTTCAAAAACATGCTATGAAACCCAGTTAAGTTACATTTGCATTTATAAACTGTTTTCTGGAGAAAGAATGAAGACTTTCCTGCTCATATTGATGCAGTTCTCCTTTTTGTCCACCGGGGGGACGGTGTGAAGTTACTACAGTCATGACTGATGTCCAATTCAGTTAGTTGTGATCAAGGGGCCACAGGGTTGGACTGTACCATTTGTTTTCTCATTTTAAAACAGAGATTCACTGGCTTGATTTACTAACTACACAGTTGAAGGTTTAGAGAAGAAGAGGAGGAGGAGGAGGAGGAGGAGGAGGAGGATCGTGTGGCAGGTGGTTTCGGGAGCACACTGAGATGCTACCGGTTGTCTCTGTTGCGTGACTGCTCAAGGGTGGAGCAAAGTGAACAGTATGTACCTATGCACTTTATGCAAATACACCGCTAGGCTGTGTGTGTGTGTGTGTGTGTGTGTGTGTGTGTGTGTGTGTGTGTGTGTGTGTGTGTGTGTGTGTGTGTGTGTGTGTGTGTGAGTAAATAAAAAGCGACATTAGACAGAGAATCACTTCAGCCAGTTTCCCTTATTCATCATATTCCATGAGGTTCAGCTGCGATGCGCTTATGGGCACAATGAAGTACGTGACCCGAGATGACTCCATGTGCTATTTCTATTTTATGCACTTTGACATCGACTAATTACATTTTATTTCCCATTTAAATTTTGTATGGAATTTAGTTTTGTCTGTCTGGAGGATGCAAATGTCCACTTGTGAAAATACACGTTTCACAAGGATGACATGTATATATATTTGGATATGAAAATAAATATTGCAAAACTCACAACCCCCCAGTGGCTGAGATCCATTTCGAGGGGTTCAAATTCAAACGGTCATAAACTTTCTTGCAGTTGAACTATAAAAACTGATTATTAATGGACAAACATGTGTCCATTACTAGTGTGTAGTGATGCAGCTACAAACAAATATATAATAAAATTAAAAAATCCAAATCATCAGTTCATAGCCTACGGTCTTTGCCCCATGTTTTTTTGTGTAATTTTCATTTTAGGTCAGGGTATCTTTATTCTCAGCGTTTCTAGGCAGATGCCCAAGCGAGTAGGATCATGTGTGTGTATGTGTGTGTGTGTGTGTGTGTGTGTGTGTGTGTGTTTGTTGTGAGTTGTGTGTTGTGTGTTGACAGTCAGCAGGCTGCAGTTCCCATCTCTTCCATGCTCGGTCTCTGTAATTGCTGAGCTTGTTAAATATTTACCCTCAGGATTAACTATCCCTCCTCCTTTGTCTTTCTGCCCGATTGCCTTTAATTCTCCTCCAGTCTGTTTTGTGCGATTGTGTTTCATTGCTTTTTGTCTCATTATGTGAAACTCAAATTTAGCTTTGTTTCGTATATTTAATCAGGTTGCGGCCGTACTTTCAGAAGGGATCAGGTAACTAATGGCAAAATATTTCCTCTTTAATTAATTTGTATTATTGCTGAGGAGCTGTTTATTTTTGTCTTCCAGTGGCATAAAAGCAATCATGATATCTTGTAAAATATCTGATTTGAGTTCAGTGTGTCAAGGAAATGGGACGTGCACCTTTACTCTTTATTCCTTTCCTTTCCTCTTCCTGTGTTCCTGCACTAATATGAATTGAAAGAGGCTCCACCAGAGAGAGCAGAAGTCAACGGGGCTTGTGATGAGAATCAGATGGGAGTTCCAAGGCAGAGGACCTGGAGACCGCATAATAAAGGACAGACCTCTTCCCTAACGTTCCGCCTGACGTGTATTCATTGCACTGCTCTCGGCAGTAATATTCGCTGCTGGCATGATATGTATCTCATGGGGTCCAACGCGGTGTTGATGTTCCCTTTTGTTGGTTTCGAGTGTGTATTGTGGTCACATCCTCGGCTGCTGTGTCTCTGATAAAGCAGAACACTCTCCAACAAGAAATCTTTGAGCAAAGTAAACTGTTAAGCTTGTGAGCTTGTGACCAGATGATCAGCAGTTCATGTCTCCAGAATAGCTGGATCAGTTTCAGTTGATTGTTTTTGGAAGAGATCATGGGTTTGCATTGACATTTAACCCGGTGCAACGGGTTGTGTGTGTGAGAACGTTGGGCGTGTGCATCGTTACTCGGCACGGTGGATATTTTTGACTGTGTGCGATGAGGTGTGATAGATTTTCATTTTGACGGCGTCTGTCACCATCGCAGCTCTTGACCCACTGATATCTGATCGCAGTGATCAGTATGTCTGGTATATAATATATATATATATATATATATATATATATATATATATATATATATATATATATATATATATATAATCCTTTGGTATATTTCCTGTACTATAGCTAAACTCCATCATTGTATCCATTGCAAAATAATACATAAACCCCCCCAAAAAACACAACTTTACCCTTCTTCATTTACACTCCCGCCTGCATAGTTTATGCATAGTTTTCTGTATTATCTCAAAATAGACCTACACACTGACCTCAGCGAGACATCAACCACCTGGAAACCATCTGTATGACTTCGGTGCTGTATTGCTTCGCTCTCAGTAAATGATCCGCCCTGAAAATCATTACTGTCTCGCAACATCACAACTACCCCTGAGGGTGTAAATGTATCCACATCGCAGCAAAGTGTATTCGTAAGTTTGTGTGTGTGTGTGTGTGAGTCTGGTAGCCCACGATTAAAGCCCCACCTTCCGTTTGGTAACTTGGCGTGCCGATCGCTTCGCTGCCACGCAGAATCCACACAACGGTGTTTTGGACCGGCGCTCTGCATCTGCGTTGCCCTCGTCTCCGAACGTGCGGCAGCCAGTTTCGGTACGCGTGTTGTCTGCCTCTAAATGCTGGGTGAGCTTTAATAAAAGAGGAAGAGAAAGGCCACAGAGCCCGCAGACTCACGGCAGGCGTACGCCACTTGTGACGTCGGCCAGCAGACAGGAGACGGGTTTTGTAACAAACCCCGCCGTCGCGCAATAGAGGAAGGAGGGCGAAGCAATTCAGTCTGGATCCATCTTCTGGTTTTAAGAGAATAACCGGACAATCTGTGTTAATCCTCTTCATGTCCAATCTGTGTCAAATCCAGTCGATACGCGGGCACATCATTCCCAAAAAGGGAAGTGCTGCAGCGTGATCGCTGTTTCTGACTGCAGTCTTTGCTCAGGGGGTGAAATGTGTATCAGGTCACATTATAGACGGACTTTGTGTTTACTAAACTCTCAGTGACCCCACACATTTTCCTTCCTCAAACCCAAAGGCAGACAAGACTGTCGGGCAGAGGCCATGACGAATCAGTGAGCTGCACGGACTAGAAATGAAGTGAAAAGGTTCAGCATTAGAAAGGTCAAGATGTGGTCAATTCGCTGTTGTTTTGAGTTTCTGAAACAAGATGTCCCGCTCTTGAAACTTCTGCTGAATCGTGGACTGCTGCCCATGGTTGTTTCGCGTTGCAAAATGTTGCCGGGAGATTGTATCGGCAGCTTGTTCGGCTTCTCTTAGCCTCCTTTAGTCTGTTCCAGTGCAGATCTGTGCCTGTTGGTGCACCAAACTCAAGCTTGAGACAAACACTGCAGTTAAAACACACTTTTGAGAATATGATGATTCACTTTCTCCCTGAGATTTAGATGAGGAGATCGATGCCACATATCATATCAAGCTTTGTCCGGCAGCCACTTAGCTTAGTTTAGTTTAGCACAAAGATGCATTTACACCTAAGTTTTCGTACGGATAAACAAACAACATAACATGATAATTAGTGAGCTTTGGCAGTGCTAGTAGGCAGAGTTCGTTACTTTTGGACACGGTCAGGCTAGCGGTCTTTACTCTAAACCAAGATACTAAGATAAAAAAAGTAAATGTCTGTAGACACTTGTTTACTGACCATCTCCTGAGAATCCAAATAACTTAACTCGCTAGCGGCCTGTTCGGTTGACCTGTAACACTATATCATGCGCTCCCAGGTTGCGACTATGCACCGAGCGCACAGCTCATTAACCCATTTGTTGCATCTGTCCATACCTTTTTGGAAGTGAACACTCAAACTCGCCAAAGGTCAAAGCCATTGACCTTTTCATTCTCCCCCGTTGTTTGACCCAATCACACCCTTATGGAGGGATTAGGAGGTAGAAATCACCAGGAATCAGTGAGACTTCTCGGGTAATTTGTCTCAACCTGACGAGCTGTGAATCGACGCTTACGTGCCGATTTCTCGGTGGCGTAGGGCGATTACACATTTGAGTCCTCCAGCACGCAATGCTTCAAAGCCTAAAGGATGCAAGGACTTCAACCCGTCAGCCCATCATATCAGTTAAATGTCATATGTCACAACAAGCCTGAAGACGAATACAAGTAGACTGGCCAGCGCTGTGCTGGTGTTGGTAGCACGGCATCTCCAGTTCACCCGGGGGGCTGGTACATTACAAGGCCTTTACACTGAGTAATGAAAAGGGGATGCCAAGTGGACAAAAGTGGCTTTCGTGATTATCCTATATATATATATATATATATATATATATATATATATATATATATATAACAGGTCACAGTCTACGATTTCTTTTGACAGTTAATTAGATCATTTAATAGCTTCTCATCCCGATTCACATCGCTAAACCCTGATAAGACCCTGTGATGTGTATTGATTAAGAGCATCCAGGGAGATAATAGAGCACTACATCCTAATCTGTTTGTGCGTGTATGCTGTTGAAGCAGAGACATTTGCTCTTATGTGTGATTGTCATCATCAAATTGGGCTCCAGATTCACCCTGTCACCCAATTTCTGTCCCCTGTGTTTCATTAATTATTTGTCGTTTTTCTCTGCGACCACGACTAACACTCCTGTGTCTCTCTCCTCCTCCTCCTCCTCCTCCTCCTCCTCCTCCTCCTCTTCCTCCTCCTCTTCCTCCTCCTCCCCGTGGGGTTCTGCTCTTCTGTTTGTTTCACTGACCTCTGTGAAAGAAAAAAAATCACCTCTCATCTCCATGCGCTCCATGAAGAGTGCGTGATCAGGCTAAATGCCAGTGCTCAGGCTTTTCTCCTTCCTCTTTCCTCCACATGCGATGTCTGTAATTCCGTGCTACGGGTTCTATATACAAGTGTAGACGTATGGCCGCTTAATACGTTTCCAGTGTAAATGGTAATGTCTTCTCACTGTTATGACTAACTTAATACCCGTGCTCAGCCTCTTATCATTCCTGTCCGTTACTTTGGCATGCTAAAACCCCGTTCATTTGTCGTGAATGTAACACAGAAATAGGTCTAGACAGTAAAGTAATATACTTACAGTGGTGAAAAATAACATTTAGATCCTATGCAACAGTTTAACTTATAATTTGGTCATTTTTATACTCGTGATTGGGTCAATATAGCAACATTGGGCTAACTTCCCCAAGGACCCATGGGTAGAACCATTGACAATGCTTTGTTTGAGTTATTATATAATAGTATTTTTTTTCAATTGGGATTATATACCCAAACTGAAATACAGTCGGCTCTATATAGTATGGTTGAGAACTGTTATAATCTACTCTCTCTCTTTTGCAATACATTTGAAACGGTTTTAAGATAAAATTTGAGCTTTTTATGTCTAAGACTGGGTCAAAACAGCCATTTTAGTTAAGGAAACTATTACAGATTTAGACCCAATGTGTAGATAAAACAACATTTTATTTTTTTGTGTATCATAGATACACGTGGTTCTGCTTGGTTGAGTTGTGTTTGTGGAAATAGAACAATTTCTAAAATAACATCAAGATCATCGTCATACATTTGCAATTAAAATGTGTTATTTCCTTTATTGCAGCTAACACACAGTCCCCACCCGCCCAATGGTTCCATGCTGAATTGCACATTAGTTGCATGTCGGCTCACTCTCCCACCCTCTTGCATGTATGTTTTCCCCCTCTACAATAATCAGTCACACAATAGCTGTTAACTAGCGCGACAGGCCAACCACGCTAATCCCTTGTATGTGTCGAGAACCATGAATGGAGAAGCCGCCTTATGCATTTAGGGTCCTCACAGCTAACTCATTAGTTGCTTGAATCAAAGGCATGACACTGGCTTTGTCCCTGCCTGGCCTCTCGTGCCACAGACACTGAACTCGCTTGAGTGGAGCTGGGCTCTGTTGTCCTGTGGGGCCAACAGAGCCCCCTGGGATCACAAAAGGCCATAAGTGAATTACTCAAATCAGTGCCGAGGGGAGGGGCCCCCCTCCACCCGTTAGACGCTAACTGTAACAGCTAGTGGCGGCCGTGCAGCAATGGGAGGTGTGTGTGTGTGTGTCTGTGTGTGTGCGAACACAGACGGGTAGAGTGTGTGTTTGAGTTTGAGTGAGTGTGAATAGACAGCCAGGACTCATGCAGAGTGAGCAAAAGCCTTTGTTGGCCCAACACTATTGTTGGAAGCTGTCTTGTGTAATTACTGCCACAGCTACCACCTAGCGCGTCGCTCTGCCCGAGCAAGGAAAGCTCCGAGGGGACGAGGAGGGAAGCAACAAGCGCACCGAAGCCCCCGGAGCTCCAGTTGATAATTATATTATGGAAGCACTTTAAGCATGCAGCGATGCTACAAACAAGCTGACAAATCCCAGCTGTTGTCTTGCACAGTTTATTATATCATGGCATTCAATTAGAAAAGCTAGTATATCGCACACTGTAGTTACTCCACAGTGGTTATGTTAGAGGCAAGACATTTCTTATCACAAACGTTTGCTCTGCTGTTGGTTTGCCGTGTAGCTCCACTAGTTTATTTGCAAGCACGCCACTCTAGCATGCTTAACCTCAACTACAGCCCTTTTGGCTTAGATTAACTAATTTCACATTGCCAATTTATAGTCATCCCCCACATAGCAAAGACTTTGTTGATCTCCATGCAAACATGCAATATGGCAAACAGATTCAGCACCGCCCAAAGCCACATTGTGAGTGCTTTGAGAGATTTGATAACTCACTAAGCCCCTTTTTTCTTTTTTTCCTTTGTTGTGGCATGTGAGCATTTCTGCTCAGAAGCAGCTTCCTGAGGAAGAAAAAAACCCGTTTTGCGACTGTTTATTGTGAGATCACTGAATTTGAAAAGTGAATCAATTTTGCGGCAATGCTGGAATGCGTACTATGACCAAAGAAAAAGCCTTACATGTGGCCTCAATTGGAATTACAATTGCACAAGTAACCGAATCAATAGTAGAATCCAAGAATCAGATTTTGTTATTGTCAAGCTTGTCAGTGTTCCTCTGTGGTCCCGTTCGCATGCTTCAAAGACGCTCCACAATGAACTGATTGATGACACGGCATGGATTCTCTCCCCCGTTGCCTCCGAGTGAGCACCAAAGGCCTATTAGCGACAGCACAACCAATTTAACATGGCCACCCGCATAAAAAGCTCACTGGTGTCAGTAATGCGATCTGTTGATGGCTAAACCGAGCGGATGGAGAGTCCATTCACAGTGGCTGATGAATGTACTCAGAGACACCGCGGCTCTGGCACGATGCTGATCAACGTCTCACACAGGGGACGGACCGTGACCCAGCAGGGCATTGGTGCGGAGGGGGGAGAAATCGTAGGAAACTGCATCAACAAACTCAGTCAAAGTTTTGCAGTCTGTGTCACATCTGTCGCTACCATTGATGAAATCATCTGAACGCATCACCATCCTGGACTGTGACACTATCACCTTAGCCGCAAAAAAAAGGGTTCAATCCTTAAGACGATGGCATAAGCCTGCATACATACAGTGTAGTTGAATGATGGAATTAATGCAAAACGACTTGAAGCATAAGCCTTTTATAAGCAGATTTACCAATAGTGTTTGTTCTCTGTGGCACGACTTCCACAAGTAGCACATGTCACCAGGTTGTTGTCCGTACGCTGTACTGTACCCCGGACCGTTTGTTTTGTCTGTCACCTCCATTTATCTTAATTGAAGCATGCTTCAGTGTGCAACGGTGGCCCGGTCCCTGCTGTTGTTCCCTAATGTAAATCGATATGTTTCCATGCGGTTGGAAAGATCACTAACCAAAGGTGGCATCTGACCCGATGCAGCTCTATACGCTAACTACCATCAGCCAGATGAGGTCCCCTTTCATCAGTATCTGATATGGGGAAAACAGGAGCACGTAACTCGCCCGAGTAAAAATAGTCCTTCAGATCATGTCATATGAAGTTAGGGTCACTTGGAGAAGCTTCGGTGGGGAAGAGCTTCTTTTTCAATCTCGGACAGAGTGCGTTGTAAATCCACCATCCAAATGTAACGGACACTAAAGCAAAGACATATTGCTGTGCATGCTGCACAGTGCAAGTATTTCAGTGAGAAAGGGCCACAGTAAGGACTATTTGAAGATAGCGAATGTGATGCAGGAGGATGTTTAAAAGGGTGTGTGTGTGTTTTTTGTTTTGTTTTATTGGCTGGCAGGCCTCCGCTGTACCCAGAGCAGATTGAACTCTGTGTGAACTCCTGCTCTCTGCTAAATTATGATCGAATGAGTGAGCCTGACAAAATATTTTTAGGGTGGAGTGAGACGCAAGCAGAGGATCCAGCTAGAGGAAGAGCGGGTAAAGACATTCTCATCACACATGCACACACATCCACTTTTACTTGGGCGCCTGCAAAGAAAGACAAGGTGAAGGCAAACATCAGTTAGCGGCAGCGGGATGGTCTCTGACTTGACAGCGTCCAGGCACATTGTTAAAGAGGGACAGCTCTGCAGGGGCAAATGTCTCACCCAGGCAGCCAGGTATCCAGTGAGTCAGGATGGCCAGGGTGTGTGTGTGTGTGTGTGTGTGTGTGTGTGTGTAGGGCGATGACTGAGAGAGGGAGAGACAGAGAGAGGCGGTTGCGTGACTTGTACTGGGCTCAGCCCTCCTGCCCCCCAGGCGATATTTGTTAGCCAGGAGAAATAAAGGGTATATCTTAAGTGTTCAACAGTAAACAGAGACGCGAAGAGGCCCGAATGCACCCTGGGACTCATGCATTTGAGATTTGTGCAAGCTGTGTGCATGTGTGCATGTGTGCACTGCAAATCAACAATCAAATAAATGATGGGCAGGACAAGGGATTTCATCTTGGATCCGATCATTTATCAACCTCACTTGAAATTTCAACACATTGTTTATGCCAATGAGGAAAACTCCAGTGGGAATGGATGATTTATCATAACCCCAGATGTGTATATAAATACACACTCAAACGTACACTGTTGACTCAAGAATCTCATTTTTAGAAGCGTTTCCTTTATTTATAAATGTATGTTATAAATTGTTAATTCTACAGGAATATTGGAAACCAGCTAAATATTCCTGCTAAAAACCATTGTGTGGTCAAATTAAATGCAAGTTGTTCCTGCTGCAGCCCTAATTGAATCTCTCTCTCTCTCTCACACACACACACACACACACACACACACACACACACACACACACACACAATCACTTTCAAAGGCTGTTTTGGTCTTACATATTTGTTGGTGCAAAGCAGTTGGTAGGCTTTAATTAGTGTTTCATTTCTACAGTTTCATCTCTGACTCTTCCAATGACAGTTTGTGACCTCATTCGAAGCGGAGCCAAAGGCGCCGAGCCTCCGGACCTTTCAGGGACGAGCACAGCGCTGATCTAATGACTTATTCATCGGGCGCAATGACACGACCCCTTAAAGATGGTACACGACAGGGAGCAAAGGGATCAAGTAGGATCATCATATAAGGTGCAGGAGCTCGCCGGGGCTAATGCAGCAAGACAAGTGAGGCCTGAGTTATGGGTGTCGTGGTGTTTGTCGAATTCCGATTTAAAGTAGACTTAGAGGCGTCATCGCGGGTATTTGCAACAAAAGAAGGAAGAACGAGAAGGAGGGAGAGAGAGAAAGAAAGAAAGAAAGAGGTGGTGGCGAGAAGTGTCAGACTCTGTTTCTGTCCCTGAGGATCGTGTTTAAATTGGCATGTTGCACAGTAAGGGCTGGAGACTGAATTTAAACAGCTGCCGGCTTCACCCGCAGGAACACACACACACACACACACACACACACACACACACACACACACACACACACACACACACACTCACACTCACACTCTGAGGCCCTCCCCATCTCTAAGGTTGCGTGCGGAGCTGGGAAATTCTCCATGCTAATGTGCCAGGGTTTGTTTTCATCATCAAATTGCAAATGTTTTAAATATGCATCGTACACGCAAACACACACACACACACACACACACACACACACACACACACACACACACACACACACACACACACACATACATTTATCCAGTCAGAGCATTGCCAGTCTAATCCCTGTTTTCATACAGTGTCATGTGTCAAATGAAGAGATGGAAGTGGCTTCCACCCACGTTTATTTTTCATAAACCACTCCCATCATTTTTCAATCCTTTTTTATTTCCTAAGCAGTATTTCTTGACCGGTAATGGATCTCAATGCTTTCCATGGCCGTGTTTCCAGATTAACACATGAAAGAGCTTTTCACACCGCAGGATAACAATTAGCTCGAGAGCAGGGCGGTTAAAGAGGGAACTGAGTCTTGGCTTGTTTATACAATGACTATACAGCCTGAATTATAAAGCGTTCACATCTTTAGCCCTTGAACTTCAAGTTACCACTTTCAGCAGTTAGAATTTTATTGTTTCTTATACGTCTTTATTTACTCAAAACAAAACAAAAATCTGAATAAAGGGATGAAATATTTTAAATGCACTTTCACCTGTTTGAAAAGCTTTGAAAAGCAGATGTATATATATATATATATATATATATATATATATATATATATATATATATATATATATATTATATAGTACCGCAACCACCACTTACTTGACAAAACCGAAAACTCTCAGAATAAAGTTTGTTATTCTGTTTGTTTTTATCCGGATGATTTGACGAATTAAATGTGATAGAATTGTCATTCTGAAGTCTAACCCAGTTTCTTACCGTCAAAACTTAGCCAGGCCCGGCAAACATTGTGACATGTTGATATGACAGCCTCCACCGACGTTCAAAGAATGTGTAAATATAGCTCCAAAATCAAATCTGAGTCACATCCACTCGTCGTCCATAGCTGCCACCTGCATCATTTTGTGAAACCAGGACTTCCATAATTGTCTGATATAAATTCAAAAAAGCTGTTTTCACTGTTGCTACTGTATACCATCATATTGTTGGTTTGCTTGGGATGATGTTGAACTTTTCTACCTCTTGCTTACTTACCCGCCTGTCAAATGTTTGCTGGGAGGCCTTATTTGATTTTTTTCTGGGGGGAAAACAGCAAATCTCATCTTGAAGATATGGATAACCTAGTTTAGAGTGAAGGAGTGGGTAATCCGTGTTTGCCCAACATTGGGAGCAAAGTCAGTGGAGCGTTATTGCTTCAAAAGTTATATTAGTGCGTTGCTTATTACTATATTGGAGTCATGGAAGCCCTCACCTCTCTGAACTCCATTAAAAGGAGCATTTCCTTGTTTTTCCTCTTCAGTAACCTCCCCAGGTCACACGGCATGTCGTCCAATGTTCTTGTCATTCTTTAGCTCAAGACATGAAAGTTAGAAGAAGTGTGAAAGCACTTCTGCCCACTTAATGTTCTCTGCGGTAAATGGAGATAATGATAGCGTTTGGATAAATCCACTTCAGTCTCTCTATGATGGTGGGGGGTAACAAAAAGCATCTTTTTTTAAACTGGAAGTGAAGCAGTGATTTGTCCTGCCATGGGTAATATGAGGGTAAACAACAGATTGCCGGAGACTCCTTCCTTGTGACTCATGAGCAACAAGTTCTCAGAAAGTAGAGAGAGAGACAGGCTTGGGAAGGAGTAGGGTGGGGGGAGACCATAATAACATCATTGTGGCTGTTTGAAGTCGCATCAGGCCTATTTCCCAGTTACAGTAAGTACAGGCTGTCTGCATGTCTACTGGCCTCTCGCCACTCAAAGGCCACATTCATGGAGGCGCTGCCGCCCTCACAGAGGGCAATTGGATCCACCGGATACCCTTCCCTTCTCACGCAATGTTGTGTAAAGCCGGGGAAAATGACCTCAATATGTTCTAAACGAGTTAAGGATGAAGATGCCACACCCGCTCACATGTCTCGGGCATGATAATGCGGTGCAAGTTTTATAAATATCCCCTCTCATGCACACAGACAGGAGCAGCAAATGCGGATTGTCCTGCGTCTGTCAATGGTTTCTCGCCCGATCAGAGGGTGCATGCCGTTGGATCTCTTTTAAAAGAAACAGATCATCCACCATCTGTTCATATTTTAATCCTTTGTCTTTCGTGTCGGCTTAAACAAAGGAGACTAACTACAGGAAAATGGAAAAGTTACAAACCCAACAAGGCATTCCCTCTTAGTGAGTTTAAACTGACAATATTGAATAATGGAATAGATTGCACTCCAGAGCAGCAGTAGTTATTTAATTCCAATGAAATCATTGGGGCTTCTTTTATCATACATCATACATTTTCTTGACGTATCACTTTCATTGTCGTTTTATTCCTACGTCAAGCTGTCTGTTTTTCTTTTCTTTTCTTTGTGATCTCCCAGCTTGTTAATCTTCCGTTTAATCCTTCCTCTCTTGTGGTGCCACCCCTTCTTTGCCTGGAGGCCTGCACAACCTCAACCTGCCTGCCTACTGGTGCGGCTTTGGCAGGCCTCCCGCACTCACTCACTTTTCATTGTTTTTCGCCTTTGTAACTGAGGCCAAAGATTCTTTGCTTTTCGTCGCTCCACTTCCCTCACCTGTCCCTTTACCATGACCCTCAGGTCTGTGTGAATGAGTGTTTGCATCTCCTGAATCAGAAGACTTTTGCAATGAGGTCAACATGTCACGAGAGACGACACCATGAATGATTTTAACACAGGCCCGTGTTCGAGAGAGGTGGATGGGGGTTGCAAAAAGGCAGAAGGGAGGCATAAAATAAAAGGAGAGAAACCCTATTGCATAATTCATTGGGCCATCACAATACCAATTCTCCATCCATCCATCCTTGGACAAGCATCTTTGTTAAAATGTCAGATGGGCCAATTCATGTAGAAAACCCTCAGACTTGACCTAATTGGCAGGGCCATATTATCGTTGATGAGGCTGAGGCTGCTGTGCTAGACAATTAACTATGATTCATTCAGATTTTCCGGAAAAAAGTCCTTTTGTTGGATGATTGAATATCGTTGGTTCTTGTCTTTTCATCTACTAGTCAGACAAGCAGGTTCCTTTTCAACATTCTTAGAAATTAGCAAAAGGACGGAAGATTATGGAGATTAGACCCTGTCTGTACGGCTAATAGATTCCCATGTTTTCAGTCAGCAGCTGGATGGATAGCAGAGTCAAAACACCTGCCAAAAGCCTTCAGGCCTGAGCCTTTACTCTTGGCAGGCCTCTCCTCCCTGCTACTTCAAGTCCTTCTCCTTCTCATGCAACCTCTCCCGGGCCAAATTCTCAGTCAATTTCCAGGCCATATTGAGGCTGTTTCGCAGCCACCCCTCCCCTGCTGGTGATGTCATGACAAAAAACACAAACCGAGATTTGATGAGCTGGAAAATCTCATTTCAGCTTGTGAGGAATTATTGTCCACTCTGTGTATCCCAAGCGTCAAAACGTCCACTTTGGTTATGCGGCCAGAGTGCAGGTAATAATATGTGAAACCAGCTCGGTTCGCGTGCGCTCCAACATATTTGCAGTACATTCATGCATTCTCGCTGTTCGGGAACGATGCTCTTGTGCTTCGAATGAACACTGAGCCTTTAAGACAAAGCTTTGTCAACTACATGCGTCGTGCAGGAACAGAACGCTTAACAGGCTTAGCAACAGTAACTAAGGGGGCCGGGCAGCAGAATAATAGATTAAAAGTCTTTCGCTGTCCATTTGTGTCGTCCTAATCACCCCAACATATGTTCAAGTGATGAGGAAGGCTGGCTGCAAATGTCAAGAAGCCCCAGGTAGCAAAATATGCTGAATGTATGAACAAATTCATGGCATACTTGAAATAACTTTGCAGTTTGGCGGAGCTGGAGAAAAACAAAACTGAGCAATATATTTGATTAAATCACAAAAGGGTGTCCTGAAACCAAGTAGGAGAACTTTAAGTATATAAAAAAAGGATGCAATGTTATTTTTGTGCACATCTTTTCAACATCTCTGTTCGTTAATATTGGTATCAGTTCTCAGGCACATCCTTCTTCCAACAAACCAGACCTTTGTCGGGATCCCCAAGTATTTTAGAGGGCCGGCAATGTGAATGATCCCTTTGTTTCACCGTCTTCACTGAACCCGTTCCAATCACTGGCACTTTTTCTCCCTGCCCGCCGTCTTTGGTTCGCTGTCATCCCCAGTTACTGTATATTCCTCCCTGGGCTATCCTGGTGGTAGAAAGGTGATGAGAGGATAGAGAGGTGTTGGGGAGAGGCAACGAGACAGAAGCAGGAGGACGGAGAGGAGAAGACGGACAGGTGGACAGACCCGGTCAGGACGATGTGAGCTTCCATCTCATCGCTGCAGACAGACATCTTTCACGTAGAGAGAAATGATCGCTGAGGAATTGACTCTCACCTGCACGAGCAACTGGCATCATTAAGTCACATGTGGTTAAAGGAAGAATGCACCAACCACAGAAAAGAGACCGTTCTTATGAATCCCTTTAAGCAGAGTGTTGCATGAGTATATCACCACCGCAATTAATTCCCTGTTTACGTTTTTCTGCCCCGTAAACACACTGTTAAAATGTGGCATTTTCCAAAAGTCGGATGTTTAATCTGGAAATCAGCAACAGCCCGTGTTGCATTGCCACTCCGCAGCCACAGGTTGCATGTGCGTTGCCAGCAGCGGAGGAATGCTTTGAGCGGCGAGAGCCAAAAATAGACATGCTGACCCTTTAAAAGCGGAGTCTGTAACATGTTGTGGCTGCCGAGAGAGAGAGAGAGAGACGCACACTGTCTCTTTAAGACGGCCTTTTGTATAGTGTAGTATTACTGTAGTAGTGTGTGTGTGTGTGTGTGTGCACATGTGTACATTTACTATGTGTGTGTGCATGTAAAGCTGACTGAGCAGGCGAAGGGTTGCGTGACTACAGCAGACGAGGCTGTGACCTCAGAAAAGTGGTTATGAAAACGATCTGTCAAAGCGAGCAGAGAGAGAGAGAAAGAGAGAGAGAGAAAGAGAGAGAAAGAGAGGGAGAGAGAGAGAGAGAGAGAGAGACCAGCCCTGCAGAAATGAGTTAATTTACTTCCTATACACTATCACTAGAAGTCACACACACACACATTCATTAAGGCTTTCAATGCAATCGACTAAATCTCACACACTGTACTGTACGTATAAGAGAGCCACGAGGAAATGACACTAAAAGTCCGTCCACACGGGAGCAGATTGTCAAATTGTGCTCGGACAGAAGCAGGACAAAATGTGAAATACAAAAAAAAAAAAGGAGAGAAGGAGATGATATTTTTGTCACTGAGAGGGGAAAAACAGGAGAGAGGTGGAAAAGAAAGAAAAAGTCAGGTATCATATTCCCACTGTGGCAGCGGCACGCTCTGAATATCCAGGAGAGATTCCTGAGGTCGAGCACATGGAAACAATTGGAGGCTGACAGAAGATAGGAAAGACTCAAGAGCCCACTGTTGAAATACTTATCGATCGCTTGTATGTTTGCATATTTCTTCCTGAAATGAGAAAAACGTGGGGGGGACCGGTCGTCAACATTTTCATCCAAATGAATATACACGTAATTGCTTTAACTCACAGTCATTGTGAACCCATGTCAACTTCATTAAAGGTTCGGCTTTTATTTTTGACGTACTGTGTTTCATGTTTCTGGTGCAGTTGAAATAATTAGAGGAAGAACATCAGGTTAGTTATAATGTGATTGTGGTGAGACCAGTGGCTGCTTTTGCTCATTGCTTTGTGAGCAAGAGAGGTCGTAAACCTGTAATTGAAGAAAGACGCACGCTGGTCATATTCAGCAGATACTGTATATTTTGTGAACCAAGCTTTCAGGATAAATGAGGGGAAATATGCCTGAGAATGTGTAAATGTGACTCCAACATCATTTAGTACCTTGTAAATGATAAATACTGGAATTTATTAATACCTTCATTGGGGTAAAAGTAGGCGTTTGCTATCATAAATGTTTCTGAAGGTTTCCCCGTTTCCCCAGCTGTGTCTTGAAACAGAAAAAAATAACGAAGGGATAAAAGATGGATAAAAGTGGAAGGGGGGAAAAAAATGAAAGCGAGAAGGAGGGAGAAACATCGGTGTTCGGTGCCGATTGCGTGTGAACAGTAATGCTAGCCTTCAAAGAGCACAGTGGAGCACATTGTATCCATGCATGAGTCGCTCAACAGGGACAGCGGCATGACGGAGGGAGGGAGGGCATACCAGGACAAGGGCCGGGAGAGAGACGCAGGAAGAGGGAGAGAAGAAGGGTGAGCGAGTCTGTGTCATGACAATTGTGATCTTTGTTATGAGCTGGGGTTGCCAGCTCTCACGCTTTTGGCGTGAGATACTTGTTTTTACGCTCTGTCCCACACTCTGAAACTCCACATGTAAAAGCAAAGCTGGGCTGTGTAAGAACATGTATGTTTCCTATTTGGTAGCTTGCGGGGTTCCTCGTTAGTAAAAACACATAAATGCACACACACATATATAAATATATATCAAGTTAAAACCCTATCCCAGGATCTGTTCATGAACCCTTCTTACAATAGAAATTGCTTTATAATGAATACGTGAGTGAAGTGAAAAGTAGCTTAGCGCTCGTAAAATCCTGGGCGGCAGTATCTTTGCAATTAAAAAAGTAATAACTCACTATTTATCCATAGTCGCTACAGATTGTAATCATTCATTTGATCATACCTTTCATCGAAAGGTAAAGTGCTACAATTAAAACAATTAAAAAGCGAAGCAGACCGCAGGTGTTGACACACGTTAAACCCCAATATGACTTCGAGGCGCAGTGTGAATTAAAAAGCATTTCAGTGCTCCGAACAAAAATGAATCCTTCCTGAACTAAAAGGTTTCGAGGCCTCTTTTGAAGGACACAACAGTCCGTAGCGCTCGTAGATGGTGGGGAAGTGCATTCCAAAGATGGGGGGTCGTCGAGCTGAAGGCCCAATCTGCTACGAGGATTAGTCATGGGGGCGCAAAGGGTCAAGGGGTCATCTGATTGGAGTCCGTGGAGTTGGGGAGATTTGGAGCGAGGAAGTTCTTTCAGGTGTGCCGCCGCGTTTTCATAAATACTGTGCATTGACGGCTTAGGGAAGAATTTTAAACTCCATCCTGACGAGGATCAGAGACATGCTACCTTCTTGCGTGTGCTTTAAGAGTTCGTACTGAAACCTTTTCAGAGAATCTTCCGTGTTTAAAAAGTTCTCAGTTGTTAAACTATACACGTAACCACTGTAACAGTTCTAAAACCACGTTTATCTCGTCTCAATAGGAGTCATCGCTGATGCATTTTCCAGACCAGTGAAGAACTTAAACTGTGTGTGTGTGTGTGTGTGTGTGTGTGTGTGTGTTTGTGTGTGTGTCGCTATCGTAATATCATTTCTCTGCACCAGCAGGGAAACAATATCACGCACGCATCTTGCACACACATATTGTCCTCCTCTCCAGGGTCAATATTTACAGTTCATCCTCTTCTGAAAAATCACTCTGTCACACTGCCTTACCATCTCCCCCACCCTTCCCTTCCCTTTCGATCTCTCTCTCCCTATCTCTCCACTGCCAGTCACTTTTACTATACGTCTCAATGGCTGAGCGTGATCAAGGCCAATTATGGTTTCTTTTTAGCGTGCAGGGCATCCTGTGGAACCAATACATTACAGGCAACTCGTGCCAATCCATCTCTCCCTCCATATGTGTTTCCTCCCCTCCATCTCACCATCCCTCGTGCTAGTACTACATGTAATTCATTCTCCACACAGCTGTTGCATACAGTTGGAATGTCGGTAAATGTGAATTTAATGGTGTGTCATTCGTTATGTACATATAGGCGTTTCTCTCTTGTCCTGAGGCATACTAGAGGATGTTCAGTTCCCCAACCGTGCTTTTCCAAAGAGGATTCTTGTGTTCCATATCTTGCACGGCAGAAGGTGGATCTGGTGACCAGACCTGATGGAGATGCACATTTTGTCCATTTTCTCCCCAGATTTTGCAGAAGAATACATTTGAAAGTCACATGCGACGAATTCTTTACAATTTAACTAATTTGGAACACCTGCATTTTGATGTCTGCACATGGGTCCAAAGCTATTAAACCATGTATCTGTTAAATTCAGCTATTTCTACTATATATTTGACCTAACTATTACACACATTTATCACTTTTATAATTATTTCGACCACTTATCCATTATATCCAGCTAACTATTTAAATAATGTATTACTTACTTTTCAGCAAACTATTACATTTGGCAAACAATTTCTCCATTTTCTCTAGCTTACTATTTCAACCATTTATTTACTATGTCTAGTTTTTTCTACCGTTTATTATTTTCATAACTGTTATGTCTATTTATTACTTTTAGCAAACTATTTCTACCATTTATTACATTTCACTAATTCTTTCAAATGTTTATTACTTTTAGATCACCACTTATCTGTTATATTTAGCTAACATTTCTGAACATTCATCCCTTACATCTATACAACAATTAAAATGTTTACATTTAGTTAACAATTTTAACCATGTATTACTTTTTGCTAACTATTTCTACTACTTATCTTTTACATTTATTTATTTATAACTATTTTGAACATTTGTCCATTAGGTCGAGCTAGCTATTTCTAAATGTTTTTACTATTATGCATACTATTTTTCTGAAGTTTGTAAAGACAGTTATTAAAACCTGGATTTTTTTCCTCCCAAGTTTTTAAAATGATATAAATAGAAACTTTCAAAGAATAAATATTTCACAAAAGGGAAGGAAGGATGAGAATACTGTATTTATAATTTCAGAGAAATGCTATTTTAAATCACAACAGTTAATTCTAAAATATGAATGTTTTATATATGTGTTTTCATGATGCAGTGATACATATCTTGCAGTATTACAAAGCCAAAAGGTAGTCTGGAGGTTCAAAAGAAAAACCCACTTTCTATCGCAGTGCGTCTGTTTCAGTTGAAGTGCGGGTGAAGCAGAGGGAGGAAGGAGGTGTCGACATACACCAGCACAATGGCATGATTTTCCTCTGCTCCTTCACAGGATGCTGTCTACATAAACAGACATGTGCAATACGCACACATAACCGAAGACAGAACAATGGATCCACACATGCTGCTTTCATTGGATTTACAACTGCTGAATCTTCTCGTAAAAAAAAAAAAAAAAAAATCCGATCACCTGTTGAATCAGTTCAATCAAATCCAGGATATGGGAACAAAAAGTGGAGGAGTCTTGGCTTTCCACAGTGTCTTCACACTTATTTTATCTCCAGTATCTGCTCCAATTTTTATTCTTCCTGTATTTTATAGCAATTTTAAAGTATTTCCATATGACTTTCGGTGGGTTTTACATTTTACTCGATAAATATGTATTTCAGGCCAGAAAGGTAGATAAACTCTCCATCAACCTTCCCTGCTCTGATTAGAACCAAACCTCACATCTTATTTCTTCTGTTTCCGTCTTCTGGGTAATTTAGTGTGATCATTCCTGCCAAATTCAAGAAGTACTGCCTATAAAACCTGAATTGCACAATTATACTGGCTTCCTAAGATTAGTATAATCAAATCACGAAAACACATTTTCACTATAAACAGCTTTTTGTGCCGGGTTCCCCATCTACCACCCAAATGCAGACTGACCTTTTAACAATGCTTGGTGCCTAAATAAAACGTGTTTTGACAAGTTATTGGTTAACAATTCCACAATTTGCCTATTTTTTGGGGGGGTCTGTGCATGATGAAAGATGAATTCAACAAAGACATTCTTGTCGCTGTGAAATACCACTGGTTAATGATGGTGAGGTGCGTTAGAGTGGTTAGAATGTCTGCTACACAACCTTCTGTCTGGCTTCCTGCCACTCCAGTGTGGTAACGATTACACGAAAATTACACATCATGCGGGACCTTAAAGAAGCCGTCACATGTTTCTTATCAACCGCTAAGTGCACGCTTTAGTTCAGTTGTCCTGGAACATGAACTCGTCATCAGGATTAGTGCCATTTCATTTTGTTACATTGTCATTTTCGGTTCCATTTCCAGTTCAAGGATCAATGGCTCTGACATTGCGTGTCCCTGCTGCGGTGGTAAGTCTATTTAAGGGCTCAACCTATGTCAGGAAAAACTCAGTGGCATGTTGCTACGCTAATAATGTCCGACCGCTTTCCCTGTGAGCTTCACAAGTGCTCCTTTGGGAATAAGAGAGAGGGGTTGAGACAGATTCAGAAAAAGAGGAAGGTAGTAGAGAGAGCAGAGCCGTAAGACTCTCCAGTGTATAAAACGACCTCGCTGCCGTTGCGTGCCATGGTTTGTTTTCAGAACTGGCCACATGTTTGAACATTACATAACTTCTCAGATGTGGTTTTGTAAATCACCAAGTATTTGGGACTATAGAGGTGTGTGTGCGTGTGCGTGTGCGTGCGTGTGTGTGTGTGTGTGTGTGTGTGTGTGTGTGTGTCTATAACAGCTTAAGCGTATTTATCTTCATGTAAATGTCCTTTATTATTAAAAGATTCTGCGTCATAATGCATGCAGGTCTCTGAACTGCTGATCACTATTGAAAATAGCAGGTTACCGACTAGTTGATGTCGGGAAAAGTCAATTTCCAGCCACAGTTAATCTCCCGTCTCTGCTCCTGTTCAGTCCACAGCTGCCTGGTTATGTCTCTCTGTCCTAACTGGCCCAATTAAAGACCAATTAAAGGGCCAGTGCATGAAAACAGGGAAGTCTTTGTAGTGCTGTTTGCACAGGTGGTGTGCATCACATGTTGTAATGGTGTCAGGTTTACGCATCAAGGCTGCACACATGGACACGCATTAGCCCGTATTGCACTGCACTCTTGTTTGCACATGCTAAAAAGAGGCTGGTTGCAAGCTGTACACAGCATCATTTATTTTCCCCTCATTTCCAATCAGTAGGTCTTCGACACTCACTGTGCAACGATCAGTCAAACAGTTCTGAGATGCTGCACTGTGGCTGTGAGCTGCAGAGCAAAGCAACCATAAGGTAGTACACAGTCCAGAGACGCCCTTCTTGGTCCTCCTTATCATTTCTCCTTGTCACTGTGTAGGTGAACATATAAGGGAGTTTGTCCACGAGATTATACATCCAAATTTCAAGGGTTATAATAATAATAATTCAAACTTTTATAGCGCTTTTCTAGGTACACAAAGACGCTTTACATTGGGGACAAGAGACCGAGACAAACGAAACAAAACAAAAATGGAAAGACAAAGCAAACAAATACAAATAAATAGAACATTTTTGGTAACAAACAAAAAAGAAAACTGGAGAAGCTGTGTGGGTCAGAGTGATACAGATCACCAGATTACAAGCTCTCTGGTTTGTAAACACAGCAACTTCACAACAGAGGGTCTTTTATTCTGAAGGGTTTCACATGATTCATTGACAAGCTGTTTCGTTAGCGCCAAATGACAGATGACGTCAGGACTCAATTGGGATCAGTAAAAATGCCATGTATCTTATCTGAAGCTCTTGTTCAGGCGTTATAGACCCGAGATCAGTCATAAAGTGTCTCCGAGGGCTGCATCAGTTGACCCATCCCAAAAATAAAAATGCTCAACCACAGTATTTCAGACATGACAGAAGAAATATGTTGACATTTAAAGGCTTGTTTCCAGAACAGCTGCCATGTTCGTTGAGATTTACAACCTGAGGCAAAGTCTAGTTAGGATCTTCCAGATTTGGGAGTGTGCTGGTGCTTGTGCTGAGACTTGCCTGACTCCCAAGAGCAAAGCACAATTTGCGAGCAACTGCCGACGAGTTGCTGATCAGTCCTGTCGCCCAGTAAAGCTGCAGCTTGTGGAGTTTCATTATCCCCCTGTTGAAAGATGGTCCTTTTATACAGTATAGGTCACCTTGATGCCAAATAATCCACCCATATAGCCGCTAACGGACCACTCAAATTTGAACAGTTTCCAAATTGAGAATCAACGCGTCACCTGTAAATATTGCAGCAATCCGAGGAGGATGCCGACTTTGTTTACGTTCACTTTCACAGTGTAATTATACTAATGTTCAAAATGAAAAGCGTTTCACTGAAAATAGTTTGGCGGTGGAGAGCCGACCATTTCTCCGCAATGACATGTTTTGGGCCCAGTCGACCATAATAAGCTGCACTCTCACCCGGCACCCTCCCTCGAACACACATCCACCACCACGACACGCACACAACAGTGCAACAGTTTTTTTCTTGGCAAGGCTCTGATCTAGTGGGGACTGACCACCCACACTGCAACAAAAACCACCCCGACATGTGAGACCCATCAGCCAAACCGGCTCTTTAACTTCAAAAAAACGCATTAGTCTCAAGGTGTTGCAGCCAGACATAGCGAGGATTTATCCGAAAGGTACATTGGATCGTTGCTTTCCTATTTACATGAGATAAGTATCATTCTGTGTTTCCACTAGTGCTGCCGCGAGCATACAGGAGATATGCATTTCCACTGACACACACACACTGGAGGGTAAACGGGGTTGAGGTTAACCAGATGAGGGTTGTTATGGAGATAAGAGGTCTCATTTGGTCACGGAAGGACCAGCTACGGATTTAATGGGGATGACAGGTGAATAAATGGTTGAAATCCATTAACCCTCCCACGACACCAGCTTAAGCCCTGCTCCTAACATTCCGCTGGCCTCAGTCAGGAGCTGTTGTCTACTGTGTGTGTGAGAGTGTATATATGTGTGTGTGTATGTATGTGTGTGGAGGCGTGGTTTAGCTCGGGAGTCCCACCCTGCTGCACGCGATGCCTGGGAATCCGTGCCGGTTGAGGATTTACTAAACACGCTTTAGGGAATCCCAGCTCTCTCCCTCCCACATAGGCGCGCGCATACACACACACACACACACACACACACACACACACACACACACACACACACACACACACACACACACACACACACCTTTAGGACATGGAGCTGACATAGTTAACACTGTTCAGGTGGAATCACTCATAAAAATGGCGTTTTCAAACACACACCACTTGGATACAAAGCGCTGATGCTGTGCAGTCACACACACGTAAACGCAACACTCGCGCTGCACACACTCCCCCCAACGCCTTCAGGATGCAGAGCTGTCATTCCTGACACTGATCAGATGAGATCACACACACACACACACACACACACACACACACACACACACACACACACACACACAAAGACCGTCAGTCCACAGCAATGCGTACTCAAATCTGCACCTGCGACGGCCAATCAGACGCAAGGGTTCTCCTCCTGTGCTTTTCGTGTCCCCTGTCTTTTATTCCGCTCCTCACAAAATAACTGCCGCTTATGACGCTGTGCCTGATTAAAAAAAAATGCACACTCGGCTCTTATGTAGAGTAAAAAAGAAAACCAAAACAAACACTCCATGAAAGAAGCCAGAAGCATAACAGTTTATGTTCCAGTTGGCAGCATATCAACCAGCTTGTTTGGCTTGGAGTCAAGAAAATATGAATTTGAGATACGGAAAGCCTGTATGGCATGTTAGCTATAGCAGTGTTTCCATCAAACTGCCAAGCTCCTTCAAGCAAATGTTTGACATACCAGAGGAAAATTTAGCAGGATATAAATCTAAATACATCGGCTTCCAGAACAGCAAAAAAGAAATGTCTTAATTGCCTGACAGGATCTTCTGTCTTTCATTCAAATCAGTTTGAAGGGTTGAGATTTTATTCTAATATCTGCAGTACAACCTTGAGCCACATGACGGAGCTTGAATGTCCACGTTGTTCTGATAATTATAATAATAATATAACAATAATAATACATATATATATGTATATATATATATAAGTATTATTTTAACATTAACATGTGTATATGTTTTCAATAAGACCCACAAAATACTAAGTTTTGATTCATCAATATATCTATTAAAAATGTCTGGTTTATTTATTCAAGATTACAAACGATGATGCGTAAACGGCAGTGAAGATGATCCGGAAGGTTCATTGACATTATGGACACGGCCTGTTGGGTTGTCACTTTCAAAAGATGGGTCCCCAGAAAAAAAGTTTACATTTCTTTACAAATTTAGATTTTTTTAATCAGCAGTGATTCGTCAACATTTTCCACCCAGAAATAGCCCTCACCTCATAGTCTCACCACTGTGTCTTTCTTTATTTCCCCAGTGATTCACCACAGGTGGTCGGGGGAGAATTTCTCGGTTATGGCATAATAATCCTAAATGCTTCGACAGGGAGAAGCAGTGACCGTCGAACACGGGGAAGAGAGGAAAGGAAAGTAGAGGCGATGTCAGCCGTGACTTTCCCCCTCAGTGTGAACGTGTTGAAATGAGGGAGGTGTTACAATATCCTTTGCATTTGTCAGAACCGTTTCTTCCTCAAATATACATGTACCTAAAATGGCACCATCGTATGGCAAATAAATACGCAAAACACCAGCTTTTTTCCTTTTGAGGATCAGTGTCTGTAGGCGACCTGAAAAACAAGTGCAAAATAAAGGCCACACAAATAGCTCAAAGTCCATGTAATTGTCATTTTTAAGTATGCTGTAATGATGAGGACTCAAAGCCTCCGAAGAGGCCTAAAGCATTGCAGATAGATCAATCCCAGACAGTGATGCTGGTGCAGGGGAATGGTGTTCATCATCTTGTTGGAAGCCGTAGAATAAATCACTCCTCAGTAATCTGGTGGCTGCAGTGTACTACCTGCAAGATAACTGTACAATTAACTGTACAATTAAGGTCAGAGCTGCTCCTCTCTATCTCTCATGTGTGAACCATCTGGCCCTGGTGTTGGGCCAGACTTTAATAGAAAACCCCGGGTCCGCTTCACTAAGACCCACTAAGTATCACAATGAAACTTGAGGCATGTTTGAGACACATCTGGATCTCTCTCTGACTCCACAGAACAGTGGAGCCAGGGAAGGATTTCTCCATCCTTCTAACACATACTTTTTCATGTTTTATTGTCCGGTGGGAAAAAAAATACTTTGAATCTCATTCTCTGTTCATTTTATGACAGTTCCCACCCCGGCCTCTCTTTATCTTTTCCTCCCTTTCTGCCTTTTTTTTTTTTTAGGTTAAAAAAAGATTCTATTCTTTTTTCTTTTCTTCTCCCACCTCTTCTTTGTTAGTCAGAGTTTGAGACAATCGCCTGGGAATCCATGCTTAACTTGCAACGCCACACAGAGCCACCCCTAAGTTCAAACTCACTGTCCTTCCATAAACAAGTTGATGACGACTATTAGTCCTCTCCCAAGCAGTTCGTTAAGTCATATGCGTGAGGAGCATCAATTGAAAGCGTTTTGGTCTGTGCAGAAGCACGCCAAGCTAAAGCGTGAAGCTGCCAGGCGCTATCCCTGTATCATCCTGACTCCAGCTGATTTAAGATCTTTCATTAAATTGCGGTTGATCTTTTAGGAAACAGTGGAAACCTTTTCAACATACTTTCACACCACTTAGCTCCTTTTCCACCGATGTTAAGCCTCCATCATCACATGCGCACAACCCCGCAGCAGATCTGGGCTCCGATCTGACGGTCTGCTCTGATTCCAAACTGCACAGCGCACTATAAAATTCAGTCTGAAACTAGATGTGGCTGTGCTCGAATGGACAGATTATAGCAGGCTATTTAAAGTGGAGAGGCCACGGTGGAAACAAAGCATGAATGACAAGACCACACACTGCCTTGAGAAGAGAATGGGAAAGCTCTGTCTGTGTGTGTGAGACAGATATCTCTGGTACAATATGCCTCGTACTCTCTGTGCAAACACCAGCATGCATGTGCAGGATTTGCCACTGATAATTTGGCGCAGGATGCTGAAACTTTTGTCATCTGGAGCTTTATTCCTCCAGAGACAATGATATCATCGGCCTCATTTAAACATCCCTGCTGTGAACGCGTTAGAGAGCTCCCCGCCTCAAGTTGCACTTGAGGCGCAACTCTCGTGTCCTCTCGGCTCGTCCTAACCACTTTGGACGGAGACGACGGGGTCTTAGCCTGCCCCTGAATGGCTCTGCGGCGCTGGTTGTAATCAGTGGTGTCAGAGCACTTCCTGTTGTACTAGAATGTGTGGATTGGGAGGGAAGACGGAGTTTGAGGGTGTCTCATGACCCTTAGCATCTTTGCGGTTAACCTATTTCTACTTAGCTTCCAAGAAATGCCCTGGTGTCAGGAACCGGCTCTGTTGTTCTCTGCACTCACCCCACTGGGTTCCACTCTGATTTTATGTCCCTGTAGCCATCCTCTCCTCTCCCCTCCTTTCTCCTCTCCTCTCCTCTCTCCTCCTTTCTCCTCCTCCTTTCTCATCTCCTCTCCTCTCCTCTTCCCTCCTTTCTCCTCTCCTCTCCTCTCTCCTCCTTTCTACTCCTCCTTTCTCATCTCCTCTCCTCTCCTCTTCCCTCCTTTCTCCTCTCCTCTCCTCTCTCCTCCTTTCTCCTCCTCCTTTCTCATCTCCTCTCCTCCTTTCTCCTCCTCCTTTCTCCTCTCTCCTCCTTTCTCCTCTTTCCTCCTTTCTCCTCTCCTCTCCTCCTTTCTCCTCACTTCTCCTCTCCTCCTCCTTTCTCCTCTCCTCTCCTCTCCTCTCCTCTCTCTTCCTTTCTCCTCCTCCTTTCTCATCTCCTCTCCTCCTTTCTCCTCTCTCCTCCTTTCTCCTCTCATCTCTGCTCCTTTCTCCTCTCCTCCTCCTTTCTCCTCTCCTCCTCTCCTGTCTTCTCCTCCTTTCTATTCTCCTTATTTCTCCTCACCTCCTTTCCTCCCCTCATCTCCTCTCCTCCTTTCTCCTTTCTCCTCCTCCCCTCCTCTCCTCCTTTCCTCCTTTCCTTCGTTCTCCTCCTCCCCTCCTCCTCCGCTCCTCTCCTCTCCTCATTTCTCCTCTCCTCAATGGAAAATACAGTCACAGTAATTAATAATTATAAGCTGTGGCAGGCAATAAAAAGAAGTTTGGAGTGGGGGAAAAAAAAAAAATGAAGAAACCGGTTTCTCTCTCTTCCCCCGTCCCTTTTGACATGTAAAGCGTGTAAACTTGGCAGGGCCAAATTGGTTGATTGCGGGCTACTGATGTGACCCATCTGGGGTTGAAACATTGTATTAGGTCTTCGCACGCTATTCCTCGCCACTCCCTCAGCTCACCCCCCTTCTGTCACATGAGGAACAGTTGCAGCAGTGTTGTCGGGTGAGGAGGATGTGGGTATTTGCTGTGTTTATTTTGTGCGTGTGTGTGTGTGCGCGCGCAGAGTGTGTGTAACGGGAGACTGGCCTCTCAAATGGACGGTGCAAACCCAGCAGCAGCTGTGTGTCCTGTTGAATTGTCCTTGAGCAAGACACCACATCGCTCACTGGCTAAATTGGATTTGTGTCCATGTTTTCACATTGCGCTAGTGTGTGTGTGTGTGCGTGTGCGTGTGTGTGTGTGTGTGCATTCTTAACTGTAAGTGGATCAGGATCTGGAGCGATGTGACAACTTCTCTCAACTGGAACAGTGCCGCAATTCTTGTCTCTCCTAACAGCATTAAGATGACGGGACACTCAAATAGTAATCCACCAAAATCACTCTTACTTTTGTATTACTTTAGAATCAATTCAAATGGTGTATTAATAATATGTAATTGTAAATTATCATGCAACTTCTGGCCATTGTTTCGTTTATTCAGCTGAAATGCGATCCCACCGGATTTCACAACAGAAAAGTTGAGGAAAAAAACAGAAACCGAGCCACAAATTACGAATTCCTTATGCAATAGAGGGGGAAGAGGAATGCCTCGCCTCGCGTGAGTCGGCCACAGTGACACAGCAGTGTTTTTGAGCTGCTCATATTTTCCCAAATCAGAGATATTACTGTTATTCCGGAGACATCCTGAAGCCATTGCAGAGGAATTTCTGCGGTCCCGCTCTTAAATCAGACTTCAGCTGCAAGCAGAACATACTGGAGGACAGGCCTGCATGCAGTGCAGTGCAGTGCCGCTCCACAAACACATGTTCTGCACTTCTACCTCAGACACATTTGGTTTGAGGTGTCTCCGTCGCGGATTCTCCGCCTGGAAATCCCATGCTGTGTTTATGGAGGGAAAAAATATTGTCGGCCTTCACAACACTTCAAATCGTCCATTTTATTTCATGTCCGGTGGAAACAAGACTCATAAAAGCTGCCGTCTCGCATCTCACTCAGTACAGCAGCTAGATGTGATTAGACGGAAATTGGATGATTTTTAGGAGGAAATCTGCTCATCAGAGAGAATAGAAGACATACAAAAAAAGAACATGTGAATAGATGTGTGGAAGTAGATGCCACTCTAATATAATAATCCGTATATAAAAGTATCTTATAACAAACAGCCTTGATTTTACTTTCATGTCGGGGCACTTGAGGTGGAAGAGACTTTCTTCGTATAAACAGAACTTTGAGGCTCAGATCTGCGGGAGCGGGCCCCGGTCCAGCGGTGTTGCCCACAGGTCTCAGCTGTAGGGCGAAGGGGAAGTTTATGTGCTGCCGGGCCCGAATGGTGGTTTACCGACACACGGTGTAAAGTGAGGTTCATTAGTGCGGAGGCGATAATTGCGCGGGTAGTTTGAGAAGCGTGCCGCGCGTTAGGGCCTGGTGTTCAGCATAAATGGAAGAATTTCTCCTTGAGCCTTTCTGAATCTTGTCTTTTTAGATCCTCGCGATCGTTAAACGGAATATTTTGCAGAGTATCCATTAGTCACGCCAGGACTCTGCTGTAACTGTTTTTGGTTTTGAAGAGCTGACGGGTACATGCACGCATGTTCCTGTTTGATTACATTTCTATCTCCAGCTTGAAAACAAATATCAGATGCACATGAGCTCATCTTGCATTTCGTCCATGGTTTTTGTAAGCAGCTGTCTTTATAAGTAACGTAAATCCTAACAAATTAAATTATAAAATAACTGGATGGTACCTACTATTGGCATGAATCAAATTAGCCGGCGAACCTTGCCCTGAAACTTTTTCCATATTTATGCCTCGGCATTGCGGCGTTGCTCTTCACCATCTGCAGCTTTCTACAAAGTTAAAATCCTGCAGCAATCGGACATTAAAAGAAGTAGGAACATTTAGGAGATATTTTCCTATAATGGTCTTAATGTTGTTTAAATGCTCGACCAGAATTTATTTCTGAAAAAAACTTTATTTTCCATGAAAATGGCCCAAAATCTAAAGTTATATATGTAAATTGGACTGACCCGTGCGTCCGACTTTGCTTCCGTGACAAGCAGAGTCCCATCTTTAAGCACATGGTGATGAGATCATCTCCGGGGTGAAACACACAAACAAATACTGTGTCATAAGCTCAAGCAGAACCTTTTCACACAACTAAGGACTCACGAAACCAGGCGAACCATCTTGATTAAAGGGGTATTCAGGCCTTCTGAAGAGACACATATAAAGACAAAATTGGGTCAAGCTGTGAGTCAAGCTTCAAAACGCTGAATCCTACATTTCCACGAGTAGAATTGCATCTTTTTTTAGACCTTTCTCAACGTCCATCCAAATCCACTCCTCCAGTTTGTAACGCAGGTTACTTTTTGTTAGAAAACCCCAGCTGAGAAACCCCCATGATGTCATCACTGTGACATCATGGGGGTTTTGTTCTCACACTATACAGAGCTTCTCCAGGAGTAGCTGTTTTACAGGTTGAGCAGTGGGTTGAATGTTCCCTCGAAAGGGCGTGTTGGGCTTCAGTCGGCAGCTCTGCGTGCAAAGTGAGAAAAATTGTCTTCCGATTTAGAGCGACAGCCTGTTTGAGGAGGGCAGACAAGTCGGTGTTTGTTTACCCTCAGAAAATCTTGTCAGTTGGTTGGGAATTAAACACAACATACATAAATACACTCGCAGCAACACGCCAACACCAGATGCCAGGAAGTACAGTGGCGACTGAGTGGCATCCACAGCAAAGCCCCGCCATGCGTGACTCTCTCCTGACTTTGCCTCTTTTAGCAAGCTTGCGTGATCCCACCATCAGTCCTCATCATACCCCCCCGCCTCCCTCCATATCCTGCCCTCAAACACACACAACCACACGTATATCGCCTGCTGCACAGGGGGTATATGTCCTCTCCCTCCCATGAGCCAAATGAAGTGATCGGAGCAAACACTGTTCGTATAAACAGGCTTGGATTAGTGTTGTGGTGACATGCAAGGGGCACAGATGGGAGAATGTGAAGTGGACAGTCACGATATGTCCAGACCCGATAAAGGATACCTCGTGGGCTCACCTCGGCTATTTTCAACTGTGCTCCCAGAGCTCACGTCTCCATTTTTTTGGAAAGCTGATGCTTTTGTTTACGCGAAGCTGCCAGTAGCTAACACCTTGTCCTTGTGCTTTTAAACACGGTATTAAAAGGCAATGTTAAACTCCAACGCTAGTTGAGGTTGAGTTGGTTGTAAATCTGTTTTCGCCTATTTTTTTTCTGAATCCTTAAAATTGTCTTCTCACGGGCAACATCGCGCGTGATGTTTTGACGCAAGCGCTGAGATGCCTCTGGGATGTTTCTGCGAGGTGTTAGGAGACGGATAATCAGATTACGGTTACGGTCAGCGTGTTGCTTAAAGAATTAGCTCCGTCAGAGGCCAAATTGTTGTGTGATATTGTTGGTGAGAGACGCAGGAGACGGGAAGATCAAATCAGGCTGAAACTGTACCAAAAATACTGTTTTGGGATTATTATTTTTTTACCAAAAAATATGCTTTTAAACTTAAATTGAGATGTGACTGTTTGTTTGTGGAGAGAGAGAAGGAGAGAAATATCATACATACTACACTATGCTATTGCTCTAGATTACCTGCCTCACAGATGGCCCTGGTCCACACACACACACACACATACACACACACACACACACACACACACACACACACACACACACACACACGGATACATACACCTCTGATAGTGTCGACTGACTGACAAGGTAAATGGCTTTCATGCATAAAGCATGGTCGGCATCATGGCTATCACTTGACCCCGGCCCACATTAACCGCCTCACATCAATCTAATTACACATCGGTGGGCCTTCCTGTGTGTTGGTCCACGGGTCCGTGTCGTTTCGGTGTGGGTTCACAGTCGTACTATATCTCAACACATCTTTTAACTTGTTGTTCCCCTTTGAAAGGAAACCACGTATCGCCAAATTGTGCGGTTTTGATTCGTGTCACGAAAGGATTACGTGCCGCTTTATGGGTTGAGAAACTTCTCCTTCCTCTCAGACAAAATGAAGCATTTAAAATCCCATTGGATTAGTTCACATGCATTGTCACACAGCTTAAAAAACAATGTTTCTTTTTTTCTAGGACAGTGACATTTTGCTCCCGCAGAGTTTCAGCGAAGTACCATAAAAGTACTTTTATACTCTTTTCTTTCCGCCCTGCTATTGGACTCCTCTCATTACTGCATTATGTCAGCCACTTTGTACTCACGTTTCCTCCACTAAAACGATGCCTCTCTTGAGTGCAAGCCCCGCAAATGAGCACAACTTGTTGCTGTCGTAAAAAAGTGCTCCGCGGTTAGCATTCGTTTAGCATTGCGTGCTGCAGCAGCATTAGCGTAGTTTCCCTCCCATATGGATTCAGCCCGAGGGACCATCTGTCCGTTATTATTTGCCTCAATGGGCCTAAACAGCACCATAATCTTTTTTAACAGATTACCTTCGTGTTATGGAGTGGCTGCATGGATGTTAAAAAAAATTAAAAATGCTAACAGGATCAAAAATGAAATCATAATAGGTGTGGCTCTTCAGAAAACCTGGTGAGTGTTTCGTTGTGACCGCAAAGCAAGCGATGATTGCTTTTGACTTGCCAGCAGGGAGGAGAATACAAATACAAGAGGGATAATCTGAGGCTTGTTGTGCTCCTTTCTCCCTGTTATTGTGAATAACGCCAGTGACACTAGTTGGCACGCAACGCAGGGAACCAGCGGCGCTGCAGACTGTAACCTTCGCTCTGCTCTCCGCCTTTCTTTTGCCCTCCTCCCCTCTCCTGCAGGAATGCAGACTGAAACACAGGGGTAGAGAACTAATAATTATTCCCTGAGTTGTTGTTCAGAATTCCCTTTTTCAGGATGAATAAGCAAAGGCACTAGTGCTTTTTTTTCGAATGAAAAACTCAGTGTAGGACAGACCGAGTGAAATGAGTGAGCTATATAATAAACCCTTTATGGTCGTTTATTCTGTACATTGGAAGCCAGCGACTTTGCTCCAGTCTAGATTTTGATGAAGTAGACTTTTTGGACCAAGGCCTGGACCTAAATAGCTCAATTTATGAGGAACCCCCCAAAAAATACTTCACTCTTTCCCCCTCTGCAATTCCAATCATATTTAACTAATTTAAAAACACTTTGAATCCGCCTTTCATGGCACATCTAATTCTGTGCTCCTTGTTTGTTTATGAAGCACGAGAGGTTTTCGTTTCAAATGCGTCGCTAATTAAACTCAAAATCAGCGAGATGGGCTTCACAGCAACCAGCAAAACGTTCACATAAACTTCATCGCGTTCATCTCGAGCCCTTGAGTCTCAGGCTGCTCGTGAAAACGGAGATTGTCTGCGAGCACGGAAATAGAAGGCTCGTGCTTTATTGTGGCCAGGTGGGGTTCCTGAATGCAAATTTTATTAACCGCCAGCTCCTTGAGAGAGCAACAAGCCACAGCCGTCCTCATCAAAACAGGAATCCAAGGAAAAGCTATTTATAGAGTAACCGCGTCAACACAAACACGCATGCAGGAGCTGGTGCTTCTTACAGTGATGCAGTGTGCATCTCAGATCTGCACACATGACACAGATATTCCATTATTTTGTCACATTTCTGCTTGAGAAATGTGTCAGTTATTTCTATCAATTTTACAGTTGGCCATCCAGAAGAAGAAAAAACAACAACGTACTTTACACCAAGGATCTAAAAATGAATGTGTTTCTCTTTTTGAGCTTCGGCTTGGTCGAAAGTGTGTCAACAGTTTTCCCACAAAAGTCCAAGTGTGCCACGGACACTGAGGTCCCCCAGAGGGAAATTCTTTATATCTCTATTTGAACGAGCCAATCAGAGGAAGTTTGTGATAAATATAGACTCATAGGGGAGTGGAGATCAGGCCTAACAATGGAGTTTCCCCCCCCCGACTCCCGCAGAATATACTTCCACCGCCTGTGTTTGTGTTCCGCAACTGCGAACTGTACATGTGATCGTACACGTGTGTTGTCATTGGGCCTCCAGGCAGAGTTACTGCTCGGATATGTGTGTGACTCAGGAGGGAGTCCGTATCCTGAGTTCACCCCCGCTGAGCAGACTGAAGGCCGGGGCCGACGTTTGTCCTGGTGGAACGTGTCAGATCCCTGGCAACGGCCGGGAAACTGTAGCGTCTTGTTGTCTTCAATTAGCAAATACGCTGTTGCGCTCATTTAGGTACGGTCAAATTAAAAAGCTTTTATAACTGGCTCATCTCACGCAAAACAGCCCGTGAGAGAGTGTGTGTGTGTGTGTGTGTGTGTGTAAGCTGGGAGCACATCGTTTCACGCTGAGCCACATCCTCCCCGGGCCTCCATCCATTTGCATTCTGTTAGTTTTTCTAATTGTCTGTATAAATATTGTATCGCGTTGGCCTTATGTTGCGGTGCATTTTCCCAAATTCTTGACAAGGCAAATTTAGGAGTGTTTAGACAACCCTTGTGCTGGCTACACACTCTTTCAATGGGTTCATCAGAAAAAAAAGCTATTTTCTCTGCTAACAAACACCACGCTCACATAAAACATGTGGGCCACAATCAGGCATGTTCTCTATTTATAGAAGCAACAGTCTTCCAGTGTGCATGTGTGTGTCTGTGCGTGTGTGTGTGTGTGGAGAATGCATGGCGCCAGTTTTATGATGCGCCGTGTCGTCAAGCCACATACAGTAGCAGTACACACAGTTCTGTTTTGCCCGAGGGCTCATGTGCGGAGACAGATCACTCCTGCCAACCAAAACAGAGAAGTAGAAAACAATCGAGTTTTGCATACCAACCTCCAATCTGTGTGATCCCATTTGCTTTGTAGTAATATCGTAATATCACTTCCCCTTCACTTCGGCGTCGCGGCTACTGTTTATGTTCTATTTTTTATTTATTTTTTCCTTCCTCAGCTCAGCTCCACATGCACACTACTCTCAAAAAACACTCACTGAACATTGGGATCTCCTCTGAAAGATTCATATTCGTGATTCCTGTCCGGCCTCCAAGAAAAGTTATTTTTGTAAATGTGGCTTTGTGAACAAAAGGGAACTAACTGCTTTAAACCCTGGCAGTCCCTCCCTCCAAATGTAATCTTATATGTCACAGTGGAAAACATTCTCATCCAAAACAATATCGGGAAGATTAGAGACCTCAATCCAATATTAATATTGGTATCAAGGGTGATTGAAATTTTAATGCATACTGTTTATGCTTATCCAAGTGGAACGGTAGGAACCAAGTGGAAAAAGCTGCTGTTTATCTTCACAAAAATATGAAAGCGCCAAAATCTTTCTTTCAGTGAATCTTTTTTCTTCTTCTTCTTCTTTCTCTTTGCCACATTGCAAAAACAAGAAGAAGAAAAAAGTTGAAACGGTAAGGGTTGGATTTGGACAGGCCGAGATCCGGACATTTGATCTCTGGCATAATGAAGTATTAGCTTCCATTACAGTGCAGGCTTAACCTTTTTGCGGAGCACCATTGAGCGCTTGCCAGCAGTCATCAATATTTAACAGCTGTTGCTATTATGAAATTCTTTATGGGCTAATGTGGCTCGCCGGCTTGCACGCAAGGCCTTGGCCGGCCGCCAGCCCTCTGTCAGGAGGAGGGGGGGTAGATTGACAGACGGCTCGCTCGCGTGACAACCAGCCCTTGATCGGCCAACTTCTCTCTCTCTCCCCCTGTGTGTGTGTGTGTGTGTCTGTCTGTGTGTGTGTGTGTGTGTGTGTGTGTGTGTGTCTGTGTGTGTGTGTGTGTGTGTGTGTGTGTGTGTGTGTGTGTGTTGGTGCTGCTGCTCTCTCTACTGTGGATTTCCTGTGCCTGCGGAGAGAGAGAGAGAGAGAGACCGAGAAGAAGAGCGCTGAGAGAAGGGGGGCGGGAATAGGCAAAGGAAGTGGCTGTAAGCCAACCCGACCTCAACACACACACACAGACACACAGACACACACACACACACACACACACACACACACATATATGCGCACACACTGCTCTCTCTACTCACGCAAGCCTTGTGGAAGGGGAGGGACTGCTGTGCAGCGCGCCGTTCGCATGTTCAGGTCCGGAGCTTTTCTAAAACTACGTTATATACAGTTGGGTAGTTTATTCTACAACTTTTAAGGTCATCGTATGTTATTCCGGTGGCTCTGGCTGTGAAATAAATGTTCAGGACAGTACGTGTGTAAATGTACTTAGTTACTTTCCTCCACTGTGTCCTCCAATGTGTATTAAACTGAGTATAAAGTGATGAAATGTCTCAAAAAACACACCCAAAAAGCAGCAGCAACCACCTGTTTGACTGGAGTTGCATGCAGGGTAGTAGGTCCCAGGTTAAGACCGTGCAGCAGCTGGTGTTGTGTCTCTGAGCAGCCATGTATGAACACTTACCTGCTCCTCGCTGCATATTGCTCTGGATAGCAGCGTGAGCTGAAGAATGGAGCCGGGGTATCACCTACCATTCAGTTCAAAATGCTTGCCGCTCTTGTACTCACGATTTCTGAAGCGCTCGGAGTCATGCAACACTCCTCAACATAATGTCATGCCATGCCATCTTTTGGATCTAATGCACAGGACCGCATTGAAATATTCATCTCTGCGTTTGCGAGACATTCCTCTGTGTTTGATCTCCATTATCCCCAGAATAAAAGCATGTCGGTGACACTATTAGTCACAGAGGCATCCCATCACCCCCTTCCCTCTCCCCTGCACAGCTCTCCTTCCTTATCGAGGTTTCTTCTTTCTCTACTCTGGTTCCTCTTCATATTTCTCATTTTTTTCGCCTGTTATTGGTAGAGTGGGAGGAAGTGGTTTGAAAGGAGACGGTGTTGAATGCAGAAGAACAGACCGAGACTTTGCTGCTACACATCCATGTGCCTCACGGACAGACACACCTCGCCCCCTAGAGGGTGCAGAAAGGGCCTGATTGATGTGGACTGTGTCCCAAACCCACACACACCCACACACACTCCTGTTTTTCTTACGTGATCCTGCCATGTCTCTGACAACAGGCAGCAGGGAAAGGTTTGTTTTTCGGCCTCACAGGAGCCCTAGAAGGGATCATTTTGGCACGCAGCAATCTAAAGCAATCACATCTAAATCGCAGTCTTTCCTCACATCGAGCTTCTCTTTCTTTCCATCACAATCACTGTTTGTAATATCATCATATTTTTTCATTTCAACAAATCTTCGAAGGTGTCGTCTGAGCCAATTGAAGTCCAGAGACAATTGTGACTTGAGTTGTGCAAAATTGAATCACGCTGTAGCTCGGCATCTGGCGGGTGGTCTTAACGTTTCGCGTACTCGGTGGAAGTGGAAAGACAGACCGGGCCGGCTAAAGGAGCTCGACACTTTCAGCCTCACCCCTTGGCAGCATCGACATCCCGCTACTTGTCACTTTTTACTTGACACCCCGTCCTCACACAGAGCACATAAACGCCTCGCCATTACCCACTCTGTTTTCCTTTATAGACCAGGGAGAAAATAGCGGCAAAGAAAAGCAAACCCGAAGACGCGAGCGGTGATGAATAAAGCCGGTATTGTCGGCAGAGGAAGTGCCTGTGCCGTTAATTAATCATCCCGTGTGTTTGTCTTTCCTGACGCTGCATCCTCTCCAAAAGCTGCCGTAAGAGAGAAAACAAAAATACACGAGGCGATGAAGGAGGAAAATAAAGAGGCTTATTAGGTCCATTTCCCTCTGCTAGTTTCCACTGGTTGGATGATGTTGCGGTGATTGAAGAGAATGGTGTGTGTGTGGCTTTATGAGTCTGTTTGCTTGTGTGTGTTTGCGCCAAGCGGAGGTGATGACAAAATACTTAACGTTATTACTGGCATTTATGAGTTTACGAAGCCGCCTATCAATGCAGTCCACCGTGCTTACACTTACATTGCGGCCTTTATTTCCACTCATACACCTGATGTTGCAACCGGAGGGAATGAATGATTAAACGTGAAAGAAGTTAATCGAGTCAAAATATATAGATAAGAAGGGGGAGGAAAGAAACGGGCGCATTAGCTCTGCGTGCTTGAGAGTGGAATTAAGAGAAGGGGAACTCTTTCAGTGTCACGAAATCGGTTGTCGATCGCCTGCGATGCCGAGTTGAACAAAGAAAGGGTGGAGAGATGAAGAGGAGGAGGAGGAGGAGGGTTCATGGGGGAGGGATGGACAGAGGACAGGAGATGGTTAAGGTTAAAGGGGGAGGAATGGAAGCCGTAATGGGGTTATTCGGTGGGGGTGGGGACTATACGGCGCATCGGAAGATACATACATACATACATACTTATGTACTTAGATAGTTTTTCGTAATGAGGCTGTAGCGTGTGAGTGTGTTGCGTGACTAATCTGTGCCTGCTACAATGAGTGACGGAGCGAAGGGCTGATCTCTTGGAGTGAGCCACATGCCCACTGACAGCACGCCCATAAGAGAAACACGCAAACATGCCTCCGACACGCAACGCACACGTCACCGATGCACATGTGACATTTCTGCACGCCACGGCCGCGTAGGCTAATTGCGTGTGTACACACTCTGGCTTGGTAGTAGGTAGGCCTTTCACTCCGCAGCGGAGAGATCCTAGCCTGTGTATAAGTAGCTGATGGAGCGTGACTCACTTGTGTTATTTTTATAACTTAAGTAAGTAGATGTTTCTACTCCTTTGAATATCGGAGCAGGGGAGTGATGAGCGTTTCTATAGAATAAAGAACATCTTTCACACATTTCAGTGCAAGTAAGTCTATTTCGAAACCCACCAGACGTCCCAAAAGCACTCAATGCTGCACTCCACCTCAAGCTGTGTGCACCAGCGGGCCTTTGCGTGTGCGTGTGCGTGTGCGTGTGGCTGTGTCGTGGGAGAAGAATCCCGTAAAGTCATGACATCCTCCACTGCATTGCCTTGTTAGGCGGCACAGACTGATATCTGGTGAAAAGGAGACTGATACAGTTAATGTGTCGGCCACATGTCTGCGTGCCGGTCCAACTCTAGCACTGCCGCATCACACTGGCTTTTTTGGAGAACTTAGAAGCTTTAGAAAATGTACTTATTGTCGTTTTCGTCCTGTTATGTTCCTGTGAGGTGTGCTTGATTATATTTTCCAGACCTTGAACGCAGCGAATATGAGCACATATCTCATCATGTATAAGGTTCATGAAATTAAGGACCGTGGTTGATTTACACGTTCTGTTTGTGGCTGCTCCTTTCATATCCATAGCATTTGTTTACATCCTTGACCCAATGGGTTGCTTTCGGTTTTAGTTGTTTTAACATAAATAAGCCCCTCGTTTCAGACAATTTACCTTTTCCTTTGTCTTTTTTCACAGTGGGCCACGACAAGCCCCCCAGGAAGCACAGCATCAGCACAGCATCCTCAAACCCCGAACCCAGGAAAGAGAGCCTTCCACTGGGCACCACAGCCAATGAAAGCAGCCTCCTCCTGGAAGTAAGAACCCACATGGCGGTTGTCTGTATGTGTGGAATAACTGCGTGAACAGAAAGTATTACGTGTGTGTACGTGTGCCTTCCTAAGTGTTTTTTAATGATATCACATGATGGTCTTTTTGGTTGTACCCGCGAGGAAAATAGTCGCTAGCTTGCATTCACATCAATCAGGAGAGCATTTGTGTTTGATTGTGACTGACTGAGTGTGAGATGGAGAGCGAGGTGGGGTGGTGGGGTGGTGGGGTGGTGGGGGTCCTTCTTTTGTGTGTGCATGCGTGTGTGCCCTTCGCCCTTTGCCCTGACCTCCTTTGCAGAGCTGTGGTGTTGCGTGACATACGGGTGAGACGGGAGTGTCAGAGCTGATGAAGGAGGTGGGGACTCACACATGCTGGCGGCTTTAGCAGCCAGTCAAGTGTGTGTGTGTGTGTCTGTGTGTTTGTGTGTGTGAGTGCATCTCTGTCTGGATGCATGTAGTCGTGTGTGAAAGTGAGCAGAAGAGAGTGAGAAAAACACACCGAGCCTGTCAACATTAATCAGAGCAAATAGGAGATTTGTTTTTTGTCAGTTGACCTCGGACCTTTAATCAGACAGAATCAGATTATCATACATGCATATATTTCAGGGTATGACACGTCATGTCTTGTTTAGTTTCTTTTAAACGACACCAGGGCTTAGTCGAACTTGGCTCTGACCCTGAACCCACTCATGCACTCGATGCATCTTTTGAATATATTTCACAGAAAACTTTCTCGAGAGGCGAAAGTTCCTCTTGAAGGCATCCGAGCAGACTTGGAGGCCGTAATCAGACCCAGGCACGGCGGCCCGCTACGTGGGAATTACTTTAGCCTCAGATCATTGCTACGGACTCAATACCCTAATGGCTATCTGTCGAACAACAAGCAACACTGATCATCGGCCAGCAGCTGCGTGCGCACACTCACGGGGGCGAGCTGATCCACTGATGCTTCTGTTAACGTGTTGGGTTGTCTCAATGGGGCGGTAAACAAAAGGATAGATTGACCGTGCCGATGTGCCGCCTCCCGTTGCGTGACTCGGCCTGCACCAGGGGCCTCACAGCAAACTGTGCATTAGTTGTTACTGGGACGGGATCCCAAGAGAGGGGTAGGCGGAGGTGTCTGTGTGTGTTTGGTTAGTGGGATTGCACGTCTTTGTATGTGTGAGGATGTGTGTGTTTGGTATATGGTATGTTTGTGTGGCAGGTCCATTATTTCATGCTTGTGCATGGCCGTGAATGCATTTGAGGTTGAGACTTATACAAAAACAAACATTTATTGTATGTTTTATTTGTTTTCAGAATATTGTAGTTCATACAATATATATTCTATAAAATGTAAATTATTAAAATAACAGGAGCAAAACTTGCTGATGCAATCCATCCAATAGTTGTGGAGACATTTAAATCGGAACCAAAAATCTCAGTCTTGTGGTGGCGCTAGAGGAGAAGTCAGGGAATCACCAAAGTCAGTAGGGATCATCCTCTGGGGACCCTACATATCTCTGCTAAGTTCCATGGTAGTTCATGCGGTACTTGCTGTGGTATCTGCCTTCCCTAGAGCCCCATAGCTGGCTGTAATGTGTTTCTTATGTGGGGCTGCGGTCTCACTCATTGGCTGATATCCAACCATTTCAATGTCAACATCATTCAATCTATCAGACTCCCGTATTATGCTAACCTTCGTACGTGTGTGTGAAGGATGTGGCTTCCTGATGGCAGCAGGTCTGCATGTTTGTCATGACCTCATCGTCACTGCTTTCATCTCACTGTGACAGCGAGACAGAAGGAAAAACCAAAAGGAACTCTGTCGAAACAATGAGACACGGCCGGCCCACCACCACCTCCTCCCCTCCTCTCCCTTGCTTCCAAATCCAGGGAACCAATATTTTATTTTGGGCTCTGCGTGCAAAGCACCTCTTAAGATTTGTAAGTCAAAGCTTTTAGTTTCCCCGGGGCGGTTATGGGAGCCGGGGGCGTCGTAGTTGCAGATATGTGGCGGTGCAGGCCAGCAGCAGGTGCCTGTTTCCATTACCTAAAGGCTCTAGTATGCGAGGAAGTGAAGGAAATGTGAATGGAGAAAACACACCAAAACAGTATGCAGCCAGTATATCTTTCTTTATTATAACTCTTTTCTTATTTCAAAATAGAGGCATAAAGGTCTCCCTGTTGGTATTTAGCTTGGTTGTTTTTCAACATGGAAAAAAAAAATAGAATAATGATTATTTGAGCTGTATAGGCATTTTTGCTAAATGGTAAATGGCTTCTTCCATCCCAACATAAATGATGAATGTTCCCATAATAGTTTCGGACATGTGAAAAATAAATGCTCTGTATTTATCAATAATATATTGGTCAGTCATTCCATCTTGGAATGCCAACTATTACAGTAATCAACTGTAAAAAAAAGAAAAGAAAGGAAAATTGTGTTTTTCTAAGGCTTATTTATTCCATAAAAATAAAAATGCCAAAACCCTTTCAAAAGAAAATGGGTTGCAGAAATTGACTGTGGCATTTCAAAGGTGAATGGGCTAAAAGCAACTTAAATGAACCCAACATGTAAATGTTGGCCTTTTTAAGGCCTTGTTGGACCTCATAAAGGCAACATCACATCCAAGAATATTCAGACTGTTTTCATGTCCATTTTAGAAACTATGCTGAGCTATAATGATCCCACATTGCTCTATGTGGATCTTCGATAAAGACAAATCATGCTTCGCAAGTGCTGAGCCCGATTCAAAAACAGGAAAAGGGCTTGTTTTGCAGAGCAGATATGTATTTGTGTATTTCTCACTCAAGTGGGAGCATCGTTTGAGTGCTTGCTGCAGAGAGCTGTGTGTCTCTATCTGAGCCCCCCCCCCCCCCCTGCATGTTATGAGCATGTGCCAGTTGAACTTGTCAAACAACATCTGCATCTACACCACCAAGACCCTGAGTCACCCTCTCATCTCTGCTTCCCTCCCTCCTCATCATATATGCTTTGGACCATATTGTCATATCATAGTCCAGATAGTTTTTCTGCCACAGCGTTGCTTTGTCAGAGTTTGCAGCTTGTGCAGGGAGCTGAGCGTTGATCTGCTCGCTAAGGCAATCAGATCAATGTTAGGAGAAAGTGAGGGAGTGAGTGTGAATGTAGAGGCCACAGGGAAATATACCACACACACACACACACACACACACACACACACACACACACACACACACACACACACAGGGCAAGACCTGCATAGTCTCGCAGTAAAATAGAGATGACAGACTCTGGCAGCAGCAGTCACGCAAGTCAAGTAGCCTTGCAGTTGTCACGCTATCACAGCTGTGCACAACACACACACACACACACACACACACACACACACACACACACACACACACACACTGAAAGACTCTTCCACGTCTCCTTCCCTTGTTTTGCCTTTTTTTCTCTTCTCCACCCCCATCTGTCCTCCCTCCCTCGATTGCCAGTTATGTATTTATTCAAATTTTCTCTTTAATCAACACTTGTCTCTGCAAGCTGTGCTGGGTGTGTGTGTGTGTGTGTGTGTGTGTGTGTGTGTGTGTGTGTGTGTGTGTGTGTGTGTGTGTGTGTGTGTGTGTGTGTGTGTGTGTCTGTGTGGAGGGAATGCAGGCCTGAGTCTGTGTTTGTGTCTGGAGTTTCTCTGCTTTTAATCAACGTGTTTGGTATCACAAATCAAAGCATGTTGGCAGTCAAACGGACTTAATTATCAAAGTTTATGATGAAATACATACATTTAAAGGGGAGCAAATTAGTGTGTATGTCATCCTAAAGTTAACTGCTTTAAAAAATAAAATACCGACAGAAAATAGTCAAAAAAGTCTATCAAAAGCAATATTTTGCATTGCAAATCAGCAAGTTTTACTTGGCCCACTCGCTTCCATAGTCATCTGCCTTTCATTCCTGCTCCAGTGTACAGTATATTATTAAGTCTTTTGTTTCATTTTTTACTCTTATTTGCTGTTCTGATAATTATGGAAAGAATGATATTAATGTGCTATAAAAGAAATCTGGTTAGAGTCAAATTCTGGCTACGCCTTGCTTGAAAAAAAAAAACGGTAATAACTGTGACCACAGTTGGGTCGTAAATCAAAAAAGCATTTGACTCGGTTGCACGGTGTTTCTGCTGGGTGCAATCATGCCTTCTAAAGCTATAGCTTTGCAAAGACGGCACCGATTAAATCCAGTTGTTTGTGTTTGTCAATTATGTATTTGTTGCACTTGAGTTTATTTGCTGCATGAGTTGCCCTGAGTCACTGCTTATTCCTGTCTCTCTGTGCGTGTGTGTGTGTGTGTGTTTGTGTGTGTGCGTGTGTGTGTGTGTGTGTGTGTGTGTGTGTGTGTGTAGTCTCTTACAGGCTTCGCCTTGGTGGTGAGCAGTGATGGGATGGTATTTTATGCCTCTTCCACCATTGTGGACTATCTGGGATTTCATCAGGTGAGTTGAACGTCTTAAAAAAACAAAGAGTGTGTGTGTGTGTGTGTGTGTGTGTGTGTGTGTGTGTGTGTGTGTGTGTACAAAGCTGTACAAACCATATATCAATGTCTTCAGCTGCAACATTTCCTTGAAAATAATAGGTGTGTTGTTAGGGCCTCCCTCTGTACTCAGCCGGTTGCATTACGAGCCCAACTTATCATGTTTTTGACAAATTGTCGGTCGTCCAATGTCTTCCTGCCCGAGGCTGAGGTAACCTGAACCCATGAAACTATTTCAGGAATTCAGACATCTGACAGCAAACACAGCCAGTATGAAACATGACAAAACATTGTTAATAATCATTAATTTCTTATTATATTATATCTCAGAGTTACTGCTCCCCACAAAGAGATATTCTGTCCCGCACATTACAATAAAGTGGCAAATAGTCGTGTTTTTGTGCAGATTAAACGAGACACTACATGTTAATTAGAGAGCTTTAGATGTGCTGGTTGGTGGATTTTAATTTGGAGAGGTTTCCACTTGTTCCCAGTCTTTATGCTAAGCTAAGCAGCTGCTAGCGTCAGCTTTGTATTTACAGTACAGGCGTGAAAGTGGTGTTGGTATTCTAATCTCATCCTCATTCTCTGTAAGAAAGCAAATAAGGTAATTTACCAAAACAATTTCTTTAATAGCATAGATCCATTACAAACTTATTTTAGAATCAAACAGGTGTCATCATTTACATTATATTGGAGATTTATATCCATTTTTCCCAAAGGTACGCTAATACATCCACACCTGGGAAGCCTCAGTGGTCACAGGTCTCCGCCATTATTCAGAAAGTTCACCATTTCCTTATTTCACCCCCAGACGATATTTTCTCTCCCATCCATCCCTTCCTACTTTCTTTCCTTTTCACGCTACGGCTAATGAGTCAGTGAAAGTCTCTCTTCCAGTCCGCCTGATAACTCTATCTAGAGGGGCACACTGAACCCACTAAGTCACACACTAAGAGGCCACAGGAAGGTGAAGACCTCCGTTTCACCCTGAGACACGCACTGTGGGTGTCGGTCTGTGTGCGGGCACTGATAAGTCACCAACGGTTTAGCTTCCTTCCTCTCCGGCGGCTATACCCAGCCAGTCATTAATTATGAATGATATCAACACAGGCTTGCCTGTCCTGCGATGCTGAAATCATTTCCCTCCCTCAAAACCATGAATAAAGTGCTTTTCACTGTTAAAATCCCTCCTTTGCCCTCTGTCAGTTTACACACACACACACACACACACACACACACAGCACATTGACACTTTGGTGTGGAAATTATTCTGGTAGAGCGCTCCCACTTGGCTTACAAGCAGACGGGGGCAGTTACCCAGCGCCATGAAATCGACATGCGGACCACAGCGGTCTGAGAGATCCTGCCACAGCGTGTCTGTGCGCACATGAGTGTGTGTGAGTGTGTGTGCAGGGTGGCATGGAAGCCAGTGGAGAAAGACAAAGGAAATGTAAACTGTAAAGTGCATCAAATGGGTGTGTATGAATATTTGAGCTAAATGCTAACATGGGTGTGTTATAAGTTTTTTTGAGCCGGTGGTGCTGGATAAAAAAGATCAGGGGATTTCTGCAAGATTAATCCTCTGGGGGACCTTGTATTTCTGTACAAAATGGCAAGGCAATCTATCCAATATTTGTCGAGATATTTCAGGGTGGAGTCCAGCCAACACAGCCACACAGTGTCCTTTTATCATACCGAACATAGTCAGGGACAGTAATGTAAGTTCTATTAATACTGCCAAGTGATCATCAAGAGACTCAACAAATGCAAAAACATACTTTACCTGCTGAAGAGAAAGAGCCAAAGCAGTTTGTTTGAGGTAGACGATCACTGTTTGTATACATCAGATTCAAACGATATAGTTCTCTATACTATATCAATGTTGAGAACTATGGGCCAAACTATAGGTGACTTTAAATACAAAATGTTCTTTATAAGAAACTTCAAAGTGAATGTGTTGTTGAGAGTCTGTTGCAATACATAAGAGAAGTACTCACAGATCACCATGATATAATTCAGAAACATCTTAGCCTTTCCCACATTTCTCACAAAGGAGCTATTGGTTGTTTTTTATTCACATTGTTTGCCTCGAAGGCCTTGACGACATGACACATAATTTTGAACCCACAATTGTAGTCAGAAGGACACTTATCCCTAATATACCACAAAAAAAGAAAAGAGAACGCTTCACTAAGTAGCACCACAAGAAAGCCCCGGAGAAGAGCAGAAACCCTCCACTGGCCTTTGATCCCATTTGTTAGCCTTTGAAGGTCAGCGAAAATATCACTTATTCTCTTTCTTTTCTCCCCCTCTTCTTTTCCTCCGCGATTTTTTACGAGAAACATAAACAATAGTCACTCGATCCGTCTGTCTGCCTGCCTGCCGGTAGGGAACCAAAACCACAGGACGCAGCGCCCGCCAAAGACGGTGGGAACAGATTGTGTTTTCTGAGGCAGGCGATCAAAAACCCTCGCGTGCCACCAGTGTGGAAATTATGGAGAGAGAGCAGGGAGGAGGGAAGAGGAGAAGGTTGAACGTTTTAGTGAGGAATCTGTCATGGAATGACAGAAAGCAAAGCTATTGCTGGAAAAGAGCAAGAGGCATGACGAGAGTGGGCTGGAACCCGACTTACTGTGTGTGTGTGTGTGTGTGTGTGTGCGTGTGCGTGTGCGTGTGTGTGTGTGTGTGGACGGCAAGCTGGGCTGGACCGCTGTTCGAGAGCCGGTGTCACGCGATGTTTGACAAACACAGCTGCCCTCGCTGGCCCGACAGCGGCCCTTAGACTGTTACTGCTCCTGTGTGTGTGTGTGTGTGTATGTGCAAACAAATATCCATCGATATAGTGTGCATGTACTGTATGTTTCCGTAGACTTTGTGTGTACAGTCGGGTCCTTATGCGTGTATTGGGGAGGTTAACATGCTCCCTGGGAATCCTGAGGCAGGCTGAGTGTATCAGAGCAGCAATAGCAGGAATCCCTCATTCTAAACAGCATCCACCAGCTGCACTGATGGCAGCTCAGCACAGTCCAAAGTCAGTCTGCCGCAATCTCATGTTTCCGAAGGCTTTCAGGAGATGACTCGATAAACTGGAAGTGTTCTTTCCTCAACAAATGTACTGAATGCCGCTTGATTTTCCCCGGCAGACTGACGTGATGCACCAGAATGTGTTTGACTACATCCACATCGACGACCGCCAGGAGTTCAGACGCCAGCTCCACTGGGCCATGTGTCCTCCGCCGGGGACGTCGGCACAACAGGACCAGCTACCTTCAGGAACCGGTGGGTAGCTCACTGGGAAAGGATGAACCACTTCCCTTGAGATAGGGATATTGCGGTGATCACAGACGTTGGAAGTTCTGCTAGTTACTCTTGAGTTCCAGAGCAGTGTTTTTCAACCTTTTTTGAGCCGCGGAACATCTACAATAAAAAAATCCTGCAACACACCAACAACCAAAAAAGTTACAAAATGTCACATTGTAGCATAATACAGCATATATGGTAGGTCATTATTGCGCTACCTACTGGCATAGAAGAGTATTTCATTACTAGGCCAGCCACTATATTGCAGGCTCAGAACCATCAACAATTGCAAATTATTTGCGGCAACTAAATAATATTTATTTGGACCGATTAAGTGAAATTGGACATTTTTCCATGGCACACCTGGCTATCTCGCACCGCACAGTGGTTGAAAATCACTGATCTAAGTATGTCTATATAATTGTGTGCTATCGTCCACAAACACACCTTTTCCTGACTGTGAAACACATTGAAGGTTTGGCACAAAAATTGCAGTTGAAATGAAATTCTTCTTCTTCACTTCCTCCGTCTTTCTCCATTACATTTCAGGTGAGGACTTTGTCGTGAGCAGCCTGTTCCATTCTCCGGAGGCAGGGGGGATTCCTCCTGAGCTCTCCTGTTTTCTCAACAGGTGTTTCATTGCCAGAGTCCGATGCCTCTTGGACAGCACCTCCGGATTCTTGGTGAGTGGTCGAAACCAAACTGCCAGCTAAACTGAACAGTTACAAGCATTAACACGTACAGAGAAATATGCAATGAAAGTTAAACCATGGAGTATATATTGCCCACTTTCTGGGAGAAGACCCAGGCATATAAAAAGTGTTATGAACCCTTCGGTACAGCGAAGCTTATTTTTTTATTGTAGTGCGTACAGTTATTTATAGTTGCATTATGAGGCAATTGGGTGCCTGGACCCAGCAGCAGAATAGAAGCCTGGTTCATCCCTCATGGCTGTGACTAGAGTGGTTTTGAGAACAGCAGTGGAAAAGTCCAGGGCCGTGATGACAGAGCAATAAGCATACGGGTTTGGACCATTTCATCATGGTCATTAAAGTTCACTGTCATCAAGTCTGCTCTGGTTGCGCTGACGTTGCCTGCACAGAAATCGTAGACGGCAGTTTTATTCTGGAAGCCTTTATAGCCAAGTAGTGAGCAAATACTGGTGAGATACTTTCCTGATCATTCAACAAAATGAAAAGAAAAAATATTAATGCAATACACGCTACTCATTCTGCTAGCCAATAAAAAGACCAGAGAATCTTCATTTCCTGTGAAACAAACAAAAGAGAAATTAGCTTCATTTTTAACATAACTGCCTGCCACAGAGGCTTAATGGATGGCAGCGCGTCTTTGGCGCAACAACAAGAACTCATTAAAATCCCTTCAACTTCAACTGTACTTTGTAATTCAGTGCTAATCAGCAAATGTTAGCATGTTAACTGGCTGGAAGTGGACTGCTAAACGACCTCAAATGATCTGCTAAATGGGCAAATTATGTGCTAATGCTAGCACTGTTAGCATGGCGTGGTTAGCATTTAGCTCAAAGCGCTGCAGCCTCAAAGAGCTTCTCACTCAGCTGTTGATGCTTAGTCTTGTTTAAATACTAATGTGGTGTGTGTGTGTGTGTGTGTGTGTGTGTGTGTGTGTGTGTGTGTGTGTGTGTGTGTGTGGTTCTTTTATCTGTATACATAAAGGCACAGTGTCCTTACTGTATAGTACACTGTGGTACAGGACAAGTAAACCCTTAATAATGTTTCCCGGAATTAAATTGAAAACCAGTTTAAATCAAAATCTAAAAAAGGTGTGTTCAAACCAGTACATTCTTCTTCTCTTCTCTCCCAGACTATTCAGTTCCAGGGTCGGTTGAAGTTCCTCCACGGTCAGAAAAAGAAGACCGGCTCCGGAGCTCTGACGCCTCCCCAGCTGGCTTTATTCTGCATAGGTGTACCCCTCCTACTGCCCTCCATCACTGAGATGAAAATGAAGAACATGTTAATGCGGGGAAAGAACAAGGGAGGAGGTGGAGGGATGATCTCCGCACTGGAGCATGGGTGAGAGAGCCCATACAGTTCATGAAGCAACATCCTTGACACTTTAACCAAAGTTGGAGCGATGATGTATTTTCACACTGAGTCTTGGTCTAAAGCCATTGATTGTTTTAATGGGGGTGCTATTCTGTAATTAAAGGTCAAGCTTTTTAACACAAACTTGATGTCTCAGACACCTTTTAGTCCTTAGATGCATTTTGGCAGCTTGTTACCTCCTCTAGAGATTAGACCAGTTTGCCTGATGGGGGAGATAGAAGTAAAGGTCAAAACTATAAACCTTGAAAGGCCACATCATAACTGGCCCTCATCATTCATAAGGGCCAACATGTTTACTTTGGTAAATATGTGAAATCATACTTAGTGACTGCCTTGAGAAAGATACATGAGGTAACGGTACACAAACATATTCAAACACTCTTAACAGTGTTAGAGTGATGGAAAATGGGCATCAGTGCTCGTTTATTATTCATTTTTTAAATGTATTTTCAAGATATACCAGTATACTGTCCAGCAACAGCTTTATGAACACGGACATAAGCCCTTTCATGGCCCAACAGGCTCAGACACCAAACCGTACGAGTGCTGGAGGCCTTACCTGTGGCCAATTAGGAGCAAATACATGTCCCAGCTTGGATGAGGCCCTCTGCGCTTCATGCATCATTAACAACTTTGGGAGGCAGAGAGGCCAAGAGTTGAGCTGTAGTCAGGGAGCAGAGCCCTACCACCCCCTCTGCTGTTCATTCCTTCTCAGCATCATCCAGGTTTCTTGAGAAAAATACCAATTACTTATAAGTGCACGGCATGTGGGCTGGTTGGATCATGAGGCTGTGAAGCTCGTGGGGTTGGGTGTTGGGAGTTTGGTTTTACAGCAGTGTCGTGTAAAAATACAAAAGTTTTGGAGGTCAGCTAATATGAACAGCATCTTCTCATTTTATGCAATGGAAAATACTTAAACATTTGTATATTTACATATGTAATGTTTTTTAAATAGACAATGTGTGCTGCCCGGGTCCAAAGAGGCAATACCCCAAAGCCTTATCTTATCATTATAGTGTTATGTGATCCAGGAGGCCCTTTTCACAGCAGCCATTTGACGCGTAATTGCAGGGTAAACGCAGGTGTTTCTAATTAATTATGGCCCCAGTACTGTGCATACTGGCTCACTGGAACGGCTGTGACACACTAAATGTAAGGGCATAATTACTTTGATCAATTACACCTGTGTTTACCCTGCCTTATAAAAAACTGTGAAAAGCTCCTGTTGAAAGAGAGAAAACAGCAAAGAGAAGCAAAAGACAGCCAGATGTTTGTAGTATTTCCAAAAAAGTAGTGATCAAAATGCATTGATGACCTAAGCAAAAGGTTCGGTCACATTGCTGAAAAATGTAGATTTGAAACATTCTTCTTCTATAATAATCAGTAGACAGCATGAGAAATGGCCAACATTAGCCGCCACCACTGATGGGTTTCTAATCGCTAACAAAGTTAATTAAACACTTGAAATATAATGTGTTCGTAAGATTAGAAAAATAACTGTTTCTTTTACTGAATACTAATACCTAAGATGTCCTGCCTATTAGCTTGGATTGCGAGCCATCATTGCTCTTTGGGCTATGGATGTTGACTCTGGTCTCAATTTTCAGATGAGATGAATCCTGGAAAAGATGAGTCACTTTTGGAATGATTCTCTAGTGAACTTAAGTGAACCAAACCTAGATATTTGGGCTTTGAGTCACTCATCAATCAGTAGAATAAACAATCAGTTTGTGGACGATCCCATATGGATTTCTGGGCGGATCAATGAGATTTCAAGAGACCGCCTCTTCTTGAATGTCCTCAAGGACTACAGAAATGTTGTATAATCTACTCTGATTGGTTTGTCATCTTGTTTCATGACTAATGATCTCCTTCCTTCCCTCTCTCCTCCCCACCCCTCTCTTCATGTCTCTCCTCTCCCTCACAGTGAGCGAGGGGACCACCTCGGGAGGCATTCCTTCGGTGGAGGAATGGGCGACATAGCAGACCCGGTCCTCCTCTCCTGTCCCACTCCTGGCGCAACCCAGCGGGGCCACCACACCCCCTGGACCCCGCTCTCCAAAGACAACCTCAAGTACCGCCCCGAGGGTTACTACAACCAAGAGGAGCCCCTCAACTACTGCAAGTCCACCATGGCTTCCCATAAGGGTGTGAGCCCAGGCCTGGGCTGCGGCTGGCCTCTGCGGCCGAACTCCGGCCCCCTCAGAGCGGGCCAGGGTGTCGGCTACATCCCCTCTAACCGCATGAACAAGGCCAGCCAGTATGGGAGGCCGTACCGCCTTTCCCCGAGCTGCCACAGCGGCAGAGGCGGCGAGGTGTTTGTCTCCAAGCTCTACGGGAACGTCCAGATTCCCACAGACCCGGACGCCTACTGCGTGGACCTGGTGAAGAACGAGAACGGCTACGGGGAGTGCTACGACGGCCACCTGATGCCCGAGATGCAGCCCATCAAGGTGGAGAACGACTCTGACTCTGAGAACGGCTGCGACGCCTACGGGCGACCCTGGGCTTGCCGCGACCCAGAGGCCATCGACCGGCGCTACGTCAACGGGGTGTACGACCAGAGCTCGGGCCCCCATCTCAAATCGGAGGCGGATTATTATGATCCGCAGTACTCGCCCTGCCACCGAGGGAAAGCAGGAATCAGCCCAACGTACAACAACGGCAACTATCAGAACTATGCGGTCAACAACGTCGGGAACACAACCGGACGCCTGTTAAAATGTGACAAAGACTTGGGCAATCACAACGACAACAGCCAGTTTAGTCCTCAGAGGCTCTCTCACTCAGACTCTCTATGCAGCAACCAATCCGTCAACCTCATGGACTCACACATCTATCCACAGGACCCTCACAAGGCCTACATGCACCCGGACTACAACAAGCATGGCACTTATGAGTTCAAAGGTCACGGCCTGGTCCATTCCATCAAGCGGGAGCCCATGGACTCCCCGCCGTGGTCTGAGAACGCTCACAACATAAGCCAGTCCATGATGGTTGGTCCGAGGAACATTATGCCTTGTGTCACGAGCACGGGGCACCACAAGTCCAGTCCTTACATCTATATGCCATAAGAATAATAAGTGCAAACACAGCGGATAATTTCTCACACACACACACACACACAGGCACACACACACACACACACACACACACACACACACACACTCTCAAACAATCAGTGTGCATTAAAGTACTTTGTATTGCGCCAAATGCACCAGCATTACAAAAGGATTCCCAGGATGTTAACATTTAAACGACTTCTTCTTCGATTCGATGAAGAGGTCACAAACAAGGCTCAGGTTCTAGTGTTCGTGTTGTGACAATCAAAAATAATACCTTGAATCCAGTTTATGGATAGACAATTTAGTTTTTAAGGGATACATTTTGTAGTTGGTTCCTAGCACTTTTGGATTTAGTGACAATGAGACAATTTATGTCTAGAGACACAATTTTATTTTTGTTTTATGTGTTGTGTACACCGGGCTTTTGTGGGAGGGAAAATTATTTTGCTGTAAAAAGAGACTTGTTTTTTAAACATTGTACACATGCGATGACTTACACCTACTGCTGGGCTTATCAAGGGAGATGGCACACAGTCAGTGATAACTTAAAGGATGATCGGCCTTGATGGTGGTTTTGCATGTTTTAGTGCTTCAACTATAAATCGCCTACCTTTTTTCATTAATGCCCCAGTGATGTTTGAATGGAATCTAGTGGTTTCTATGCATTTTAGACTTGTATTAGGTCAACTTTTAAAGATTTGAACCTTAATCAATTGAAGTAAAAAAAAAAATTAGGTCCCTCCTCATTCATGCAGCGACAGAAAAGCTGTTGTTTTTTTTTAATGCATGATACAAACTAATTGACTTTGTTTACTCAAAAAGTGTGTCCTGAATTTGATTTTCCAAGAGCATAGCGTACAATGCAGTGCTTTTGTCAAGAATACACCACAAAGGAAAGTAAAAAATAAAATAAAAAGGTTTCTCCTTGCAAATGCAGAAACCTTTGGAAAACGTTGTAGTTAATAGACGGAAACATGTACAACTTTTGGCCAAAGCTTGAAGTATATTCACTACATCTGTTTATTAAACTCGAAGCCGATTACATAAGGCGGCGCATGAAGCTCCACCACGTGTGGTTCAAGCATGTGCTGCTTGGCTCCGAGATAGAAGATCACACTTGAATTGCCCTTTAAGTTGCAGGACCTAAGATGAACTTGGACCTAAGAGAGATAGTCTGCACCGCTGAAATGACTATATTCATAACCAGTTGAAGCTTTGTTTGGACGAGGTAGAAGTGTTAGAACTGAAGGAAAAGAAGACCGTCTTTTGTTAATAGGTTTGATGTTGATTATTCTTCCAATGCGCACAATCTTTTTTTTTTGCAACCTTTCAAACCTACAAATAATGAATTAATTTATGTCATCTTATGTCAAAGCTAATGTTGTACAGTTTGGATTAGTGTTCATGGCGAGCTCAGCATTTCAACTCGATACAGCCTGTCTCACTGCAGATGCGACACATTTCCTTTGAAATGAATATACACTTTTCATGTCGTCGTTTGAGTCCGAAAACATCCGACCTTTTCCTCACAATCAATGTTTTTGCACAAAATGAATTAAAAAGCACCAAATTGATTCGATGTTAGAGTCTCAGTTCTGTGGAGCTACTGTTGTAGTTTTGAAATTGCACTACTGGGAGTAGTTCAGTTGAAGTTCAGCCTACCCAGACAGGTTTTTGAGTCAACACGCACAACTGTTACACGGTGTCACTGTTTTGACTTTGTCTTTTTCTCTCTCTGTGTGTGTGTGTGTTCATTTCAATAAATGTTTGATGATTCGTATTTATTGTAAGAGGCAAAAGCGTATAATTTAAAAACTACAGTTTTGAAGGCTTTTCTGTTTCACTAAGGTAAATAAATGCCCTTTTTTTTCTCTTGCTATCTTTTTTTGATAATTGTTATAAAAAGTCATACTTGTCTCATGGAGGAGGTAGCTGCAAGGTAGCGAACACAGTGTACATATGCAATGTCTTCCAATGTTTCTACGTGTTTTTGCAAATGGGACTTATTAAAAGACTTTTCTTTATTATGTAAATTCTGGGTGAAGTGTTGTTCTTTTGCTACTTGGGAGATCAAAAAACAAGCCAACCAACTACTGCCAGCTTGGTGTGTGAGTAACAGATTAACATTCTGGACTACCGCCAAAAAAACACATCCACAGTAATCAGATTACACATAATTAGTCGCTTAGACCTTTTTCACAGAGGACGCATTGACTTGTCGCCGTAGAAAAAGCACAGGTGTAAATAATCAAATGAATGACGGCGTTGATTTCAGGTGTCTGGTGTTGTGCGTGTGCTCTCGTTAGTAGTATTAGTGACACCTGTGCTTCTCCTGCTATCACAAGTCAAATGACTGCCGTGAGAAATGCCTGTGTGAACATTGCGCCGCTGTGAATGACGAGCGCACTCGTCTTTTAAGATTCGTAATAGATTGAAAACAGAGTGAAAGCGAGCAGCAACAGGCCAAGAAACCATCCTCGGCAAAAGCTTAGCACGATACATGTTCAAAGAACTTTTTCATTGTCACTTTCTTAACAATGCCAAATGAAAACCATGGAGCTCAAATCAAATAATGTGAAATAATAATGTAAAAACTCTACTAATCTTGTTTCTTTCTTGCTCTCATTAACGCTGTCCAGAATACAAAATTTGCCAAATTCTATGGTTCAGTTAACAGCCATGTCTCTTTAGCAGCTTTTGAATTTTTCACGTACACCAAATGTGGTCTCATCCTTCAGATTTGTGTCTCTATTAATAATAAATACTCAGCAGAACAGGATACGGAGTATCTCTAGCCACATTGCCTGTATGATTAATGTGCTGTAAAGTTGGCATGACAGCTCCTTCACACGATCTGAGAAACTCGACACCAGTCTCTCACCGCTGTCTAGGACGAGAGCTGGAGCCAGGGGAGCGTTGGCATCCTCAGAGAGATGTAGGGCAAGAACAGAAGCAGGGAGCAAGAGGAGGCAGAGATGTAGCCTAAAAGCTGTGGTTAAGTCCTGATCCAGGACATTCCCAGCGGAGCCGGACTTCTATCCAACTAGGTAGTTAAATGTGTTCACTTAAAATAGGCCCGACCATTCACTGCTTACTTTACCCCGTCCTCCTCCCTCTGGACGGAGGAGCAATTCATTTTTCATGTCAAAGTTGTGACAGAGAGAATCTGGTCTTTGATCATTAACTGCATTCAATACTGTAGATTATATTGACTCTGAAAGCCCCCCCAAAAATCACTTATTAACACTGATGAAAATGACTAATTCAGCTTGAAATACAATTATTTTAGTCTTGCTGGCCAACGTTGATCTGATTTTCTAATATTAGATGTAAATTAGGTCCAAGGAAACTTCTAGGGTGATCGTTTGCAGATAGTAGGAGACAGAATAGAGGTTTAGGAATAAAGCAAATGGTGGGCGACCAATAATTACAACACCGGAACATGGAAACGTATGCATTGATATGATGAAAAACCTGCAATCACACTACATGAATAGCTACTGCCGGAGCAGTGTTCTCTATTTGGCATGGTGGCCACGTACATGACACTGGAAACACCAGGAAACAAAATCACACATTCAATAATGGTTTAAATGATCACAATTCAAGCTATTGGGTCAATATATATTAAATATTTGTCATTAAATTGCGTGGGCACTTGGCCAGGTGGAGCCACAGTAAGACAATGATACACATGGGAATGAATGGAAGTGAGACTCTTTCCCATTGGATTAAATGGTTTGTTGACGTTTTCTTTTGAGATGACTTCAAGGGGAAGAGGAGTAGGACATTGAACCATGGACGTTGCAGTTATGTTGCATGCGCTGTATCCGGGACTCTCTGGAGCCACCTTGTTTAGCTTTCCTCATCCATTGTTTACTACAGCCTGACCTCCGACCTCGACAGAGACATCAGAGCTCAGTACCAGTGGCGCCAGTGACTCAGTTGCCTGCTGCTAAACAGACAAAAAAAACAAATTCAGATTTTGTATAATTTATAATTGCCCAGCCATCACGTGCAGATCTTATCCGACCATTACCTGCAGTAGGTCCCTCACTGTTTTGCTTATTTTCAGGATACACAAGGATCCGTTCGTGTGGGGACGATTGTGAGTGTGTTTGTGGTGTGTGTGCAACATTGTGTATTTGCATGCTGGTATGGAGAGTAAGAACCAGAACCACGTCCCATGTTTGTTCAGACTACTAACGAATTTTTTTTATGAATAAGGTTTTTTGATTTAGTTTATTTTTTACTTTATTTAAACGGAAGCAATAGAAACAAACACAATCTGAAAAAAAGATACCTCAACATACTATGTTTTAGATTTCAAAAGTGCTCTGAATAAAGATTTGAAAAGAGAGTGGAACTTCTGTGGTTAAAATAGCCTCTGCAACAACAATGGAGTCGATGCAATGGCTACAATCGCACATTACCCTGCATCAAAAACCACAGAAGTCACTCATGTGCAGAATATTAATAATGGATGTCCTTGTTGGTCTAATGTATGTTTCAGTGTGTTGGAACATAATTTAAAACTGCACTTCCCATCCAGTAAAAGTACACCTAACAAGGTTATTTCCTCTGGTTACCAGTATGTTGTTGATTCACTATAGGCAACAAGTTACACAATGGCTTTGTACACCCATGTAGACCCTCACCGTACACAACAGTACAGAAGAACTGTTCTCTTCCTCTTAGCTAAAAACATGCTCTATCCAATTAAGATAGTAGTTCCCCTCCAGGTGCTGTAATGAGACTGAACACTGTGTTCACTTGAACAGGAACTTAACATGTATTTCATCTTAACAGTGAGATTCTCTGGGGCCTCCCTCAGCAAGCAGAGAGTGTGTGCGTGTGTGTGCGTGTGTGTGTGTGTGTGTGTGCGTGTGTGTGTGTGTTCGTGTGTGTGGCAGGGCTCGTTGTGATGTGGTTATGTGTAAGTGACTGAGGAAGTATTTGTTTCTTTACTTGGCAGTTGGCAAGATGTGGGGAAATACAGTACCGGAGGAATAGTAAAGGCTATATGGTGTTGACATTAATATGTTTTTGTTCAAGGGACTGTTTTTTTTTTGTTTGTTTACAGGACGAACTACACAAGTGTTTTTTGTTTTGCTCACCAGACATGCGTTGAAAATGAATATTAAAAGCTATAACAGAATGCACACCACTAAGTGCAACGTTAGATAGAGCCGAACAAGGAGGAAGTGTCGCGCTTTTCAAGCTCTATAACATGAATTACATATGCAATGGTGCCTCTCTGACATACACACAGTTTTCTTCACAAGTGAGTAGCGACCAACTCACACAAAACTGTGTGTAGTATCTCTCGCTTACTTTCCCCCAAAGGAGGACTTTGCTTTTGTCTCACTGCAGTGAGACTGATGATGTGACGATACGAGTGTGGGGGAGATGAGGCCGACTTTAAATGTTTAATATTCATCAGCATGCACGCAACCCTCCATCACGCCATATGACACTTGTTCTGCACAGACGGGAAAGGGGTGAGAGTGATAAAGAAACAGGGAGAGTGGGAGTGAGAGGTGGAGAGACAAAACCTAGAGGTGAGAAAAGAGAAGTTAGCTTTGGAAAGGGATGAAAACAATGCAGAGAGCACATCCAATCAAGAGAGAGGAGAGACTGCTTAGGGCAACTGTAGTGTAAGCAAAGCGTTTGATGCTTGTTGACAGCTGTATCTGTGAGGGTGGGTGGAGGGAGAAAGAGAGAGAGAGAGTGTGTATGTGTGTGTGTGCAGAGCAAACGAAGACCTATAATTCTATACCATGCAAGGTTGCGTGACCGTTCATACCCCACTCTTTGCTACTCCACACACCATTTGCCCTAATTGGTCACACCCACTCTCTCTCTCTCACACACACACACACACACACACACACACACACACACACACACACACACGTATAGGCAGATGCACCAATGCAGACACAACAATGTCCGCATCTCCTCTCCCCATATCCCCCGGCGACAATGTGGAGAATCCTTGAGGGTATATCACAGACACGCATGTGCATACACTTATGCATGCACATTATCATGCACATATACACACCCTGCTAAGCATATGGAAGACAGTCACGCGATCCCTCGCCCATAACCCCCACAACCTTGCCACTTCTTGCTTCCAGACTACAATTAGCTAATGAACAATAAACAGCACCTTGCCTCGTTGCTTACTTTCTTTAGCTCTGTCAAAGCCTCTCATGCAGCTGAGTGCCACCTTTTTTTAAAGTCTGATTCATCCCCACAGCCCTGTCGGATGAACTCAAGCACCCCTTCGAACCACCCATCAAGTTCAATAAGTTCAAACTGAATGTTATTGAACACTATTTTTTATGCGCACCACTACCACACTAGAGCTGGATGTTTCAACCATTTACTCGTTACTTTTAGCTATTTATTCTGACAGTAAGAACAAGCCATTTCAGACATGTTTTGGGGGGTTTTCCACTATTTTCCCCAAACTCTTAGCTAACTATTGCAACTGTTTGCCCTACTTTCTACATTTTCACCTATTTATCACAGTTAGCTCACAATTTAAAAAATGTATCCTACCTTTAGCAATTTCAACCGTTTATCCAACTTTTAGCTAAATATTTGAGCTAACCAACTTTTCCTACTTTTAACTTTCTATTTCAAACAGATATTCAGAACTGTTAACTATTACAATAATGTATCCATTCTGTTTCACCACCTATCTACTACACAGTACATTTAGCTAACTATTTAAACTGTTTATTGAAGACTTTTAGCTATTCATTTGAATCATTATCCAGTATTTAACTGTTTCTGCCCTGCTACCTTGCTAACTACTTTTCAAGCAGCCTCAATCGCTGCTTGTTCAGGTGTTACAGCTGATACTGACATAATGCACTACTGTCGAAGGTTTGTAAATTTGACTTTATCAAATAAATGTAGCTACTATATTAATAAATACTAAATATTTCCAACCCACCGGGCAACTGGAGAGTTAGAAGCATCGCTGGTTGGGGATGGCTGCTCTAGAAACTAAGAGGAAAGAGAGTTGAAGAAGAAACAACATTCATATTTTCAGTCCTGGGGATTTAAAAAATAAACTACTGAATGTGAGAGTGTTCAGTGGGATGCGGTTTTAAAATGAAATGGTTTATATGCCCGGGGGCGACTAGCCAGTTGAAAGGTTACTGAGTGCAACCTGGTGATTCATGAACTGGATATGCAGGCCGCAGCTGACCGTGAGTCAGACACAAGTGTATGCAACACACAAGGAAGCACGCTCATCCTCTTCCACAGATACACACGTCCTGTGCAGGAATGTCTTAGGAAAGCCACTAAATCAGCCCTCCACTGTGTATCTCACGTGCATCCAAAAATACATATTTTATCATCATTATGCACTCCCATATTCAATCCCACGGGGCAAGGCCAGCAAACATGATCTAAACCTACAGGACTAGCGAATGCTCTAATAATTCCCGAGTGAGATTAGGGGGAAGAGTACAGTGAGATTATGTAGCCACTGCCAGCACTGTCTGTTTTGGGTTTTGTTCATGCTCCAGTTGCCTGATTAATCTGCGAGGGTTACTAGAGGATAGACGACGTCTGAGCTGCCTCTTGTGCTGGCGAATGCTTCTACCTACTGGTCGCAACCGCACACTGCAACTGAGGAGGAGTCCAGTCTTTTTTTAAATCACATCGCATGGCATGAACTTTGAGGCCATGTAGAAAATGTACATAAGGAAATAGAAGAGGCTTTTACAGGACGGTGTATCCGTATCTGGACGTATTGATAATTACCGATCGCAGTGTCGCCATTAGTAGTTTCACAATGCAACAAAAATATTGAAGTGGTATTTTTCTCCAAACTAAGAAAACGTTCCCTGTTCATTCGACTAACGTGCAGGTACTATTCATCTCGCTCAACTCACAAAAATGACATGATATAGATTTCCTCTGTGGATTTGGTAAGAGGACATCTGATCACAAATCCCTGCTTCGAATTTAAGGGGTGAGCACCAACATGGAAGTGAGACACTCAAACGGAGTGACGCCTAGCTATTCACAATCTGCCCGTTCCTCCCTCTGGAATGAGAACGAGCCTCCCTTTCTCAAGATAGCAGTGACAGTGACAAGCGGAAACCTTTGAAGGGTGTGTTAAATATTTTGGTGCAAAGCTGTTTGACATTGTGGTTGTTAAACTGTGGAAGGGCTGTGTGTGTGTTCTCTGATCCATGGATGGTATTTTTCCCTTGACAACAAATGTAAAACATCTGCTTTGTCATGTGGTGTGGCCACAGGTGGAAGAACAGACTTCAAAGTTTCACCCAAGAGAAAGCGGTACAACGGCAATTTTCTGCCCCATGTGAGTCATTGAGGATTTGACGTGTTTTGGCCTCCAGTGGAATGCATTTAATCAATGGTTTTAACTCTGAACGACTGAAATTAACCCATGGATTTAGTCACTCAGAAAATAGCACTGTATGTATCTGTTCTTTCCTAAAATTATTTAGGTTCCAGGAAGTAGTAAAGTACTGGGGAAACTGAGAATTAACAAAATAAACACTTTATTTTTGAACATCCGTAATCCATCATCTTCAGTTAAAATGACTGGAACGTCACTCAACCTTCATTCTCTGTGGAGTTTGAGTCGGTTTGTAATGGTCTATGATCTGAATCAAGATGAATGAGTTGATGATCAAGAAGAGTAGTCCAGCCAGCCACATTAACAGGAAGGTGTTGTAGCCTTCAAACTCCAGGAAGTAGGCTGGGCCCAACCAGACACCCTGATGGTGGAGAGAAAGTATATTAGCTTCCTCTAAGTCCATTTGAGTTACTTTGTTTAAAGCCCTGCAAACACCAAAATATGATCAATTTAATTACCTGTCCAGCAAACCAGAGGAGGAGCAGTCCCACTCTCTGTTTTAGTGACAGACTCAGGTGAGGGATGACCAGAGGGAGTAGACACAGGTACCACAGGAAGTACTATGAAAGGATAACACACAACATATGACCACACCTGATGCAGGTAGGATAAAACCGGTGCAATCACGTTCACTAAATGAGTCTATATGCTGCCTTCCTCTCTTTGTTCTTTCTTTATTCTTACTTTGAGACTATGTCACTTGAACGCTTTGATTCATCTTATTATTGCATGTCAGGTGGTTCTCTCTAAGCAATATGCCTTTTGAATATAAAACTGATAAGTCAAGTCCTGTGTCATCAGAATAAACTACAAAACAACACGCTACAAAAAAAACAATATCTCTTCTTAATTGGATCCTATGACTGCTTGATGTACCTGTGAAGTGCAGACTTTGTTGAAAGAGACAAAGATGGCGGTGTGCAGGAAGCAGCAGAAGGCTAGGTCAGCGTGAAAGGCCCATGACGCCACCACCAGCAGGACGAGCTGAGGCAGGAATGCTGCCAGGCCAAGCCACTGGCTCCACCTGCTGTCTGCGCCAACAAAAGAATTAGATCAGGCTGAGAAAGATCGTCTCCTGCAAGTTTAAACTCCCAATTTAACACGGATGCAAGGAAAATACTTAATAAAATAGTTCCCAACTTTAAAACTGATTTAATAAACAACCACTCAGTTTTTCTGTTTTGCATTACATTGTGGCTTTACTTATTGTATTGTAATGATTGACTGAATAAAACACACAAACAAACAAACTTCATCGCTGCTGACCAGGCACTTCTGCACGCCAGCTTGAACCAGATGCTGGTCTTTGTTCTGTAGTTCTGTCTACAGCAAGGTGTTCCACTAGAAGGCTACGAAGGGCTGGAGCGGTGAATACCTGTGGTGAGGTAGAGCATATAGAAGTATGGAGAGAAGTTGTGTCGGATGTCCCTTCTGGTCAGGTGGTACAAGTAGGTCTCATGAAGAAACTCCCATCCATACCTGTCAATTCAGGAAAGGATTGTTCAGTGTATTTCTTCAGATAAGGGAGGCATGGAGAGGCTAATATTGAGTCATATCAGAAATACTTAAGACATTTTAACTAGCTGGGTAGCTTCTCACATGTAGTAGAAGAGGGCTGTAAGCAAACAGAAAACTCCTCCGGCCACACTTGCAAAGAGGAACAGCTGCCGGTTGAGGAAGCTTCCCATAAACCCCATGAACCAGCTCCACCCCTTTTTGACCTTCTCTGATCTGGCCGCTGGCGTGCGCAGGGACAGAGCGATGGGCAGAGCATACGTAACGGGGTAGATCTTCATATGGACTGACAGACCATAGAGCACGGCAGCCCACATCAGATGCCGGGCTAGAAGAAGAAAACGAAACCAAAAAAAGGTCAAAAGTATTAGCAGAGGAGCTGAGTATCTACATTACAGCTTAAAATGTTGTTTTGAAACTCAAAAGCTTCACACACAACATCCACACCCTTACCTTCCATACAGAGTAACGTCCCCAGCACCAGAGCTGCCAGTATTGACTCAGCATTCCCTCGGCTGGACACTCCCATGGGCAGTGGGTTGAGTAGCCACAGAGAACAAACACGCCGTGCAGTCTGAACATAAATGCCCCAAAAACACAACTTAATCTCAGCTGTGTATTTCCAGCAAGGCGATACGCTGTTGTTTTATCAGGACAAAACAAATGGAGGTATTTGCAACAATAAACAAACTATCCTCTTGAACGATTTCTGTTAATCAACTCAAATCGATTTATTAAAAAGTGCCTAAAAAAAACATACCTCACAGCTCAGACCTCTCAGACGGAGGATTCTGTAGATGAGCAGTCCTGACAGCACGTCACACACGATGAAGAGGATCTTGCCAAACACCACGCTGAGGTAGATGTTGGGGGTGAGCAGCCAGGCTAGGAGAGGAGTGTAGCGGTAGGTTGATCTGTTGTACGGGGACTGGCCCTGTGCAGAAGGTTCCCACATTGAAATGACACATCACAGAAGTAGCAACAGAGTGTACTTGGAGTATCAAAAGTACTCATCAAGCAGAATGGCCCCAAGTCAATGTTATTGGATCATTATTATTGAGGCATTAACTGCATGTTAATTACTCAATGACAAAGTTGAATCTGAATCTGAATTCTGCGTCATGTAAACAGTACTTTAATGTTTTAGTTGGAGATAATTTTAACTATAAATGTATATGGATAAATAAATGTTATGGAGTAATCTGTAACGTGAACGATGCATCATGATCTATGAACTGCTCATGTTTGGGATGTTACATCTTTCAATGAAAGGCAACTAGTAACTTTGGTTGATTGATGATTTGATTGATGAAGTTGAGATTTCACTATGAAATTTCACTATGAAATATGGTTTTGTAATTTTTTTTTTTAAATGTTGCCATTTTGTTTGAAGTCTTTAAAATGTGACGTCAGAGAAATCATTGTTAGCATATCAACACATTAGCATTGACGTCATATAGTAGTAGTATGTCGGAATTACACTCTCGTACTTGAGAGATGTACCTCCCACCCCTCGTCTTCCTCATTGCTGACCCAGCATTATATTAGGAGACACATCCACACACAGCTTCCTCTGACCACTTGCTTCCGGTCACAGACGTTATAAGACTGTTACCTCAGTGATGAATCTGGCAGCATCTGTGAACACATGGTAGTCGATGTCAGTGTACTTCACCACCATGGTCCTGTCCTGGTAGTCTCCATAAGCGACCAAGGCCAGTCGTAGAGCGACGGAAGCCGTGAGGAGGACATGCTTCTCTGTGAGCTTTGTTATTAGCCTCTCCATCACTAGCCAAGCAGCGAAACCAGTTTAGCGGGAAGCTAACGAAGCTAACAAAGCTAGTTTGTCATCTTTGAGCCGGAATGCGTCAGCCAAAGTGTCCTTTTTCCTCATCTCATGATCCCCTACGATTGATGGTGATATAGTCCTCACGTATTGTTAATAAGAGATATGTTTTTGAATAATTGGACTTCAAACAAGACAACCAGGAAGTTATCCGGAAGTGGCATCCCTAACTTTTTCTTCTTTGGCTTCTAGTCGTGGCACAAACACACCGATACATCAGCGCCACCTGCTGGGCTGGAGTAAGATGCATTTACTGACACGCACAATGTCGTCCCTTTGTGTACTGGGAACGACAAACCCCTCGTCTTCATGTGTGATGTTTAGCACAACATTACATGTTACCCATATGTGCTCTGTAGACTTCAACTCTGTGTCCAGAACAGTGAACCTACTTTATGTATTCTCCTGTTTGAATAGTGTAACAGCCCCAGTTTTGAGGGTTCAAACAGAGAGGTTTTTTTTCATGAACATGTGTTATTCTTTTGATCTCAGGGAAGAAACGCCCTTTAGGACTAGGACACTTAAAGTAGTTAATGTAGTATACTCTCATATATAGTTGAGCAAAGCATTACTGCTGTCAGCGATCGGGTTGCTGGAACCACTGACTGATCAGACTGAGGGTTATCCATCTTACACAAGCAGCTGATCCAGATTTTAGAAAATGTCAATAGCATGATTTTCTTTTTAATCTGACAAACAATATTTTTGAACCACACACCTTTATTCCACATGTAAAATTATAAGGACACATAAACTGACCTGGACTCAATGCCAGTTCAAACCTTCATGTAAGCTCTTGTTCTTTATAGTCTGTATTTATTGCATAATGGTACAATTACAAATAACCGCACTTTCCTTGATTACGCCAAACACTAAGGACATTTCTATCTGACGGTTGGATTTCATCACATTGTTCTCTTTGGTTGACTGAACATATGAAATGCTGAAATTGCTTGTTCTGTAGATAAAGTGCAGCAAATCTTGCAACAGTGGTATTTTCATAGGGTATAAAAGTAAAGTTGACGTAGAAAAAAGAGAAATTGTCATTAAAGGCAAATTCTTTCTCAGGGTGTTATGCTTTAAAGGTATAGATTAACTAGGGTAGGGTGTAAAGGGTGCAGCAAACAGGGCCATACATGCATTACAGACAAAGTAAACCAGATCCTATGGATGAGATTAGGTGCAAAAGATAAAACAGTGCAACAACACAATGCTCCAGAAACACAAACAAGAATGCAAACAAAATGCAAACAAGAAGCCACACTTTCAACACCACCAACGATCCTTCTCATTCTGGTGTTAAAGATAAAAGACTCAAAGTGTGAGTAGCTAGAGGGAACTCCAGAGTGTTGATTCTCAACATTCTTCCAGTAATGCTAATAAAATTGCATACTGTTACAAGAGTAGATGTATTGTACCCCTCCTGTTGAGAAACACTGCTCTCAACAATGTGATCACTTTGGGGAGCAGTACCGGCCAGCAAAGAGAACGCTCATGGACTGGTTATGTCGGATGAAGAAGAGGAAGGGGTGGTCTGCGATGAAGGGGCGTGGCATGGCACAGCGAAGCATCATGATAGCAGCGGTGGCGGCAGCCGCCTCAGTTCCCTCCTCGTTGACCTCCACGAAAGCTTTGTGGACGACTTTCGACAGCACCAGGTCGTTGCCGGGAGCCATGCCTGTCACAGGAGAGAACGGAGACGGTTCAGGTTTTGTGTGTCTGTTAGATTAATTACTATGAATATATCTGATATGATCCATGCACACGTCTTACCAGAGAAGTCACACATTGACTGGTCGAAAGCATCCACCATGCCCATGCTGACCAGGACATTCTTCATGTCGTAGCTCTCCTCCATCTTGAACCGAGGAAGCCCCACCTGGAGCTCAACTTCATCCATCATGTCTGGACGAGTCCACTCCACAAAGTTCTCATAGGTCAGCTCCTTCTCCAGCTGGGGTGGAAACACAATCAATGATTGGTTTGCCTGCATCTTGTGGACTTCTTTATGTGTGTGTGTGTGTGTGTGTGTGTGTGTGTGTGTGTGTGTGTGTGTGTGTGTGTGTGTGTGTGTGTGTGTGTGTGTGTGTGTGTGTGTGTGTGCGCACTACCTTCTCCAGACCAGTCGTACTGTCCTCTATCTGATTGGGTAAAAAGATGAGCATGCTGAGCTCCTTTCCTTGGTAAGGCATCTCTAGGATCTGTGCAACAGAGGGAATCAAATTTTACAGCAAATTATATATCCTGTTCTGACAACTACGTTCAATTGTTTGATCGACTAACAGTCAGTATGAATTGATCAACAAACTAGTTACCTGGCAGTTGGCTTCCGGGATGTAAGTCAAGGGGAACTTGGATTTCTGGTGCATCATCTTCACTGACTTGGTTTCATTCTGACAACAAGCAGAAAAATAGACAAAGCTTGAAGAGAAACTTAACACCAAAGGACATTTTGTACACATCTTTTTGTTGCAGTGATGTGAAAGTGTACTGAGGGTGTGGTCAGTAGTAAATAGTGACATCACTGCCGAGGTCAAAAGGATTGTTGGTTCTTTTTCATGGTTTCTGTCACCTGCTGGTGAAAAATCCCTTCATGCACTTCTAGCATTTAGTCCACAAGTTCAAAGCCAGGTCACTTGTTGAACCATTTGCTAATGTTCATTACACAACACACATTCTCTCCCTTCCCTACTTCTACTGGAGTGTAGCAACCTATCATTCATGCGTAGCCATTGGGAAACGCTTACGGTAAGTCTTGAGTAATTTGCAATACAAAAATGTCAGACAAATGCTTTTTTTATTAAATGATCAAATTCCACCCTTTTTGTCTTTCCACCATTTCATATGGTCGGGTTTCCTGCCATGGCCTGGAATGTTGAATTATTTTTGCTTCAACTTTGTTTCACTTCTTTCCATGAAGAAGTCAAAATCAACCTCCATTGCCTTCATGGTTTGTGCTACTATGCAATAAAGTTGTAAAACCCATATTTACTGACTTCTGTCGATCAGTGCTAGTCAATTACAAGTTGTCATTGAGTGTTACCTTGTTGAGTCTAAACTGAGCATCCCGTGTGGCACTCTCTTGAAACTGCTTGTTCCAGTTTCCTTTGAAGTAGATGGCATTGACCAGCACCAGCCTGGTGAGGCTGTCCACAACACCCTCGGCCAACAAGTCCTTGATTTTACCTGGAAATCAAAAGAGACACAAACGTTAAGCAATGCCACACAAATGGAAGCATGTCTCCTGCCATGTTTCCATGTGTCAGACCCACCTTGTGTCTGCTCGTGCACCCATGTGTTGATGTTGAGCCTGGCCGCCTCTGAGCTGAATACGAAGTCCACCGACTCCAGCTCTGCGCTGTAGTGCTTCTTGGTTTTTCCTAAATAATCCTGGAATCATCAATGACACATTTACTGAGTCTGATCACCCAAAATGAAATAATCTCTTTGCTGAACTTTCATGAGTACAGTAACAGCTGGAGAAGTATTTCCATGGTTTGACTTGATGGATACTCGTTCATTGTTCCTTATACAAAGCTTAAAGATTCCTATGTGGGTCTCTCATTCCCTCCAGCCTCATATGTAAACTACACACATGCTGAAACACACACACCTCAACAAACTTGTAGGACTGCTCCCCGTACAGCCTGTTAGCAACACTGAGGGCATACGGAGCGTCAGCCTTGTTGAGCTCGCTCAGCAGTTGGGCAAAGCTAACGTGGACATCATCCAGACAATCCTGGGTTTTCAGGCACTGTGGAAAAAGTAGACGAGTGTTACAGAGATGCACTGAGCACGTGACAGACCAGTCTATTGTAAACAGTATATTAGACGGGTTATCTTGCCGATTAAGTGATGAGTTCTACAAGTTTCCCTTGTTGAGGTTGGTGCTCCACGCTATGCATTAGCAAGTTTGTTACATTACGTTGGGTGATGGTGGGTAGCAGTCGCTCACCTGAAATACTTTGTTGTTGTTCCATAATGATCTACTGGGAAGAAGTGGATTGCTTGGACTTTCTCATCACTTAATGGGTATGATATTTATATTTTGAACAGGGGTACTCCTTTACGTTGAAGGCTTTCAGTATTTCACGACTCTCCACATTCTGTACATACTGGATCTGAGAACACTGTCATCATTTACATGTCAAGGTTAATGCACAACATCCCAACACCGACTGAAAAATATGGCAAAAGACTAAATTGAAAAAGTAGAGGGACCACTTTAACACCTTTTAAAACTGACTTTAAAGAACCCATGGAAAAGAAACATCCACGTCCCTCCACCACGTTGTTATTTACAAGGTTATCTTTAAAAATACACGACCAATCTGATGATTCAGCTGAATTCAGAGCGGTGAGTATCCAAATCAGCAAGACCAACACAGTCATTTTCGTAAGTCGTCACCACATCCAAGAAGGTTTTACACAAGAATAAGGAAACAGCTTAATTTGTGTGTACACTATTTTCTTAAGTTTGGTTGAGAGGGTTAAGTCTAATCACACGGTGGTTTCCAGTAGCTGCAAGAGATAAAAAAGCAAACCAGGAGGAGGCCATCAATAGAACAGCCAGGACTACATTCCTGTGTATTTGTAATAATATGTGGACACACACACTAAACCTTCAGTACACAGCAGTCAACTCGGGTGCCTCCCTTGCATTGCTGTGTTGTTGTTTTTTTCAAATTCAGCTTGAGCTGGCAGCAGACTGGAGATCAGTAAGCAAAGCAGCACAGAACAAGCACAAAAATTCTCTCTTGAAGCCGCCGGCTCTCCGTCCCCGAGGATCCCCTCACCAGATGACACCAGACCGTTAGTAAAAAGCCCCTCAGTGAGTTTATCATTCCTCCGCTGTCGGCTTTGTTACCATCTTCTGAAGCTGCGGCGGCAGTTTGAACGCAGCCTGCTGCTGCATCTGCATCTGCTCTGCTCCCGCATGCCGGGGCTCCTCTGCCTCGGTGAAGCTGAGGACCTACAGTGGGGGTGCAGCTGTGTTGACTGTTAGGTTAGACACCAACCTGTCTCCGGACAGGAAGATATCATACCAGTTGTATGCAGCACGTTAATTTGGAAGATGGATCCAAGATGATGCCAAGTCGCATCTAGGTCTGTAGAAGTGAGGAAAACCCTTTTCTGCTGTGATAAACCCCTCTCTGGCACGAAGAGATACGGAGGTGATGACCGTAGCTACACCTTATATTGCAGGCACCAATTGGATTGAATAACCACGTTAATGGTTGGCGGGAAGATAAATGACAAGTTCTTGCAATCTCGGATGATCTAACTGCTCAACGGATTGGAGTATTTACTGAAGCAGCTGACATTTCTTTTGGTAAGTGGCTGCTAAAAGTCAAATCCTCATTAGCGGCCTCATGTCACTGTCACCTCTGCTCTCTTTCACTCACTCACACGCCCACTCACTCACTTACTCACCAAGTCATGCTTGCACACAGTGAGCTTCCACCTTCTGGAACAAACCCAGCCTTTACACAAAGAACACAGCAGGACAAAGCTCCTGGCTTTGCTGAGTGAACTCTTTCATAAAAGGATGTATTTATAACACCGACTTTGTCCCTGACCCTGTCAAGCAGCTCGGAGTCGTCTGGGTGTGTCTTTGCTTGAGCGATCCTTTAGAAAAATGTTGTTATTTTCATTCTTCTGCTGTTGCTTCTGCTGTTCAATCTGCCACTGTGTGTTTTTTTTGTTCTCATCAAGGTGTTAAAGTATAAAGCAGTCCATTATTATGGAGTATAGTACTATGCATAATTACTTCCATACCTCATCATCACTGAATAGACATCAATTAGGCTTAAAAAAAAATGCTTCTTTTTTTTCCTACAAAGGAAATTAGGAAATTAATTAAAATTCAGGTGGTGTGCCTACATTGTTAATGGGAGCACAGTAAGAGTAAAAGCAGTCATTACTATGAATGGTCTCATTCTAAATAGTTGGGTTTAATTATTTAATTAATTAGAATTAATTATAGAGGACTGCAAATAGTCTGGAATCCATTCAGCAATTCAACATGTGACACCCAGGTGAGCAAGACAAGTGTCTGCTGCACATAACATAATGAGAATTGATAAGGTGTACAGAATACTTTACCTATATCTTTATTGCCCTCTCACTTCAATATTATGTTTCACGTCCCCATAGAAACACAACAAAGACCCCCCTCCCCACCCACCATAAAACCTGAACAGAAGAGATCTTTGTCATTTCTGCTGACGCCGAAAGGAAACCGCTGGTGATTCATACTGAATGAGGGCCGACACACACGCAGTACGCCTCTGAGCCCTTCATTCCTATCACATGTATCCCACTATCTTCATTGCGGCTTGAAATTATCTCAGGGAGGTGCTGGGTGGACTTTCTGTGGATTTCAGAGGACGCAGCTTGTGGTGGTGTTTAGATGGAGGGCATTTCACTGTGAAACCTGCATCCTTTTGTGTGTGTGTGTGTGTGTGTGTGTGTGTGTGTGTGTGTGTGTGTGTGTGTGTGTGTGTGTGTGTGTGTGTGTGTGCGTGTGTGTGTGCTGTACCTCTGACATCTGCGTGGCTGTGTTGCCTCTGGCCCCCAGCATCACCATAGCCAGAGCTGAAGAGATGCTGAAAGGGGAGTAGAAGACATTCGCTGTCTTGTCGTCATCTCCAAACTTTTTGAGCAGCGCCAGAGAGAAGGTGGTGTTGGCCTTGGACAGAGGGGTTGGTGATGCCATGGTGTCTGCAAAGAAGGGAGGGCCGACTAGCATTCATTACTGTGTTACAAACTTCTAAAATGTTTTCATAAGTGTGTGTCTCTTTAGCTAGATATACTAGTACTATTTAACTAAGTAAGTGGTGGTTTTCATTCATAATTTAAGATTATTTTGAAATTAGCTGTATCGTTGGTGGTGTCTATGCAAATGTTCTGGTAGATTGCAATTATATTTACAAAAAAATCATATATTCTAGAAAGTATTTAATAAATCATTGTTTGTCAATATGATGACAACAATTTACACATTTTATAAAGTATTACATTTCCGCATTCATCAATGTTATAATAACAGCTGAAATGGTGAATGTCGCTCGTGGATAACACAAAGAGTAGCTACTTATCATGCTACATTTACTAGCAATATATTACAATATAGAATAACCCATTCTAGCATTTACTATACTTCATTCTTAACGCCGCACCATGAGTCATCCAAGTGTAATGCCTGTTATGTATGCATCTATTACACAGTTTAACGTGACCTGTATAAACGAGTAAAGTTACTATTAATACACCAACTGTATATACACTAAATAATCCCATCCCACCGTCTCAATCTGAATTAAACTCATCTTCTACTTACTGACAGAGATTGTTCTTGTATTCCTCAAGTGTTCAATCTCCTTTTCTTCACAGGAAGACTTCTGTCTCAACCATGAGTTTTATTATTTACTCGCTGACTGACACGCCCCGAAAACTTTCCAAATGAGCTTCCGCATTTTCATCAAGGATAGTATAAGAGGAGAACTCACGGCGTACACCATAGAGTCACAACGCATGCGCAGTGACATCTGGTCTGCGCTTCCTGGCCGGCTCATTACCTGGCGCACGAGCGTGCCTAAAGAATTCTGTGTGGCGGAGCGCAACAAAAGAGCACCTGACAGGACACCGTCCCTTCTAGCGCCGTCCGACGTCGCAGCCACAGGCACACTGCGCATGCGTCATACCCCATAGCCCAAGAACGTGTCCAAACCTTCCTTCTATAAGCCCATGGATGTGAACGAGCCTTGATCATGTGTCATTGTACGGAAGCCGTACGGGGATAGTAGCTTTCAGACTTCTCATTACTGTAAACCACAAATCACACTTTATACACTTTAATCACTTCAACCGGTGCAATATAAATACATTCTGTCTGTATATATAATATTGTTATTGTGGATTCTTAGTTTTTTCTTACAGTTTATGTATATTACACCTATTCTTACTACCTATTCTTACTATATGTCTCTTGTGTGCACTTTACCTGTCTGCTGCTTTAATCCTGAAAATGTCCCCAATGCGGGACTAATAAAGGAATATCTTATTTTGCAATTTTTGTACATTCCCAAAGGAGCTAGTTGCGATTACTCAGCAAAACCAAACCTTAATCAGAGAAGTTAATTTGGACTGAGTCTCATGAATGTGACTTTCTAGGGCTTTCATTTTGAAATTCAGCATCAGAATTTCCCGATGTTGGAAGAGGTACTTTTCCTTGAAATAGTTTGCATGTGGTAATAATTAGTGTTTTTTTTAAGGTATCATTCATAACATGTATAATGTTTCATCATGTGACCCGGTGATATCCCACACAACACAGTAAACTGGAGCCAGAGACTACATACCAAACATATACCTTTTATTGATAGATTGAGTAAACTATACCTAAATCAAAAGTGCACAAACAAGAAAGTAAATCATGTGGGACTAAACTGCACTGTCAGGAAACTAAATAAAAACAGTAAATAGTCACACAAAAACAATACAATGTACTTATTCACAGCAAACACACAATAGGTGAAACAATAATAAAATGCCCTTGCAAAATATATGGCTGCTCTATCAGAGCTAATGACCTCTCAGGTGTCTGACTACCCAGGAAGAAATGCCCAGGTGAGCGTCCCACCCCTTTTTATAAGCTCTGCCCCTTTGCCTGGGTCCTTACCACAAGTCATTCATTTAGTTTTATTTACTAATGTATATTTGTATTCTTGCTGTTCACTTTGTAATTAATTTATCTTTGATTTCCAGACCAATTGACTGCTTTATTGAATGAATGTGACATGTCCTATCACGTTCACCGGAGCTTTGCTCTTATTTTGAAGTCAGTTCTTGCACGCTCATCCCGTAATGCCGAGTATAAGGGGACCGAAAACCAACGTGCGGACTGTCTTGACTGTTTTTCAAAGTGGAGGCTGACTGGACTGCAAGCGGCAGCAGAAGGGGACGTTGAAGTTACATCCTGTTAGATCCGATCTACAGGATACTTGTTGTCGGCAGACCTCGTTCGGATTCATTTATATATCTTTGTAAGTATGTATTTATGTGGAAATGTGCATGTATCTTATATTATATGCTATAATTTGTTGTATTTATGTCTGCCTGTGAAAAGTGAAATGTATGTAGAAATGTGCGTGTAGCTGCATCCTTTGGTCTTTTTTATGTCTGCCTGTATACATTACTACTGGTTTTGATATGTGTCGTATAAATAATCTTTGTTATTATCGACCACACACGATATGGTTTTAGAATAAACTTTCATTGCACAGCAGGAGACTAATTTGCCGACAATCAAACATTAAGTATTCCAACTACACAGGAAAAAAGGATTTTCTGCGGTTAATGTGGTGTTTGTTGTCAAATCAAACAGCCAGTCAGCTCTTTGATCTGGCGACAGCCAGGCGTTTCCCCATCATGCCCTGAGTCATGGGCCGTTTCTCAGTCAGCGTTCTTCTCTGAACTTATGTTCTCGTGGACTCGTGAAACGTCATCAGTCGCGGCCCAAGTACTGTTCCAATTCAAAAGTCCGCTTCTCGCCAAGAACGGTGAAAATGCCCGGATGTGACTTGATCCGCCCATTTTACCGGGGATGCATCAGAGCAGACTTGAGCGTACTTGAGAGAGCCAATATCCCAGAATGCATTTCGGACCAGCAAACGGGACCGTGAGCCCCGCAGCACCGGGCCGTCAGCGCTCTGCTGCCCGCCGAGAGCAGCCTGATCTCGGCTGGACTTTTTGAAATGATCCGCTGGCTCCGATGTCTCCGTATCGATTAAACATGAGATATAATTCTGTTTCGAGGATTTAACAAGCAATCATTATTATTTATTCACAGTCACATTAAATCAGTTTGACTGAGGGAAAGGTTAAGGTTTATAACTTAAGATTTAAACTTTTACTTTGAACTACAGCGGTGTCTTATTACTTTTGACGGAATTGTTTGCAATTTTATATATATATATATATATATATATATATATATATATATATATATATATATATATAAAATAATACATATTTATAAACATATAATTTAAATATGTCTTATTACTTTTGACGGAATTGTTTGCAATTATATGTATATATATATATATATATATATATATATATATATATATATATATATATATATATATATATATATATATATGTATATATATGTATATATATATGTATATATGTATATATAATTGCAAACAATTCCGGAAAAAGGAATAAGACACAATAAGACATATTTAAATTATATGTTTATAAATATGTATTATTTTATTTATATATATATATATATATATATATATATATATATATATATATATATATATATATATATGTGTGTATATATATGTATATGTATTATACATATAAGTCCAGACTCCAAAAGTTCACAAGTCCGTACTTGGGTATTGAGAAACGGCCTCTCTGTTCTTTGCGATCCTCTCAAAGAAACCTTGAGATGAGCTCCCTCTGGTGGAACATCACAGTATTGTAACGCTGTCTGGTCGCTTCTATCAGCCTCGGATTTCTGTTCATCCATCCAGCACCTCTGCATTTCCTCTGCATATCAAGCACTTTCTCCATCTTAAAATTAAAGATATCAATCTAAATTCCCATGTCATGCTCGTCCCTCGACCACACACAATTTAGTAGAAACGCCACGTTAAAAGTGTCTCACTGAACTCAGGCATTTACAACCAAAGCTAAAAAACGGAAAGCCTCCTAAATGTGTGTCTGTTGAATTTCAAATTATAATAGGTGATTTTCCTGATGACACGTGTATTTTAAAGCTGTGTCTTTCGAGCTGTGTCATGTCACAGATACCAGATACATTTTTTTTTTTTACAAGTAATATGAAACCAGAAAGCCGAGTTCCATGTAACCTCTTTCGGGCGTGTCAGTCAGCGTGTAAATAATAAAACTCATGGTTTAGACAGAATTCTTCGTGTGACGGAAAGGAGATTGAATACTTGAGGAATACAAGAAAGATCTGTCAGAAGATGAGTTTAATTCAGATTGAGACAGTGGGATGGGATTAATTTAGTTTATACACAGTTGGTGTAACTTTACTCATTTGTACAGTTCAGTTCATATATTAAATACTTTCTAGAATATATGATTTTTTATAAATATAATTACAATCTACCTGTAAATTTGCATATACAACACCAACGATGCAGCTAATTTCAAAATGAAAACCATCACTTACTTAATTGAATATTACCAGTATATCTAGGTAAAGAGACACAAACTTTGAAAACATTTTAGAAGTTTGTAACACAGTAATGAATGCTAGTCGGCCCTCCCTTCTTTGCAGACACCATGGCATCACCAACCCCTCTGTCCAAGGCCAACACCACCTTCTCTCTGGCGCTGCTCAAAAAGTTTGGAGATGACGACAAGACAGCGAATGTCTTCTACTCCCCTTTCAGCATCTCTTCAGCTCTGGCTATGGTGATGCTGGGGGCCAGAGGCAACACAGCCACGCAGATGTCAGAGGTACAGTACACACACACACACACACACACACACACACACACACACACACACACACGCCATTGGGCGGGCAAAGGTTACCAAGGTAAGAACTTGATTGGGAGACGGGAGTGAAAAAGGAAAGCGAAGGGGAAGAAGATGAAGTTAATGGAGGTGTAGTTATAGAAAATGGATTAATAAATGAAGGGCGCATGTCATCTATCTTTTTTGTAAAGTCGCTTGTTAGAAGGGTGGACCACCACGGAGGACAGAGCGAATCAAGAGAGGAAGACTAGTAGAAAGGAGAATGTCTGTGGCAGAGTTAGGATGCATGAGTGAGAAAGAGTCAGTTGAAGGAATGGCTGACAGAACAGACAAGGCCAGAGAGGAAGGGAGAGAGGGTGCGAATGTTGCGACGGACAGCTGCAGAGTCTGTTGTCGAAGTGGGATGGTTGTCAGTTCCAAAGAGTGGGAGAGAGTAAGAGATAAAGAAGTGGTCAGAGACCTGAAGTGGAGTTTCAGTGAGGTTAGATGTAAAGCAGTTTCTGGTGAAAATATAGTCACGGTGGTTGCCAGCTTTGTGAGTAGGAGGGGAAGGACTGAGTGAGAGAGCAAAGGAAGACAGTAGGAGTAACAGGTCAGATGACTGTCTGGATGTTAAAGTCACCCAGAAGGATGAGCGGGGAGCCGTTTCCTGCAAAGTTCGACAGGAGGACGTCAGGAGGAACCAGGTGGGCGGTAGAGACCAACAATGTTTAGTTGAACCGGATGAGTAACAACATAAACATGCTGTTTACAACAGACCAGTCTATTGTAAACAGCATGAAACTCAAAAGACAGTGGGGTAAACAGTCACTCATCACTTAATTAATAGTCTAATATACTGTTTACAATAGACTGGTCTGTCACGTGCTCAGTGCATCTCTGTAACACTCGTCTACTTTTTCCACAGTGCCTGAAAACCCAGGATTGTCTGGATGATGTCCACGTTAGCTTTGCCCAACTGCTGAGCGAGCTCAACAAGGCTGGCGCTCCGTATGCCCTCAGTGTTGCTAACAGGCTGTACGGGGAGCAGTCCTACAAGTTTGTTGAGGTGTGTGTGTTTTAGCATGTGTGTAGTTTACACATGAGGCTGGAGGGAATGAGAGACCCACATAGGAATCTTTAAGCTTTGTATAAGGAACAATGAACGAGTATCCATCAAGTCAAACCATGGAAATACTTCTCCAGCTGTTACTGTACTCATGAAAGTTCAGCAAAGAGATTATTTCATTTTGGGTGATCAGACTCAGTAAATGTGTCGTTGATGATTCCAGGATTATTTAGGAAAAACCAAGAAGCACTACAGCGCAGAGCTGGAGTCGGTGGACTTCGTATTCAGCTCAGAGGCGGCCAGGCTCAACATCAACACATGGGTGCACGAGCAGACACAAGGTGGGTCTGACACATGGAAACATGGCAGGAGACATGCTTCCATTTGTGTGGCATTGCTTCATGTTTGTGTCTCTTTTGATTTCCAGGTAAAATCAAGGACTTGCTGGCCGAGGGAGTTGTGGACAGCCTCACCAGGCTGGTGCTGGTCAATGCCATCTACTTCAAAGGAAACTGGAACAAGCAGTTTAAAGAGAGTGCCACACGGGATGCTCAGTTTAGACTCAACAAGGTAACACTCAATGACAACTTGTAATTGACTAGCACTGATCGACAGAAGTCAGTAAATATGGGTTTTCAAACTTTATTGCATAGTAGCACAAACCATGAAGGCAATGGAGGTTGATTTTGACTTCTTCATGGAAAGAAGTGAAACAAAGTTGAATAAGAAATAATTCAACATCCAGGCCATGGCAGGAAACCCGTCCAAATGAAATGGTGGAAAGACAAAAAGGGTGGATGTTGAATAATTTAATCACTTAATAAAAAAGCATTTGTCTGACACTTTTTTATTGCAAATTAGTCATGACTTGCAGGGAGCGTTTCCTAATGGCTGCGCGTGAATCATAGGTTGCTATACGCTCCAGTAAAAATAATGCTTCCATTTGGTGAAGGGGAGAGAATGTGTGTTGGGTGATGAAGCAGAGTTTGAGTCAATAGACACATCAATGTATTGGTACGACATTGACAAATGGTTCACCAGAGTCACAAATGTAAAGATGTTGGACTTGGAGTCATAACAAGTGACCTGCTTTGAACTTGTGGACTAAATGCTAGAAGTGCATGAAGGGATTTTTCACCAGCAGGTGACAGAAATCTTGAAATCTTTAATCTTTTGACCTCGACAGTGATGTCACTATTTACAACTGACCACACCCTGCAGTACACTTTTACATCACTGCACCAAAAAGATGTGTGCAAAATGTCACTTGGTGTTAAGTTTCTCTTCAAGCTTTGTCTATTTTTCTGCTTGTTGTCAGAATGAAACCAAGTCAGTGAAGATGACATCCAGGCCATAGCAGGAAACCCGACCATATGAAATGGTGGAAAGACAAAAAGGGTGGAATTTGATCATTTAATAAAAAAGCATTTGTCTGACGTTTTTGTATTGCAAATTACTCAAGACTTACTGTAAGCGTTTCCCAATGGCTACGCATGAATCATAGGTTGCTACACTCCAGTAGAAGTGATGCTTCCATTTGGTGAAGGGAAGATAGTGTGTGTTGTGTAATGAACATTGGCAAATGGTTCAACAAGTGACCTGGCTTTGAACTTGTGGACTAAATGCTAGAAGTGCATGAAGGGATTTTTCACCAGCAGGTGACAGAAACCATGAAAAAGAACCAACAATCCTTTTGATCTCGGCAGTGATGTCACTATTTACTACTGACCAGACCCTCAATACTTTCACATCACTGCAACAAAAATATATAAAATGTCACTTGGTGTTAAGTTTCTGTTAGAAGAAAAACTTATTTACTCTTAATCAAGTACTGTTTCACAGTTATATTATTAATCATACAATGTGTAAAGGCTTGTGGCTTCTCATTTGACCTACTCTCCTGTTAAAACATACGTATGCTTTAACAGTGACCTTCTGATAGTTTTGAGACTGTGGATGCCTACATGTCTCTGTGTGAAGAACGTGGTGTTCCTTGTTATCATGACCATGCCGATGCAAGCCAATCTGAAGACGTCATGAGAGCTTCTGTGATTGTTTCATTAATGTATTTAAGAGGTACCTCTCTGCTCATTTATTGAGCAGTCCAGGATACGCAATTGACATATCATGTTGTGTTTCTGACTCTGCTCCTCTTTGCAAAGAATAAATGTCCTGATCTATGATTTTACCTCAAGGTGTCGAGTAAATTTTTCTAACAGTTTCTCTTCAAGCTTTGTCTATTTTTCTGCTTGTTGTCAGAATGAAACCAAGTCAGTGAAGATGATGCACCAGAAATCCAAGTTCCCCTTGACTAACATCCCAAAAGCCAACTGCCAGGTAACTAGTTTGTTGATCAATTCGTACTGTCTGTCAGTCAATCAGACAATTGATAACTTCTTAATCCATTATTAAAAATAACCACTTAGTTTTCAGAACAGGATATATAATTTGAAACCCTCTGTTGTACAGATCCTAGAGATGCCTTACCAAGGAAAGGAGCTCAGCATGCTCATCTTTTTACCCAGTGAGATAGATGACAGTACAACGGGTCTGGAGAAGGTAGGACACACACACACACACACTCACTCACTCACTCACACACACACACACACACACACACACACACACACACACACACACACACACACACACACACACACACACACTCTCAAAGGAAGTCCACAAGATGCAGGCAAACCAATCATTGATTGTGTTTCCACCCCAGCTGGAGAAGGAGTTGACCTATGAGAACTTTGTGGAGTGGACTCGTCCAGACATGATGAGGGAAGTTGAGGTCCAGGTGGGGCTTCCTCGGTTCAAGATGGAGGAGAGCTACGACATGAAGAATGTCCTGGTCAGCATGGGCATGGTGGATGCTTTCGACGTGTCAATGAGTGACTTCTCTGGTAAGACGTGTGCCTGGATCATATCAGATATTCAATACTTATCCTACTCAGAGTCGCGGGGCGCTGGAGCCGATCCCAGTTGACTTTAGGGAAGGCAGGGTGCACCTTGGACAAGTCGCAGGGCACATATAGAGACAGACAACCATTCACACTCACATTCACACCTACGGGCAATTTAGAGTCTCCAATTAACCTAAGCTGTATGTCTTTGGACTGTGGGAGGAGCCCGGAGAACCTGGAGGGAACCCATGCTGCCACAGGGAGAACATGCTAACTCCACACAGGACTGTCCAGACAGTGTCAGATATGTTTATAATAATTCCAAGAACAGGCTTGAACTGACTCCCGTCAACATGGTCAACGTTCCCGTCGTGTAGGGTGAGAAATGGCACTGTGTTTATTTAAAACATTCTGTCTCCGTTCTCTCCTGTGACAGGCATGGCTCCCGGCAGCGGCCTGGTGGTGTCAAAAGTCGTCCACAAGGCTTTCGTGGAAGTCAACGAGGAGGGAACTGAGGCGGCTGCCGCCACTGCTGTTACTATGCAGAGAAACAGCCTTGTCATGCCACGTGCCTTCATCGCAGACCACCCCTTCCTCTTCTTCATCCGACATAACCCGTCCATGAGCGTTCTCTTTGCTGGCCGATACTGCTCCCCAAAGTGATCACGCCGTTGTGAGCAGGGTTTCTCAGTTCCCAATAGCTAATCACACTCTGAGTCCTTTATCTTTAACACCAGAATGACAAGGATCGTTGGTGGTGGTGAAAAAGTGTGGCTTCTTGTTTGCATTACCTCTGTGTGTTTCTGGAGCATTGTGTTGTTGCACTGTTTTATCTTTTGTACCCAATCTCATCATTAGAATCTGGTTCATTTTGTCTGTAATGCACGTATGGCCCTGTTTGCTGCACCCTTTTTATGGTATGTTATCAAAACGTCAAACAACAAATGCATTCCTCAAATAATGGCCGGAATTATTTTTTTCAGGTTTTTCTGAAAAACACAAAATAAAACAGTCTAAGTCACACTCTCGAATGATCTGTTCCACTGATGGAGGCAATTTTACCAGAGATGGCCCGCATCATGAGGAGAGGATTTAGGCCAGCGGTTCCTAACCGGGCCGATGGTCCTTTGGCACCGGGCCGCACAGAAAGAATATATGAAACACATATTTTATTATCAAGGTCTGAAAGATGTTTTATTTAAAAAAAAGACCGGATACATCCGCCTTTGCGTCTGTGCCTCTTGACACATGTCAAGGCGCTCGTCTGGGTCACGTGATACGTTACCCCAAACATTATCAAGCTAGCAAAATATGTAAAAAACAGACGTCTTTTGTGAGCTTCTTTGGAAAGGCCCAATGAATAATAATGTATCCTTTAGTAATCCCCTTGGGGAAATTCTTCTCTGCATTTGACCCATCCTTGGTTAGGGAGCAGTGGGCTGCCCTGTGAGGCGCCCGGGAGCAATTGGGTGTTAAGTGTCTTGCTCAGGGACACTTTGACATGTGAACTATGGGGAGAACAGGGATCGAGCCGACTACCTTGCGGTTACGTTACAACCACTCATCCCCCTGAGCTACAGCCGCCGTTCAAAACGGACAGAAGAAGAAAAGCCGTCGACTTCCAAGAAAAAGAAAGCTGCATTATAAAGACAATATCAGGAGTCCTTCTTAAAATACGGGGTTATCGCGAGAGGTGATTCTCACGCTCTACATAATATGGTGATAATTCACCGTAATGGTGAGTTGTATTTTGTATGCACTTTATATTTGTTTTCATGCCGGTCGTATCATTTGATTTCGTCATATTGATCCCCCACAACTTGAAGGCCGGTCTGTGGAAATATTGTCTGACACCAAACAAGTCCGTGGCGCTAAACAGGTCGGGGACCGTTGGTCTAGTGCAGTAGCTTGCATCATTTGTCTAGTTCAAACATCTGGATTAAAACAGCCAGGATCTGAACAGGTTTAGCGTGAGATGTGACTAAAACTGGATAAACATGTGAATTCGTGAAAGAACGCGATCACCTAGTGACGTCTCTGTAGGAGTGACGTCTCCGTATGGGTGAAGAGTATCACGTGTGATTCTATGTGCGGTCGATTGAGTTCAGAGAATCTAAAGTTCAGTTGATCAGCCAGAAAAGCAGACATTTCTTCTTTCACTCAAAGATATCGCTGAAGAAAGCTTCAAGTTACGATTTCCTGTCCCTGCACTTCTTACTTGGGACCTACAATCAAAGCTTTGACAACTTGTTTCAATAAAAACGTGAGTTTTATACACTTTCTCGACAACTGTTTTCAATGTATTTTACCATGGAGATTTTCTGAACCTCCAAAATACACAGATTTTTATGCTAAGATTGCTAATATTTTCAATTATTTGTGTATAACAATCCACTAGACTGCCTTTTGACTGTTTAAACAAGTGTATTGCAACCAAAGCTGCTTTCTGGGTCAGAACCGATCGTCCAGCATGAGTAAATAATAATAGAACAAATAGTTTGTTTGTATTAAAATAACATTTAGGTGAGACAGATCACAAGTGACCCACGCATGACAATTCATGTATTCCTTATTGTTTTAAAATGTTCATAATTCACACGTTACCTACATACTTGGGATGTTTTTCATATTCAAGGAGGCTACTTTACACAAAAAGTTGTTAATAAAAGTGTCACTTTTATGCCATTGTACCTTGAACATTAACATGATGAGCAGCAAAGTGAAACAACTGCAAAAATGTATTTTTTTATGGAAAAAGCACTGATGTGTTTCCGGCTTTTGGCGATCAGAAAGACAGCTTTATATTTCTGTTAATGTTGGCTGGCGTAAATTTCACTTTGTAAAAAGTATCTAAATGTAGATGTACTCTGTAAACTGTAATAAAGCTTCCAGACTGATAATAATAGTTATAATAGTACTTATCTATATATTGATCCCCAACCTCCCTCGGGATTTGTGAGAAGTTCTTCCGGAGGTGGGAGTTGAAGACCTCCCGGACGGGATCCTCCGCCAGACGTTCCCAGTTCACCCTCACTACACGTTTGGGCTTGCCAGGTGTTTCTAGCCGGCTCCCCCGCCATCTGATCCAACTCACCACCAGGTGGTGATCAGTTCACTTGCCTGCTGTAGTAATCATTAGTAATATGGAAAATAATGCAATGATACCATTTGAGTATGTTGACCGTGGACCATAATTAAAGAGGATTTTGTCAGCTACTGAATCCAAACTATTACAACAGTATGTATCCTTGTGCTTGTATAAAAGGAGTGTGGTTTGAAAACGCTGTGATTTTTCTTTATGGTGTAATTTTATTTTTCCTTGTGTTTCTAAAAGAATGTTGGGCAAACATTTGAAATGTGCGAAAACAAAAAGCTCATGAGCTGAATTTCCCAAACATAGAATTTAGTATTACGGTATCAAACATACGATCAAACATCTGCAAGCAAACTCAGGGAACTTGTATTTCCAGAACTATTTATCACATAATTATTGTCTACAAAACATTTTTTCTGCCCAATCTCTAATCAAGCTGTGTCATGTCACAGATACCAGATACGTTTTTAGTTGTTAACTACAAGTAATGTGAAACCACAAAGACGAGTTCCATGTAACCTGTTTCAGGGCGTGTCAGTCAGCGTGTAAATAATAAAACTCATGGTTGAGACAGAAGTCTTCCTGTGACGGAAAGCCAAGGAATACTTGAGGAATACAAGAAAGGTCTCTGTCAGTAAGCAGAAGATTAGTTTTACTCAGATTGAGCCGGTGGTATGGGATTGTTTAGTTTATAAACAGTTGGTGTATTAATAGTAACTTTACTCGTTTGTATAGGTCAGTTTCAATAGGACTGTGTAATAGATGTATACATAACAGGCATTTAACTTGGTTGACTTATGGTGCGGCGTTAAGAATGAAGTATAGTAAATGCTAGAATAGGTTATTCTAAGTTGTAATATATTGCTAGTAAATGTATAAAGTAAAGTATATCTAGGTAAAGAGACACCAACTTTGAAAACATTTTAGAAGTTTGTAACACAGTAATGAATGCTAGTCGGCCCTCCCTTCTTTGCAGACACCATGGCATCACCAACCCCTCTGTCCAAGGCCAACACCACCTTCTCTCTGGCGCTGCTCAAAAAGTTTGGAGATGACGACAAGACAGCGAATGTCTTCTACTCCCCTTTCAGCATCTCTTCAGCTCTGGCTATGGTGATGCTGGGGGCCAGAGGCAACACAGCCACGCAGATGTCAGAGGTACAGTACACACACACACACACACACACACACACACACACACACACACACACACACACACACACACACACACACACACACACACACACACAACTGTCCTTGTGGGCTGGTGCACCTGGTTCAGGGTGATTCTGTGAAGCCTTGTTGGTTTGTCCGTTCGGTGGACAAAAGGAAGCAGGTTTCACAGTGAAGTACCATCAAAACACCACCACGAGCTGCGTCCTCTGAAATCCCCGGAAAGTCAACCCAGCATGAAAATAATTGTTATATGGTAAAAGAATTCCAAAGGATTGCTCAAGCACAGACACACCCAGATAAGGCTGGGCTGGTAGAAGTGGGAGTATGTGGGAGGGGCCAGCTTTCACTGTGAATCCACCTCAATTCTTGTCAAAACTAGTCATTTATCTTATGATTTAGTCCAATGAGGGAATTTGCATTCACTGGCTCTTGCAATATGATATGTAACTACGATCATCATCTCCTTATTTCTTTGTGCTGGAGTTTAAAACTGGAGAGAAGTGTTTTATTAATCCCAAAAATTATTGTACTCACTTATCTTGATCAGCGGTTTGACTTGGAAGGTTTAGTGTTGTGTGTGTGTGTGTGTGTGTGTGTGTGTGTGTGTGTGTGTGTGTCTGTGTGTGCATGTGTGTGTGTGTGTGTGTGTGTGTGTGTGTGTGTGTGTGTGTGTGTGTGTGTGTGTGTGTGTGTGTGTCTGTGTGTGCATGTGTGTGTGTGTGTGTCTCCAACAGCTCAAAACCACATAGTATTACATAATACACAGGAATGTAGTCCTGGCTGTTCTATTGATGGCCTACTGTGTTTTTGAAGATAACCATGTAAATAACAACGTGGTGGAGGGATGGCGTGCATCTTCATGTGGATGTTTCATTTCCATGGGTTCTCTAAAGTCTGTTTTAAAGGTGTTAAAGTGGTCCCTTTTCTTTTTCCATTTAGTCTTTTGCCATATTTTTCAGTCCGTGTTTGGATGTTGTGCATTAACCTTGACATGTAAATGATGACAGTGTTCTCAGATCCAGTATGTACAGTATGTGGAGAGTCGTGAAATACTGAAAGCCTTCAACGTAAAGGAGTACCCCTGTTCAACATATAACATGTATCATACCCATTAAGTGATGAGAAAGTCCAAGCAATCAGCTTCTTCCCAGTAGATAGTTATGAAACAATCTTTCTTTGTTATAGATTCGGTGCTGATTCCTTACTTTTTTTATGACCAATTAATAAACAAGAGAGGGCTTTGAAACCAAAAATTTTAGGAAGTATTTCAGGTGAGCGACTGCAACCCACCATCACCCAACGTAATGTAACAAACTTGCTAATGCATAGTGTGGAGCACCAACCTCAACAAGGGAAACTTGTAGAACTCATCACTTAATCGGCAAGATAACCCGTCTAATATACTGTTTACAATAGACTGGTCTGTCACGTGCTCAGTGCATCTCTGTAACACTCGTCTACTTTTTCCACAGTGCCTGAAAACCCAGGATTGTCTGGATGATGTCCACGTTAGCTTTGCCCAACTGCTGAGCGAGCTCAACAAGGCTGACGCTCCGTATGCCCTCAGTGTTGCTAACAGGCTGTACGGGGAGCAGTCCTACACGTTTGTTGAGGTGTGTGTGTTTCAGCATGTGTGTAGTTTACATATGAGGCTGAAGGGAATGAGAGACCCACATAGGAATCTTTAAGCTTTGTATAAGGAACAATGAACGAATATCCATCAAGTAAAACCATGGAAATACTTCTCCAGCTGTTACTGGACTCACGAAAGTTCAGCAAAGAGATTATTTAGGTTTGGACTCAAAAAATGTGTCATTGATGATTCCAGGATTATTTAGGAAAAACCAAGAAGCACTACAGCGCAGAGCTGGAGTCGGTGGACTTCGTATTCAGCTCAGAGGCGGCCAGGCTCAACATCAACACATGGGTGCACGAGCAGACACAAGGTGGGTCTGACACATGGAAACATGGCAGTAGACATGCTTCCATTTGTGTGGCATTGCTTCATGTTTGTGTCTCTTTTGATTTCCAGGTAAAATCAAGGACTTGCTTGCCGAGGGAGTTGTGGACAGCCTCACAAGGCTGGTGCTGGTCAATGCCATCTACTTTAAAGGCAACTGGAACGAGCAGTTTAAAGAGAGTGATACACGGGATGTTCAGTTTAGACTCAACAAGGTAACACTCAATGACAACTTGTAATTGACTAGTGTTGCACCCTTGAAACGAACTGTCCACAAACACGTCCTTCTTCAGTTTTGCAACTTTTATTTAACAAATCCCAGTTTAGTAACAAGCATACTTTGTCTTCAGCCAGTATAAAGCACGTCTGCTTCACTTCTCCCTTAAAGAGATAGCAGCTCTTTTCTAAGCTGCATGCAATACTGGCTGCCCTTGACAGCCAGTATGTGTACAGGTAATGTAATGTTCTCAAACATTGGAACAACAATATATGACTTAATTTGAACACACAATTTAAAGTAAATTGTTAGTAATGGACACAGTTGTATTAAATTAGTAAGACATATGAAATAACATATTTCAGGGCGCTATACTAGCACTGATCGACAGAAGTCAGTAAATATGGGTTTTACAACTTTATTGCATAGTAGCACAAACCATGAAGGCAATGGAGGTTGATTTTGACTTCTTCATGGAAAGAAGTGAAACAAAGTTGAAGAAGAAATAATTCAACATCCAGGCCATGGCAGGAAACCCGACCATATGAAATGGTGGAAAGACAAAAAGGGTGGAATTTGATCACTTAATAAAAAGGCATTTGCAAATTACTCAAGACTTACCGGGAGCAATTCCCAATGGCTCCGCATGAATCATAGGTTGCTACACTCCAGTAGAAGTGATGCTTCCGTTTGGTGAAGGGAAGATAATGTGTGTTGGGTAATGAACATTGGCAAATGGTTCAACAAGTGACCTGGCTTTGAACTTGTGGACTAAATGCTAGGCATGAAGGGGTTTTTCACCAGCAGGTGACAGATACCGTGATAAAGAACTAGCAATCCTAAAGATGTGTACAAAATGTACCTTGGTGTTAAGTTTCTCTTTTGTGTATTTTTCTGCTTGTTGTCAGAATGAAACCAAGTCAGTGAAGATGATGCACCAGGAATTCGAGTTCCCCTTGACTTACATCCCGGAAGCCAAATGCCAGGTAACTAGTTTGTTGATCAATTCATACAGTCTGTCAGTCAATCAAACAATTGATAATTTGTCAATACATTTGTAACGGGACGGCCCTGACCTGGTCAGAATTTAGGGGGAGCGCCTACTCCTTACGCCAGCCGCGGAAGGAGGGCCCGTTTTAGAACCATGAGGTTTCCCTCTCAATTTGCTTTCGATTACAATTTATAGAGATAATGACTGATGCTAAAAACTCCATTTGTTCAGTTTTTCCCTGTGGCCTACCTATTTCATTGAGCCACAGTGATCCACCGAACTGTTTCCTCTAACAGGAAAGGAAGATGAACCGTTTTACACACAGTGCAACCCAACCGATTACTTACATTTGACTGGATCTGGAAACGAGGCGGGATCGTGCTGGATTGTGTTCCCTGGTCAATGGCCTCGGCCCGGTGTTATCTTCTTCGTCTCGAAAAACCTGGAAGTTATCTTCTTCCATTAAACGAGAGTCCCCATTGAGTAGAGTTCTACACTCTTATTTGAGAGTATACATTTTATTTCAACAAGAGTTATTATACACACAGTATCATAACTGATTATTTTTTTGTCTTGGAGGAATTCCCCTCAGCGCTTAAGAGTCAGTTCACCAGTATCATATGTTTAAAAAGCTACAAGAGTAAAAGTCACATTGTAGTTCATTAACCGTTTCTTTTTTGTCTTGGAGGGAATCCCCTCAGCTCTTAGAAACAGTTATACAACAGGATACTATCTGCTATGACCATATATAAATGTCATTAAAATGTCATAAAAATAACTGGAATGTACTACAGCGTATTTAAGCACAATTTCACTCAAAACAATTAGCATAATGCAGCATGATAAAAAGACTATTTCAATCAAAACAATTAGTTATAATGCATCGTGATAAAAGATCATTTTACTTCAAACAACTTATAATGCATTGTGATATAAGACTATTTCACTTAAAGCAATTTAGTTATAATGCAAAATAATTATTATTATAATTATTATATTATAATGCATAAAGAGAAATGAAAAGAACTTAGAATGAAAAATAGAAGAGAAGAACTCGTACTTTACATAACCCAATCCTCAACACATTTAAAAAAATAACCACGTAGTTGTCAGAACAGGATATAGAACTTGCTGTAAAATTTGAAACCCTCTGTTGTACAGATCCTAGAGATGCCTTACCAAGGAAAGGAGCTCAGCATGCTCATCTTTTTACCCAGTGAGATAGATGACAGTACAACGGGTCTGGAGAAGGTAGGACACACACACACACACACACACACACACACACACACACACACACACACACACACACTCTCATAAAGAAGTCCACAAGATGCAGGCAAACCAATCATTGATTGTGTTTCCACCCCAGCTGGAGAAGGAGCTGACCTATGAGAACTTTGTGGAGTGGACTCGTCCAGACATTATGAGGGAAGTTGAGGTCCAGGTGGGGCTTCCTCGGTTCAAGATGGAGGAGAGCTACGACATGAAGAATGTCCTGGTCAGCATGGGCATGGTGGATGCTTTCGACGTGTCAATGAGTGACTTCTCTGGTAAGACGTGTGCCTGGATCATATCAGATATTCAATACTTATCCTACTCAGAGTCGCGGGGCGCTGGAGCCGATCCCAGTTGACTTTAGGGAAGGCAGGGTGCACCTTGGACAAGTCGCAGGGCACATATAGAGACAGACAACCATTCACACTCACATTCACACCTACGGGCAATTTAGAGTCTCCAATTAACCTAAGCTGTATGTCTTTGGACTGTGGGAGGAGCCCGGAGAACCTGGAGTGAACCCATGCTGCCACAGGGAGAACATGCTAACTCCACACAGGACTGTCCAGACAGTGTCAGATATGTTTATAATAATTCCAAGAACAGGCTTGAACTGACTCCCGTCAACATGGTCAACGTTCCCGTCGTGTAGGGTGAGAAATGGCTCTGTGTTTATTTAAAACATTCTGTCTCCGTTCTCTCCTGTGACAGGCATGGCTCCCGGCAGCGGCCTGGTGGTGTCAAAAGTCGTCCACAAGGCTTTCGTGGAAGTCAACGAGGAGGGAACTGAGGCGGCTGCCGCCACTGCTGCTACTGTGCAGTTGGAGTGCTTTGTCATGCCACGTGCCTTCATCGCAGACCACCCCTTCCTCTTCTTCATCCGACATAACCCGTCCATGAGCGTTCTCTTTGCTGGCCGATACTGCTCCCCAAAGTGATCACGTCGTTGTGAGCAGGGTTTCTCAGTTCCCAATAGCTAATCACACTCTGAGTCCTTTAGCCTTCTGAACCCCTGAGCCCCCAAAAATGGGGACTCAGCCCTTCGTCGAACGTCTTCATCGATCTCCCAAGCCCTACCAGTCCATATATGGGCTTCTAGTGTGATACAGCAACAACAACTTGTACTGAGTTTCAAATTGATTTTCCTGATGACGCGTGTATTTTATAAATAGCCTTTGTCTGCTGTAGCTGAGTAGGAAAATCTCTGTGTATCATTTTCTATCTCAGACAAACACTCTGATCTGTTGCACCCACACATCATTAGTAATATGCAATATAATGTAATGTTGCCATTGTTGATCGTGGACCATAATAAAAGAAGCGCAGACACAGGGACGGCAAGGTAAGGGTAGGAATGGGTTTATTCAAAGAACACTTGTGATTAGTAGAGCAGGAGGTGAGGTGGTGTGAGCGACAGCGGCTGGGCAGAAGCGCAGGCATGGGAATCCTGGGCACAGGGAACAGGGGTTAGTAAAAAGTCACATACAAGATAAATCACTCTGAGTCGTTGAAAGGATTTAGCGTGTCTGAGAGTCACAATACCACTGAGATGGCAAAATAATCTGGCCCAAAAGTAATCGGATCGGATTACGGCTATCGGATTGGATCAAATCTTGAAAATGGGTTTTTCAAAAGAAAAAAAGGATTCAGAAATTGGATTGGATCACGTAATCCAATCTTGTTGATCTGGATCAAACCTTGAGTTTGGGTTTTTCTAAACTCCTAAAAATCAGGATTAAACTGATCCCAGCAGGAGGGTGGATTCATGGTGGATATTAGTAATAAAACTAAGTCACTAAAATTGGTTAGTTAAAAAATACAACATTTATATCATGCATTTTACAGTATTTATATTTATTCATCAATTTCACTTGAATTGTTCAACAGGAAGTACATAAAGTAGGTAGGCTATGGAGGCTAGCAACCTTTCAGTTCAGCAAATTATAAATTATAAATATTTCGGCCCCATAAATTAATCCCCCAAACTGCCTTTGTTCATTAAACATTAAACACACTGACACAATCATCAGTCATGGACTAATCAAAAATAGAGTAACAATTGCATCTTTTATTGGTCGTCCAGTCGGACCTTCATTCTGACAGAATGCGGAGGTTGGTCAGTGTCTCCAACGGGCTCAGGTGCATCAGGGACGTCATCACAGAGAAGGACTTTGCGCCATGTTGTGTAGGACAATGAAAAGTATCCATAATGTATTTGTGAGTAAAGTATGTATTTATTTATTTGGTGTAGGTCTCAGATGAGCGGACTGCCTGTTTCCAAGAAATGGACAATGGAGGGGGATGTTTATATTGTTTGTTTGCTGTTCCGTTCAGTCCTATTTTCTGTTCAAATAAAGCATATTGGAGTGACCCCACACTATTCTACCTGTTGTTCTTTACGTAGCTATTGTGATAGTCCCATTTAGACCACAGTTAATCCAGATTTGGTAATCCTTAATAGTTTGAATCCGGATCAGAGTAATCCAATCCCACATTGCATTGAAAAACCGGCATAAAAATAAAATGGATTACGTGATCCTGGATAGCAGAAAAAGAGATTTCCAAATCTGGATCAATTTGATCCAGATTAAAACTTTTGAAAAACCGGCCCCTAGAGAGAGGGAAGCCGGGTATTTGACAGGAAAGATTTGATGGGATGATTGTATACAGGTGCTGGAGATGACGTCCAAGTGCGGGGATGAGCCCAGGTGCTGAAAGCCCCACACACACACACACACACACACGTATACAGAGAATGAACAGGGGAAACAGGGAAGCGGCAGAGCCGACACACACATACTCAGAACACAGGGGGAAAATACAGAGAAAAAACAAAAAAAGGACTGCAGTCACAGCCGAGCCGTGACATTTTGTCAGCTACTGAATCCAAACCATTACAACAGTACGTATCTTTGTGCTTGCATAACAATAGTGTGTTTTGAAGACACTGTGATTTTTCTTCATGGTAGAATTTTATTTTTCCTTGTGTTTCTGAAAATGTTTGGCAAACATGTGAAATGTTCGAAAACAAAAAGCTCATGAGCTGTATTTCCCAAAGTAACGTGTGATGTCATAAGAGGTAGGCTCATTAATAGGAGGTACATCCCCTCCCAGTGGTTGCAGCAGGGACTACAATCCAGCATGACATCGAATGAATAAACTACAATTCCCAGTCAGCAGTGCAGCCAGGCCCAAGGCCGCTGCCCAGCTGAAAGGGATGAGGCTGATTACCCTGGACAGCTGGTGTGAGGGAGAACCAAGGACAGGAGTAGAGGAAGGAGAGTTGGAGATACTTTAAAGAACCAAGGAACCAGGAGTATTTATGTTTTGTGTAACGACCTTTGGTTGGATTTAAGTTTGACCTTTTTGCTAAGAAGCATCTAAATACAGACCTTTGAGTTAACAAACCCCCTGCTTGTCATCTCGATCTGTACACCCACGCCTCACCTCACGATCCCGACCTCTCAAGACATCATAATGGTGGAGAATGCCAAACGCAGAAGACAAACAGTCTTTGGTGGGAAAAGGGGATTAAAACCACGTGCCACTGCAGAACTACAACCCTAACAACAATGCAAGAAAAAAGAGACGCAGCAAAAACATTGTTAACTGAGTACCTTACATATTTTGAGTGTGTGTGTGTGGCCTTCAAAGAGATTACATCAGATGTACAGATTGAGCGTGACTGTCACTCATTTCGGCCTTAAGCCACGCCCTCCCGCCACACATCGTATTTCTGCGCGCTGCAAACGGCACTAACCCACCGGCCCCTCCCCTCCCTCACAGAAACGTAGCGTACAAAGTTATCTCTGCTCAGCATGATCATTGCACTCAATTTTCTCAGCTGATTAGTGCAAACAACTAAATGGATTTAGCAATGAAAAAATAATGACCACTTAAAAGTTGAATTTGAAATAAAAATGGGTTTACAGTGTGCGGACTCATAGTTGTATGCCTAATGCATCTTTTAGGTGTGGGTTCCCTCATTGTACGAGAGCTTTTTCTAAGTTTCAGCATTCAGAACACACACGTTTTGGCATAAACATGGAAAGAGGCATTTACTGTCACTTCGAGTTGCTAACTGACATTAACGTGTTGCATGCCTTGGACCTATCCATTGAAGAATGCGGAAAAGAAATCGAGAAGTATTTAATGATAAAAGCAAAGAACACAGATGTCCAATCCGTCGTCTCCCAGGATGAAGGTGGGGAGTTGAATCTTCGCCTCATCCAGCTACTGATGGCCTACTTTGACGAGAGAACAGAGGGACTGATACTCCGTGCTGATGTAAGTTGGTTTGTTTATGTCTATACTATAACTGTACACACAATTTCATTCTTAATTTGGATTGTCCATGTTCTACAGACGTCTGCAACTACACCCTGACCCTTACAGCCAGTCCAAGACTGATACTGCTGTGTAAGTGTCATAAAAGTTAGACAGTGATTTATATTCTTTGCTCTATGACAGTTTAATTCTCTTTCATTATGTCTCTCACTGGAAAAGAGGGACAAAGGCCAACCAGGGGAAGGTGGTGTCGACAAAGACCAAGAAGCTGGTCCAGAAAATAGCAGCAATTGTCAATCCCCATGTGGCCACGCTTATCAAAAACCTCCTGGACTTTGAGTGGGGCTTTATGTAGCCTACTGCATATTTCCACACAGGACCTCACATAGGAAAAAAGAACACCAGGCTGCAGTGAGCTATCTCTCCTTGCTCCTAAGGCAAGACGTTTTTAATTTGTGTTCTGTTCAGTTCTATCCTTAAACGTGCAGTTCCAGACTTTCTCTTTTCCAAATTGTATTTGTTGAGTTGTAGATTGTTGAGAATGTGTTTAACATGATTCAGGGTTCTGGTCTGAATGTATTGTACATTAATGTAATTACTTCACATTTTGTATTGCTATTGAATGTGTTTGCATTTGCTTAAATGAATCAAATTTGATATGGGCTTTTATTATTATTATTATTATTTTTTTTTATGTGATCACTGTTGAATGTGTTTGACACAGCTGTAGCTTTAGTAAAAGCATATTATTTTAAGGCCATTTCTTGTTTGAGTCGTTTCTATGCGAGCAATTTTAAGGGATTTTATTTTGAAATGTAACATTTTTAAATCATTAGCTTCTAGCAGTGTCATACTGTAAATATACATTCTACAGTACTGTAATACATTTTACGGTAATTAACTGTTCATGGACGTTACAGTAGGAACACTAAAATAACAGTATAATGCCTTTTCTATACAGCACTGTACTGTAATATTTGCTACAGTATTAAGCAGTTTTTGTAAATTACTGTAGGTATGCTGTATGCTGTAGAATTACAGTTGAATATAGGAAGCTGTAGCTGCCAGTTGTTTAATGTAATTTAACGGGGAAATTTGTTACAGTGTATTGACAAAAAATAATTTATTAAATACTTTCTAGAACATATGACTTTTGTAAATAATTAATTTGCATAGACACCACCAACGATGCAGCTATTTTCAAAATAATCTTAAATTATGAATGAAAACCACCACTTACTTAGTTCAATATTACCAGTATATCTAGGTAAAGAGACACAAACTTTGAAAACATTTTAGAAGTTTGTAACACAGTAATGAATGCTAGTCGGCCCTCCCTTCTTTGCAGACACCATGGCATCACCAACCCCTCTGTCCAAGGCCAACACCACCTTCTCTCTGGCGCTGCTCAAAAAGTTTGGAGATGACGACAAGACAGCGAATGTCTTCTACTCCCCTTTCAGCATCTCTTCAGCTCTGGCTATGGTGATGCTGGGGGCCAGAGGCAACACAGCCACGCAGATGTCAAAAGTAGGACACACACACACACACACACACTGTCCTTGTGAAAAGTAAAAGATCAACATGAATGGCTTTGCGGGCCGGTGCACCTGGTTCACACACTTCATATACTTACACATGCATACTTTGCATTTTTGCACTTCTCTAATGCTATAGTTTAATTTAATTTCCTAAATTAATACTCTGCGCTGTACATATCTTTCATCTCAGCTGTTTTTATTTTTGTATATATCTTTCATCCCTGTTTTTATATTTTATTTTGTGCCTGTAAGTTGCTGCTTCCCCGACAACAAATTTCCTCTTGGGGATTAATAAAGTATATATTCATTCATTCATTCAGGGTGATTCTGTGAAGCCTCGTTGGTTTGTCCGTTTGGTGGACAAAGGGATGCAGGTTTCACATCTGAAACTTCCTGCTAACTATTAATGCAATGATTTAGTCCAAGGTGGGAATTTTCATTTCCATGGGTTCTCTAAAGTTTGTTTACAATAGACTGGTCTGTCACGTGCTCAGTGCATCTCTGTAACACTCGTCTACTTTTTCCACAGTGCCTGAAAACCCAGGATTGTCTGGATGATGTCCACGTTAGCTTTGCCCAACTGCTGAGCGAGCTCAACAAGGCTGGCGCTCCGTATGCCCTCAGTGTTGCTAACAGGCTGTACGGGGAGCAGTCCTACAAGTTTGTTGAGGTGTGTGTGTTTTAGCATGTGTGTAGTTTACACATGAGGCTGGAGGGAATGAGAGACCCACATAGGAATCTTTAAGCTTTGTATAAGGAACGATGAACGAGTATCCATCAAGTAAAACCATGGAAATACTTCTCCAGCTGTTACTGTATTCACGAAAGTTCATCAAAAAGATGATTTATTTTTAGGTGATCCGACTCAATTTGTCGCTGATTATTCCAGGATTATTTAGGAAAAACCAAGAAGCACTACAGCGCAGAGCTGGAGTCGGTGGACTTCGTATTCAGCTCAGAGGCGGCCAGGCTCAACATCAACACATGGGTGCACGAGCAGACACAAGGTGGGTCTGACACATGGAAACATGGCAGGAGACATGCTTCCATTTGTGTGGCATTGCTTCATGTTTGTGTCTCTTTTGATTTCCAGGTAAAATCAAGGACTTGTTGGCCGAGGGAGTTGTGGACAGCCTCACAAGGCTGGTGCTGGTCAATGCCATCTACTTCAAAGGAAACTGGAACAAGCAGTTTCAAGAGAGTGATACACGGGATGCTCAGTTTAGACTCAACAAGGTAACACTCAATGACAACTTGTAATTGACTAGCACTGATCGACAGAAGTCAGTAAATATGGGTTTTCAAACTTTATTGCATAGTAGCACAAACCATGAAGGCAATGGAGGTTGATTTTGACTTCTTCATGGAAAGAAGTGAAACAAAGTTGAATAAGAAATAATTCAACATCCAGGCCATAGCAGGAAACCCATCCATATGAAATGGTGGAAAGACAAAAAGGGTGGATGTTGAATAATTTAATCACTTAATAAAAAAGCATTTGTCTGACACTTTTTTATTGCAAATTAGTCATGACTTGCAGGGAGCGTTTCCCAATGGCTACGCGTGAATCATAGGTTGCTATACGCTCCAGTAAAAATAATGCTTCCATTTGGTGAAGGGGAGAGAATGTGTGTTGGGTAATGAAGCAGAGTTTGAGTCAATAGGCACATCAATGTATTGGTACGACATTGACAAATGGTTCACCAGAGTCACAAATGTAAAGATGTTGGACTTGGAGTCATAACAAGTGACCTGCTTTGAACTTGTGGACTAAATGCTAGAAGTGCATGAAGGGATTTTTCACCAGCAGGTGACAGAAATCGGGAAAAAGAACCAGCAATCCTTTTGACCCCGACAGTGATGTCACTATTTACAACTGACCACACTCTGCAGTACACTTTTACATCACTGCACCAAAAAGATGTGTGCAAAATGTCCTTTGGTGTTAAGTTTCTCTTCAAGCTTTGTCTATTTTTCTGCTTGTTGTCAGAATGAAACCAAGTCAGTGAAGATGATGCACCAGAAATCCAAGTTCCCCTTGACTTACATCCCGGAAGCCAACTGCCAGGTAACTAGTTCATTGATCAATCCGTACTGTCTGTCAGTCCATCAAACAATTGATAACTTCTTAATACATAAAAAAATCATGATATGGAATTTGCTGTAAAATTTGAAACCCTCTGTTATACAGATCCTAGAGATGCCTTACCAAGGAAAGGAGCTCAGCATGCTCATCTTTTTACCCAGTGAGATAGAGGACAGTACGACTGGTCTGGAGAAGGTAGGACACACACACACACACACACACACACACACACACACGCACACACACACACACACACACACACACACACATCCCACAAATCCCACACATCGCACACACACACACACACACACACACACACACACACACACACACACACACACACACACACATACACACATTATTGATTGTGTTTCCACCCCAGCTGGAGAAGGAGTTGACCTATGAGAACTTTGTGGAGTGGACTCGTCCAGACATTATGAGTGAAGTTGAGGTCCAGGTGGGGCTTCCTCGGTTCAAGATGGAGGAGAGCTACGACATGAAGAATGTCCTGGTCAGCATGGGCATGGTGGATGCTTTCGACGTGTCAATGTGTGACTTCTCTGGTAAGACGTGTGCCTGGATCATATCAGATATTCAATTCTTATCCTACTCAGAGTCGCGGGGCGCTGGAGCCGATCCCAGTTGACTTTAGGGAAGGCAGGGTGCACCTTGGACAAGTCGCAGGGCACATATAGAGACAGACAACCATTCACACTCACATTCACAGTCCAGACAGTGTCAGATATGTTTATAATAATTCCAAGAACAGACTCACGAAACCTGAACTGACTCCCGTCAACATGGTCAACGTTCCCGTCGTGTAGGGTGAGAAATGGCACTGTGTTTATTTAAAACATTCTGTCTCCGTTCTCTCCTGTGACAGGCATGGCTCCCGGCAGCGGCCTGATGGTGTCAAAAGTCGTCCACAAGGCTTTCGTGGAAGTCAACGAGGAGGGAACTGAGGCAGCGGCTGCTACTTTGCATAGGCAGTCTTTCTATAGTCAGGCATTAATCAGGCCAAGTGCCTTCATCGCAGACCACGCCTTCCTCTTCTTCATCCGACATAACCCGTCCATGAGCGTTCTCTTTGCTGGTCGATACTGCTCCCCTGAGACAGAGGTTCTCAAACGGGGGTATGTGAGATATTTAAAAAATATATTTAAATTAGCATAAATTCAAAAAGTGTAAGTCTATAAACTGTATTTTGTATGCTGTGGCACAGGGCTATGTACTACCTCTTTTTGTTCAGCCAAAATCCTGTGAAAAAATATTTCACAGAGGGTACATCCCTGAAAAAAGGTTGAAAACCACTTCTCTAAGTGATCACGTCGTTGAGAGCAGTGCTTCTCAACAGGAGGGGTACAATAAATCTACTATTGTAGCAGTATACAATTTTATTAGCATTACTGGAAGAATGTTGAGAATCAACACTCTGTAGTTCCCTCTAGCTACTCACACTCTGAGTCCTTTATCTTTAACACCAGAATGACAAGTAGTTTTGAAATCTCCAAAGTGTGGCTTCTTGTTTGCATACCCATGTGTGTTTCTGGAGCATTGTTTAGTTGCACTGTTTTATCTTTTGCACCTAATCTCATCTTTAGGATTTGGTTTACTTTGTCTGTAATGCACGTATGGCCCTGTTTGCTGCACCCTTTACACCCTACCCAAGTTAATCTATACCTTTTTGAAGTGTGTTATCATAATTATGCAGATGACACACAACTTCCCCAAGGTTCAATACTGGGGCCTCTTCTGTTCAACATCTACATGCTTCCACTGGCTCAGATTATGAAAAACAACAAAGTGTGCTATCATAATTATGCAGATGACACACAACTCTACATAACTATATCACCAGGGGACTATAGTCCCATACAAGGGCTGGCTAAATGCATTGAAGACATCAATAACTGGATGTGCCAGAATTTTCTTCAATTAAATCAAGATAAAACAGAAGTAATTGTTTTTGGTCCCAAGGACGAACGATTGAAAGTCAGCGCTCAGCTTCAATCACTAATGTTAAAAACCTCAAACCAAGCCAGAAATCTAGGTGTAGTTATGGATTCAGACCTCAACCTGAACAGCCATATCAAGTCAATTACAAAATCGGCCTACTATCACCTGAAGAATATATCAAGGGTTAGAGGACTTATGTCGCAACAGGATCTGGAGAAACTTGTCCATGCATTTATCTTCAGTAGACCTGACTACTGTAACGGTGTGTTCACAGGCCTCTGTAAAAAGTCAATCAGGAAGCTGCAGCTGATTCAGAACGCTGCAGCTCGAGTCCTCACTAAGACCAGGAAAGTGGATCACATCCCTCCAGTTCTGAGGTCTTTGCACTGGCTCCCTGTCAAACAAAGAATTGACTTTAAAATCCTGCTGCTGGTTTATAAAGCACTGAATGGTTTAGGGCCTAAGTATGTTTGTGATCTGCTGCTACCTTATGAACCATCCCGGCCCCTCAGGTCGTCTGGGACGGGTCTACTTTCTGTTCCAAGAGTCAGAACTAAACATGGAGAAGCAGCGTTCAGCTTTTCTGCTCCACACATCTGGAACAAGGTCCCTGAAAGCTGCAGGTCAGATTTAATTGCTGCATCACACTACTGCATTTTATTTCTTACACTGCACTGCAACTTGTATTCAATTTTTATTTAGCTTTTTGACTGTTTTAATGTTTTTAAATTTCTCTGCATTATGTTTTGATGCTTTTAATGGTTTTATGTGAAGCACTTTGAATCGCCTTGTTGTTGAAATGTGCAATACAAATAAACTTGCCTTGCCTTTAAAGCCTGACACCCTGAGAAAGAAGTTGCCTTAATCACAATTTCTCTTTTTTCTACGTCAACTTTACTTTTATACCCTATGAAAATACCACTGTTGCAAGATTTGCTGCACTTTATCTACAGAACATTTCATATGTTCAGATAACCAAAGAGAATAATGTGATAAAATCAAACTGTCAGATAGAAATGTCCTTAGTGACACTCCTGTTTCTACATCTAAAATGTTTCATTACAGAAATGTTATTTAAAATATAACTAGACCTCCATGTTTGAATAGTGTAACATCCCCAGGTTTGAGGGTTCAAACTGTGGTTTTCTTTAACGAACACGTTATTCTTTTGAATAGAGTTTGCATCTGTCCAGAGTGCAAAAGAGAAGCAGCTAAGGTGCAGTGCAATGTGATGGATAATATAACGAAGACAGTATAAACATATATATACATTATATATATATATATATATATATATATATATATATATATATATATATATATACACACATATACATACATACACACACATACATACATACATACATACATACATACATATACATATATACATATATATATACATAAACATCACATAGGAAGACGAGGGGTTTGTCGTCCCCAGTACACAAAGGGACTACATAATGTATGTCAGTAAATGATCATACCTAAATGCATCAAAACCCTCACCGACACTCTCCTGGACCCCTTACAGTTCACCTACAGGGCCAACAGGCCTGTAGACGATGCATTCATCATGGCCCTCCACCTCATCCTCCAGCATCTGGACTCATCAGGAATCGCCAGGATCCTGTTTGTAGATTTCAGCTCTGCCTTCATCGTCCCTTCTCTGCTGCAGGACAAGCTTTGCCAGCTGCACGTGCCCAACTCACCTGCAAGTGGATAACAGACTTCCTGTCTGACAGGAAGCGGCATGCGAAGCTGGGAAAACATGTTTCAGCCTCTCGGGACATCAGTACCGGTTCTCCCCAAGGCTGCGTTCGTTCCCCTCTGCTCTTCTCCCTGTACACCAACAGCTGCACCTCCAGTCACTAGTCGGTCAAGCTCAGGAAGTTTTGCGGATGACACCACCGTCATTGGACTCATCTCTGGTGGGGATGAGTCCGCTTACAGGTGGGAGACTGAGCATCTGGTGACCTGGTGCAGACAAAACAATCTGGAGCTCCACACTCTAAAGCAGTGGTTCTCAAACTGTGGAGGTATTATAGGTGGGACGCAGGGGGAAATGCAGAATTTCTTTATTTCAAAACCTTTATTGAGAGCTTCCCTCTCCAGATTATTTCACCATTTCAGTGGATTCCCATGCCTGCACTTCAGCCCAACCGCGCATGCCCGACTCGCCAATTCTTGGCGTTTTGCCAAAAGCCGAGGTCAGCTTTTCTGCTGTTGCGTTTCTCAAATCAGAATACAGATCTAAACTCAACATTGAGCATGAATTGAGAGCGGCCGTATCAAGCCTACAACCGTTTTAAAAATACTTGTAGAGGAAAGCAGCTCACTGCAGCCACTAATACTGATACAACGTGATGGCTCACACGTCTGCACTCATTCTGTTTTGTTCTGCACAGGTTGCACTTTATTGTTATTATCTTGAAAATACATTCAGTTCAAAACAGGTTAAATGCAGCCACAATAAGCTATTTTCTTTTGCCAAATATTAGTTATTTTTTGCACAGATAGAACTTCATTTACATTGTTCTAACAAAGTGATTTCACATTGTATTTGTTTTTGTCTGATGGAGCGATCTGGTTTACTTGAAAGTGATTACAATTTTCTTTATTCTACTATTTGAAAAAGCACAGATTAAGCATGGACCATTTTGTTACAATTTTGTTGGGGCAGTGGGGCATGAACATTTTTCCTCCTCCAAAGTGGGCCGTGACAAAAAAAGTTTGATAACCCCTGCTCTAAAGACAATGGAGATGGTTGTGGATTTCCGGAAAAACGCAGCCCCACCCATATCTATCACCCTGTGTGACTCCCCCGTCAACGCTGTGGAGTCCTTCTGCTTCCTGGGCTCCATCATAACCCAGGACCTGAATGAGAGCTGAACATCAGCTCCATCACCAAGAAGGCTCAGCAGAGGATGTTCTTCCTGAGGCAGCTGAAGATGTTCAACCTGCCAAAGACCATGATGGTGCACTTCTACACTGCTACGAGCTGTCGGGACTGGATAGAAAGTATTTGTGCAGAATGACGAACAGAAGGTGGACAAACAAAGACTCATTGAGTAAAATGCATGCATGCAAAAGAAGATATGAAGACTCAACCCCACCAATCTCCCATGTGCACTTTTATTCATTTAAGTAGCAGAGAATAGTTTCAATTAAAAGGCTCTCTTACAAAATCAGGGTCTTGAAAATATAGGACAGGAACACACATGCACTTTTACACACACATTCTAAAGCAGTGATTCTCCATTTCTTCCAACAACACCTATTAGCTTCATAGCCTTATATAGCCGCAACAATAGATATACGTATCCCTGGCTAAATCATTACGCTCTACAAGCATGGACGGAGTAGTGAAGGGGGTTAGAATTATTGTTGGGAAGTCAAATGGACATAAAAGGACCACAAAGTGACGCAAAACTATCAAAAAGAGACGTTGAACAACCACAGCGATGCAAAATGACCCAAAATAGACACAGAACAACCAAGAGACAGGATACGACCACAAAAACACGTCTACAGAGAGATGCAAAAGGACCCAAGAAGATGTATTTTTAAATCTGTTTTGTTCGTTCTCTCGTAGGATGGGTCTCATCATCCGTCCATGTCTGCAGGGCGTACGCTAGTTCTCACTCAGGGGAGCAGTATCGGCCGGCAAAGAGAACGCTCAAGGAGGGGTTATGTCGGATGAAGAAGAGGAAGGGGTGGTCTGCGATGAAGGTGGCAGGAATCATTATGGAGCGTTCCGATATGATAGCAGCAGTGGCGGCAGCCGCCTCAGTTCCCTCTTCGTTGACCTCCACGAAAGCCTTGTGGACGACTTTCGACAGCACCAGTTTGTTTTCTGGGGACATGCCTGTCAGCAGAGGAAAGAGAGAGTCCGTTGCTTTATCATGCACACTAAAATCATGTCATGTTTTTGTTGTGCCTGTAGTTTCAATTTGGAAAACAACATTTTGGGTTTTGTGATCTTTCATTTGTCTGTTCAGATATGTTGTGCTCTGAGAATAATTCAGCAGTTTATACATTTATGGTGTGTTTCCTCACCGGAAAAGTTACTCTTTGTGACATCAAAAGCGTCCACCATGCCCATGCTGATCAGAACATCGTTCAAGCCATACTTCTCCTCCATCTTGAATCGAGGCAGCTTCACCTCCACCTGGGTTTGGCCCATCATGTCTGGACGAGTCCACTCCACAAATTTCTCATAGGTTAACTCCCTCTCCAGCTAGTGTGGATGTGATATGAATTATTAATCAGCCTGTTTAAAATTGTGCATGTGTTTTCTGCGTGTGTGTCCTACCTTCTCCAGGCCTGTTGTGTCGTCCTCTATCTCATTGGGCAGGAAGATGAGCATGCTTAGCTCCTTCCCTTCATAGAACATCTCTAGGATCTGTGCAAACACATTATGTCTTTCTTTTCATTTCATTTTAAGATAATCTGATTAGTTACAGGAATGGACATTATCTTAAGAAATCATGGGTTCAACCCTTGTCAAAATGGAACCAATTGTGGTTAATGTCTTCACTATAATTCATGAGATCTGTTCTCAAATATCAGATTGCTGAGCAGACAAACAGACACGGGCAAAACCACCCTGTTGAAAAACATGGATATTACCTGGCAGTTTGTCTCGGGAATGGAGGTGAAAGATAATTCACTTTTCTGGGACATCATCTTCACCGGCTTCGTGTCATTCTAAAGACAGCAACAGACAGAACAACCCTTTAGTTGTTGAATTATCATTAGGGATGGTATCGTTAGGATTTTATCGATTACTCTTAGTGATATTATTAGTTTGGTTCTTTATCAATACTCTGATTGTTGTTGTTTTTTTAACTAAATAATTGCTTTAAAGAAATATATACTATTCAAAAAATGTTATGATATCTTAGCTTACACCAAAACGGTGAAAGGCACCAATAAAAGAAGTAGTTCTAAATAAACATTTTAGTATTACCATGGAAGCCTGATGTCTTCACAAGTTTGAAGACATGCTGATTTCTTTTCCTCAGACTCTGTGCAGTGTTACCTTGTTAATTCTAAACTGAGCATCAACAGTAGAATCCTCATTGAACTTTTGGTCCCAGTTGCCCTTGAAGTAGATGGCATTGACCAAGACTAGCACGGTCGAGACGTCCAATACACCCTCGACCAGCAAATCCTTGATTTTTCCTGGTGAGCAGTATTGAGCAAATACGTCGTTATTGAGACAGAGACACAGACCCAGACACTAGCAATGTCTTCATCCAAGTTTGATTTCTTATTCTACCACAACTTCTAGAAATACTATACATAAGAACAAAGACAAGAGATGCACAAAAAACAATGGAAGGCTCAAAAATCAGGTAGATATATATTTTTTGAATGAAAGAGAAAGGAATATTAGATAGAAGGACATAAAACATAAAGATGGGTCAAAAAACATCAACTCAAAACCTGGGTGTACACCTACAGTATCCTCTACTCTCGTTGGATGGTTTTTAAAGTTGCTGTGAACTACAACAATTTTAATTGAACGCATTGAACCAAAGGAAGTTTTAATACAACTCCTCAACTGAGACAAACCATAACTGCTTGATATAGGATAGAACTGGGAATTGAAACTTGAAAAAGAAAACACTGTAATGCTTGTGAATTACGTGAACTAAGTGCCCACAAAATGTCTATGGCACTTTTGAATGAGAAATGAAATGATCAATAGCACCAAGGATGCAGACCTTCCTCTTGTGCTAGGGTCGGTACGACCCGTTTTAGGTTTTTAAATGCATAAAAGAACCACATAAATGTGTTTATTGCATCAAGGCTTTTTGACTTTGTCAGGAACCTTTATTTCAACAAAACAAAAACATTTTGTTTCACTAAATTATAAAATGCTCTGGATGAAATTATGACCTTTGTGGTGTAAGGGTCGGTTTCGACCCCGTTATAAAAAATAAGATTTGCTTGATTGATTGTTGTTTGTTTGACCTTGCAAATCTATATTTTGTGTTACGACTTTTTCTGCTTTTCATTTTGTGTTTGTATTAAAGTTCTATTGCTGGAAAAAATATTTTTTAGCCTTTTTCTTGAAGTAAATATATATGGGTCGAAATTGACCCTTAACACCATAGATGTTACTATAGTTAATAATATTAAAATGAAAAAAAAAAAATAAAACAAATGTATTTAAGAGAAGTGTCCTAATACCCCTCAGTAATAGGCAGGTAAAACAACAACCTTTTATTTATTTATTTATATGATTCACCTTGAGGTTCATTTTACCATTTCTTTAATTGAAATGGAGAGGTATACTGACAAAGACAAGGCCCACACCAAAAATATTAAAACATACTACAATATTTTCATGGATAAGGAAGCCTAACAAGGTAACCAAGAGATGCGAAACAAAGTGGATGATAGATAATTGTTTTAGTGCATTTTACAGCTGATTTAAGACATGGGTCAAAACCGACCCGTTAACACAAGAGATGGTAACAGAAAGCTAACACAAGAGGATTGGTTAAGTGGAAGAGTGACCCCTTTGAGAAAAAAAGAGACATTTAAAAATTGAAGTTGGAGGATGGCAGACTTGTGTCGCTCCACTCATACATTTTGTTTTTATAAGATGGAGAAGGCCTGGAAAGGGGCTCTATGTACTGTAGTGATGAGTTTGTGTGAGATCTACCGAGTGTCTGCTTCTCCACCCAGCTGTTGATGTTGACCCTGGCATCAGCTGCGTTGGTTTTGAAGTCCACAGGCTCCAGCTCAGCTTTGTAGTGCTTTTTGGTTTCTGATAAGAAATCCTGGAAGCAAAAACAGCCCATCTGATTACTCACACCACAATTAGATACTCACATAAACCAATCCACAAAGAAGAAATACTTCAGGGAATACTAAGTCATTTGTGTATTGACAATTTTCTGTTCTTTCATTAATTTGTTAATCTGGGATTTTGAAATGAAGTTAACATGAGTGGAGAGCTGAAAGCCCTCATTCAGTATGATTTCCTGAGAGCTTGGCTTAACAGAAACAGTGTAGTTCTTTAAATGTATTGTCTTCTGTCTGTATCGCCAGGCGATGGTCGGTAGACTCTTGCTTCTACCTTTATCTTTTCAACCTGTTTTCGCTGCTTAATCAGTTTCACATCCTGGATATTTCCTTCAAACACATATTGTCAATCCTTCCGTCTGCTTCTTTATGAGAGAGCTATTTTTCTCCCCAAAGAATTGCAAATATTTACTCAATGAGTGCAGTTAGTGACAGTGTGGGCTCCATGGTCGCTCTGACAGCTTGACGACGTAGCAGAGGGGGGCGGGGCTTAGCTAAGGATCCATTGTCTCATAGAGCTAGTTAATTAATGTGTTGAACCGCGAGAAGCAAGGATCCAGCTAACTAGTAATTAGGCTGCACATGTACAGGGTTGCAGTTCACTTTATTAATAATTAAGCAATTAATACTGAGCAACACAGGCTCACACACACACCCACCTCAACAAACTTGTAGGACTGCTCTCCATACAGCCTGTTGGCAATGCTGAGGGCATACAGAGCGTCTTCCTTGTTGAGCTCACTCAGCAGTTGGGAAAAGCTAGCGTGGACATCGTCTTCACCATTCTGGGGTTTCAGGCACTGCGAACAGCCAGAGAAGACCTGCGTGTTACAAAGACACACTGAACCAGTGATAGATGCAAGACAACTTTGTATTATGTTTGAATGGACCCTTGACCTTGTGATCAGTTTACCTTTTAAATAATGAGAATCAACACCAACATCACCATTAACCCTGGTGCTCCACACTACAGCTTTGCGAACACTGTGTTGGGTGTTTAAACATTACCAAGGCAGGAAATTTAACTTTTAGCATCTTTAATACATTTTATGAATCCAAGCTGTAGGCCAAAAACTATGGTCAGTCTTCTCTTTTTCCTGACAATTACATTGTATTTTGCAACTGTTTCTCAATTTGTCTATGTGCCAACATGAAATGCTACTCAGTGAAAGGAATATGAACCGAATGATTTTGGTGTTATTGTTCTCATCATTTACTATAATTAGAATGACTTTCAGCCAAACTTCCCACGACCCGAGGTATGATTTCTCTTTATCAGACCCACAGCACCTTTTGGAAAGAATATGGAAAAAGACAAAAACAGACCAAACCAAAGTCTTCACACCATTACAATCATTGTGAAATAACCCAAGGGGATGATTTTTTTGCAGTTACACACCATTTGCTCACCATTATGTTGTTTTAGATTGTCATCTTCATAGTGGACCAAATACATGTTAGGATGGAGTGCTTTTGCTTCGCAGTATACACTTCAATTTTCCAAATTATATTTTAAAAGATGCAGCATGATACAAAATTAGCGAGCAAAACAGTGGAATAATAATAATACCAAAAATCTACCAAAATACCAAATACCAAAATCTCAGTTTTCCTCACCAGACGACACCAATAACCCTAATCATCATTACTACTAATTTTGGTTTTGATACCACCTTGACCAGATATCGAGGGAGTCTGCTGCTCTGCTGTATCTGCGTCCGCAACTGCATCCGCGTCTGCATCTGCGACTGCATCGACCCAGTTGGTGCTAGCGCCGGATTCGGTTGCTCTGCCTCAGTGAAGCAGAGGACCTAGGGTTGCAAATGGTAGTTTCTCTCATCAGTATAGGATCACTGTAAAGTTTACTATTGTCAGTGTGCGTGTGTGTGTGTGTGTGTGTGTGCGTGCGTGGGAGTGCAGATTGATGCTTCGGTTAACTATCTGCATCTGAAGTCTCTAGCGACTGGAGAAAATAAACCTCTGTGCAGCCTCAGGTTGAGTCACGCATACAAACCAAGGCATGCTTGTACACACACGTTTTCCCTCGGCATAACCGATGCCGCCCTTTTCTTTAACCACAAAATCAGAATCCCTTCCAAATAAAATGCCGTCGTATGTTCATCCTCAACTGCCCACATCGTCAACTTCACATCTCATCACACACACAGCTCTGTTTTGTTCTCTTTGGCGGCACCTATCCCATCAGCCCTGTCACCTTAGTGTCATTCTGCATGTATTTACATGAAAAATCTTCAAGATCTATTTTCGTGAAAGTCAGAAAGTATAAGGGACACAGAGGATCTATCCCTCTCCCTGTAATCAGAGGCAGAATAGAACAGATCTCTGCTGGCATGAAACATTATGAGTAATCGCATGCCCAAACACTCCCACCACACCCAACCCTGCAAAACAGTTAGGTCAAAGTTTTCCATCGGAAAATCTGGCCCAAAAACCTGTCACCTCTAATACATTTGTGTCTGAATCATTTACTCGTGTTTTTAATAATTCTTGGAAGACGCCTTATCTTTCATTAAAAATGCATGAAGAAAACTTGACAAAGTTGAAACCTGAACCCACGCCTTTCTCCTTTGCATAATAATGTGGTTACGAAATTCCAGCACCGTGTTGAACCAGATCCACTGACATGCAAGAACTTTTGAATTCATGCCTGTGTAAACACTTCCAAATGGGTGTGTTCACCTGAGAACTGAAACGCTATTACTGTTCATTTTCACAGAGTGTGTTTCAAGGTGTGTGCATGTGTGTGTGTGTGTGTGTGTATGTGCATACTGTACCTCTGACATCTGCGTGGCTGTGTTGCCACTGGCCCCCAGCATCACCATAGCCAGAGCTGAAGAGATGCTGAAAGGGGAGTAGAAGACATTCGCTGTCTTGTCGTCATCACCCAGCTTTTTGAACAAGGCCAGAGCGAAGGTGGTGTTGGCCTTGGATGTCTTGGATGAGGTGGGTGTCTCCATTGCGTCTGATACAAAGCGGAGTGTTACTCATTGCGTTATAAACCAAAGCATATATTTTATCTGACAACTTTCTGTTTCCCTGATAATGCAAAAGACAAATCCCTTTATAAAAAGTTCAAATTCGAATAGGAATCCCTCTTTTTTTTTACAGAATATTTCTTCGTCTGCAGGCCCACATGAGTGGTTTCAGAGATCAAATTCAAGTCTTCGACAGCAATTTGCAGTTACTATTCACTTTTCACTTAGATTCTTAAACCAAAGTGAAATGTCACCAAACCCAGTAAAAATCACACAGATATTGTTAAATCAAGAACTGGTACAAGTTAATCTTTTGATATCACTCTCATCAATCTCAAGACAACAAGGCATAACTTGTACTTACTGGCAAGAGACTCTTCTTCAAGGCAACAAGTGATCGGGAACGATTCAGTGAAAGGAAGACGTGTTCTGTTGGAACCATCAGTGTTATTTTACACTCTGACACACCCAAGCTGCAGCTTGAGAAAGTATAAATCACACCCATTTTTATCATCATGGCTATGGGTGTGCTTTGTAGGAGTCTGCAAACCACAGACACATCACATACACTGGAATTACCACCTCGCCGTTGTAAGCCTGCACAAACCAAGTCATGTTGCGGTATACACCGTCCAAACAGTCATCCTTTTATACTATGAGGCATTTGTGTGTAATTGTCATATTTAGCCTATGAATTCTGGAGTTTTGGACACAAATGTCCTCAAGGTGTACCTGAGGTGTTGCCTTTACGAGATTGGTACGGATTCAAGGTCATAGTGAGCTCAAAAATCGACTCAGTCCTTCCCTTTTTATTTAAGGTCTATGGTTCATCCTTTAGGGTCCAGGTGGATTTCTGGGCCAAATTTCAAGAATTTCCCCCAGGCGTTCTTGCGATGTCACGTTCACGACAATGGGCCAGACAGACAGACATGCGTCATGACAGACGGGTTAACAAACAAAAAACATAATGCCTCTGGTCGCGGCCGTCTATGCCGCAGAGGCATAAAAAGGCATGGATATGGAGGGTTGGTGCTGAGATTAAGACAAGGTACGGACTACAGTGTGTAAAGCAATAATCTTCAGAAATATCACGGTAGAAATGTTATTAAAAAATGTCTGATCAGCTGCACTGTGAACAATGAAATGTATCAAGCAAATCAAAATGGATTTAGATGCAGTTTTTACAATGCACATCCGTGTTCAGAGCTCATAAATCCTGCTATCAATGCAGGTGCTGATGCTGTGGCATCACAGAATAGAGTTCACATTGTTCTTTGTTAAAGGAAAGGGAAAGGGGAAGTAGATTACTACTACTGTAGGAAATGATTTGGCATTAGTGACAAAGATCTTTGTGTTTTTAATTCAGTTGCAGTTTCTATATTCTATATATAGATATTTGAAGACATTTCCAAATGCTGGGCAGAATTCACCTGTGGCCCACAAAATATTAGGCTTGCACCAGCTTTGAAGCTTAATTATTTAAATGCACAAGTTTGTGGTTGTGGTGTTTGCATTTAGAGATGATACAATGTGTTCCGTTTCAAATTTGTGACAGTAACTTGTGAGTAAAATGTGCAAAGCAGTGAAGTCATACTGCAGGCCTCCATTTGCCTAGAATGTTCTGCATAATCTTATCTTCCATGTTACACCATTTAGTTTTGATATTCACTGCTTCCTCTACTGCCAATATTGTTCCCATTGGATGCCAACATATTTTAATTTTAGGAAGGAAATGTGGTTATAATCTAGTAAATTGAATGTAATTGTTTTTCAAAAAAAAGAAAGGGATGAACCATTGGGATGTGTTGCATTTTAGGTCAGACTGGACTTAACCAGCAAGGAATTATCTGGCTACTTCACCAAACGATAGATACTGGCATCCTTTATCTACAGTTTATATTCAGCAGGCTAGTATAAACAATGAATGTTACAAAGTGCATGTGCCATGAGGAGCACAGAACCGCTGCTGATACACCCAGTGCACTGCGGTTCAATATTATGTGTGCCACAGCGCCCCCACCTGGCTACCTTGGCGCACTGCAACTGCCGAGGCCTGAATTCACCCGAGCTAACATGAACAGGACAGGGGTGGAGATAGTGCAGTGGAATAACAGCAACAAGAACAACCGCCGGTCTGTATGTGCAGAAAGAAAATGATTTTCTGAAGGGGACGGTAAGCGAGCATCGTTGTCATCGTGCGTCACCTTAGCTTCGTCCACAAACGGCTACCAGTCCTCGCGCACTAGCTACGTTAGCTAACTTGGGGGTAACGTGATAGCCTTGAATCCAAGGGTCTCCAGTGGGATGGAGCACACGCCAAACTCCGTGCAAAAATGTTGGCGTTTTACCGTTGCCTTGTGTATTATTGTCACCATACCTCGTAGAAAGTAGGGGACAACTTTTGACAAACTATTAGGAAATGCTACTCCATTCGGCATGAAAATGAATATTATAAGCAGCTCTTATTTTAACCAAATTGTCGTAAACCTACTTTGTTTGGATCGATGTGAATAGCAACTATACCTAGTTAGCTAACGATAGCTGCAGCTGTTGCAGTGACAAATATGTTGCTTGGTGGTTACTTCTTATTTAATTGTGACTATTTCGCCTTGGTTAACGGTCATTTAAAGTGTAGCTATCGGTTGTGCCTGAACAGAGAGGCAGAGCAACGTTACACTAACTGGCGCATTTAGTTAATGAAGTTCTCCTCAGTAACAGGACGCCATCTATCCTGTCAGGTTAGCTTCCTGCTAACTTTGCCTCCAAAACGCGAGGCGACAGTATTGGCTTGACTAAAACAACGTGACTTAAAAGCATACCGTTGGTTACAGCATGTGTTGTCATGCTGGCTCTCGTCCCAGCTCTTTCGACATGCACCAAAATAGATGCAGGTTAGAGTAAGCAGCCCGAGGAGTAAATATAATCACTTTTATTTTGTTAACTCAACCAATTCATCTGAGCTTTTATTCTGTAATGCTTCCTATTTTGTCCCCTGGTCTTAAGTTGACATTACAATGTTTATTCGAGCATCCTGTACACCCAATGACATGTGTATTATTAAGGTGCAAATAAAATAATCACACAGAGGCGCTCAGCTCTCTGAGCTCCACTGATGCTGAATGAATGCAAACAGGTTTGACAGGTAGCTGACTGCCTCTCAGGCTGAGCAGAAATCTACAGCTGCACGCAGGTTGCAGGATTATCTGACTCACTATACTTATCTACAGATCTTCCCATGCCTTTTTACCGTCATGCATTTTACAAATAATGCAGAAAACCATGAATTATGAATGATATGTGGCTCATGTCAATAATTCATCTGCCCTCACAGTCTGTCTCCCTTATTAAAGCATAATGTTTGCTTACAGATTCTGCTACATTGGTGGACGTTTCAGGGAAATCTGAGGATCCCATTCTTGCAGCCGGTTTTTGAAGGGAGGCTTATAGTAAATTGTGACCATGATGTATAAAATAAATAAGGATTATTCTCTTTTTGTGTGCAGGGTGCTCAGAGTTGTTGTCGGCCCCCTCAGGCTGAGTGTTGCTGCTTCACTTCATCGTTGCACACCATCTCTGAAGCAAGGCACGGTCAGCGCGAAGAGCCTTGTTGACTACTGCGGTGGCAGGGCAGGAGAACAAAGCTCAGGAAGATGGCATCACCCTTTGTGCCTGTCCCTGTGCCGATGGACAGAGCCCATTCAGCAGGTAGCAGCAAGCTCAGGCGGCCACAGCGAGCTTCATCGCTAGGCAGCGTATCCGGCGCCTTGGCCGGGGAGGACCACGGCAGAGGATTGGGTTCCCGTCGGCAATCCCGCGGCCTGGACAAAGGCAGTCGGAGCAGGACGCCCCCACCTCTCCTCAGCCCTGTGACGCTGGCCAGGGTGAACGGGGCTCTGGAGCCCTCCTTGGAGTACTCCAGCTGTCCACGCTCCATATCGGATCCAGCTGGGAGCCAGCAAGGAGAGGAGAGGCCCATTACCCCCACTGTGCTGGGGTATGAGGTCATGGAGGAGAGGGCCAAGTTCACGGTATGGAAGCAGAACATTGGCTTGTCATGGCAACCTTTTTGATCTTGTCCATTTGTGGCTCAACTCTCAAGCTAAGTCCTCTGATTCAATTTGAAATGCTATGCTAATTACCGACATCGACCTATAGTTCAAAGGGGCCAGACATGCTCACTGAAGACAAACACACTGCCTGAAGAATACTAGAGATTAAAGGTCAAATGTCCACAATCACTTCTGACAGACATTCATTGATTGGATACAAATCTTTCACAAGCGCTTAACAAACAGAAACAACATTGCAGTTGTAACTGTGGCTTTAAATTCATGTGGGTTATCTTATCTCTGCTGCAGGTATTCAAGGTCCTGGTCAGGAAGACTCCAGATGAGAACTGGGTTGTTTTCAGAAGGTACACAGACTTCTCCAGACTCAACGACAAGGTGCGTTTGGGTGTGTTTGTATGTACATATGTACACGTGTGTGTAAAGTACAGGCGTTCCCAAATCTCGGGCCTACCTGAAGCTACAAAAGAACGCATGCTGAAAAAATTGCTTTCAGCATGCGTTCTTTTGTTTTTGAGTGCACTGTGGAAGTGATTAAAGCTACACAAAGAAGCCTTCTGTTCCCAAATAGCCAACAGGCCCGAGCCAACTAGGGAACAGGTCTCTCGTGGTTTTGGGATGGACCGTTTTGTCACAGATTACAAAAGGGGAAAATATTGCCAGCAGAAAGGGATGTGATGCCATGTGATAATACTGTATGAAGAAAAAGAGCCCGCAACAGCAAAAAGATGACGCTTAAATGGATGCAATAAACAAGCTTATTTTTATAGGCTTGTAAAATACTGATTTAAATCTATAACTAAAATTCTGTAACCCAAGGCAAGAAGAGTGGAAACACAGCAAATGGGATCACCCTAGTTAGGAACACTGTGGTGGGGGCGGCTTCCTCCTCTACCATTCATGTGGCTTTCCCTGCAAAAGGCAGCTGTGATATCCATGATAAATGATCCACATACCGTAATTGTGTGAGGCCTCATTGTTCATACATTCAAACGGCTGGAAATGTTTCAGACTCAGGTGCATCCATCAAACAATTTGGACCATATTCCCGATGTGTATTCATCTAGAAGTTATTGAAGAGGACTTGCCCTCCGTGCACATAGCCAGACATGCACCTGCAATTAAGATAAACGATAAGTGTAGATATCTAGCACATCAGGTTTTCAACATGCAGCACGGTCTTCACACTGCGTGGCTGGAGTCAAACATTGCTTGTTTATCAGTTTGGCCCTCGCCCAGCATTGTTTCACCGTACGTTTGTGCACATGCTCAGGCTGCTGGGTGAAGCGACACCCACCTCCTGCTGAGCAAACTGACACCAGGGCCTCGTCTCAATACAGCATTTCTCCAAGTAGACCACGTGCAATAAATAAACTCAGCCTTTTCTCAATCCGTTTTGAGGATTTATTAAATCACAAGCAGTTTTTACATTTGGAGAAAGGCAGAGATGGAAATAGGCATGATGAAGACGAGGTGGGCACTATCTGCAGTGCAGAGTAACTGGTCTGCTCTGGTTCTTATTAAGGGCAGCCATTGGTCAATTTTGGATTGAGTTAATTTATACTAGTATTGTGAGTAAGTTAGAGTTTGCATGTCAAATGTTACACCTACACACTGAGCAGTACTTTCAGAAGTAGTGTGGTTTGTGTGGGTCACATCTCTGAAGGAGGCGGAGTTTGATGCAAGGCCTATCAATAGAGGCAATGTACGTCTTTCTCTCTCAGCTCTCCAGACTGTGGGAACGGTGCCGTATCAATGCAATTTACTTCAGGGTTCTCCAGAGGCATTGACGCATGTTGCTCCACAATTAAAATGCCTCCCCGCTCCGGTTAGATGTTGGTGGTTGACAATAAAGGTCACTATGACCTCACAAAACATGTTTTTGGCCGTAACTCAATAATTCATATGCTAATTATGGCAATTTCACACAAAAATGTCTCATGGGATTAAAAACGATAAAGGGATGACATTTTTGACAAGCATGGATGTAAACTGCAACTTGACTGCTCGGCGGAGGCGTACCACCTACGATTTCCTAACATTTAGGTGTAATGATGCGATTTCTGAAACACTGAAACTCTCTCTTGCTTCTGTTTTGCATTGTTTTTGCGTATGACGTAAGACTTGAATCGTGAAACTAGAAATCTCGTTCAAACCAAACTGAGATAATGTGGTATTTGAAGTACATGATCATACTTTTACACTGCTGTAACCAACTGTTGGAGACGGATCATGTCGTATGTGTTTGCGCGTCTTCTAGCTGAAGGAGATGTTCCCCGGCTTCCGCCTCTCGCTTCCTCCCAAGCGGTGGTTCAAAGACAACTACGACAGCGACTTCCTGGAAGACCGACTCTTGGGACTACAGACTTTTTTGCAAAACCTGGTGGCACACAAGGACATCGCCAACTGGTATGTGACATGATTTTACATACAGTCTTATGTTAAAATTGAATTATTTCGCCTTTTTGTGTAAACTATGTGGTTAACTGATAATCCCTTACTTTTTATTTATGTTTTTTTTAATCGTATTACTGAGCTGAGCACACTGGTCTGTTGATGAACAACACACACACACACACACACACACACACACATACACATACGCACACACTCTCACTCACGTCACCTGATTTGTTCTCCTTGACAGCCTGGCAGTGAGAGAGTTTCTGTGTCTGGATGACCCCCCCGGGCCTTTTGACAGTCTGGAGGAGAGCAGAGTAAGTGTGCATGCGCATGTGACCTTACGCATGCTCATGTGCTGTTTGTGCTGCTTTCCGTGTCATTTCAAGTCGGGCTGAGTATTAATCATTAATACGGTAGCTTTGAGAACCGGCCTTGTCTTAGAAAAACTAATGTATGTGTTTAAGAAGTGGCTTTAGATTAAAGTAGAGTCTGCCTTGTTGAGGTATGTTCCTCCTCTCTTGCTTGTCAGGATTTGCCCCCCAATCCTGGTTTCTACTGCCGGCAAATATGTTCTGTGCTTCTTTTCTTTGTCGCCGCCTCCCTGCAGGCGTTCTGTGAGACTCTGGAGGAGAGCAACTATCGTCTCCAGAAGGAGCTGCTGGAGAAGCAGAAGGAGATCACCTCTCTGAAGAGGAGGTTGCAGGAGAGGGAGCAAGCCATCGTGCTACTGGAGAAGCATATCAAGTCAGTAGACATGCTGTAGTAGACACACACATATATATATATATATATATATATATATATATATATATATATATATATATATATATATATATATATACACACACACACACACACACACACACACACACACACACACACACACACACATGAGTTAGATGAAACATATTATAATTTATCTCTAGGCATCTAGTCAGGATGCCTCCTGGACGCCTCCCATTAGAGGTTTTCCAGGCACGTCCAACTGGTAGGAGACCCCGGGGAAGACCGAGGACACGCTGGAGGGATTATATCTCCCGGCTGGCCTTGGAACGCCTCGGGATCCCCCAGAATGAGCTGGAAAGTGTTGCGGGTGAGAGGGAAGCCTGGGTCGGCCTGCTGAACCTGCTGCCACCGCGACCCGACCCCGGATACGCGGCTGATAATGGATGGATGGATGGATGGATATTATAATTTTTTTTATAGACACACACACACATATATATATATATATATATATATATATATATATATATATATATATATATATATATATATATATATATATATATATATACACACGCACACACGCACGCGCGCGCGCGCGCGCACATACAATACCAGAAATGGGAATCAGGGTTTTAACAAATTACAAACTACAAAATGCAAAAAATGACATACACAATGTGCTTGTAGTATTGTGGCTAGTAGCAGATTTAATACATAATTATGTATTATTATCAATTTATGTATTTTTAATAATTAAATTATGACTTATAAACCCATACATTTGTATCAAAGATTGATGGTACTCTACTGAAGCTATAAGTCACCATTAGTTTGACTAATAGAAATTAATATAAGATTACATTTTTGAATAATGAAAAAATAGGATGAAGAGTAGATGAACCACAACTAAATGAAAAGGGTTACCTTTGACTTAAATCCGTGGTTTGACGTTTTATACTTGCATAATAAGTTCAATTGTATAATTTAGTTCAAAGGATTTATACACCGTTCAGCAGTTGAGAGTTTATGAACCACGAAAGATTGTAAAACCCTTTTTTATTAGTTTTAAATTACATTTAGCTCTTTAGGTCTGAGACATTTCTATCGTAGATTATTTTATTATGTGACTTAAATGTATTTGGCCGAGGAACATCAAACTCATTTACATCTGGAAATGGTATTGTTTCACCTGCCAGATTGTAGACATTTCAGTTGTATAATCTCTCGGTTCTTTGGTGGTGGTGGTAATTGAGGTCCACACACAAGTTCTGATGTAGCATTATACTGTGTGTTGTAACAACCTGGTTTTGTGTGTGTGTGTGTGTGTGTGTGTCTCTCTCTGTCCCAGTGGCGAATGCGTGAGCCCCGAGTCTCTGTGTGGTCTGTTAGCTCAGGGCAACGAGAGCAGTGCCGACGTGGAGTCGTCCGCTGCAGAGGCGGATCAGGATGTGCTTGACGACACCGGGTAACGGACACACACAACACAACACACGCAGCAGTGAATGATGTACAGGTTCAGCACCAGCAACTCCACAAACGTAGAGAGCAGCCGCATTGTCAAGTAAATCCCACCATCCCATTCTACATATGGTTCTATTACACACAGCAAATTATTTCTGAGGGATATTCCCCATTTGGTGTTTTTCTGCCACAAAAAGGGAACCCAAAATACAATTTCTAATACTTTAGGAAGTGGCTCAGGAGTCGAGGGCAAGGGTTGATTGGCCAACGTTGAATGTTGCATCAATCATCCTGTGGAGCATCCGTGCACTGTGACTTTTGCTTATACAAATACACATGTCTTCAAAGGCCACGTCTCCCGCTTCTCTTGTGTTTTCCTCACATGACTTAAGTTTCAAGTCCTTTTTCTTCAGCGAATATGAGGAGTGTAAATAGTTTTCTGGTGAATTCTACTGTTGCACTTGTGTTTCTTGGTGCTAAAGAAACTCCACTATTCCTGAAGATGTTTCCAGGATAAGCCTTTCAGGGAAGTGAAGGGTTTATGCCCCATTAACCACGGGAAGCAGTTAATGTGAAACAGATGGAGAGTGTCTGGAGTTTGCACCAGCGACAAATTAACATGGTAAACGGGAGCAGATTGAAAAAGCTGGAGGCTTCTCACTGATGAAGTAAAGCATGTGTAAACAAACGCATGGATCTCCCTTCAGTTAAATAAGACCATGGCTTATTGACTACCGTAGTGAACTTGATTGGCCAGTCCTAAGCAGTGAGGACTTTTCTTGCCTCAGTGTCTACTACCTAATCAAATTACAGAGGAGGAAATAGGCTCAAGAAGACGGATGCATTTAAACCCTGTGCTCTGCTTCTACCTACGGTTGGAAAAGTATTCTGCTTTCCTAAGCAAAGGTAACAATGCCACGGTCGAAAAAATACTGCACCACAAGTTAAAGTCCTCCCAAAAAATTGTGCTATTGCTATAAATACACTTAGATAAATGCAAGATGCTTTTACTATATTACATAATAGCAAGTTATGTTCAGTAATACGGGTCTTGTTATGAGTCATGGTCCTGCTGGTGTAATTGATAAGCCTCCTAAACGGAGTAAAGTTTAAGCACTTGAACTCAAAAGATCTGAGAATACTCCTGTTAAACTTTCAAATGCACCCGTCTAAGGTTCCACCTCTCATCTTAAAAATGAAACACTAATCCAATCACAACTCTTTTGATTCATCACTAATTATAAGCTTCCCTCTTTTTGCACTGCATTGATGTATTAATCCGTACCAGAAAATAGTCCCAATTACTACAAATCCATTATAAAGCATTATAAAGGTTACTTAATTAGTTGTCCTTTAAATAAATGATTCATTGGCATTGGCATCGGCAAAGATATCTTTGATTTGTAAGTAAAAATATGATTATCATTATTATTATTTTCACCATAATCACACCTGTTAGTGTGCTTTTAAAAACATTTTCCCCTTCCCTTCTTGTGTTTTTTCGCCCTTCACATTTCACAGCAGTGCTGCCCCAATCTGAAAAAAAGAGTCCCATAACATGTGAGGTACATTATACTGGATACCAGCTCAGGTTAACACATCACCGGGATACTGTCTTTTCCTCTTCTTCTTATTCTCAGTAACGTGCACCCCACTGTTAACTAGAATGGACGTGTCCTCTTTCCGTGGTGTCAGGATGCGAAAGCATAGGTTTCTATTATTTTCACACCTTGTCTTAACACCATGCTCGTATGCCACATGTGCAGTTAAGTGTTGCTGTTCCTAATATCCACACTGGCCATATCTATGACATGTGAGCACATACACCTTTCTGTGTTTGCAGTCAGGATGTTTATCAAGGTTGGGGTCAGTTCACTTTCATTTCATCTAATTCAGGAAAAGATGTGGATATCCCAATCAGTGTTCATAGTAAATGTAAAATGTGTCCCCGTTTATATCAGCCTCTGCACCCATATTTCAGGAAACTGTGCATCCAACTACGTTGCTGTCGCATCAAAGGACTAGGGGTGGGAATCACCAGAGGTCCCACGATACAATATTATCACGATACTTAAGCCCCGATATGATATTATCACGATACTGCGATACATTGAGTATTGCGATATATTTCTTTCTCCGATGCCTCCATGTTTGTTTGACCAGCTTCCTACCGACCACGCCGACCTCTGCTGACCTCGCCAGACAACAACACAGCACCATCTAGTGGGCTGAAAAAGCAATTGATTTTAATTTTCTAGGACCAAAAAGTTTATAATTGATATAATAAAAGATCGATACTCGGCTTCTGTGTATCGATACAATATCGGCTGTATCAATTCCCCCCATCCCTACAAAGGACGCCGCAAACTCGGCTCTCTATAACATTCATTGAGGAATTTATTGCTTCAATTGACTACATTTACCATCAACGCTGATTTGACGTCCACATTTAATATCCCAAAAATGTCCCCTTTAACTACGGTGGCCTTGTGGACGCAGACCTTGAAATAAATATGTTTTTTACTGCAAAGCTTGACGTTCCTTGTTATTTATAAGAACAGGGTTTCAAATTCTAAAATAGACACTCAAATAAAAATGTGTTTTTAGTTGTATTTCCCCTTTTTTAATTGATTGTCCTGAAAATGAGTTGATCCCAACTGTGGTGTGTTTACATTGTACTGCAGTGTGCTGTGCTCTGTAAACCTTTTGGCTGTGCCACACTGCTCCCCTGCATCATATTTGACTAACACATGCTGTTGCCGCCTCTCTTTCACACGGTGATGTGTGCTCACTATTTGGGCATTGTAGGTCGTTGGATTTCAGGTCTTGCTCCTTCCTCTCCCCATCTGGTGACATGACATGCAGGGGAAATCAGTTTATGGAAGGCAGAATGAGTGGGGTGAGGGGATGTATAGACTCATCCGAACATAAAGTCAATCCTCACTTATGATGACCCATTACAAGTGTGTTGTGGTGTCTGCGTCTGCAGAGAGCCTGCACACTGTCTGGATTTTCTTATTTTTATCTGTTGGAGATGTTTCTGAGCTATGAAAAAAATATATACAAATAAGTCAAGTGGATAAAGCTCGCTCCAAAACGAGAGTGAACCTGGGGTTGGCTTCTCCCCGCAACCGACAAAACCTTACTCATTCTGCCTGTGTCATACTGATTATGCCGTCTGTTTAAAAGTTTGAAAACTACAAAATAATCTATGGCATTAAATCTTGAAGAATGCCTGGTTGCAATGTATTCCACAAATGGCTCGTAACAAACTGTGCGGAGCTCTGCTTCTACAGGACTGTCTCAGAAAATTAGAATATTGTGATAAAGTTCTTTATTTTCTGTAATGCAATTTAAAAAAACAAAAATGTCATGCATTCTGGATTCATTACAAATCAACTGAAATATTGCAAGCCTTTTATTGTTTTAATATTGCTGATTATGGCTTACAGCTTAAGAAAACTCAAAAATCCTATCTCAAAAAATTAGAATATCATGAAAAAGTATACTAGTAGGGTATTCAACTAATCACTTGAATCGTCTAATTAAGTCGAAACACCTGCAAGGGTTTCCTGAGCCTTGAAAAACACTCTCAGCTTGGTTCAGTAAACTAAATCACAAGTATGGGGAAGACTGCTGATCTGACTTCTGTCCAGAGGACCATCATTGACACCCTCCATCAGGAGGGTAAGACACAAAAAGAAATTTCTCAAAGAGCAAGCTGTTCACAGTGTGCAGTTTCAAAGCACATCCACAAAAAGTCTGTTGGAAGGGGGAAATGTGGCAGGAAACGCTGCACAACCAAGAGAGATGCCCGCAGCCTTAACAGCATTGTGAAGAACAGTCGCTTCCAGAATTTGGGGGAGCTTCAAAGACAGTGGACTGAAGCTGGAGTCCAGGTATCAAAAGCCACTGTTCACAGACGTGTCCGGGAAATGGGCTACAATAGCCGTATTCCCATGGTCAAGCCACTTCTGAACTCAAGACAACGGAAGAAGCGTCTGACTTGGGCTCTGGAAAAGAAGCACTGGACAGTTGCAGAGTGGTCCAAAGTCCTCTTTTCAGACGAAAGCAAGTGTTGTATTTCATTTGGAAGTCAAGGCGCCAGAGTCTGGAGAAAGGCTGGAGAGGCGCAAAATCCAAGTTGCTTGAAATCCAGTGTGAAGTTCCCACAGTCGGTGATGGTTTGGGGGGCCATGTCAGCTGCTGGTGTTGGTCCACTGTGTTTCATCAAGTCCAGAGTAAATGCAGCTGTGTACCAAGAGATTTTAGAGCACTACATGCTTCCGTCTGCAGAAAAGCTCTATAGAGATGAGGATTTCATTTTCCAGCATGATCTGGCACCTGCCCACAGTGCCAAAACCACCAGTAACTGGTGTACTGACCATGGCATTACTGTCCTCGATTGGCCTGCCAATTCCCCTGACCTGAACCCCATAGAGAATTTGTGGGGTATTGTGAAGAAGAAGCTGAAAGACAACAGACCCAACAATGCAAATGAGCTAAAGGCCGCTGTTGAAGCATCCTGGCCATCCATACAACCTCAGCAATGCCACAGACTGATTGCCTCCATGCCACGCCGCATTGATGCAGTAATCCGTGCAAAAGGATTCCCAACCAAGTACTGAGTGCATTAATGGACATTTTCAAATGTTTGATTTTGTTTTGCTGTTATAAATCTTTTTTTTTAACTTGGTCTGAGGAAATATTCAAATTTTTTGAGATAGGATTTTTGAGTTTTCTTAAGCTGTAAGCCATAATCAGCAATATTAAAACAATAAAAGCCTTGCAATATTTCAGTGGATTTGTAATGAATCCAGAATGCATGACATTTTTGTTTTTTAAATTGCATTACAGAAAATAAAGAACTTTATCACAATATTCTAATTTTCTGAGACAGTCCTGTATATCCAGACGTCTCCCCATTATCTGTCATGCAGTGTGAGATGGAAGATAAAAACCTGACTTCCCGCTGTGTTTTCAGTGGACCTGTAACTGGCTGTTGTTGCATTAATAACACGTCCCTACAGTATGTGTCTCCTTCCACAAGGATGGCTCCTAAGTCGGGCTACACTAGCAGCTGTACGTGTGCTGTTCGATCCTCTCAGTCTGTCTGGCTTCCTGTTGTCTGAGGTGTGCAGCTCTTACGCTGCATTTCATTCGAGTTGGAAAGGTCAGTCGCTGAATGTGTTTCCTCTTCTGTGACCTCCCTATCTCTAGCGGCAGATGTGAGGTCCAGCCGGTGCTATCCTCTGCCTGTTGGTGTGGTCCGCCACTCGGCACCTCTCCTCCGGTCATTGAGGTCACTGAGCTTAACCACCAAAAGCTGGAACATTAACAATGGACACTGGTACCCCTCTTCTCCTCTTTTTTCCCTCCACGATGCTCCTCCCCTACTTCCTTATGTTGAAGTGCTATTCCATAATCTCTGTTGCTTTTTGGCCTTGTGTTACCTTTTCATTCCTTCCTCCTATCAGAACTCCAATTTCCTCTTTTCACTTTCCACATACCGCTGTTTCACCTTCAGTCTTGGACATAGATCTGAAGCAGCATTTATCTAAAGATCTGTGATATGTTAAAAGAGAACTGTTTTATACTGCAACAGCCTGTTTCACTTATATTTCTCCCTATACGATGGTCATGGGATATGTTATCTAACCCCTATAGAAGACATCCTGAAGACCTCATACAACATGTGCACGATATGAACACTATCTTGAATTATATGGCTGCAGTTATTTAAACCTCAGACTAAGTTGGTCTGTCTTTAAACCCCGTTTGCTTTTGAACCTCATACAGCGGCTGCCAGTCTGAATCATCTTGATCATGCGATGACAAAGACAAAGTTTGGCTTCCTGACCAAAAAAAAAAGAAGAAAACATTCACAATCGTGACAATCTACAGAGAACCCGAACCATCATCTCATCAGTTTCTGCAGACGTGCATTATGCTAATCACTTGTGACAAGAGGCCCTCCTCTCAAACCAGGAAAACCACATGTGTCATGAAAGGAACTAAAGTCTGGATAGATGAGATTATATGTTTTAGGATATGCATTGGTAACCAGGTGGGTAGGACAGAGGATTGATAACTTTATGTTAGCAGGCACTTCCATGTCATTGCTTTGTACTGCCATTGACTCCCATTGGGGCTATTGACTGACCTTGAGATGCTTCATTGGGTTTTCACTTTTATTTTGTGTCCAAAAGCATCGACACAAGATTTGTGGTAAACTAAAGTCCTGTGAGAGCCCAGACATACAATCTATAATGTATTCTATTGAGAGAGTAAGCCAAGGAAATGTGGTCTATTGTTGCTTTTCGAGGATCGTAATGTGCTCTATCATGTCATTCCCCTGGCACATGCCTCACATTGCTTTTAGACATTGTGTATGCCAATTTAAGGAAAGTCCATAAATATCTACAACACTAAACCTCTTCTGGCACCTTGCCTGTTAATAGATCAGACTGAGCCTGGACCTGTATCAGTTTCCACGAGGTCGCCCTAGATGTTGTAACATGGGTATCACTGAGGGATTAGTTCACCCATTAAACAAAAAAGTAAAATTCTCCTTACCCCTACTGGTGTGTGGCCATGCAGATAGTTTTGATCGTATCTGCTTAATATTTTGAAGGTTCTATAAACAGGATTCAGTGCATTAATGTAGCGGCAAACGGCTATTTGCAGTGTAAAGACACAGAAAACCTGGAAATACCGGAAGTGAACAAGTCAACATTACTACGGTGGTGTCTCTCGCATGCAAGCTGTCCTCGGAAATGTAAAATGTTCTACTTTTAAGTTACTTTTGACAACGATGTCTAGGAGAACAACTAACAAGTCAACACTGCTTAGCTGGCGTAGCAAAAGTTAGTGTGCTTAAGACGCTGTCTAGAAATTAGAACAATCCGCTAACTATTGTGAAATATAACGTTAGCTGATCTAACCAGGCTAACCTAATGTCCTTGTAAAAGCCTTTTCAAATTTAAAACATATACTTATCTGTTTATTATCTACGCCAACCATTTAAGTAAGTTACTACGAGTAACCAAGGACGGAGTCAGACATTTTGCACACATGCACTTTAGTGCATGCGAGTCCTTCTTTTGATTCACCACTGTCTTAGGTAATGGCCGCTTTGCATTGCGCTCATATAGCAATCACCAATGATAATGCCGACCCAAAGCGCTCCACTTTAGGTAAACACTGTTAGCTTTCTCAACACTGGTGAAGCTTTCAGCACCGTTAGCTTCTAGCCGCAGGCTCAGCCATCTCCATGTTGAGAGCCGTGTGGCGGCAATGGATATGCTTTGAATTCTGTATTCAGGACCTTCTAAGATATCCACTTCTAAGATTTCTGCCTCTATCTTGATACAAATTAGGTCAATGGAATTTTTGTTTGGTGTCGAAAGTACTGGAAAATGACATGAAAAACTCAACAGTAATCCACTGATTATCCACAGACACGACAGTTATCAGTGTAACCGTCTACCGGAGCATAGTCCCTCGTAATGGGGCCATCAGAGGGTAACATGATAAGTAACTGTGACTTCTGCATATTAAATCAAAACTATCTGCACTGCTAGATTCCTGTGAGAGTAGGGTGGGAACAGTTTTTACAGTCTGCTGAAATGACCTTTTACATCTCGGGTTGATAATCTTGAGAACGAGTACACTAGACTTTAAACACACAGACGGGCACTCGAGTCGGACCAGAGTCTCGGCAATTGTGTGACTACAACGCATGGCGGTATGCGGGTCGGGTCCGGTGGTTGATTAACGCATAATTTGCATTTCGGGCGGTGCAGAGGGTCGGGTGCGTGCGGGTAATAGAAAAGGCCGACCCCGGGCCTCACTACTACCAGAGTGTAATACCTACACAGCATGCCCGAAAGCCATATAAAAACACTTGAAGTGCAGTGGTTTCACTTGTGGTTGTGTGTTTTCACTCTTGGATGTTAATGTTAAAGTGTAGAACAACCACAGCTCTATTGAATCAGCTCAAACTCAACCTGGAAAACGGGTCATGTGATGCACTTTATGGATGAATGGCAACCCATAATGTTTGCTAGGATATGGTTTTTAATACTTCATTAGTTTGAGACGGAAACGTGCCTTTTCAACCACTGAATCTGTCTTGATTCCCAACTGGATCTAATGTGTCAATATGTGATTAATGTACATGCGTTTTGTTTTCTGTCAATTCCCTTCACGCGTAATTCTAAGTGCCTTGAACATCTTTCACCGAGCTTTTCTTTCGATGTGTTTTAAATAGCTTTATAGATTTGTGCAGAACATGAAACAATTCAACTTTGTTCCTCTGATGGAAATAATCTTTGAAATGTGGTTACTTGGAATAGACTTGTTTTTGTAATGTGACATGAATTATTATGAAGTCTTCGTTACACATATACACCTTAGTTGCACTATAAAAGGCTTAAATGAATAACAATTGGTGTCACTATTAATGTCCTGGATTTAAAGGGGAGTAATTCACTGAGAAGTTACAGCAGAGATGTTTATCTGGAAGAAATATTGAATTCACCCGCAATTGAACGTGGAATGATCTATTGAATACCCGTGTATGTTTCTTCATATTTAAAGTCTGCTTTCATGAAATCAGAGTAGTAGTTTGTGCTTGGGTGAAATAAACTGCCAGGTCTGATATATGATGAGATGCTGTGGGCTTACAATTACTGTAAGGCCCATTTTAAAAGTGTGATGCTTTCAAATGTAATAAATTCTTATCACGCAGATATCCTCTTTCATTGCCAGCATAGTCTCTTTTCATCTGTAAAAAAACACTGACTCGTATGCTTGTAACCCCATGGCACCGCCGGCACAGCTTCTTATTGCAGGGATTAGATTTCACGACATGTCTTTTTACATGTTTTTCCATTCAGCTGTTCTTTTGGTCTCTCAGCGGGATGAGGATGAGGAAGGCAGAGACTATTATGTAAAGTGAACTGTCATTTAGAGGGCACATTCGTTTCGTTCCTTGTCTTGAACCTTTCCGGGGTAAATGCTTATCTATCTGGATTCCTTATCTACAAAAGAAGTGAACTGTGTGGGCCGCACCAATCCTTCCTGAACTTATTTTCAACAATCTTGAACTTTTGTCAGTGTTGCAAAACTATCTTCATTTTCCACGTTTGAGAGACGACAGGAAAAATGACATGTGCAAAAAAAGCAAACGGAAACACCATGCTGTTTTTCCAGAATTGGTTTCCAAAAGTCTTGCAACGGCCTGTGAGAGAAACCACGTGAAACTCAAACAAATTGAGAGCACAGGTGCACACATATGCAAAATGTAATGGCGCTCTATTCATAAACAGTAGGCTGCATATAGTCACACGAGACCTCTGACACAACAATCCAGAAGATGTTTCACATTCACATGTATACAGGATGGACAATTTGTAGAAATGCTATCAAGTGGGAAATAGAGACAATGTATAGTTTTTGACACGTTTAAGTGATTTCATTTGGGCAATAGAGACAGCAAGAGCATATAAAGCATTTCTAGAAGTCACAGTGTCACAAAGACTTAACGACACAAGTGTCTCAGCCAATCAGAACGGCAGTTTTATGTTGCTCCACTAAAGGCGAGTTTCCCTCCTTCATGGCTAAACCGCTCACATGTAAACTCGGGTGTAAGCTGCACTAATTAGGATGTCATGTCGTTCATCAGCGTATGAAACTCTGGGGTCTGGTGCTGATGTGAGAGTCAGAGGGGCGGGGTCGTGGCTGGGATCTACATGCCAGTCAGGAGGCTCCGCCCACTCGTTCAGGAGAGCATGGAGATCAGGTGTGGGAAGAGACCCACCTGTTCCTGATCTCCTCGTCAGGGAGGCGAACAAAAGGCAAGGAGGGGAAACGGAGCATGGAGACCCGACGAGAGAAGAAGAGAAGAGAGGCGTTGCCTCTTCATGAAGAAGATTAAGTCTGCTATCGGCCCGGCTGATATTGTTTAGTTTGTGTCAATTAATTGAGCTCTGGACTGAGCTTCGTTTTCAGTACTTTTGTGTTTCTTTAATTAAAAACCCTTAAAACCTGCAGACATGACTGCCTGTGATTTCTGTGTCCTCCGTACCATCCTGTTACACTTAGTACAGCTGCTGCATGTCCAAGTGGTAAAGGAACTCTGTATGTGTGTGATCATAAGTGTGAAGAGTTCCTCCAAATGAAATTGTTCAGTAGTGGAAGAGATGACACAGCTGTGGCTCCATCTTTACATCTGTACAGAACGGTTTGAACTAAATTCCACCAGCATGTCCTCACCTGCACCTGAGGAAACAATACTTTGGACCATGTTGACACAGAGATTCCTGGCAGCTGCAAAGCTCTCCCACTTCGGACAATTAGACCACATGTATCTGCTTCTCATGCCAATGTTCTCCTATTAAAAAAGGTCAAATCATCAGAAAAAAACAGTTTTACTATGGACAAATAAGGATACAGCTGCTCAACATGACTGCACGGACTGGCACATGTTCAGAGATGCCGCTACCCAGGACAACTATGGCGAGGAACCAAAGAAAAGCCGTCTTTCAGTCAGGGGACCAAATCACACACGGAACCGCCAGAGCAAGACCGACAACTGGCGACTAGGAGAGCGTGGAGAGAGAACCCAACACCAACAACCCCAAAGATCTGAGCCAGGTGATCCACGAAAACAGGATGTTGAGCGAGGCCACTTTGCCAAATGAGCTTAACACCTTTCATATTTTCGCTTTGATCAGAGGACTGGCAACGGTCCGTATCCACGCGGATGTGAGAGCAACTCTACAAAGAGAATGTGAGTAAAGCTGCTGGACCTGGTAACATCCATGTGCCAGCCAACATATAAAAGCTCGTACTCATATGGGCATTTGAAAAAAATGCCCATATATCGATCTATCTATCTCTTCACATAAGCATATCATTCCCACTTTCTTGTTTCTCTTTATCCTCTTTGGGAATAACAGAGATAATTCTCTCCCTACAAGAGGGTGGAAATTCTCCTTTTGGTAATAATGGAGATAGTTGTGGCTTTAAAGATGTGTCCCATTTTGTGGTAAAAAAGTATTTAGATATATATATATATATATTCACATGCAAAGAGAAAGCTATATGAAGCCGCAGTTCTTAAGAGCTGTAACTCATGAAAACCTCTCAGCTTTGGACAAATACTGTTCTGCAGGTTCTCTGAAGCCCGAAAGTGTAAAGTCATGAAAAAGATCTTGCGACTAAATTTTGAAACTCCAACGGATCCTTTTGTTCAATAGTAATGACATACTTACACTTGCAAGTATTGAACCACATATAAAGAAACAATACCAACTTTGACAATGCAGTGTTTAATTATTTTCAAAACACAGGTGTTTTTTAGTAACTGTATTGAACGTGTGAGGTGACGAAGGTCCTTGTGTTTTCCATAGTTTGTCTTTGTTTAATAAAACCAGTCTGTTCTAAATGGATGACATCAGGTAAGAGTCTTTCAAGTCTGCGAGCTAAAATAGAAGTAAATCATTTGTAATGATGAAGAAAATTGTAGGTGTGTGTGCGTGTGTGTGTGTGTGTGTGTGTGTGTGTGTGTGTGTGTGTGTGTGTGTGTGTGTGTTGTTCTGGCAAAACTTCTAAGGTGCATGTGTGAAAAAGTCTGACGAGGTCAAAACGTTCATTGACGACCTCGATGAAGAACGCAAGCCAGAATGCCTCGATCTAAAGTTATGAAATTGTTCTATTTACTACAGGCGTTGTTGGATAATTTAGAACCCTGACAGATTTATAATTCCCACATTCTTGTTTCTGTTTATCCTCTTTGGGAGTAACAAAGATTATTGCCTCCCAACAAGAGGGTGGAAATTCTCCTTTCCTATGCTTGCGTTAAATGGGTTGAGTAATAATGGAGATAGCTGTGGCTTTAGAGATTTGAATCATGTTGTGGTAAAACCATCTGAGCCTGGGAACTTTCCAGCCTTAAGTTTAGAGATAGCCGAGTCCAATTCTTTGGCAGAAACTGCTTGTACTAGTTTGGCATTTTGTGAGTATGGATAGTTCTAAAGAACGTGAAGTGTTATGGGTCTTGTTGAGAATACAGCTCCTGGTAAAATGTTTCAAAGCTCTCTTCAATTTTCTCTATTCTATTCTTGTAATTTTTTTACGGTTCTATGTTTTATAAATTTAATTTTCCCCTTGAACTTTTGCAAATTTATCTTTGACTGCTGTAAATGTTGTGTTTTGTTTCAATAATATAAACTATTTCTTGTTCGCCTGATATATATTAGTCAATCTCTGTATTTGTATTTGTTTATTTCCAGCTTCAAATTAGAATTTGTTTGTATTACTTTCAACAAATTATAGCTGTTTTAATTTCCCATGCGGATCTAACAATTTTTGCCTCTGGGTTTCTCCATGTATGCAGTGATGGAAATGATTTCCCCTCTTATTACAGCTTTCATTGTCCCAGAATATTACTGTTGACACTTTCCCGGAATCATTAAGTTTGAGAACATTTTTGATTTATTCCTTTAGTTTCTACACTGTTTTTGGATAATTTAATATATTTGAGTTAAGTATTAGTTTCCGTATTGTTTTCTCCAAATCATCACCGACTCCTCTGTCGTTGACAGAAAAGGCAGCTTCAAGAGGCATAATAATGTAATTCTCCGTTTATGAAAAAAGAATAGAAGCTGAACAGGAACATCCATAATTCACCCAGATCTCACCGCACTCATTGCACACTGGGAAAACTGATTTATAAGTCACATCTCTATGGAAAATCTCTCCCCCTCAGTTTTCATGTGTTTATGTTTTGCCATTGTTCTTATTAAGGACATTATTATTGTCATTGTTATTATTATTATTATTATTATTATTATTATTATCAGTGTTGTTGTTGTTAATAGTAATAACAGCATAATAATTATTTATTTGACTTGTGCATATATCACAACCTCCTAACATCGACCATTATTATGTATTTATTGTTGAATATTTGTCATGAATACTATATCTCACATTTTCTATATTCATGTTTTATGTAGTCACTCCCTGAACACATATATTAGCTTTTTCCTTTCTTCAAATGTTTAGTGTGTTTGCCTTCTCTTAACCCTTTGCCCCCATGTTATTCATTAGTAATACTATCATTAATACCCTTGTTATTCCTCAGGGTATTGTTCCGTAGTAATAATGATAAATAGGGTACATGAACTGTCCCTGGCAGCTGAAGTCATTCGAGGAACTCTGATGGTTTTCTTTGGAGCGGGTGGAAGGAAGGCTTCCGCAATACAATTAAATAAGACCCAGGGTCTGCTGCAGCTTATTAAAGGTATCAAGCCCACAATGGGCCGGTCGCCTCCTCAAAGGGTCAGAGGGCTTCCAACAAACTGCATCAATAAAGTCAAAATAAAAATAAAAAAGATAACCTATTGCTTCTAAAAAGATTACATAGATAAATAACATTACAGATTATGAAATACAAAACCGGGTGACTCTGCCAGACTGACCCTTTTATCCCGTTCCACAGATTCTGCTTCACTGAGAGTTATTATTCTTATGTTATTGTTAGTATTAATAACAGCTTTGGTGGTGGCGGTAAACATGGATTCGTATTAACGTTTGTCTATATTTTTTCTCTTTCTTTATTCATTTCTTTATTTGTTATCATTATTTCTGTGCTGGTAGTTATAGTTATTATGATTGAATTTTCAACCCTTTAGACTCCACCCCAGACTTTAGTTTAGAGTGTACACACACACACACACACACACATACGCACACCATCATCAAATCAACACAACCCTGTATTGTTTAAATCTTTCCTGCATGTTATCTGCCCTGTTCTTACCGAGTAACTGCATCCTGGTTTTTGGAAAGACTCACTGATGTTGAGTTTTGCAAATGTATTTGATCTTGTGTGTAAGCAGAGTGCCATATTGTTGAGTTATATTGGAGAGAAGCAGCCATCTCTACAGCCGATATCTATCAGATTAGTTTGATGGATAGCACTACGGGAAAGTGGAAAAATATGTATTTTAGTTTTTTGAGGTGAACTGTGAACTTAGTAAGTCATGCTGTTGTTTTGAGATGTCTTTGAACTGTATTGCTGAGCAACCTGAATATTCAACAACAGAGAATATTTGTAATACATTGTCGTTAAATTATTTAAATTGTTTTCACCTCTTTTTACTACAGCCAAAATGTGAATAACACAACATTTAAGAACCCTAAAGCTGAGATAACCTTTTACATCTTAACCCACATGTGACCGTGAGCAGCTCAGCTGTGTGTTGCCTTTTTCTTTCCCCCAGCAAAAATTAAAAAAAGGATAAGGATCTGTAGAGGACTCGCAGGAGCAGTGAGGCAGCAGAGCGTATACGAATGTCAGCAGTTCAGCGCTGTGTGGCTGCTCTGACCTTTTAAACGTACTGTAGGCCGCGCAGAAGTGAAAAGCAAGAAGTTCCACTTTGGAACGGCGATGGCCTCCATGTGAACATAGACAATATAAACTGTATACACTGTGTGGATTGCAGGCCATCAGGTGTTGTAGCTCCCTTGTCCTCAAGTGTAGGAAGAAGAAATAAATGCAATAAATGGAAGAAGAAATAAATGCCGAAAAGCCTTTTTAAAACTGCATGTTCGGCTCGACTCGTGTGTTTATGGGAGGAAAGCTATTTGTGCCTTCTCTTTTTTTTCAAAGTTTTTACAATATCTTTCTTCTCTTAGGTTGCATTTAAAACCCCATTGGCATAAAAAAAAGTGTTTTTACAGATTCACCTTGCATGTTGTTCTAACCACAGTAAAATGATCACTCTTGCCTTCTTGACAAATCGGAAACAATCCAATCTCAACAGAAGAAGAAAAAGCAGAACTAAGACAACAAATGTTTTGAACATTTGAACTTTTTTCCAGACTTCGTAAAGTTCGTCATGAAGTTCTTTGCCTGACCTGCATCAACTCTGATAACTGGGTTAGAGGGCCGTAATGATGTGATGACAGCCAGGGAATATGCCGTCTGTTTTTTGTCTCCACCAATGTTGCCATGATTAAAAGTATTTTGTCTGTTTTTTGTTTAGTTAAAAAAAAAAAGGTTATAAACCTTCTGGTTGTGTGAACCCCGCTCCACCTGGTCCAGCGTTGCCTCCTCACCAGGTAGGTTCTTGTCCCATTATCATAGAATACTCTCAGCCTAGCTTGTTACAGGAAGAGGAATGTTCTGATGTTTTCATTCAGGACCCTCCGTGCCAATCTATATTCCTTACGTCTGACTAGGATTGGTGCATAGTTGTGGTCAAGGCTCTTTCTGCAGTTTTTCCATGCGAGGATGTTCTTCTGACATGCCAGTTAAAGCACTTCTTCCTTCATTCTGACACAGAGGAATCTGACGAGGATCAATCTGCGGTGGACGCTTGCCGGAGGCAGTGGTGCTAATGCCCAGTGAGCTCTTTCCATCTGTAGGTCCTTCATGCCGGGAATGTCAATGTTCTTTATAAGCAGCTTCTCCACTAAGAGAATCACTGACCTGGGTCCGCTTTCCGCTCCTTTGGGTACTCGGTACCTTCATGTTCTCCCTCCTTGAGCACCCCTCTTTATCCGTTATCTTTGCCTGCAGCTGCTTCTTTAGTTTGAACACTTTTGCTAATGCCTCTTCCGTGTTTTGCAGCCTTTCCTCGTACTACAACCCTCGCTCAGGCTTCTTGTTGATGTCTTCAAGCTGTTTTTTTATGGTCTTGCCTGGAATCACACATCTCTCTGAGAATCAGAGTCCAGTTCTGCTGCTCTCCTGGCTATACGTGGGGGAGTTGCCATTGTGTTGCCGCACCTTGTTGTTTTTATCAATATATTAGATGTATATTAGCTTATATGTCATCCTCGCCATCTGTCTGAATATAATAAACATAAACCAGGCCTTCTATCATTCTATATTCGATTTTTGTTGGTTGCCCTTTTGTTACGCTGCCATCCAGAACCAGAAGTCCCGTCACTGACATTTCAAACACATCACTGTCACAGCGAAGCGTTCCCACCTGCCGCTATTGTTCTTGTATCTGAAAGGTCTGCTGTGTTTCGTCAATTTGACTTCCCCCCTTCTGATGAAGTGTTTTGTTGAACTGGTTCCCCAGCAGCACGTCATAGGCAACCGATAGATAACCGGGACTTTTGCCAGTTTGCATTCTCAGCCAACAGATCAAAAGAGGCTGACATCTCCGCTGCCCTCCACAGCAAGACCTACATCAGAATGCTGTTTGTTGATTTCAGCTTTGAGTTAAACACTTATAATGATCCCCATGAAGTTTTTGGACCAGTGAGAAACCTACTGCTCAACATAAGCATAACCAAGGAGCTCATCGTTGATTTTAGGATAAATTACTGTTATGGACGTCATAACTGCGAAGTGTCTAAAGGATAAAAAACAAGGGTTAGGGTATAACAACCACAGCCTGCTGGATTCTGTTAAGCGATACAGAAGTGGCCGCTGCCGTATCACCAGACTAAGGATGAACTCCACTCCACCTCAGCCTCTGCACACCTCTCGTACACACATTTTTGTCAATACTGTTACTATATTTTGTGCCTTATTTTTTTTAATTTAATTTGGACCTTTTATTGTAACTGTGTGTTAGAGGACCAAGCAAAATAAGCTTTTCATTGTACAGAGTAACTGTTATCTGTGCATATGACATAAAAAATATCTTGAATTTTAAATACACATCTGCTCTATTCTGGAGAGCAAACTTGCACAGCACCTATAAATTGTACATGGAAGTATTTTGTTATGTTGGCCCTCTTACCACTACCTTTGAACTCCCTTCATTCTCTACTTACTACCTCAAGTTTATGGCACTCTCACTTGAAATATTACACTAATATTGAATATATCATATCATGTTTTCTCTCTCGTTTATTCCTTTGCTGTAGCGTGGCGGGGGCTCTGCAATCCTGTGTTGTATAATGGCAATAAAGTTGTTGACCCCGCTGCAGTAAAATAAGAGTTTTCCTCAGGGACTCTGGTGCTAGTTAACACTACCGCTTTTGTCCACAGGGGCCGCAAAATTAACACAAAATGAAAGTTCCTTATCGTAGCTTTAACTACGTCCATAGTTTAAATAACGTAACAAACGTAGTCATTTGAAGCCAGAGCATGCTGTTTTTTTAACTGAACCTAACCAAGTAGTGTGATTGCCTTTTTGTTTAGTTTCATATACATGAACAACGAGTTTAAAACCGCAATAGCAATCCAGATTGGACTGGTTGAATGAGAGGCTCATCTGCAAGACAAAGCCTAACTATATGAACTCAAATCTATATGGACCACTTTTGCAGTTGGAGCTGTGCTCGCCGCCGGGTTCAGCACACATTAACGAGGTTGAACTTTGGGCTTAACGCTCTCGATATTAAGTTGTTTACTAGCTTGTTAATTTGTTTACCAGCTTGGAACAAATACTAATCAAGTGACTGAGGCAGATATCAGTTTTATTATCCTACCGTATCAAGAACATTATCACTAACCACAACATCTCATTGCTCAGCCCGCAGGCTACAACCCTCCTGACGTTTGATGAAAATCAGCCTTGTAAGTCCAGCACCGTCGTGTATAATAAGAAGAGCGATGTTTGGACCGAGCAGAGATGTTTGACATTGCGAATCATAAGACCCGCCTTTGGCACTGAATTGTTTCCAAAAATACTGAGAGGCTGGTTGGCGCTGGCTGTGACTCTGGTCATCAGCAGGGATTGCTGGCGCTGGTCACACAGAGTGAGATGAATGCATTAGCAAAATGACTTTGGATGTTTGATCTTATGACAGGGTTGTATATCTCCATGGAAATTTAGGGTGCACAGCTCCAGGGCAGAGTCGGTTCAGGGAATTATGTCCAACAAACATTTAAAGAAATTCTGGGAAGATGGCATCAAAAATCATCAGCGTTTATCTACTCTCCTTGTCCACCATTTCCCCTCCATGACTACATGCCTTAAGTGTGAAGGTGTTTAATGCATTAAGCCCCGCTCCCTGTAGTTACACGCTACGCTTGTCGAGCTTTCCATTCTGACAGGGAACATACTGGTATGCAGTTTACAATAACAGTGGCAGATTTACCACTCATAAGTCTTCATTTTTTCAATGGGTCTTTGATTCCAGACAAAGCAGGCCTCTCATTTCTAGCTGGCAATCATCAATTCTGCCCTGCTGAAATAATTGTAGCAGGCAGATTTTATCGACTGTAATAGAGTGCTGCAGGGATATAGTATTTTTTTGGGAAACTCAAAAGTTAGCATCGCCCTGATTTCCTATATACAAAAAGTGGGATTTTCCAATCGATTTTGGATTGATGCAGAAAATAGCTAACCTGACCCGCCAGATGGTTTGCTACACGGAACTATATGAGAAACCATCATTGGAAACTGTCTGAAAAAGGGCAGGCACTTTCAGATAGTGCGTGGCAGATGATTGGATGAACCATCTGTCAATCAAACTCATATGGAAGCAAGTTGGGTGACAAGCAAAATAAATCTCCTCCATCGAGAAAGGGAAGAAAATAAACTCTGTGGCAAACAAAAGTTGAGGATCCTTGTTGTCTTTTGTTCAGCAAGATAATCCTCACAAAGGACACCAACAAACAACACAGTCACATGACCGATTATAATCACAAAGAAGCTGTAAAGGTGTGATGTGCTGACAATGTTTCTTAAGTAAAAACAGGGTTGCTAATTCTCATGCTTCTGGCGTGATGTCTCATGCTCAGACTCCGCCAAAGAAAATCTCGAGCCAAATCATGACACCACTGTTGCCAGCTCAATGCAGTATAATAAGTATAACATAATTTAGTCCTGCGCGTCTGCTCAGAAAGTTGTCGCGACCGTTGTGGGGCTTGGTCGTTCAACTCCCGCTGAACGCAGTAAACAGAGAGGGAGACAGAAGTGGAGAAGGAAGCTGGAGGAAGGGCAGACACGGGTAACTTGGAGGAGGACGTCAGCTTATACAGAACAGACACACACACATAAATTAGCATTCTCATTCTCAGAAGGTGAATACTTAAGCAATAAGGCACGAGAGGCTACAACTCTTTTGTGCTGAAAGGGAGCTTACTATTACTATTTATAAAGTCACAGGTACCCGTATTATAAAAGCAATAAGGTACTCGAGGCAGTACTGTGTCTACAATAATGTACAGTTCAAGGGTTTGCCCTAACAACACCTTTGAACAGTACATTATTGCACGACACAGTACTGCCTCTCGTACCTTATTGCTTAAATAAAGTACGCCCCGTGACTCACTCTCAACCAATCAGAATGCTTGATTTGATCTACCCGTATTATAATATAACGATATATAACTATATTGAATACCCATAACAATACACTTTATTTATATAGCACCATTCAAAACCAGGACCAAAAGCATCACCATGGCAGAGATCAACTCCAAGAAGACAAAACAGACTGACAACCCAGGCCTGCAGGACCAGGGTTGATATACTGCAGGTGATGAGCCAGATTGTCTGCAGCTGTGTGCCAATCAAGGGTGCTACCATGGGAGGTCTAAGGAGGCGGGGCCGAGAACACAAACACATGGCACACAAAACAAACAGGGGAAAGACAGACACAAGAGGAGAGGAGATTTGGAGGAAACAGGTTTAACACACAATGGGTCAGACAGGGATCCTGACACCTGTTTGCATACATTATCGTTCTCTTAGCTATCAGGCATCATGTCATAACATTTACACTGAACACATCAACACAACGAAATAGGACCTCAGACATGAAAATATGTAATAGATCTCTCATTCAGCAGCCTTAGAAAGGATCACAGGCCAACACAGGTTTTTATAAATCTGAGGCAAGTTATTTGAAGTAAGCAACCATTGGCAAACGCATCCAGTATAATTAAGATTTAGATTGTTTAAAAGCTAATGGAATAATATTAAAGATTTGATCCCAAAAAAAAACTAAATTGAATAAACCCCATAAATAGGAACAAGCTACTGTAATTGTACCAAGATAAACTAAAAAAACTCAAACAAGGCAAAAATACAGATGTCAAAGCCTTAATATAATAAATGGTTCCCCAAGACCAGCTCTTCCCAGTGGCCCCATGCACTGCTCGTATGGCCCGCCGTATTGTGCTTGTGCTGATGCTCGCCTGTTGACCGACCTGCTGGGAGGAGGCGTCTCTGGAACTCCCGCTCCTGCAGATTTATCCTCCACAACATCAGGAGGTTACACCCGTCCTGGCTCCACAATAGTGTAACGAGCTTCCATTGACATCAGGACAGCAGAAACTCCCCAGATCAAAAACAGAAACATTTGTTGAGACTGCCCCTAAGTCCCAAAAAAATGAAATAAAAATATTGTATTGTTCCTAATTTCTACTGTATGGTACTGGTACTGATTAGTCTGAGAGAACAGTCACTAGCGCCACATGGAAGGTCCTGCACAAATCTGACATTTTTTAATAACCAAGTTATCCTCAACAGCTAGTGCAAAATATAAAATGAGCTTGACCCAGATTTTATTTAATTCTTTTAAAGGCGGCCTGCAAAACAAAGCCACCTATGTTGAGTGGAAAACAAAATATAAAAAAGTACCTGTTACTAAAAGTGAGTGAAATAGTCCATAAAGAACAGAAATGAGGCATAAATGTAGCACTTGATGCAGATCAGCATATTTGTTCATGGACTTGTATGATTATTTTGTATCATATCCATACATTACATATATTATATCCATTTATTGGCCTCTCAATATCCATGGCAAGCGTCATCCTGGTCGCAGCTCTTCTTATTGCGTCACTCAGTCCTTATGTCAGCGCCCGTGACTGACTTGGCACACACACCTTCTGTTCCCACACACTCTCCTCAAAAGATGAATGAAGGGCTGGAATGATGTTTCAAGCAGGACAGGGCTTTATTGAAAGTCTGTGGAGTCTCCAGCTGTGGTCACATTCTGCACAAAAAAAAAAAAAAACTAAACATTACACACCAGGCAAACTGCAGCCTACCTAAAACACACAAAAATAATTAACACCACATTTGTAGAAATGTGAAAACCCGGAAACTCACCCACTCAATCCTCCCTTTAATCTGGTCTCCTGACACATACAAGTCCCAGCTGAAAAATAGTTTTTTACCCATAATATGGATTTTGTTTTGGGAAAAAAAATCACCTATATTAACATAGGCAACATTTGTTATTAGTGAATTAGTAGTTCATCTTATGTAACTTGTAATCCCCAAAACTAATGTAGTTGATCAATGTATCTAGAAAGAAGTTGAATATGCTAGGTGTAACGGTCCGATTACGCAAGGACCCAAAAGCACGACTCCGGAAGACAGAGATAAAGAATATAAGTATTTTACTGAACAGGTAACACACAGGGAGAGCTAGGTTCAAAAACACAAGACAATCTGGCAGGGGACAAGTGCAAGTGAGGGGACCTAAGTAGTGAAGACTAATGAGGGGATGTGCTACAGGTGAGACAGGGATGGGCCAGGTGCAAGGAATGAGGGCTGACGAGGAGGGAGTGACTGATGAAGGGGGCGTGCAGCAGGATTTGAAATGACAGGACAGTTAGTACACAGACAGGCAGACAGGATGAAAATAACTTAAAGAAAAGTGTGGCGCTGAACCGTGACACTAGGTAGGTTAGAGCAGAAGTCATGGATGAATCCATTCCTTATACTTTTGTGTGTTTCCCAACTCTTTAAATGCAACATATTGCTCGTACTACTGCTTTTATATTTGACAAAATCCCAAAGCTCTGCAAGGGTTAGGCGAGTTACGCTTTAATGTCCCCAAGGGCCAAGCGGTCATTTGGGCCTGCAAACAGCATTCAGAGGATTAATGGAGAAGACATTTGCCCAATTGAAATTATGGTCTGGTGTGTAGTGTGGCCGTGTCAAATTTAGAGTTCTGCACGCATCACGCTGAGTCGATTCGGACTGGGCTTGAGACGTTTTCGTTTTTTATGGGTCGGACTTGCTTTTGCATGTATCGGATAGAGTGGCGGCTCTCAGCTAACAGCGCCAACAGTGCAAACTACGGCAAACATGTTGACGGAGCCAATCGTGTTTACCTGATGGGGAACCAGAGGGTGGGCCGTTGTAGTTTCGATGTGGCGTTATCAGCTGTAACCGCCATATGAGAGCCTTGCACAGTGACAGCCTTGAGCTAGCCTGTGGGGCACGCTACCACAAACATGCACTAAAAGCCATGTTAAGCACAGAGAAGCTTGTATAACAACACAGTGGGAGATCGACATCATTCTCTGCTCAGGTAGACGTTACTCCACAATATCTTTACGCAGCAAATAGTAGTTTGACCATCGACCATGGAATAAATAACCACTAGTTCTGCTTTATACTTGTTGTGGAAGTCCCAAACAAGCAGAACTAGTGGTTATTTATTCCATGGTCGATAGCGGAAATGAAAGCTTCGTCGCTTGTCTCTCACAGAGGCAAGCAACAGAGCTAAGCCACGCCCCCTTCGCGCCGCGATTTTTCGCGTTTGGTGTGAACATTCTCGTTTCACTCACGCGAGTAAACTTCCGCGGCGTCCGGTGTGAACACGGCATTAAGGTGAAGACTTGGTTTAAGGTTAGGATAACAGTTAGGATGAGTCTGGTCTGACTGTGTAAGATAATGCCTTGATGCTGTGCTCTGGGAAATATTGCACCATGTGGTGACCACATGGCATTAACTCAAACTCAAAATTACATATCTAAAGCACAACTGGCCTTCATATCTTGGAAAGTGATATTTTGTCAGAGCATTGTTCAAATTATTGAGTAGCTCAAACTGGTTTGCGGCTTGGCGCAGATTCCAGAGGAGTCCAAAAGCTGGAGGATCAAGTGGAGGGCCATGCTGACGGCGTCGCCGAGAGACCTGTTAGCCCTGTCGGCGAACCGCAACGGGTTCATAAGTGAGTCGGTGAGGGTTGTGAGATGGGACAGGACAAGGAACTCATAAGACTTCATAACCACAGAGGTCAGGGCCTGGAGTCATTAACTACTGTAATCCTTGTTTTTTTTGGGAGGACAGATGATGATGACGGTGAAGGTCTTGAAGGCCTTGAAGCAGGATGGTATGTGACATTTCTCCAGGGGTGGAGTTGAAAACATCTGTGAACACCGGAAACAGCTGATCGGCACATTGGGTGGTGGAGAAAGAAACAGTGTCTGCAAGCTGCTTAATGATGATAAACAGCCTGTTAACAACTCTTTAAACCTGTCCATTTGTCATTTTATCTCACCCTGGTGCATGATGGTACACATCTCAGTCTAAGCACAGCTGGAGATCCTCCACAGCTTCACTGGTCCACTGCTTTGATTTCCTCAGGGTTTCCTCGGGTTTACAGAGCTATAATTTCTGCTTGCATGCAAAAACAGTATTGGACTCAAACATATCATATGCTACTATAGTACACATTCAAGAGATGATGTCTAGCATTTTCATTTCAAGGCTCCGACTTCTCAGGAAGGTAACCAGCTATGTACTTTCACTCTCGCTGTTTGCAGATTCATGCTGTGTGCATAACTTCACGGTTGCTCACTGAATGATAGAAAAAGGGCAATTATTATCTTCTTTATTTAAAAGACAATTATTTGTATTACTGCACCCAGCATTCTGGGACCTGTAGTATTAATCTGCTACCACCAGCAAATAGGGTTTTGCCAAATAAACCCAAACTAAAATCTTAAGGATTGCCACTTTAGGAACACATCTTACTGGGGCCACTTATGGAAATTGCAGATGGGAATTCACGCAATATTCAGGAATTCACAACAGAATGATCCCACCAGTACCTGGACCCAGCCTGCAAAGCCATTTCATTTTTTTTCAATCCTTTTTTTTCAGTCCTGCCATGGCAGATCCATGGCCAGCCCCGGCACGCTTGTTTTTTTTATGACTCTCGCTGCCATAGCCTGGGCTATCACGACCAGGTTATGGACACAGAGTTTGACGCTATTAATGAGCCCCGTCAGGCTTTGGGTGGTCCCCGTGTTTTTTTGGGCCACCGACAATTGCTTGAGAGCCGAACATTCAGAAGACTCCGGTGCTCCTCGCATGAGAGCTACTGTTGCCATAGTTCGCTGCCGTGTGTGTGTGTGTGCTCAGTGCGCACGTGTCTGTGCGCATCGGGGCAGAACTTCGCCATGCGTGATACAGAAATCAGAGAAGTGTTAACGTGACGTAACGTGATGTAGGTAGAGACAGAAATGGCATGCTGTCATGTGGATAATATAAATACAGCCGTTTAGTTTGTTTAATAACAGAACAAGGTGTAGACCTGTTCTATATGTAACACCCGTCCCATGTAGCTATATAATATTATCTGAATCTGCTCGGTGTTGTAGTACTATGGGCGTGGTCCTGGGTACAGTTTTAAATATAATGATGCTATTACCTGTTTTTATAAATGAATATTATGATTACTCTCTAATTATGAAAACTGAATTAACTGGCGGTGCCTCCAATAGAATTTAGATAGTAAAATAAAAGGTCTGTGCCTCTTATTTAGTCCTTTTATCTGGTGTTGAACTTATATTCTACCCCTTCGTAAACAGTTCTGGAACTATAACACACCCAAAATACATCAACTGCCTTAAAACACAGAATGGTATTTATAATAGTAGTATAGGCAACGAACAAAAATGGCATGCAGATAGATCTCTTATAAATGACAATATCAACAAAGATACGACAAAATATCAACAAAACCCAAATTAATTACTAGCATCTTTAAACATGTTAAACCCACACTCTCTCACACACACACACACACACACACACACACACACACACACACACAAAATAACAAAACCCCTGTTGCAGGCCTGAGTCGTAGCTTGGGAGCGTAGAGGCCTAAAACGGTGATGGCCGCTTCACTTGGGGAGGTGAGGAAAGCGGGGTGATGGTCGGCATCAGAGCGCAGAAGAAACAGCAGCAACAGTCTACAGCAGCACACGCGGGAGAACTTAACTGGTTTTACATGCAGAGCTAACAGTATGAAAAGCAAAGTTAACCATATTTTGCTAATCGCTAATGCTAATCGTGATGAGCAACACAACATTGTTTTACAACATAACAGTTAGTCACAGTATAGAAAACAATAAACAACTTGTATTTACCTTGTGTAGATCACATACGTGCAAACCATACCTCTAAATCCGCCCCTCTACCTGAGACATAGATTGGATTGGCTGTCAGTCTCAGGACAACCCAATTAACACACAGAAAAACAAAGATTGACAGATTACTCTGTAAAACAAGTTAGGCTGTTAGAAAGCGCATGCTGAATCATGTACACATCAAGCAAACTATGCTCATTTGCATGAACTCTAACTTTTGCACCGTAAAGATAACTCAAATTATTTCCATGCTCATCTACTTTTAAGTTAATGTTTTAGAAAACTATTTACATCCTAATGTCTAAATGATATTTGTAGACCGGGCTACATATAGGAAAGAGCGCTATTGAGAAAATTACAGGGGCCGGGGGTGTATTATAACGGTAGGGGAAACACTGGGCCTTTATGGACCTCAGGTCCCAGTATTTCAAAACATTTAATCTTGATCAGAACTATTCAGATGTTGTAATCCATTGTGCTTTTAAGATGGGAAAATGTTATAAATCAGTTTGGATATTAATCATATTCACGTATGTATATGCGCTTCACAAACGTTTTGTCAGCATGTCAGCAACAACGGTTCCCTCAAGCTCATTGACCACCCAGCTGGTCCATCTGGTTGCGGTGCCCGTGATCTGGGTCAACTACTTGGGCCTGTGAATGATCACCCCATTCATCACAATGAGGAACCTTGCGTTCTCCAGCAATATCATGATAAAACCCACACTCTCTCACACACAGACACAAAATAACAAAACCCCTGTTGCAGGATTTCCCAAAATGTTGAACTGTTCCTTTGATGTAATAATCGTCACTTCTCACCGGCCTCTGACGGCAACATTTGCCATCCATCTACTGGCCATTTGGCCTCATCAAATCCCCCTTTCCTACTGCATAAGCCAAATGTGCATGCGTTTGAACATGTTTGAGAAACTCTCATTTATTGTTGTTTGCAAAGAAACTATAATCCACTTGGGGAAATTGGGTAAAACCAGTCAGCAGAGAAGGATTGAGATCAATCATCGTTTGGAGTTGCAGACCCTGCATGCTTCTGTTGCTTGACAATGTCAAAACTGTTTATTCCTCTGGGCTCAAAAGAGCATAGAGAAAAACAAGAACCCAAACCCAAAGTCTCCTTTAGTCACACATATTCTTACACAGTAAGGCTCCTCTAAGAGAAACAGTCGGAGGGAAAGATAGCTCGGTGTTGTCTGTCCACTTTGGTCATTCAGGATTCTGAGAAGGCACCATTGTTAATACCAATAGTCATTACTCTTTCAAACAGAGCAATTTACATGTCGGAAAGCCGTCATCACTTCTCACTTGTCAAAGCATTTAAAGATGGAAAGCCAAGTTAATAATCAAATGGGGCCCTGAGCAAATGCATGGCTTTGGCCTTTAGATTCCTCTTTTTCTTTCTGAATGTCAAGTATTTTTGTTTTTAAAGAGTTGGAGTAAATGTTTTAGGCTATAATTATAAAACTGTTTGAATGTTTTGTAAATTAACCGATTAAATCACATTATGTCGTAATGACATAATCTGGTCTGTGTACGGTCAATGTGCTAATTTGAGGGTGAATTGTCACAGGAAGTCAGTGGTAGTGTCTATTTGTGTTACGGGGTGGTTGAAATTAGGACCCAGACGCCGAGGCAACAGTTCATAAAGTAAATTTATTCTAACAAAAACAAGGAAAGGCTTAAAAAAACACTATATATAAACATAAAGGTTGACAAGCTTACTCACGGGGCGGCCCACGGACAGGCAACACACAGTACGATCCCACACTAATGCAGGAGACAAACAGGGTTTAAATACACTGGGGAGGGGCACGTGATTGGACACAGCAGGGAACAATCAGGGACAATCAACAGACAATCACAGAGGCAGGAAGTGCAGGGAACACAGAGGACACACGAGACAAGGACTACAAAATAAAACAGGAAACAGACAAACTCACATCATGACAAGAGCAGCCAGAGAATGACAAGAAAGTGGGAAAAGAGAGGGGATGACACTGAATAAGGGTAGGACTGGCATCCATAATATCATTAGATGCAGAAAAGCAGTGTAATCTGAACTTTTTGATTTGCAACATTAGATGGGTTTCGGTTTTAAGAGTAATTTATTGAATGGAATAAAATGTTCATTTATATCATACTTTGCAGAAACAAAGCAAATTAAAATTGCTCTACAAAAGAATAATAAGTACCAACCCACTTTGAACACTGACTGATATGAACACTCTAATAGCCCCTATTTAAAGTTTTTAAAATTGTAAAATGAACTAACAGCTGAATTCAGAGTTATTTTCCTCGGCATAACGAATGCGCATCAGACCCACGAGATTCGCCGCCCTGCGCGCTCATGTGACGGGTCGGGTTCTGTTTCCTGCATTGAGCCCTTCTGTAACAATGAGTGGACCAAAGAAAAGAAAAGTCGACAGTGAGTGCCGAGGGTTTAATGAGGAGTGGTCTGCTAAATCCTATTTAAGCTAAGTCTTATTTGCCAAGAAACCGTTGCGTTTTTCAAAGAATGCAATATCAGCCGCCACTTTTCCGCCAAGCATGCTAACTACGCTAGCCAACAGTCAATGCCAAAACAGGCGGCTACTGCTCAGCGGTTGGCAGCCAATTTACAGACTAAGCTAAATATTTTTCTCCGAACCAACTGCTATTCAAGAGTCAAGCACAAAGGCAAGTTATTTGCTAGCATTCAAACTAGCAACGGCCAGCAAGCCTTTCTCTGAAAGGGAGTTTTTGAAAGAACGCACGGTAGAGACAGCAGGTCTCTTGTGTCCAGAGAGGAAAAACAAATTGGTTGTAGTTTATCACGCAAGACAGTGGTCTTGCGTGATAAACTACATTTTTCCAATTTCAAACTCGTCGTGTAGAAATGATTGACGAAGACTTAAACGACGTAAAAGGCACCGCTCAGCTCTTGATTTTGATCAGAGCGATTAATGACTATTTTGAGATAATGGAGGAATTTTTGACCATGGAATCTCTAAAGGGGACAACACGAAGAGAAGACTTGTATGACAGGGTGTCATCGAGAGGCTGAAGCTACCTCGGTGTAAACTTGCCAAAGTCACCACAGATGGATCGCCAAATTTAACCGGAAAAAATGTGGGGCTGCTGAAAAGAAGAATCCAGGATGAGGTGAAAGATGTAATTTTCCTACAATGCATAATCCATCAGGAAGCCCCGTGTAAGGCTGTGGTGTAGCTTGATCATGTGGTGAAGCCAGTCGTAAAACGTGTTTACTATCCGAGCGAGGGGATTTCAGCATCGTCAATTTATTAAATTGAGGAAACTGATGCTGATCACCGAGACTTGCTTTAAGAAGAAGAAGAAAGTATCCTTTATTAATCCCCTTGGGGAAATTGGTCTCTGCATTTAACCCATGAGTCATCCTTAGTAATTAGGGAGCAGTGGGCTGCCGTGCGGCGCCCCGGGAGCAACTGGGGGTTCAGTGTCTCGCTCAAGGACACTTCGACATGCAAACTATGGGGAGACCAGGGATCGAACTGGCTACCTTGAGGTTTCAGGACGACCACTCTCCCCATGAGCTACAGCCGCCTCCAAAACACTCTTATTATACTCTCATGTCCGCTGGTTAAGTTTGAGGAAAGCATGTCGACGAGTGTGTTTAAAGGGGAGATTTTGCTTTTGCTGTGGTCATATTGACACACATGAATGAGCTGATCATGAAGCTACAAGTGAAAAAACAATTTGTGCATGAAATGAACACAAATGTGAGAGCCGTCAAAGCCAAATTTACTTTATTCTCAAGACAAATTTAATTTGCTTATTTCCCCATACTGAAAGAGGCCCCTAAACATGTGAAGCAATACAGCAAATCACTGGACGACCGACACGGAGTATTCTGCGGTCGGTCAACTGATTTCGAAAAAATTGACAAGTCACTTCAGCTGGTGTCACGTCCCCTGTCATAAGACTATGAAACAGCGCCGCGGGAGTTGCGATTGGATCTGAATGATCTTCAATGTGACTCCCTTAAACTGGATGAGTTTTATGCTTCAACAAGCGAAGCCAAGTTTCCAAAAACCAGGAGGACGGCACAGAGGATGTTGGTGTTGTTTGGCTCTACCTACGTGTGTGAGCAGGCGCTCAGCGTGATGAACGTCAGATCTGTCCTGAGAATTGCCACAACCAAACTCGCACCAAACTTTGATGCACTGGCAAAAAAGGATGACCAACAGCACTGTTCCCACTGAAATGTAAGTTTTCTTTACTTTTTAGTTAATGGCTTTTACTTGTAATTCATATTAGTTCACACAATCACTCTCCATCCTTCTGATACTGGCCCGACCCATCTGTCAATTTTTTTTAACTCATTGTGGCCCCTGAGCCAAAAAGTTTGCCCACCCCTGCATTAGACCAACTCATTACCTTAGAAGAACTCAAGAAGTCTCTCTTTGCCATGTCTAATTATAAATCACCTGCTTCGTAAACATTCCTCCATCAACATGCACCGCTCATTTAGTTTAATAAACATCTTGAAACACAATTTCAACAGTGTTATCACTGGATGCAGAGAAAGCTGGTCATACTCTGTCATCACCCTGGAGAGATTTGGCTTAGCTCCTTCCCCTACCAATGGTCGAGTACAATGCTCCATTCACTGCAGACACGGAACCGCCCGTCCATCACACACTCAATTTTACCCTCACTCATGAGCAAGACCCCGAGATAAAGCACTTACAGCCCCTTGCTTTGGGCAGTGACTCACTCCCAACCCGGACGGTGCAAGCCACTGTTTTCTGCCAGAGAACAGACTTGAAGGTACTGAATCAATATGTGTAAACAATACAGAATGCCTGAGAAATTTATTAAATAAAATAACAACATACTGAACAGGTTAAAAGCAGATAAATCAGTCTTAAGTTCTGTTTTGAAAGTGGCGAGTGATGGAGAATGTGTGAGCTGACCCCCTAACTCTTGGCCCGACTTGGTGTCGCGGCTGGTGTGATTTCCTCACATGATGGTGTTCAGTTTTTTTTATATACTCTTTGTTTTCGTTCTTGCGCGGCAACACCTTTTCTGTAAATGCACAAATAAAAGAATAAAAACATCTTTAAGATATTTTGAAATGTCACCGTGTACGAAAAGCACTGCAGTAAATCATTGCTGCCTGCAGGCTTGCTGTCCCCAACACTTGGACACTTGAATATAACAGAGCTATTGTTGTTGGCATTGTGCTTTTCCTGCTGTGTCAACTCAGAATGTCCCAATGTTGTTGCCCAATATTTGACAACGTCTCACAAAACAGGCACAGCGTCTGTTTTTAAGGATTACAGTTTTTGTTTTTAGTTTATTTTTGGAAAGCAGCTTTCATATACTGTCTTTTTTTATGATTCTCACAGTGGGAAATAAACATCTGGGTCAAATTTGACTCCAAAGTCAAGTAAGGTGGTATTTTTTTTATGTTTCCGTTTCTGCTGAAAGCTTTGACACATCACATGTAATTGGAGTGGGCACATAAAAGCAAGAGCGGTGCTGTTTTTGATTCTTAGCTATGTTGTAGGACTCCATGGTACCTCCTTAAAATATTATTTTACTATCATGTCATATAAAAATATATTAAACATGTTTAGAAAAGGTTTGTTTCATGATCTTTCTCATAATATACACAAGTTTTTCAAGCCTGTATTCTGTCTCGTCAAACCCAGGTTCAACTGACATGCAGGTTATCAGTTACAAAGGCCCCTGTATTGTACCGCTGGCTCACAGGCATGGGGTGCTGGCACAGCTAAATCCTACCAAGCCATCATTGATGCATCATTTATATGTTTATTAAAATTATGAAGAAAGGGTTTAGTATTCAGTGTGAAAATGTATTACAATAATGTTCTGCTTGAAGAAATGCATGGGCTTCTGAAAAGAACAAAGGAAGGTTTCCTGACATTCCTGCAGATATAGGACAGATATTCAACAAGGCAGTCTTTCAGAAACCCAGAAGGCTGGTGGACCAGCAAATATCTCAAATATGTTGAGATCCATCAGATTGAGTAGTCAAAGATGTTGATGTGGTTGTGAGAGAAAAAAAGATGCCACTCCGGTCGGTATCTCTTATCTCACCTATTAATGTACTTTTAGAAAATGCCTGCATTTTCTATCTGCTCTCAGAGATGCAACTGTAATCTACAAAATATAGCAATTGTATCGAAATAAACTACTGTTTTTTTGTCTGACTTTACTAATAGTGACAGTAAGTTTTGGCATTGAAAATAAAATTTGCCAAGGAAAAAGACACTGGCACTGAAAAAAGTCCCACTGAAAAATAAAACATAGACATTAAAAAATATTTGATCCTATTTTGATTTTTCTTTTTTGTATTCTGATGTGTTTTTTCAATGACAACCTTCAGAATTTTTCTTCATGTCACTTTGACGCGCCAATCTTTCCTTTCATGTTTGACTTTCTGTCACAGTTCTGGTGCTGAAGGGAGGGGTTTTAAGGGAGGGGTTTTATGGGAGAGGCCAAGGACAGCTTGATGAGAATAATAATGCATCCCACACTACCGCAGGGGATTGTAGAACCTAAATATGAGAGGAATCATGATTCGCATAATGATGCCTCTCTCACATTTAATTTCACTGAATATAAATTTCAACTGGAACACTGCTTTACTTGCGGTCTGGGAGTTCCAGGCTAACTCATTTAAGCCGTTGCCGTAGATTTACAGTAAATCCAGAGCCTTATTGCAGTCAAGGCAGGCGCCATTGAGTCTGTCTTTATCATTGAGTTACGGTACCGGTGCCCTAATGTTTTCAATTTAAATACTAAATATAGCAAAAATGTTGTTGCGTTAGGAATTATTTTCCTTTGCAAATATATTCACATGCTTTACTGTGTGACATAATATGCTATGCATATGTGCTTTGGCTATAAGGGAGCGCCAACGAAACAGAGAGCAAGAGGACGCTGAGGTCTCCGTCAATGTATCCGTGATTTGCAAAAACGTTCGATGCCAACATTTTATTCTGGCAAATGTGCTGCACTAAAATAAAACTAATGAACTTATATCAAACTGTAGGTACATGCTGTACAACTTCAGGAGAATACGTCCCCTTCTCACTCAGAAGGCGGCACAGGTTCTCGTCCAGGCTCTGGTCATCTCGCGCCTTGACTACTGTAACTCCCTCCTGGCAGGTCTACTTATCCGACCTCTGCAACTCATCCAGAATGCAGCAGCTCGACTGGTCTTTAAAAACATTGGTAAATCCATACACACCCCAGCTCGATTACTCCGCTCGGCTTCTGCCAATCGGCTTGTAGCTCCGTCACTGCGAGCTAAACACTCAACAAAGTTACAACTGTTTGCTGTCCTGGCTCCTCAATGGTGGAATGAGCTCCCCATTGACATCAGGACAGCAGAAACAGCAGAAACATCTTCCGCCGCAAACTAAAAACACATCTTTTTCGACTACACCTTGAATAAGGAAAGTAGCACCGTAGTAGCACTTTAGTAGCACTTAAATGGCATTTACTGATAGCACTTTGTAGTTTGACGTTCTTGAAGAAATTGTACTTTCTTGATTCTTGTTGTTCTGAGTTTGTACTCATGGTTGAATGCACTTATTGTAAGTCGCTTTGGATAAAAGCGTCAGCTAAATGAAATGTACCGTAAAAGCCGGGTTACAAGCCGCTACTACCTTCGGTGGTTGTCAACTCTGTAGCAAGCTAGCGCTGCTGCTAGCTCCCCGCTGCTGCTGCTACTGACCGGGTCCCCTCTGCCCTAGTCGGGTCGTCGAGCCGGGGCTGGTCCCGCTACCTTCGGTGGTTGTCGGGGAACTAGCGAGAGTTAGCAGAAGTTAGCGGGGAACTAGCAGCAGCGCTAGCTAGCTTTGTTTCACAGGTATGTAGTAGACGAGACTGGTCTGTGCAGATTATACTCAGCCAGTCTTTACTCCAGTGTTCACTCCAGAGTTTTCTCCAGGGTTGCCCTCAGAAAGTGTATCATGCTAACCGTCCAAAACAGAGGGGTATTACAAAGAACTTTTTTCCGAGACTTCCTGTCTGTGGTTGACTCCAGGTACACGCTTGTCTGTCGCAGGACAACGACCTCAAAGGTAGAATCTCTTGTTGCAGAGAGTCGAGGGAAACTAAATTTGCTTCTTGCTCGTGCAGACCATGTATCATTTACAGCGAGTATTAGGTCAGACAGGAGAATGCTGGGCTTTTCCGACAATCAATGTTTTTGCAACAGATGAGGGACTTCAGATGAATTTGAACTTGCAGGCCTGTGGTAAATAAAATGAACACACACAGGAGGAAGAATAGCAGAAGCCTTTGATTCTACATGTGACAAATATGACATCAGACGACGACTTTAATATGAAACAATCCCTTACTGTGTGCTTTACAAGAAGAAGATGATCAAGTTAATGATGACTAAAATCTGGACCGGGGGTGTTTTGGACCGGGTGTTCACCAAACTAATCAAACATCAACAATGCTTTGCCCACACACTGCAGTTAGTGTGTGAGGTTGGTGGGGGACTCAAGGGTGCAAGGAGCATGAACAGGGCCTTTGCAAAATGTTCTAAATTGAGCTCTCTACTGTATACATCTACAAACGTTAAAGATGTGTGTATACGTACAGGTTTTTGCTGCTGTGAAAACACGGTGGAATTCAACTCTCCCCCAAATTTAAAGCCGTGCTCTCGATCAGCCGCCAGGAACTGTGCCATGTTGTTCAGGGCACGGGCAACAACAAGCTGGTCTTTTCAGATAGAGAGTGGAATCTGATGAAGGAGCGGTCTGATGTCCTGCAGCCAAACCTCCATTTGGAGAAACTAAGCTTCCTGGGAAGCATGGCCAGGAGCCTGGATCTGAAGCAGCAGGTTGGGGAGAGTACAGCTGGGTTATTCTCAGAACACAGAAAGCTCCGCAACTGCAAGCAAGACACAACAAAAAGAAAATCCAGAGACATCGTTGAAGAAACTTGGCCTTTGCAGTGCCAGCATTGTCTCTCATTTAGGGACGCAAACAGGAACACCCTCCCGGAACTTTTTCCAGTATCAATGAGAGCACTTGAAGTGGCAGCATCAAGTGCCCCAGTTGAGAGGGTCAGTATAGTCTTGGGGGACTCATCCGGAAGCTGCATTATACTCGGCATGGAGACAAGAACCTTTCAAATGTCGTGTTTTCCAAATGCACCAGCTTGTGAAAAATGCAAACAGGCTGAGAGACGCACAGGGCAGGAATGTAAAGTTTGATGTTTAGTTAGTCGGGTTGTCAGTTAGTCACTAGTAAAAAAGTGATGGGAAGGGAATATGTATTTGATTGAGAAGAAATCAAGTTGTTTATGAGCTTTTATAAAACTTAAAAAACTTTTATTACACTGAATATTACTGATCAGTGATATAACACAAATTAAATAAATGTTTTTACTTTTTGAGATGATTTGACCAATAATACAATTATTAAGTACTAATAGCTTTTATTTTCTCTTTATAAAGACGGGATTCTGCTGCTTAACTTTAGACTGTAGCATAAAAGCATACATTTTACTACATTTATGTTTTGCGTCCACACTACTCTTTGATGGCCAATTTGCAGCCCTACAAAGCGGACGTTTGAAGTCAAGGTCTGAGGCTTTGAGGAGGGCGATGGATCCGGGCAACTATTATGAAGTTCAGAAATAAACTTTTGTAAACGCTCTTCAGTGCAACAGACAACAACGAAGCCGAGAGGAAACTGACCCATAATTTAATGATCCATAATTTGATAAACTTTGATTTGTAAGCGGTGTGTGTGTGTGTGTGTGTGTGTGTGTGTGTGTGTGTGTGTGTGTGTGTGTGTGTGTGTGTGTGTGTGTGAGAGAGAGAGACAGACAGATCAACCTGCAGCCTTCTAACTACGTTTTGTTTCCACTCATGTTGTCTGTTTGAGTGCGAGTGTGAGAAATATAAAAGAAGATCTTAAGTATCAAGCACAACCTTTATTAAATAGTACAGTAATACTTTGTTGTATTCTTTTGGAGCTAATCAACCAATCAACTTCCCACATGCCCAGTGTACGGAAATGGTCATATGATGGTTTGTTCTGACGTGTTAGTATGGATGGAAATATTGAGTAACGGTGCTGAAACACTCATGTGGGTGGAGATGGATGGAGCCTCAGTAAACCCTCAATTAACTTCAAAGGACATCACCGTGAGAATTGTGGTCTTGGTCTTCATCAGTGCTTTTAATACCATCCTGCTTCTGCCTAAGAGAAAAACGGTCCCATGGCTGTCACTTTATCCTGTATTAATCACACCTCTGGCCTGTTCCCTTGTAATTTTGTCGAAGACTTAAAGTAAATGGGGCCTGTGTTTCACAACAGCCAAATTATACCAAAACATATGTTAACAACTAGTGCAATAAAATTGAAGTCGCAATGTCGTATGCTCACGACTTTCCAACTTTCTAACAAATGCATCTTTGCTAAAACCTTACTATTTGAAACACTTTAATGCATGCAGTCTGTTGGTGCGCTGCCTGTTTTAGCATTGATGCATGTGTCTGGGAAGTAGTGAGCAAACGACAGGATCAGTATGTTGGTGTAGTTTTGCCGTTGCTAAACGGAGGCCAAGGGTTACACGGTTCATTTATTGTAATTGTACAACAGGGTTACGCAACGAAATGCAATTTGTAGTCCCATTTTGCTACATGGGAAAAACATTAAAAACTATTATAGTCTTTGGAACGACCTACTGGAGGAGATAAGGCTGGCAGAATCAATAACTTCTTTTAAATCACTTCTTAAAACCCATCTTTATCAAATTGTTTTTAAGTGATGTTGTCCTTTTATGTCCTTTTATGGTCTATTATGCTGTTCTTTTGTTCCCCTGGTTTTGTTTGGATATTTTATGTATTTATCTGTTTTGATTATTGTAGTATTCATTGCCTATGGTTCTTTGTGTTTACCGATATTTAAGTTATGTCTTCTTTGCTTATATGCAGAGCACTTTGTGAACTTTGTTTTTAAAGGTGCTATATAAATAAAGTTATTATTATTATATGTGGAGGGCGAGGGATGCATTTAGGAGTCTGACAGGCTGAGGAATAAAGCAGCTCTGAAACCTGGTGGAATGGCAGCTAATGACCAACGATATTGAGCATTTTCATCCCGCCTGTCCTGGGCCGTGCACATCTCATGGGGACAGAGCGATCACGGCACAGCGGGATTTTATACCACTGGAATCCAATAGCAACTAGTGTAATGTAAGTGTAATGATCCAGCGGGGATGCTTTGATGGCTCCTCTGTAAATGTTAACAAGAAGCTTGTTGCTCCTTGATTTTACTGACCAGTCTATTTTGATTAAAAAAAAATACAAAAACATTTCTATCAAGTAAAATGTAGATTACTAAATACTATTGTGTATTTTAAACACATATTTATCGGAAATACTGTCAGTGAAATGTATTTAGAGTTAGCAGTCCTTACTCTTAACTTTATATTCCAACGTGCTCAATCAAAATAAATCAGTTGAATAAGCAAATCAGTTAGTCAATGTCTTTGGCCCTTGAAATCTGATTTGCTTTATCGGCCTGGACATTGGATATTATTGTATCTCCAATACTTAAGCAAAAGCGTATGACAGAACATGAAGGCATCATGAGTACAATTTAAATTAATATCACATGGGATATGTATGAGAAAAGGTCGAAAGTGCTCTCTTTGAGAAGAAGGCCAGAGAAACCCACCGAAATGAAGTTCTTGTTCATAATATTCAAGCTTTTTGTGACACTTTTAAGAGTATACACATATTTCATGATATGCACAAAGTACTATTTGAGAGAAAAAGAGTATTTCCTTGTTAAAACGTGTTAAATCTAAGATAAAATCATGTAGGTCACGGTTGATTAAACTGATTAGAGTCGTGAAGACAAGGGGCGTGTACTGTTAAAACCTTCCCAATAAGTTGAAGTCCGCGAGGACTGAGACGCAGAGACAAAGAACGAGGCGGCCAACGAGTTGGATGTAGGCAACAGGCTGCAGCTGGCAACGCAACACGCGCACTTTGGTTTTTCTCCCCCTCTCCTCCTCTGCGGGCTCCATCGTGGCATCCGAGGAGAGGCAGTCGGTTACAGTCGGGATGAAGCTGGCTGTCATGTGGTTGTGCCTTCTGCATTTGACCGTTGTCAGTGCCGGACAATACACCCGCAAAGAGCCGCGCAATGGCCGCAGCAATGCGCCCAGCAGCCCGGCCAAAGCGCCCCAGAAGCCCCTCAGCACAGGTGAGTGCATGGGCGGCGCTGCCGTTTTAGTCATAGATGTATACAGTAATAGAGAATAACCTGCATGCACTAAACTGTTTTGTATGCTTGAGTCTGAGTGTGTGGGAATTTCTATAGAGATAATCCGACAGTTTACATAAAAAACATATTCATATTCCCATAGAAAATATATTTTTTGGATCAAAAGTATACAATATGAACGATGTAATATTATTTCATTATGAACTGCCAAATTTATTCATAGAATATTTTGAATTGTGACTTTTAAAAAAAAGTTTGAAAGGGAATACAATCTCAACCGGGAATAAAGAATGGATTTCAGTCAGAATATGAAATTACTTTCATGCCTCCTTGTCAGAGATAAAGTTAAATGGAACATGTGTTTGCCAAAATGTGAAATCCTGTACATTATGTGAAGTATGTATCGTTGGATTGGACTCGGACGGTGGTTGGGCTCATCTTTATGATGTCACGTTGTGACAGATATGAAACTGACCAGAATGGAAGATAAAATAAGATCAAACTGTATGTATCCCAATAGGGAAACTAGCTGTGCAGCAATTGCAAGACAGATGATGAATATTAAATTGCAAAAAACAGCTGACGGCTGTGATCCGCCTAAAGATAATTACAGCATCAGATTTATTGGAAGAGTATAATACTGAACATTTTCACATTTGTATTTGGACATTATGTCCCAATCATGTCATGCGAGTGACCTGTACAGATTTACAATGTATTGTTGCTCTTTTCCTTGGTTTAGTTTATTGTACATTGAACTGCAATAGAAAATGATTTGGACTTTGATTCTGAAATCAAAAAAATCAACTTCTTTATACAAGAAAAGGTGATTAAAAATAATAGTCTATACATATAGCGTAACATGCATAACAGCCGATAGAACATGTTTACAGTTACAGTACCCAAGTAGTATATCTTTTTTACGAGACAGTTTTGTAGCCTATGATCCATATTTAACTTTGACTGTTGACTGCAGAAATACATGTATGTTCTTATCGGATTACAGTCAGACTAAACACAGTAGTGCCAAAATAATCCAATGAAAAGGGTTGAAATAGAACCCTGCAAAATGTTTGACAGGCACAACATGATCTGGAGGCGGAGGCCCTCTGCTCCTCACAGCAACTGTAGCATGTAGGGTATTAGAAACACATGTGCTAATAACCTAACAATAAAGTGGTCTCACACTTTGTGGGGTTTAAAAATAATAATTTGGGGCTCTAAGAGAACTTCAAGGAGAGAGATTACCAGATTATCATAGTTTATAAAACAAAAAACAACGCAGTGCTGACGTAGCAGACCTGCCGATGCGGCGAGAAAAGCAGTAGGATTCATACGCGCAGATGTGCATTCAACCTTAGACTGTATATTGGGCCCGTTCATACGAGTCAGCTGTCACTCTGTCACAGTCTGCAGTCTAGTCCAGACCATAGACTTTATATTCGAAGTGGGCGGAGTCATTGGTTTTTGGAATGCCCTTTTGAAGCCTTGAGTTTGACGATTTCACGGAAGCCATCTTGTATTAAGGTCGTCGCCATGTTTTTTTTTCGCAACCAAAAAAACGGAGGTAACCATATTTGGAATTCGGAAGAATGATCCAGAGACGTCGTATACGGCAGCGACCTGTCAATCACAGTTATGGTCTAATTGACTCTAAATGGTCCATAATTCACTAAATGAAAATCCTGCTAGAAACTGAGATCAGAAACTCATGTTTACAATGTTTACTGATGTAATAAACCAAGAGAGAAGTAGGGTCACTTTCTCATAGACTTCTATACAATCGGACTACTTTTTGCAACCTGAGGAGTCGCCCCCTGATGGTCAGTAGAGAGAATGCAAGTTTAAGACGCTTCGGCATCAGCTTCCCTTGGCGAAACCGGAGGTCGTCACCTGGTCTAGACATTCACCCACAGAAGCCCTAGACTGATATGATTCAATTAGTTTGAATATCCATAATGCGAGATCACAAGTTGATTGGGATCGCTAGAAAACAACCTTGTTATCTTGAGATAACGACATAATTAATTCATTATTGCCGGAAAGAAATCCTGTTTCCATGTTTGGGTGAAATCATTCCGAAAGTAAATATATTCAAACTTACTGACAGGGCTCCATCTGGATCCTGTGGGACCCTTAAAAAAACACCCTCTTCAACACCTCAATGTTTTTGTGCTGTGATAGTCTGCGTCACAAGGACGCTACATATGAGAATAAACAGATAAAACAAAGGAAATCTTCTTTACCACCACACATACTTGTCTCGTTTGATGTAGAGTTTTGAATATTAAGATGCGGGTCCTATAATATGTCCATAATTTTGGGCTTTTAATTTTTTTTTGCTGTACGATTAACATTCCTCCTGATGCAAACTTGAACCGTATACATTTTAAAGCAACTTAAAGGCCGGGTTGGTAATCTTATTTTTTATTTTTAATCAAACAGCATCTGTGTCGGTCGCATGACTTATACGCCGTCCAATCATTTAATTCAGGCAGAATGTAATGATTGGACGGGCTACCTGCACGTCTACCTGCCTGCCTGTCTACCTGCCTGTCTACCTGCCTGCCTGTTTAACTGCACACCTGTGCGCACTTTGCCCGTGCACTCATTGCGCGTCACCGGAGTCTTCCACAAGCTGCTGGCCTAACAGCTGTGAGTACTAACAACAGCCATGTTCATTGTTTACGTTACATCTTTGGGGAGGAGCTTTGCTGCTGATGGCAACATTGTTGCTGACGGCAACATTGTTGCCTGTGGAGATATTGTTGCCGTCTAATGTTACTTTCATTGAAAAAGTGTTGTAAACACTGGGCTGTTTTGGGGGTTTTGTCAAGATTACCAACCCTAGCTTTAAAGTATATATATGTAAATAATTAATCTCGTAAATGAATACAGTTTGAAGCAGAAATAATTTAAAACCTAGTGTACTTTTTTCAATTTTATTGTGCCTCTAAATTTCTCACGAACAGGACATGCGCTCCTTGTTAAGACCTGACTTGGCCATTTATCAAAAATCTCTGACATGTGCTGGTTTTAATATAGTTTAATCATTTTTTTCTGGCATTAATCCATTATCATGTGACTATGCAGGTAATTTGGATTTAATAGAGAATCCTGTCCCTAACACGCTCACCTTTCTTGAATTCAGTCCAGTAAGGTTACTGCGGAGATCTTTTAGTGTTTGGTCAATCTCTAAACCCATCGGCTATCGGTCAGAGGACGGACAAGCCGAGGGCCGGTGTTTCTGGGGTTCAGGTGTAGCCAGCAGATGTCCGGGCTAAGACTACCTTTTCTGTGCCTTGCCCGTTAACACCTCGCTTGGCAACTCAAGATACGAGACTGGAGTTGGAGTTGAGAGACGACGTGTATGACCGGATTGTTTCACAAGGAGCCAGTTTACAAGCTCATTTTCAACCAATAAAAAGTGTAATCATCATCAGACGATAGCGGGTGGGTTCCCACATTTGGATGCCAACATCTTGTCCGGTTGCCTACACATTCTACATGTGAATGCAGAATCTGTTTATAGAGATTAGTGTTTGGGTAAACCTCTTGAACAGAAGTCCCACCTGGTGTTTAAGCAGCTGAAATAGTAGTTTATTTAGGTGATATACATGTTTTACTGTGGGAACACATTTCAGTATACTCTATAATTAAAATCCAGTGCAGTCGTGCACCTTTATAATTGTGAGTTAATGGATAAAATTGCTATTGCATTTTTTCCATATTGAAATCATTTGAATGTTTGTTGTCTGTTCGAGTGATTCGGAGATATCTCAAATATATTCTGATACAACACTGTGCCGACTGTAGTCAACAGGTGCATGTGGTGCCTCAGTTTGCCTCACACACACAGCAGGGGTGGTACTCTACAATGTAACACTAACACGGCCCATTCTGTACAATGAGTACTTTTCATACTGCATTCTTGTGATAATACATATCAAACAACCATCTGGATCTTTTAAAGATGTATTTGAATAGGCTTGGCTTTGTGACTCAAATGTACAGTAATGGTGGTACATGAGAGGCACAAACTGGGACTAATGGTGATCTGATATTGAACATGAAGCGATCTGAGGCAGAGATGTTCTGCAGCATAATTTCCTAAACAGAGTCTTGTCGCTGTTTCAACAGGGCCGGTAATCCCGGGCAGACAGAAACCACTGTTCGCGAGGCGAGGACAGTATGAAAGACAAAGGATCCATACATCGGTGAGATCTGTGGTTTATAATCCAGTAACATTGAGCATTGACTCACTGACTTCTAGTGAACAGAAAGCCTTTCTTCTCAGCAATCCATAATTGGATTATCTGTGATTGTCAAAAATGTTGATTTGTGTGATTTATACACATAGCAAAATAATTTTATGATCTCAGTTGAAAAAATTATTTGAAAATAATTGAAATGGTTTAGCTGAATTTTGCTATCTGATACATCACCATGTCAAATAACCTTAATTCTTGGTTACACAGATTTGAGACAAAGTTGTTAATGTGCACAAAGAAAAAAAAAAAGGCTTCACAATAAGTAGTGCACCCTTTGAATAAATACATGTGTTGTTGTTTCAACTCCTAGCCATTCAGAGAGCTTTGAGTTTTCAGCGCTCAATAAACCAACACAACACTTTTTAGACATCAGAGGAGAAGACTGTATCGGCAATATTACCATCGCACTGGGTTTTGATGCTCCCATATTCATCTACTGTGCTTCTCTCTTTCCGTTCTCTCCACCTTCCAGAAGCCCAAAGTCGTCCCTGTTCCTCCAAACGGCGCTCCCCCTCCTTCCAGAGCGGCGCCCAAACCTGTGAAGCCAAAGTGCTCTCAGCTGACACAGAGCTGTTTGCCCCAGTTTGGCTGCTGTGACTCCGGCACCACATGCCACTGCCGCTTCTTCAACGCAATCTGCTTCTGCCGCCGGTCCAGCTAGTAATACTAGTAGAGGAGATGAAGAACGGCAATACAACAAAGCATAAAAATAAACTCACATCACACACTACCCACGCTTGTGTTATAACATTTATAATCAACCACCTCAACGGACAGACTGATGCATCACACGGGTGGGACATTAACCACCACCTCACAAAGTTAGCATCTTATGTCAGATAGTGCACATTTTAAGGAGTTTAACAAACTTGTATACCTCTTGTGAAAGGCAGCTGTTTGTAAAAATGATCCACTATAAACTTAAGCTTACAGTCTTCTAAAATCCATTTACTGTCATGTGAATTCCTTTGAACAATACCTACTGTATATTATCAGTATTATCATTTTTGTTTCTTTTTTTGATGTTGCTGACGTTGCATTTCGCCCGTGTTACCTGTTCACATATTGTATGTTTTGAACTGTTTTGCTGTATTAACATATACTTATGTTTATAATGTGTGAATTGCATTCAAGAGCTTTATGTTAATATTAAATAAATTCTATACAAACAAACATTTTACTGCAATCAGTTATTGAATCAATTACTTTTTAACTGTGTTTTTCTTCACTGCAGTCAAAAGTAATGTAAAATAATGTAAAATAGAAGACAACAGAACATTGACAGTAACGTAATGGTAGAGGCACAAATGGAGGGTCTGAGTCATAGCATCCGCGACACCGGTCATTGAGAATACACGGGCTAATTTCTGTTTGAGAAAAGCTTTTAAATACATCAACGGAGATGTTAGCAGCAGCCACAAATTAGCAGTTCAGCTTGACAATAAGATGCTTGTGGAGTGCACTTCCTGTGGAGAAAACAAGACACAGTGCTGCCATCCACAGTAGTTTAGGTAATTGGTAAATGGACCTGTACTTGTATAGTGCTTTTCTAGTCTTCCGACCACTCAAAGCAATTTAACACTACATGACATCATTCACCCAATCAAACCCATTCATACACTGATGGGACTGATGGTGACTTTCTTCCTTCAAAGTGGGGCGTGACAAAAAAGGTTTGAGAACCACTGCTGTAATGAAACATGTTATATACGATATTCAGAGCATCGTTAGCTGCGAGCGACAGGCTCAGCTGCCACCATGTCGAGAGCCATTGAGAGGCAGAGGTTCATCCCCTGGCCACAAACAGCTCATCAACCCACAGCATGTCAACCCTGGCTTCCCTTCCTCTCATCCCCAGAGCGTTGTTCCTGTCTCATTGGTAGCTGCGCTCAGGCTCAGTGGACGACTCTGGCTGTGTGAGGGGCACGGTGGAAAAGAATCAAAAGGGCACCAGCTGCATGGTGCTGGGCACCAGTGAGCAAAATGTTTGGCCAGTCTGTATACGGTTTCTGCCCTTGAAGGTCACTCTGGTGGGCACTGCATCACGTTTTCTTCATTTAAGGACCCCCAATTCTGCACTTTATGTTGTTTTCTCCACTGGAAGGGCACTCTGGAGGGCCCTTTTCCTATTTGCCCAACTGGAAGGAGACCCATAGAAGGTTATTTATTGTGTTTTTTCCTACCATAGGCGTATCAAAGAGGACGCGTTTGCTGCGTTTCGAAGGAGCAAATCTCGCTTCAGGATGTTGTCTTTCCTCAGATGAAAGGGGGGGGAACTCCAAAATGCTCAAATTAGAGTTGGCTAACAGAGATTATGTTCAAACTTTAGGGAATCAAAGGCCTACAAATACAGTATAGAGCCGTTTTCCTATATGACTTCAACGATTTCCGAAGAATCAGGTCCAGGCATTTCAGAGTTGCCCTTTCACACACGTAGCCAACAGGAGATTATCTGTCAGATGTCAGATGTTTTGGTTTCGGCAAGGGCCTGTATAGAGCATGCATAAGGCAGCCCAGATAGCAAACTAACTCCGTTCCGGATCCGCCCAGGAGGTATCATAGGCTCCGGAACGGATCCGCGAAACGGATCCGGATCGGAGGCTAGATGCACAGCGAGACGGATCCGGAACGGATGCACGTCGAAGATCCGGACCAGATCAGGCACAGATCCGGCCAGATCCGGAACGGCTCCGGGTCAAAGATTCAGACCAGATACGGCCCGTATCCGCTCATATTCAATTTGGACCCGTTCATAAAGCGGCTCATTTGGCCCGGATCCTCCATTACTCAAAATAACTACAGAAAAATCTCAAAGCTAACCAACATATATTTAAAATACATCAATGGAAAAAAGAAATGCAACCATGAATGATATCAAAAAATGTTTTTTATTAAAGGACAAACAATTATTTTTCGACGTGTACAGTTATCAACTAATAATGATTATGAGACAATTAGTTCTTGAAAGGTTTCATGTTTTTTGTACAGATATTACCCTTATAGAACAATTTGTACCTTTAATATAACCTAATATAACTAACCTAATAGAACTTAATAGAACCCAGTGGACATGGTTACATGGTTAACAGCAATCGCTATTGGAGAACCAACAAGTCTCTGTGCAACTGGTTGAAGATTATTATTCTAGGATGTTCCATGTCATCGTTTTGTATCATGTCCAATGGTTGCCAGGGAGGAAATCTAAAATGTATCAAAAAAGTACTATTAATATCTGATACTTTACAGAATGTTTTCGAAAACGAAAGTGTTAATGACATACAATAGTTCAAATAAAAGATACATTTTAATCAGATTTGCTTGAGATGCTTAAAACAAAAAAACTCACCACACTCTTTTTTAGCTGAAAGTTGGAGGGACCTTTGAAAAGGTCCACTTCCTCCATTGAGGTAAACGAACCGGGTCTCCAGTCACTTCGACTTCTTGGCCAGTTGCTGCTGCTTCATGTAATGATAAGCTCATCATATGAACTTGAGCAGCTGTTAAAAAACATTAGAATAAGGTTAAAAAATAATTTGGACAACCGATTTCACTTAAAATATGGAAACATCAAGTTTTATACAATTCCAGTAATACAATCCTAATAATCATATTCACTTGGATTCAATGTGGCAGTGTGTTTTGTAATATACGTGGTATACAATTAACAATTGTTAACTTTTTTTAAAGTGAAATGATTAAATGTTCAATTTGAATCCCGTAGCTGTTGTTGCTCACCACAGCAGGCAACGGTGTCTGATCCACAGCTTCCCCTCGCCAAGTTGGTCTGTACCCCTGGCTTGTAGGTGTTTGCTGTCCTGCTGGTGATGGCGTCTGTGGAAGAGGGGGAGGAGGGGCAACAGTTGGAGGGGCAACTGTGCTGCTCGTCGTTTGACCTCTGCACCTTTTTTATTGAGGATTTTCCTCACTATCGTTATCCGAGTCCCCATAGAAATGGGTTTGAAGGGGGTTAGAAAAATACTCATTCGTCATACTAACACTAAATGACACATGCATTTTTAATTGTTTTATTAAAAGGTAAAAAACAATTTAGTTCATTTGAGCTATTGACAGATACAGTGTTAAAATATATTATTCTCAGAATATGTCTACTGCACTTCTTTTTACAAAAAAAAACAGAAAAATATAAGCACCAACATTTTTAGGTCAACTAACAACAAACATTAAATCTAGGGCTGCAACTAACGATTAATCGACGAATCAGATAGAAATATCAAAAAAGCATTAATTTCATTCACATTATCTGATCAATATCTGGCCTCTTATGACCACGACATCACGTTGTTGGCTAAGCCCAACTACGTGATTTGATTCTACTTTGAGTAAAAAACAACAACAACCTGCAGCCAGGTCCTCCAGTGTGCCGGTTTAACGTGAACGAGTGACAGCGTGAACTGAACAGACCGGGTCGCTGAATCGTCATCACTGACGTCCTGCCGACTGAAAGCAGCTGCATCACACGCAGCTCATGTCATGGAGAGGCTGAGCGGGCTACGGATATTATGAACCCAGATCCAGGGTGTTTGATGTTACGTTTGTGGGATTTCCACAACAGAAATAGCACTAGCCACGCCCCCTCTGCGGCGCGTGTATAATAACCACACATAGTCCAGCATAATTCGACAGTAGCAACAAATATAATATCGAACACTTCCCTAAAACGTTATAAAAACGTGTGGTGCAGCTGGCGTCAGATTAGAAAAACAGGTGGGAAATGAGACGTGAACGTCAGTTGGAAGTAGGGCGTAGACATACTTCATGGTCATGATTGGTTGTTTGAGTTGTCATCTATCCTTTCTCCTTTTATGAATATGTATTTAAATAAAAAATAAAATAGTTTGTTTGCTTATAAATATATATATATATATATATATATATATATATATATATATATATATATATATATATATATATATATATATATATATATATATATATCTGAAGGTGCGCGATCCGGAGGCGGGGCGTATCCGGTGCACATGGCCAAACTGAGTCTGACAGCAGGGCGGATCTGCCGACCTGAAGGCGGATCCGCCCCGGAGTCGACTGCTATCTGGGAGGACATGGCATGGCTTGCACTGCAATGCCGTAATTGGGCCTCCTAGAATTCCTTGAATTTATCTCACCATTTCGGCATTGGACATTCCCGAAAGAGTCGGGCTGCAACTAACGATTATTTTAATAATCCATTATTCGGTTGATTATTTTTTTGAATAATCGATGAATCGGATAAAAAAGCAAAAAAGCATTCATTTCCAACCCTTTGTTCAAAAACAGAAGTGACAGTGCAAATTCACAGTGCATAACATGTTCAGAAAGCACTAACAGGTTGCTCCTTGAACATCCCTGAGCTGTTAATTAAAAAAAAAAAATTAAAATGGACTAACACTAAAAATATACACATGTATGCTTTACATCTGCCAAATGTGAGCCCTTTGTTTTACTTTATTGATCTCCTTGGAGCAGAGGCTGCTTTAGCATGCCCTGCTTTATCAATATGTATAAAACACTGGGACAGTGGGAAGCTGTACTGCTCCTCTCACGTCTGTTTTGACCTCAACCTTCAAGCCCAGCTCCACTTCATCTCAGCCCTGCATCAAGCTGTGCTGTAAATAGAGTCCTCTTCCTAAAATTATTTCATTCTGGGCCTCCAACTACGTGATTTGATTCAGTCTACTTTGAGTAAAAAAACAACCTGCAGCCAGATCCGCCAGTGTGCCGATTTAACGTTAACGAGTGACAGCGTGAACTGAACCAGACCGGGGTGTTACGGCATGTTTCACCACGTTACGGTTTTCTACAAGCAAGACTGAACTGTAAAGGAACAGAACGTAACTTTAACAACAATACACAACCCAAACACGTTAGCTATTGTGATAGCAAGCTGACTAGCTTCCATTAAAAACAAGTTTGAGGGAAATGAAGCCGCTGTAGACATCTTAACGCTGTTTGGCCAAGACTCGACACGTCACATCCAAGATGTTCTATTTTTGCTAAGATCACGACCTCAGCGTTTCTCAGTCTCTCACTCCAATCTTAGAAACGCTGGCGGCCAGTTGCTCTGCTCCGCTCTTTTTTTTCTTCTCCGCGACTTTATGACTGCCGGAATAATCGCGCGACACAACAAATCGATAATGAAATTCGTTGCCAACATTTTTGATAAGCAATTTTTATCAATTTTATCAATTCGTTGTTGCAGCTCTACGAAAGAGGTTTCCGAATCCCTTCGTCTCCCTAAAAGACATTATTCATTAGAGTCTTTTTGTAAATGACCCCTCTTCTTCACCCTCGGATTTTCATTTTCTTCTAGTTTTGCCCCATTTGCCGCATGATAAAAAGCGTCACCAACTGTCCTCTCCCTCATCGGGAACGACGTCAACATCCGGGGCTGTAAAATGAAGCCAACGCAGAAATTACACACCACGGTGTGGACGCGACCAGAAGAGTGATGCAAGTAAACATGACATAAACATTGGGGGCTTTAACCCTTTGGGGACAGGGCCCGCGCCGATGCGGTCGGGCAGGTGTTTAAGTTTTTAATAAAAATATATTGGAGGGGACAGACGGCGCAGCTCCAGTGCCTGAAGGATTCGCTAACAAGGAGCTACCCGGAGCTAACGGGCCAGATAGCTGGCTACAGCGTTTCTGTGAGACTGAACAGTGAGTAATCAATTGTTGCCCCTATCACCGTTAACTTTCTTACAGTGAACTTAGTACGACCAGTAGTGTTGGACCTCCATTATGTGTTTGTAAGACCGTAGCTAATGTGTGTTTGTTGACGATAGCTTGGCGTTAGTGCGTCACTAGATAGCGCCCTTTTGGATGTCTCTTACGTGCATAGGACTGAACGGTGCATACTCAACTGTTGTCTCTATCACCGTTAACTTTCTTTCAGTGAACTTAGTACGACTAGTAGCATTGGATCTCCGTTAATCGTTACAACAGTAGTGTTTATGTCACTTTAGGTGCTGCTAACACGGCGCGAGCTAACGAGAACTAACGGAGATAGTTGACTACAGCTATGAACGGTGGGTAATCAACTGTTGTCCCTATCACCGTTAACTTTCTTTCAGTGAACTCATACTGACTTCTATATTAATGTATTTTACAGAGTGGATTCAGAGCTGCGAGGGTCCAGAGGACAACATGCAGCTGCAGCAGTCTCCCTGCCCGTCTGCCTGCCAACACATCACCATAGCAGGCCTCAAAGACAGCCACAGCTCATCATCCCCACCATATAATAATAAATTTGGTTTTTGACATTTATCTACATGTGTCTACCATTTTATTCATATATTCCACTGCTTTTGTGAACCCGAGACCTTTGGTAAACCAATTTCCATCACCAAAACCGCTATACCACATGAGTAAAGTTATGTTTTCACAACAAATATGAAAGATTTCCAAAATCAAGAGTCAATTTTTCAGCTTTAGTCATATTTTCTCTTTACACTTGTGCCTTGGGACAATGGTGCCTCATTGTATAGATAACTGAGATTCTTCTGTAATTTGTATATGTATGTATCATATGCAAGTGACTTTAAAAAGAGAAATTTAAAAATGATGGAAAATCAAGAAAATGACCCCAGACCCCAGAGTGTTAAGCCCGACCCACACAGTGTTTTTTTTTTATTACTAAAACGGTGCTATCTACTCATCCACAGTTCCAATCTAATTCATTTAAATTGCTAAAGAACTGTAACCCTTGTGAGAAGATACGTGATGGTTTTTCTATTTTTTTAAAGATCATTACATTTTAATAATTCCGTTAGCTCCTCAACACGACTAAGCGGTTGTAACGTTTCACTAAAACGCTCATAAGTACCCCTAACAACGGTGGATTTCATTCAAAGTAACTTCCCTGTAACCTATGAGACTGTGGGAGTCTAACAGTAACAGTAAGAGCATTGTCTGATCAGTATTGGTGTCTCGCACCAAAAAAAAGGCGAGTTGCGAATTCGTTAGAGATCAAGGACAATAGGGTCTGGTATTCATATCAAGGTCATATGAGCTGTAGAACCCCTAATTAGGGGACCCTAGGGCTTTTAAGCCATACCTCTGGTCCAGGGTGACCAGCTTTATTTCTATGCCTTTTTGTGCACTCTGCATCTTAGTTACATCATCTATATGTCACACATACACACGTATTTTTGGGGGGTTTAGAGACCTGAATTTATTTTTACAGGTCTAATACACTAATGATATGACGCATTGAGGACAATGAGATATCCTCTTATAACTCTCCTTGTGCCTGACTTGTTGGCTTAGATTGTTGTACTAAAAGACAAACGAAACAATATAACTTCCACAAAATATTTACAGCTTCTTTTTTTTACTGGTTATTATGTTTGACTGAGGTAGTCACGGCCATATGTCCACCACATGTTGTGCGATGAGTTGGCATGATCTTTATTACAAAATGAGTTGAGTTTATACATTTTCCATTCTTGCTTATAAATTATGTACGCTTCTGAGACATGCTGGTTGTAAATATGAGTTTTTTAACACATTTTAACAAGAACATGTTGAGGGTTCAGTGTTTCAAAATGTACTTTGGCGCCCTCTGCTGGTGTGTTTATACACACACACGCACACAAACACATACAAACACACGTGCACACTTTTTATAAAGTAGTGTATTTGATGGTTTACCTCTCATCCACTGTGTTAGGCCAAAGCCCGGAAGACGTTCAAATCAGGCAGTCGGCATTGGCCGTGAAGAGAGTAAAAAAAGCAAAATGTATAGTTTCAAACCCACAATTGTACATAACATGTTTTGTTTTGGAACTTTATATGTTGCCACAAAGTGCTGTCCCATTCCTGTTTATAGCATCTCCAGCCCTTACCAGGTAAATCATGTCTACATTCATGTGGATTCAGCAGGGATTAAATGATAAAAGTTGATCCTCAGGAGAATAAATAATTGAAAGCAATAAAGAATGCCTGAGAGCATGACCGCATTATCTTTTGAATTGTCACCAGGTTGTGTTTTCTTTCCTTTTTTAACGTTTTCTTTTCTCCACTTTTGATTAGTTGATGGCTCGGAGAGAGGCAGTAAAGGCAGAGGGGAGAGAGTTAGGATGACATGCAGAAAAGGGATTCAAACTCTAGGAAGTTAGCGAACAAGGAACTCTGATATTTGTGTTTTCTTTTTCATAAATAAAGATAATTCCACCATAAATTCACCTGAATGCAGGAAATTAGGTTTTTAATAGAACTCCCTGTGGCTTGTACAGTATACGTACATCTTTGAGGAGCTCCTGAACCAGGCCAGGAGAAGGCAGAGGTCAAAGACTTAGATTTTTGATGTAAGGAGCCCATCACCTGCAGGTTAATATTATGAGATTAACCCTGAGATGCTGAAGGCTCAGGAAATTGTTGGGCGGTCTTGGTTGACCTGCCTCTTCATTGTCACGTGGAGGTCGAGAACAGTGCCGGCAGACTACCAGACCGAGGTGATAGCTCGCATTTTTAACAAAGGGGACGACATAGTGTGCTCGAATTATCAGGTATACTGCTCAGCCTCACTGGCAAAGTCTATTCCAGGTTGCTGGGAAGGACTCCAAAACAAGCCATCCGGTCTTTGTGGGGTGTCAGTATTCTCAGCACAAAGTCAAACGTGTTGTCGGTGGGTGTGACTCCACCAGAATTTTTTTCAAAGCACAGCGCCTGGGAAGGAGAATGTTTAGTTTCAGATAGCTTCTCAGGTTTATGCGGATGATGTGGTCCTATTGGCGTCTTCAGACCGTGACCATCAGCTTGCACTGGGGCAGTTTGCAGTTGGGTGGGAAACAGTTGGGATGGGAGTCAGGCAATGGTTCTCTACTGGAGAAATACTCTCTCCGGGTTGGGATTGAGTTGCTGCCCAAGGGAAGGCATTCAAGTATCTTGGGATCTTGATCATGAGTAAAGTTAAAATGGGGCGAAAGATCAACGAACAGATCGGTGCGGCCTCAGCAGTCATATGGGTGTAGTGCAATGTATAGTTCATTGTACAACCCTGTGTTGTAAAATGACAAATTAATGAACCGTATAACCTCTTAACACACACGGACCAGCAACAAACACACAATTGTAAATATAAAACATTTTCAAGACCTGGCTGCATTCTTTAGGGCCGATATGACTCAAATGTGATCAAATAGATGTATAGTATTACGTGTAATGTTTACACTAGAGGCAATACAAAGGTCCAACACACTTTTTCACACTAAATAATGTTATGGTACACGTACCCCCATTTGAGAACCACTGCTATAGAGCACCCAAAAAGAGCAACTATGCTTCAGCCTCTGCATGAATACAAATTACACCAGCAGCAGCCAGAAGTGCAAAAACATCTGTGTGTGTAGCGGCTCTTTATTCAGTACTTCTGCCGATTTACTACAGATAAACACATTTGAAGATAAAAGTTCATTAATCCACAAAACACACAGTGATACTCTCTGCGCTGTACATATCTTTCATCCCAGCTATTTTAATTTTATTTTTGTATATATCTTTCATCCCTGTTGTTTTTATATTATATTGTGTGTCTGTAAATTGCTGCTACACCGACAACAAATTTCCCCTTGGGGATTAATAACGTATATATTCATTCATATAACATATAGGAATGATGTGTTTGTCTTCAATTTGACAAGATAGTGTCTTAGTTTGTGCACTGTAAAAAAAACACACACACAAATAATTGATTATTTTAATTACACTTTAAGAAGATAAGCGCAGGAAAAGTAACGTTACACACGGTCTGGTCCAACTGTCCACCTGTGTATGTTCAATAACAACATACATCCTCACAGGGCCGACTCTCGTGTCCCGTGTTATTACACAGCAATATTTGGGGAGGCGCGCCTGTCCACCGTGTGTTTTGCTGCTTAGAGGCTTCTGCACAGAGATGGCAAGACAACCGTAGCAGACTGGGGCCTATACGGTTGGGCTTTTTACCGACAACCGTAACGTAGGAGACGCAGAGAGCGGGAACGGAGCGGGACACCGGACGAGGTAAAAGCCAACTGCTTTGTGTAACCAAACCCAAAGCGAAAGAATTTGTCGTCATATCACACATTATTATATTAAACGTCCGACTAAACTGTCAGACCGACGTTAGCTCAATGATGGCGGACGACTAGCAAAGCGGCTAGCTGCGCTAGAGCCGTTAGCACGCCGGGCTCGCGCCCGCAGTGGGAGAAGAGCTAACTTGTCTTAAGTTTGTGACGTTAGCTCGCTGAAGTAGCAGCGGGCTGTACGGCGAAAGATTAAACAAACACAATGGCTATGCCCATTGTGTGCGGATATAACCACCTGGCAAGCTCGTTAGATATTGCCAGGGCAATTCGAGGGACAGTCGGCTATCGGGACGCTTGTAACTGAAATAAATGACACTGAAAACAGGGTTTCTTCCAGTGGCTAGCTGGTTAGCTTATTGATAGCGGGCTAGCAGCCGTTAGCTTTTCGCTGCAGACCGCTGCTAGTAGACCTGGATACACGTCCTTATCTGACAGATACGGTTAACGCGGTGTGAAACGTCCGAGGCAAGTATGAGATGACCAAACACTGTCTCCGATGTCATAGACTACTAGGTTACCTGGAGAGCATTGCGCAGGGTGTCTGGTAAATTACTCTTACTTAGGTTAGCGTTAACGTTAGCATTTTAGTAGATTATCAGAAGTTAGCCGACGTTCGTTAACCATGTCGGAGTTTGTGTGTGATGATCCGTGTTTGGAATAACGAGGCTTCGTTAGCTCAACGGTGCGATTTACATGTAGTTTGAAAGTGATAGCAATCTGCTGATTTATTATCCAACATCCACAGTATTGTTTACTGAACGTTGTTATCTGAAAAGAAAAGGAAAAACAGTGGGTACCTCTAACTTTTACGTGTCACCATTTGTTGTCAACAATATGTTTCTTTGATTATGCACGATACCTGACTTAAGAAACGTAAACCTAGGCCTGACTTGAGGCACACTGCTGTTTAACACAGTGTTTTAACATGTCAGTAGTGCTTCCTATTATTAATACTGAACAAGAACAACAAACACACTGAAACAGTCCATGATTGGCAAATACACAGTATTGTGTGCACAATATGACGTAGGATATGGACTTGGGGCCCAGCTAAGATCTGATGGAAACCCCTATCAATGACATTTAGGCCCAATGATACTATTTGTTTCAGTGGCTGATGAAGGTTTCCTTGGCTATTGTATTTCAGTACCATTATTGAGTGTCCTGCTGTCTTCCGGCTAAATCAAATGAAAAGTGTTTTGACAGCTCAAGTTGTCGCATACTGTATATTAGTTATTATACAATAGGAGGGAATGACTCTCAGGAAGCTGTCACTTGAGAAGCAACTTTTTCTGGCTCTGAAATATACTTGTCTGTCTGTCTCTCTCTCACTCACATTCACACACACACTCGCTCACACATTGACCTTTGAAAAGCAAAAAAAGCAGCTGAGGGGCAGGAGTTGTAGACTGCTGTCAATGCATGAAGCGAGTGTGTCATGCCAAGATAAAGAAAAGACGAATTTACCCGGCTCCCGATTGAGTATGTTGAGATAAAGTAGAACTAGGTTAAAGATGTCTATTCACATAGTGTTTAAACAGCGTTTACTGTATGTAGGGAAGCCCAATAGCTGTCTCATTACTGAAGATAGGCAATGCAATTATTTTAAATTTGGGGTGCCCGGTGCTCAGTAAATTGGACTGATCACAACCTCTGGCAGGTGTAAATTAAGCCTTTGGCATGTGTAAATTAAGTCCTATATGAAATACAATTCTGAATGTACTTTATGGATAACCTTTGTTTTCATTTTGAGCTAAATAGGGCAACAATACTTGAGTTGGCTATGGCTAAGTTTGGTTTTCTGTTACTGAGGTTATGACTTTTATAATTTTTGCCCAGTTTGTTGAGCGGTGTGCTGAAGGGAGACTTTAGTGCTGTTCATGTAAGCGAACACTTCCCTGACATCATGGTCAGATGTATTCCAATGCAGGCAACTTTGTGAGAGATGGTGTATGTGGGCCTGAGGGTCCATGTTGGTGTGTAAGTTGTTATCTGTGTGAAATTAGAGAACCTTAATATCAGGCTTCATACAAAGTCTTGAACGCTTTGAAAGCGCTTCATTTTTACCTACATATTCACAAGGTTAGGAACGTGCTTGAATTCAAATTCAAGCACGTTCCTAACCTTGTGAATATGTCACACATCAAAATCACACATTTTTCAAAGAGTATATTCAAATATACTCTTTGAAAAATGTGTGATTTTTCAACTTGTGTAAACCAACAATCTTTAAGGGTTTGAAATGAAAAGCTCCCATCTTCATATTTGTTTGTCTCACACTGGACCGGACCAGGTTTCAACGTTAATGTGTTGTTGTTTTTTTAACTAGCTAGCAATAGGATAAATAATTGTATTTGTTCCATGAAAAAAAGAAGCCTTATTTGTGTGATAGTCGGTCCATATGCAGTACCAGAGGGATTTGGGGCCGGTCAAAGTGTTTTTGGTTATTTACTTGTCAAGACCTTTTGAGAGTGATGGCAGATGACTGCTGGACGCCATTGCCATCCTTTTTAGTTTATTTTTTTTCCTGTTACAGCTTTTACTTACCTGCTGTGTATGGAGGGCTCAATGTATTCCTGATTGTTAGGAGCAGTTTTCTTACTCCGATTTATTTCAGTGTTTCTTGGGTCCATTTTTTGTCTCCCATAGCTATTACGATTATAAATCAAAATTAGTTTAAAAAAAAAACTGGAATTTTTTTACTTTTGAAACATTAAGTGCTATGTGGGGTTCTGGACGATTTAGCAAGGGCTTTGACATAGTAATTCATATTTAAAAAATTAAACTTTAACTTGGTCTCACAGCTTTTTCTTTAAAATTGCTTATTAACCTGCAGATCACTAGTGAACTCACTTGCTATGAAACTTTGAGAATAGTAAGATTGCAGACTTATTGTTACATGGCACTGTGCTGCTGATTTAGTTTGTCTCTATCTGCCCTGTAATCTGCACATTGATCAGTTCATTCAGGCACTGGCTGACCTTGACTTTTTAATTGTGTTCCTCCTAAGCTGCTTAAAATGTGCCTGCTCCAAATTGTGGTCTATATTGGGAGATCAGCCTATGTGACAACCTGATGCTGCGATAATTTAATCATATCAAAAAACGCTTGGTCCAAATTAGACCCTCGGTACAAGATCAGGAAGCAGTGGGTGTAGTGACTTGCTCAGACCTTTTAATGGGCTTCATCTTGTTGTCTTGTTCTCCTGGTTGCTGTGGAGAAGGTGAGCATGCCTGAGTGTGGTGATCTGGATTATGTTATGTCACTGCTGACAAAAGAAGTTAGACAATTCCCCAAGAAAGACATATTCAGGATTCATTTGAATCTGTCTTGAGATCAATTATAATTGTATAGAAGGCTATATATAATTTCATTTGATTAACTTGAAAGATCGTTGTTCACAACATGCCTCTTAATTTTGCAGTTTGATCACAATAATGTAGTGTAATCATTTTATCCATACTGGAATTGTTGATGACAGTCAACATTTAGGGGGACTTTGTTGATGATCTGATGATCAATTAGTTTTTTGTTTGTTTGCTTTTTCTTAGCACTGCAGGGAAAATAAATCTGACAACGCATTTGTATTCACCTATTTGATGTGAGAATTTTAGCCTTGTGTTACTCAATAAGAAATCGTCAACAGTTTAGAAATTGGGACACTATTACACACTTTAAATAAATGACGTGAAGTCGGAGACACTAACAATACATTGTGTACGTTCCTCTAGCCTATTACAATTGTTGTTTGCTAGGTGGTATAGTTATAATATTGTAGTGAGCATGAGATATTCATTAGATATTACAGTGTATTGTGGATATTTAATGCCATACGTGTGTTTATGCACTCAGATGCGAACTGATGATGAAAGTACAGGCACGGACTACAAACGACAACTATTTATTATCATGCAAGGTCATCGATCTATACCACACTGTACAAAAAAAAAAAGTGTGCGACTAAATCATGTGCTCATATGATCCACTGAGAAAGTTAGTGGCACCAATGCTACCTGTGGAAAAGTTGATCCAGAGCCCTAAGTTTCTTCCAAAGTATTGAACTTTGCGCTATGGCGTTAACATTAATGTGACGGTGTTCATTCATGTTTGATCTTAGCCAGATTCACACCGACAGAATTTTACAGAAAAAATTGCTAGCACATTTACAGATTGAAGTACACGTCTAAAAAGTGACTGAAACTAGTGCTCACCAGTGTAGTTTACCTTTACAGAAGACAGTACAGCAGAATGTAATCACAGCAAATGTGGAAGAAGTCGGTTTATTGCTGTGAGCGGAGAAGTCAATTTTGCGGTTGTTCGCTGAGACGAGAATAAGAACAGTTGTAGATGTGAACGATGGTCAGTTGTTTTGAGTGAAAGCTGCAATTGTGCTACTATAGAATGTTACACCAGCTTTAATGACTTTTATTTATACTTTTTATTATTATAGTGTGACAGTGAAAAAAGCAAAGCAGAAGGGCTTGTCACAGAGTGTCCCATTTATTCCTCTATGATGGAGAACACAAGAGTTATGCCATATGTTACGAGATGTACACATACAGAGTATTAAATTGGCGTCTTAATCAGAGGTCCTACTTTGAATTGTTGAAGTTTACACCAGCTGTCGTCCTAAAAAATATCTCTTTTCTGTTTCAGAGGAACCATGGGACACCGAGTGGGCTGAACCAGAGGGTCTAGCAGCACACACACCAATTGTGAGTATAAAATGTGTTTCCAGCATTATAATTACAACATTACAGGAGGTAAATAATGTAATGTTACACAATATGTTGAAACATATGAACAGCTAAAAGCTGGTAGAACATTAACCACAGACCTCAACAAAAGGTTCAGAATATCCAGCAGCAGCTTCTACGACTCCTCGGCTGTATTTTTATTGGAACCCTGCCAAGTTCACCTGTTTCTTGTTTGTGATTTTACTGGCTGTACGGCTTATGTGTTTGATGTTGGCTTTATTGGTCTCTGTGTGTATGCATTTAAAGGTCTCCCACTGTGGTGTATGACATGGCCACGGCTTCTTCTAGAGCCGAGTCTAGCCATAACCACAGAGGAACATCACAGCTCCATGCCATTGGTGAGTCCAAGCACACTAGGCTATAATGTACAGGAGTGCATAGCTTGCATTGTGTCTGAATATCAGAATTACACTGTCAACTTTATGCTGAAAAAAAAACAACCACTTGTCTCATTAACCCATTCATGTACCCACCAGTTTCCTGTGCCAAACTCAAGAGGAAGAAAAGCCTGTTTGGGACTTCCATTTATGTGGAGGTGACAGCGGAGGGCGAGTCGCAGCGCACAACAAAGTCCAACAGCTCCTCCAGTCCTAAATGGGATGAGAGGCTCACTCTGTAAGAAGCGACCGTTTGCCTCCTATGTGTATCTGACAGTCCGTGTGCATCTTAGCATGTGATATACACAACTTCATGTTCACAGTGTGTTTCATTTAGTCAGGGGCACACACGACAACTCATGAATTCACTTTATTATTTGGAGAAGATAAAATGATCGACAGAGTAGACCTCTGTCTTCTATTGAGGGGAGTTCTTCAAACAGAAACGGCCCGTTCTCGTATGAAAAGCTGTTGTGAGAGAAAGATGGAGTAACTGTTCTGTCCTCCTCTCGGCTTTGGGGCACCACTTTGAGGTCCATGCGTCCGACAGTGTGTACCTTATCTAACAAATATAAGGGCTGTTTGTTCATCTGATAATTATTTGGGAAATAAATGCTGTGAGACTTTTACAGCTCTTGCTTCCTAATGGCCCAGCTGAATGCCAGAGGCATGTCATTGCAATTACTAATTGTCTTGATTGGGTAATTATAGCTAAGAAGACAGAGTGGTGCTGTCTGTGTTATCCTGTGTTTGAACCATGGCTGTTTCGCAAGCCGTTATGTATCCTGCATATGGCGTCCTGGCTACAATCCTAGATGTTTCGCTTTAGGCTGATGTGCTCAACCGTGAATACAATGACTGTGCTGTTCATTTTGTGTCTGCACAGAATACACAAGGAAGCAGCCGAGTACATCAGTCGCTAAGCCTGCAGGAAGGATTTTGAGGGAGATCAGAATGAGAAGCATCAAAATAATTGTTGTTTTCTTTGTTGTTGTTTCTCTTTTCCGAGGAGGGTACTGAAAGTAGATGCTGAGTTTGTGAATGGTGATTGTATGTATTAAATGGACATACATCACCATTTCTGCGTCTTTGCGCTCCACATTGAAATGTATTAACTCGTCCCAAACCCTGACCCAAAAAAAAGTCACTGCTGATGGAGCACACTGGCGCTAAAAACATATCATTTGACTTTCCTTTTACTGATGATGTAAATTTGCGTGATTTTTGTGCTAAACGTTCTAATAATTACACGTGTCATGCGCTTGTTTGTGTGTTCCTGACCTTTTTTAGGAATGTAACACCGCACACCCAGGTGGATTTCAAAGTATGGAGTCACCACACCCTGAAGGCAGACGCTCTGATGGGCAAAGCCACGCTGGACCTAATTCAAGCCTTGGAACAGCATGACAGAAAATGTATGATTTAAAAAAAAATAAAAAATGCAGAACCATATTATAATACAAGGTCTGGGGTGGGGTGTGTTCATGATGTAACACATACAGTTGTGGCGCAGTTATACAGTAGACACTTTAATTTAGACGAGCCGACATCACCACCATGTGTTTTGAACTTCTCCTGTCTTTTTGCTACATACTTGCCCGTATCCTCTCTGCTCATCTCCTGATTTATAATGTGAATCATTAAAGTTTGTGTTTAATCAGAATCACCATGACCACATATTTATTGTTGAGGTTGCCTGATATCTGTTTTCAACATGAATGTTGTAAATGAAGCACGTCTATGAAATTGGTTTGCTTTATGCGCTTCTCTATTGTAATGCATCCTCCCACACAATCCCTGGTTTGCCTCTACAGTGGAGAATGTGAAGGAGGTGCTGAAACTGAGCGTGGAGCAGAAGGGAGCTCTGGTTCCCGCAGGCGAGCTGACTGTCTACCTAGATGGCCTGACTGTCACTGGCCAGGAAGAACTGGCACCACTTACCAACGGCAATGCAGCAAATGGCACCAGTGAGTATTTATGTGTTCGGGGTGGGTGAGGCAGGCGGTTGCCAATTTTCATCATCATGTGCACTGGTGACGATCAACAATGAAGCAAAGGGAGAGAAATAGGCTGGTACACGATCACCTAATCCTTGTACAGTCAAGCACTCGCCAATTGCTCTTTACATTAATTTAGTAAATGGACGCTTGCACATCATTTCTGTTTGCTAAAATAGTTTTCCCCCATCTACACTAGAAGTTCAACAGAATGGCGATGCCATCCATGAAAATGGAGACTCATCATCTTCTTCCTCAAGGGCTGCTAACAGGTGAGTTTACCAGCATTTCGGGGTCATGGGGAAGATTCTGTCCACTTCACTTTCCCTTATATCAGTGGTTCCCAAACTTTTTCTGTCAAGCCTCCCTTTGATGATATAGCAGACCTGGGCATCTTACGGCCCGCGGGCTCTCCCAGTCTGCCCCGCGTGAGGTCAATCAAAAATGAAAAATAAATAAGGCGCACGCCATGAATGCAATACAAACGGCACTGCTTTTGCTTTGAAGGCAATTTATATATGTGTGCGCGCGCTTACGCGCTTAGTCTCACGACGGGCAGTGTTGCCGACTTGGAGGCTGAAGTGAAAGCGTATTGTTCTGCAGTTTGTGTCCTCAGCGAGCAGCGGGCGCCGCGGCGAGACCCTCGCCTCCCAAGGAGCCTCGCGCTGCAGTCTCCGCCTCCAGATTGAAAATGAATCGCGCAAAGCAGCCGCGGATCTGACCTGCGGTCTGATCCACTATGGCAGAGCACTTTAAGTCAGTATCACTTCTGGATGTTTATTCTTCTCTCAAAGAGGAGAACTTTCCTCACATATGCTCAGAAGATGTTGATTCTCTTTGGATCTACTTACATGAGAACAAACATTCTAGTGATGAAGTTCAACAGATCAGATCCTCTCTCTCAGCTGTCCTTCATCTCCACCTCATTCAACCAGACTTCATGCTCTTGTTCAAGCCAACACAGACTGGACTTTTCTCACCGAGTAAGAACTGAACTGGAAAACATCAAAAGCATTGATTGCTTTTGTTTAAAGTTAATAAATTGCTGGTCTTTAACATACGTATTTAAGGTAATGTTTATAAAAATCTTAAAAATTACATTACATTTTTTACTTATTTTCATAGCCTTATTGTTACATGTATTCTTACCAGTAGCAGCTTAAAACCATATAATTTACAGTTTTTTAATAAAGTAATAACATTAATATTGAGTTAATTGAATTAAGTTAAGAATTGGTTTGGCCCTCCACAACGGTCCAAATTTCTCATGTGGCCCCTTGGGAAAATTAATTGCCCACCCCTGTGATATAGGAACATTGTAAGCCTCACCCACCCAAAATGGGTTGTACCTTTTTTGTTTTGATTTAATTGCACTATAGTATATAAACTATAAAATATTTGTTTTTCTTTCTAAAATTTGTACATATCACTTCACTATCAATTTCCAAAAAGATTGCACTTTAGATTGCTTTCAGACCTTATTAATATATTTTCAAGCAAACTTAACATAAAATGTTAAAATTGAAGTTAGGACATTGCAACAACTTGCCCCATTTAACGGTAGGGTTTTCAAACTGAATTAGTGTAGGAAACCCTGTTTCAGTGGCTTCATACCAGTCTTTTAAGACACACAGCACACTGGGGTCTCACTTCTTGGCTGACCACAGTGCTTGTAAAGCCAAGGGACCGATATGCCTCGTTATACTTTCTTGCTTTATCTTTTCTTTGTGCTGTTGTTGTCGTGTCAGACTTGCCATCTGATTTGCACTTTATACCAGTCACAAAAATGTCCATCTTGGTACATCGCGCCTTTCCGGTCTCTTATCTTTTTCTCTCTGTGTCGCTGTGTGTCTCTCTCTCTGGTTTTTCCACTTGTTGCTCTGTAACATGAGTCGCTTTGGGGGGCGTGGTTGGAACACAGTTGATTTATTTTAATTGTATTTGTATTTCTTAGGTTCAACCATATGATGTTTGTTTGTTTGTGTGTGTGTGTGTGTGTGTGTGTGTGTGTGTGTGTAGTTCCACTGCGCCCTCCCCCTAGGGAGCGCGCCCTCCAGTTTTGGAACCACTGCCTTATATGGTTGTTGGCCTGATGAGAAGAACTCCTTGAAAACAAGGAATGCTAACAGGCTGCAAAGAGTTATGTGCTAGCTTGGTTTCCCGACAATGTGCCCTAGAGGAACACATGCAGGCATATTTGGTCTGCGTCTTGTCTGTCTGTCCTGCTTTTTCTCAACCTTGACTATGCCCTTCTCCTGCTTTAAGTGCTCGTGCTGCCGCTCTGGTGCCAGTCTTTAGTATTTGTCACAGCAAAAGTGCCCTTTAGTGAGTCTAACTGGGTTTTTATGGAAAAGCCACTGAAGAAGCATGTCTGCTCATCGCAACAGACGGGAGGTTGGCAGGCGGGTTTAGTATGTTGTGGCTGTCTGGCTCCTCTCTGCATTGCAGTTGCTGAGAGGACTGCAAGACACAAACAGAGAGGTATATCTAACACTTGGTAGTGTTTCCCCTCCCTGGGAGTACCCAAAATATCTGAATACTCAGCCAGATCGGAAAGGTAGCCAGCAGAGGGATATTTGTAGTAACGAGACTTCCCCCCCCCATCGTTGTTAAATAAATCTTAAACTTGTGTTTATGAAAGCAAGACAATTACCATAATAAATACGCATTTTTTGGTTTCAACAAATTCAAACATAAAACAGATGATTATCTCTGGTAAATAACAGGAAACGGTGTGAACAACTTCTTACAAAAAGTAGTGTCACCCAGAACTTGGCCTTTGTCTCCCTGCTTCTTCCCCTAAATGTGACTTCAAGTAATCTGCTATTTAGCTGGGAGACAAATCTTTGGGGACCCTCTGCCCTACTTGTACCCTCTTTGTCTCTTTACTTGTCCTTTACGGTTGTCAGTCACTGTTACGCATGGGTGCCAACCCGCAGTCTTCACTCTGTTGCCTCTCCTCTCTTTTCTGGTCACCTCTTTCAACCTTCTGAAATCTTTATTTCTTGAGCCTTACCCACCTTTCACTTCAGGTAGCTTGTGTTTCTACTTCTCCTCAGACAGTCAAGCATGGAGACTTTTCCCGTGGAGCTCGAGGCGCCAGATCTCATAGCCTGTCAAAACATTAGATTCCGACCTGGCCCTCATGCCGGATACAGGAGCACAATGTTGTATTGGGTTTCAACGGTCTGTTCCAACTTATACAATTTCAGTAATTGCTACTTTGCCTTTGTATCACATTTCTTTCTCTCTGCATTAGATTGTAATATTAAAACAGCAAGTCCAGTTGCCTTTGATGTAGTATTTGTAGTTAAAATATTGAAACATCAGTATATTGATAAAAATATTATATGTATAGATGCAAATGAACAAATAACTCCTTGCTGGAAGGGTTGGCAGCCTCTGCCAGGCTCCATCATGAAAATGGCCGAAGATTTTAATGACACTGATATGGTGTGAAATTAGTTGGCATCCCTCTCTGTGCTATGCGTCTTACATTGTGTATTCGGTATAGTAAGAGCTTTTATGATGTGCGGATAGGCGGAGTAGTCAAATCAAAATTCATCGGAGTTGTCCATGCTGTCCATGAACCTTTCTGACTTTTTCTTCTTGGTTGCTTGCTGCGAACTTGCCTTGACAAAGCCTGTAATTGAGTCATATGGCAGATTTTGTATTGGTCTTAGTGTGGGCACGTCTGTGGCACCGTCTGAACTCTTCAGCCTCATAAAAGGGCCTCTTCAGCTGTGGCCATTACGTCACTGTGCAATCCTATTATGTCCTGTCCTTGCCCTCACAGGACAATAGTCCTAGTGTCTCGAGTCAAGCCTTTTAAGGTTACAAGGGTTACAAAGTTCATTTATTATCATTGTACAACAGTCCCATTCTGCTTCAAAAGAAAACACGCAAAAAACTAACAAAACTATATTATGTGTGGAGGATGAATTTAAGACTCGCAGCCTGAGGAAATGAGCTGCTCTGGTGGTGCGACAGCTGATGCTTCTGTAACACTTGCCAGACAGCAGCAGGGTGAACAGGCTGGGGTTGGGTTGTCTTTGCAAAGGTCCTTTGGGCTCTTCACAGGCACCTCTTGTCACCAATATCACTGATACTCAGTAGATGGGTATCAATAATGTTGAGTGGTTCTAATCGCCTGATGTAGAGCCCTCCTTTCCGGGGCTGTGCACATCCCATGCCAGTTTGTAATGTTTTCAGTCAGAATGCTTTCAACAACAAGAAATTGGCACAGGAATTTTGACGTCTTTAGTTTCCTTAAGAAATACAGCTGTTTTTAGGAGTTTCATTCAAGCCAGGATGGAGATGTTTGACGACTCAAGGTCCCGAGACCTTAAAACTATTCATATGCTCGACCTCAGCTCCATTGATGTGTCTGTATTAGCCTCTTTTTTTTGTCTAAAATCAATAATCAGCTCCTTGGTTTTACTGATGTTGAGCATAAGTTTGTTCTCTGAGCATCACACTGCAAGATTGTTGATTTTCACTCTACATGAAGACTAATTGTTGTTTGTAATCTGGCCGATGCTCGTAGTGTCATCTACAAACTAGTTTCATCTGCAAGCCGGGGGTGGGGAGGCTCAGATCTTCACCACTAGAGTGCTAGGGGTGTGACTGCAAATCCAAACTGCCTGGGGTCTGTTTGTGAGGAAGTCCAACAGCCAGTTACAGAGTGAGGTACTAAAGCCCATAGTGCTCGGTTTACCAAGCCGTTTCACGGGGGAGATTGTGGTGAAGGCTGAGCTGAAATCAGCAAACAACATTTGGATGTAGGTGTTGTTGTTTTCAAGATGAGGGAGTGGAGGGCAATGAAGACCGCATCATCTGTGCATCTGTGGATCTGTTGGCTCTGTTTACAAACTAGTGAGGTTCCAGGCTGGCTGGGATGTTGTTTTATATGTGGATTGTAGAACCAGTTTGTCAAACCACTTCATCAGAATGGGAATGAGAGCCACAGGGTGGTTGTCATTAAGACTGGACCCTGCAGACGTCTTTGGTACAGGGACGATGTTGCTGTCTAGAAGCAGTTGGGGACACTCTCCTGAGACTGTGGTGAATACGTCAGTGATGACATCAGTAAACTGTTGGCACATGTTCCTAGAGCACACCCAAGGAAGTCATCAGGCCCGGCAGCTTTACTGGCCCCCACACACACTCCGCTCACATTTGCTAATCTATAGACACACTTCTGCTTCCACTTTCACACGAGACTCAGTTTATCATTCTGCCATCGGATTCATTACCAGAGACTCCTACAACATTGGCCATTGCATTCTGTATCACAGATAGTCTGTCCTCTCTGACACAGAGACGTGATAAACACCTGTATCTTTTCATCCATAAACCGCTTATTGAACATTCACCTCCAAATATAACGTCTATGCTGGACTGGACCACAGGACCCTGACAAACGTCCACTACTAACAGCTTTTACGTCTTGTGGGTTTATTCTGAACTTATAAAACCTGCCTTTTAGTTTTTGTGCACCAAACGCATGACATTTTCGACATTGTCACTATCTCTAGACAATTCAAGATGCTGATCTGAAATCACTTTAATACTTAGTGTGCAGTATAGAGTATTGGCCTTTTTGGTTTAGATTTATTTGTTTTACTGTGTATTTCTCGTCGTGATTGCAAAAGAGAGGAACCTCAATGATTGAGTCCTAAATAAAAGTATGAATTATCGAATAAATTATTTTATTGTGTATTTTAAATAGGTCTAGAAGTCAGGTGTAATGAAGGAATTGTTGCTTGTGTAATGAAGGGAAGAATTGTCCTCTCCAGGAAATTCCTCGGGTGTTCAAGAATTGACAGTACAGGTTACATTACAATCAAGGTTATTTATTTAAGCCATTATTACATATACATGGACTGCATACCTACTACAAGGCCTTGGACTCAGCTCCCCTGATGGTCTGCTCTGCACACAGTCTGCACACCCCCACCATGAGAGTGGGCCCCGTTCTCTAAGAGCAATGGATATTTATCCCCTTTCTGTGAGACTTCCTCTTTCTGACTTCCATAATTGTCACAGTCTAAGTAGCGAAAAGGGAGCGGTCCGTCTGTATATCAGACATCTAAAGGTGACAAGGGTGAGTTATACTGTCTGCCACTATTCCTGAGGGCATAAAGCGGAACTTCTTACATATAAAAGGAACCAGATATATGTCCCTGTGCAAGACCGATAACGGCCAAAAGCAAGCTTTATGTGTTAAAACGCGGTAGCATGTGCATATAAGGCCTTAGCGGCCTCTATTTGACCTGTTCAGCCAGGGTCAAGAGGGAGAGTGTCTACGGAACCAAAACCGCAGAGTGGGAACTCAGGCAGTTGCGTTTTCTCAGCTCCGAGACACATTCTTTAGTATAAGCGGGACATGAAACTTTAGTCAAAGTAAGGCAGTACAACATATAAATCATTAGATTCTCTTCAGTAACCAGATTCAGATTTGATCTAACTAGTTTGAATCCTGGTGTGTTTTCCCTTTTTAAAGCACACTGAATGGTACAGACTTGGGCCCGAGGTCAAGTTCCTGTTCGGTCTCCAATGGTGTGGATGGACAGGAACCTTCCAGCTCCTGCAGCCCCGCCCTTGGTCACGTCATCAACGGAGACGCCACACCCAACTCCACCCCAGTCCACCAACCCTTAGACAGTGACGCAGAGAGTAGGACGGGTGAGTTTGATCTTTAGTTCGCGTCTCGCAATATGTGAATGCCATTAACGCTGATGGTTCAAAACAGAATCCTGGGGTTTTTAGATGTGTACGGTGTGTTTCTGACCATTTCAATGCTTTGTTGTGGTTTCCCTATGTACAGCCATTACGTCTCCTGCGAGTGATAATGTCCTCACTTGAGAAATATTTCCTGATTATATTTGATAAACTATTCTTATGTCAAGAATGGAGTAATTCAAATCAGAATGCGAGCACCTCAGTTAGACGTGTGCATATTTCCAGCAGGTATTCATTATGTTGTGTTCAGGCCGTTTTACTTTCTCGTGGTTAACTTGGTAAACGGTATAATCGTATATCCATTCTTATTCGTTAAGGCCTATAATCTGCTTCTTTCAGCACCTCTTTCGGAAACTCCTTGGAGAGATAACCAGATCGAAAAGGAAAGCCGAGTACGGTGTACTGTGGAGAGCAGGCAGGGCTCTAATAGCACATTGACTTCACTGAGCCTGGGTTGACGAGAGAACCTATCTTCTCTACAAGTGTACCTCAGACAGAACTAGCTCGATCGGTTTGAATTTATTAAAATGCCACGTTATCAAAATAATTGGTATGATTTCTCTAATTCGTGGGCCTGCCTCACTTGAGTGATAAACTAACGGAGGACTTCAGAATTGTTCTTGTTGTGATTTCACTGTTTCATTTTTCAAAGGCAGCAAATAGCCTTACCTAAATTTCTAAACAGAGATAAATCACAGAGATATAAATTGATGCATGGATCTGTGTAAGTTCCAAGATTACAAGACTAGCCATTTAAAACTTACATTCTTTTCCATGAGACATCACTGACATCAAGTCATGGATGAAGTGTTTAGTCTGTGCACGTAAACAGTACCATTGTCTTTCCCTGTCTTGCCTGCAGTCAACGGGGAGTCCTGTGATGCGGCGCTTGGGCCATCGTCTGCTGCGTCTTGTGATGCGCCGCCCCCTGCAGACGACCACGAGGACTGCAACCAAGAAGCCGCCCCGCCAGACCCTGACACGGCACCGGATAGCACACCTCGGCCCCTGCCCACCTCCACACAGGCTCCAGCCTCCTCCTCTTCTGCTGCGAAGCCTGTTGAGTGCACCGCTGCTGCTTCCTCCACGTTTGTCTCCCCGGCACAGGGGCCCAACACCATCACAACCTCCTCCTCATCATCCTCCTCCCCTCCAGCTTTAGAAGAAGCGAATGCTACAGGAGGAGGCGGTAGCAGTAGTAACAGTGCAACGGTAACTGCGGATGGGGCCAAGCCCAGGCAGCAGGCCCCGAACGCTGGAGCCGCAGACCCTCTGCCGCCGGGGTAAAATACAAAATTTCCCCTTGGGGATTAATAAAGTATATATTCATTAATTAATTCATTCATTCATTCATTCATTCATTCATTCGTAAAAGAAACACCACCAGCTGCATTTTCTGCATTCCCTGACTTCATTCAAGGCTATGATTTAAATGAAGGGGTATTTACTGTATGTTTAGAAATTGTCTGAAATATTCAATAACAATCATATTTAATTATTACAAATAGATTGTCTCCTAGTAAAGCAGAGGTTGCCACCTTATGATGAAACTCATATTTCATAATAATGTTTTAGTAAAAATTCACATTTTCTATGTATCTCTGTAACCTAATGTAGCTTTTTGTTTTCGCTAATTGTTGTTGTTGTGTCTTTCAGGTGGGAGCAGCGTAAAGACCCGCATGGGAGAACTTATTACGTAGACCACAACACCAGAACTACGACCTGGGAAAGACCACAGCCACTTCCACCAGGGTGAGTGGCTCATGCTCCCTATTCCTATTCAGCGCTTCTCAGACATGGAATCTGTAACTTGACCAGGTTCATTTGTGCTTCTTAGCAGTAGCTCAAGTCTGTTTCCGATATCAATTACAAAAAAAGCTGTTAATATATTCTTAGAACATGGGAAGTGTACTTTGTTTGAGGCTTTTATCGTGCCGCATCTCTGTCACTCTTCCAGTTGGGAGCGTAGAGTGGATGACCGAGGCAGGATCTATTACGTGGACCACAACACCCGCACCACCACCTGGCAGCGGCCCACTATGGAATCGGTCCGCAATTTTGAGCAGTGGCAGAGCCAGCGCAGCCAGCTGCAGGGAGCTATGCACCAGTTTAACCAGCGATACCTCTACTCCGTAAGTCAATTCCCACCTTCACCCGTCCAACGCCCTCCTGTTCCCTTAACACTCTTAAAAAAATTTTAAAAAGCACAGGTTTTACACCTGTAAAAGGCATTCTTTTGTATTTTCCTGCCCACTAATTCAGATTGTCAACATTCTAACTTTTTTGTTTTGGTTTCACTGTGGAATTCCACCCTCTATGATACGATATAACATTCCACATAATGATGATATTCAAGAAGCGTGGACATTCCCCTTAAGAGAGGCGACAATACTGCATGAAAAGAAACCATATGGCCAATTAGTCCTTCTTTTGTAAATTTGTTTTACATGAACCGGGGGTCCCTTACACTGACCGTTCAAATGGGTTTAAACATTTTCACTCTTTTTGCTTGACACTCTTTACAATTATGGACGCCGTGTCATTATGTAACACTTATTATTGCAAATAAACTCCTTAGTTGATTTGTGATTCTCACTGTACAGTCCGATCTTTAGATCTCACACCCAAAGAACTCGCCTGACCACACTGGATCTATCCAGCTTTGAGCTTTTAGAAGCAAGTGTGCATTCGACTCAATTATTCCCCAGTACTTACCCATCACTACAGAAAACAGAAGCGTATGAGGCGTAAACAAACCTGGCTTTATCATCTTAACTGCCATCTTATATGATTTTGAATAGTTATACTAGGCATTTTGAAAAATATATAGATTTGATAAATTGTTTTAGGTATGTGTTATCTGAAAATATATACACATGTTAAATATTATGAGGACCAAAAAAATGCATTTAGACAAAGGTTAGCTGACTCTTTTTTTTCTCCTGCCACCAAACAGTGGAGCTCAACACAGACTTTGGGAGAGACTGACCGAGAGCTCTGAAAGGGCTCCATTGTCTTTTTAGAGTATTTAAAGGCACCCATTTAAAAAGACCAGATGTTTTAAATCTGGTCCTTGATATAGTTACTATTTTTCTAATTGTTTTCAACTTATGAATGTTTTTATTTATACATCAGTAATTGTTTTTCTGTCCATTAGGCAGTGTAGACCTTTCCTATACCTACGTATGACCGCATTACCACGGTTCATCTTAATGCAGCTACAGCAATGCAACTTTGACAACAGTGAAAGCAGAAATGAAGCTTATTGTTATGCCCAACTCAAGCAAGTTTTAAGTCATTGCCAGTTGATTTTCATACCACAGTGACATTAATGGAAACCAGTGGCTGCACTGAAGAAGATGAATAGATAGGTCAGATATCCAAAACACTACAGAGTTCTTTAAAAAGGATTATCCTCACTGTAAAGTGAATTGTAGAGTAAATCAAAGAAAAAATAAATGCTATTTTCTCACATCCATGATATACATCTTGTTTTTACCTAATTGACACGGGTAAACAAGTCGATCAATATTTGTATCATGACGAGCTTAGAAATCAAAGTCCAGTTTCCGATGGTGATTACAAATGATGACACTTGAAACTCTTGTCCCTAAATCATTCGCGTCATGAGTCTCGTCTCCCTCTCTGGGGGCATTTGTATTGCAACCCCATTCATCAATACACAGCAACTCATTTGGCCTAAAGGTGAGAACTACCTCTAATCTGGTGGGAGGGTCCTTCTCCTAAATCTTTGATCTCAGCAGTGATGTCATCTTTACAGATGATGATTAGTTTACAGCACAAATCAATAGACATCTGGGAAGTATAGAACAGTTAACTAAGCACAGAGGCCTTCTTGCCAGCTACATAGCAAAACTTTTTTTCATTTGGAATATCTCCCATTTCCCCAAATTGCATCGTGGAGTCTTTATTACATTTTTTTTAAATGTTTTTTGATACATACACCTATTTGGAATATTTTTTGGCTAATTATTTTTTTTCTAATGGAAGTCTATGTGTGCATCCCTCGCTTTCAGGCATCCATGATGTCGGCTGAGAATGATCCTCTCGGCCCGCTACCTCCTGGATGGGGTGAGTTCACGTTCTTTCCTTCTAAATGCTGCACATGTTTTCCCTCTGCGTCAGTATGTGCTGTTCTTTAACTGTGAAATCTACATCACATCTGCAGTTCTTGCTGATGAGACAAACACAGAAATGTGTATATATACATTTGTATAAATGTTCATGCCAAACTGAATGTTAATACGAAAGCACAAATGCTGCTCGCTGTTCACAGAGGTCGTAGATGGCAGCTAGTCGAATATGTGTGCATGAGTACATAGCATGAGTCAGCACTAATAATCTGACATGTGTTGCCACATTTTTGGGCCCAGTGTCAATCCTGTCCTATCCTTAATATACCGATTCCTCTCTGCGTTTTTTATCAACTTTAGAGAGGCGTGTGGACTCCAATGACCGAGTGTACTTTGTCAACCATAGCACCAAGACAACGCAGTGGGAAGACCCCCGCACCCAAGGGTGAGCTCTTTTAAAGATCAGCATTTGTTCATGTGAAAGGTGATCTCGAAGTTAATGGGCCTTTTCTGTCTGTGATGTCTGCCAGGGATTTTACTGGCCTTGTTTGGGCCAAAATAGAAGAAAAACATTCTATGATATTAAAAAATGACTGTGTTTTGGGTGAAGTCGACTTCCTATAAAAGTGTTGAGATATTCACCCAATAAGACAGAAACCATTGATCCATTAAAACTCCCCGCTCCTCACTCAGGAATATGCAAGTCTTTGCACTGGGCTAATGAAGCTCAAACAGCGGCACAACGCAAAAATCAATGTTGTTATTTATTTTTTAACGGTTTTGAATAGATAATCAGCAAGGAAACAAAAAGATCATTTTGTGCATTCTTTTGCATTGCTGAGTGCCCCGAAGACCTTGAGTTGGAAACAATTCAACTCAGCGGAAATGTGCCTGACATCGTTAGCGGTTTTCCCCATTAGGGTGACTCTTGCTGGAATACCTGAGCTGTTTGAGCAACTGTAGTTACCATGGTCTAAAAACTAAACAGCAGGCAGATTAGTGCGGGACTCGAGATTTCGGGGAGGTAGTTTTGATCATTTGAATCTACCATTAACTGTTAGTGTACCGCTCATGTTTGTGTTAAGCTAGCGTTAGCACTCACTCCGCGGTTGCCAACCAAGAATAAAAAAAGTTGCCGCAAACTGCAAGAACCTCTGTGTGATCGTGCGTACGATGTGATCACTTTGATAAGTTGTAACCGATGTTGCAATTAAGACTTTAACCTATAAAATTGGTCCATTATGAAAATTCTCAAATGGAAATAGCGTTTCCACATCCAAGAGTACAATTGGTCCTTGTGTGCGTGCAGGCTACAGAATGAAGATCCTCTTCCTGAAGGCTGGGAGATCCGGTACACGAGGGAAGGAGTCCGCTACTTTGTGGATCACAACACCCGAACCACCACTTTCAGCGACCCCCGCACCGGAAAGTCCTCTGTGTAAGAACACCTTTTAGAATAGTTTTCTTTCTGTGATCTGCTTTACATTTGCACATACATTTCGAGAAATTCAGAAAGAGAAATCGTTCCCACTGGCTTTCAATTTCAATGGTTCTGATTCACGCAGGAATGTTGAGAGAATTTGATGAATTAATCTGAAAGCTAGGAAATATTTCTAAATAACAACTTGATGGGACCAGAGCATATTTCACATGTACTACATTTGCTTGGTGAAGATTGCTGACCCCTGTAGAATCCATTGCATCTATCAGCTGACGCTTGTTAGGTTTTGACCTCTTGTTAAATGTTTTTGCTCTCCTCAGCACCAAAGGCCCTCAGATTGCCTACGAGCGCAGCTTTCGCTGGAAGCTTGCCCATTTCCGCTACTTGTGCCAGGTAGGTGTTTTCTTTCTTCTTCTCCATAACTATTTTGTTTTTTTGCTTTCAGTTACTTGTCTTTATCTTATTTTGTTGTCCCGATTGCATTAATGGGTTTCTCCTGCTGTTTTCTCAGTCCAATGCTCTCCCTAGCCATGTGAAGATCACCGTCTCCAGACAGACGTTGTTTGAAGACTCGTTCCAGCAAGTAAGAGGGCTTTTCTACCACTGTGCCAGTCTGAACCAATGTTAAACATCACATACAGTAATACTCCTTGTCCCATGTCGTTTTACTGATGTGTGTTTTCTCTGTTCATTAGATTATGGCCCTGAAGCCTTACGACTTGAGGAGGAGACTCTATGTTATCTTCAGAGGCGAGGAGGGTCTAGACTATGGTGGCTTAGCCCGGTAATATAGACAATAGAAATAGTATAATGTCAATTTAAAAATGTTTTTGGTGCAAACAAGCAGTGATTAATCATTTAAAACTCTTGTCTCCCTCCCTTTCTCTCTTCTGACTTTTCCTCACTTCATTTTGTTTCCCATTCATCCTCCCCTCTCTTGTCTTTGCCCTCTCTGCTTGTCTCGCTCTCTTGTCGTTTTGCAGAGAATGGTTCTTCTTGTTGTCCCATGAAGTGCTGAACCCCATGTACTGTCTGTTTGAGTATGCCGGCAAGAGCAACTACTGTCTGCAGATCAACCCAGCCTCTGCTATCAACCCGGACCACCTCTCCTACTTCTGCTTCATCGGCCGCTTCATCGCGATGGCAAGTTCAACATGCTGCCCGCACCAAATTGCGAACAATCCTGATAACGCCAACGCAAATACATTAGAAGTGGAACAAGCTGGTGATTTTAGTCGACATATATTTGATGTGAAACATGTATTTTTAGTGTTGGAGACAAAAAAAAACACAAATACAGACTTGACATCTGAATGTGTTCAATTGTCAAAGAAAAACAACGTTTGACTATGTTTTGGGTTTTCTTAAATATACCAAATAAATCTGTCAGATAGATACCATAGTTTCAGATTGACCAGCACAGTTAAAGGAATACATATTTGTATTTCTCTCCTGCTACAGGCACTTTTCCACGGCAAGTTTATCGACACAGGCTTCTCTCTGCCTTTCTACAAACGCATGCTGAACAAGAAGCTAATACTCAAAGACCTGGAGTCCATCGACCCAGAGTTCTACAACTCGCTTATATGGATAAGGTAAGTTACGTCTTCGGCATTCAGAATTTATACATGTGTACATGAAAATTAATGAGCATATTCTAATTTTAAATGATCACATTACTGTTAAGCATTTGAGAGTGAAGTGCCAGTTCTTTATTGTTGGTTTGACAGCTGTCAAAGAAGAACTTTGGAATTTTTCAACCTGGGTTAGTGACAAATTAGTACAACAATTTCTGAAATTGGTCCAGTATTGAGGGAAAGCGCCATAAAAGGCTGCTGCTTAACTGCAATGTAATCCTTTGGGGTAAGCGAGCATCGTAAAAGTTGTTTTTGTCGCCATGCCGGGCTCTGATTGTTCTTATACGTGTCTTGCATATGGCAAATATCGTGCTCAAGAAGCAGTCTCCTTCAGAAATCTCGCAGAGGCTTTACATTGATGCTGCTCCCTTTCCTAAATACATATGAAGTGTTATACGTTTCAGTGTGTTTGGAGTGAGGTAAAACATTGGGACCTCAACCACAAAGCTGTCCGTACCACAGAAATATGGAAAGAGGACAGACTCCACACACACAGCATTTACAGAATACTATTCACACACCGAGGGAGAAGAGACAGTGAGGGGATGAAGCCGTGTGTTATGAACAAAGATGGAGCAAACGCTGCAGACTCGGCCAGTTTGCTTTCTTTAACACGACGGGGTTGCAACTTAGGTCTTTTTGCAACGATGAGCCGTTCAGCCTGGATTATGCTGTGGCAGCAACACGCTCTCGTCTGTCCTCAGGGACAACAACATTGAAGAGTGCGGTCTGGAGATGTACTTCTCAGTGGACATGGAGATCCTGGGGAAGATCACCTCTCATGATCTCAAACCTGATGGCACCAACGTTCTCGTCACCGAGGAGAACAAGGAGGAGTATATCAGGTTCAGTATAACTTCTGTCTCATCACAATGCTACCTATATTTTATTTTATTGTTTTAACTTACAAAGTACATTTGTGCGATGCTTTTAGTCTGATGGCAGAGTGGAGGTTCTCCCGCGGGGTGGAAGGTCAGACCAAAGCTTTCCTGGACGGCTTCAACGAGGTGGTCCCCCTTCAGTGGCTCCAGTACTTTGATGAAAAGGAGCTCGAGGTGAGCCGTGTGGTCTGATGCCGTGGCGAGCTCCGTGTGCTGTTGATGACCTGTGGTGTCGTGTTTCTAGTGTGTGTTCCCAATAGCCTACCCAACTCCTCACAGCTTTAATCATTACTTATGATGTGTGGAGAAAAAGCAGTATTTTGTGAGACTTCTCTCTACTTCTGTTATTTGCATTGACTTCTATTTGTCAATTATTTGTGTGTGTGTTCGACGCAGGTGATGCTCTGTGGAATGCAGGAGGTAGACCTTCAAGACTGGCAAAGAAACACGGTGTACCGCCACTACACAAGGAACAGCAAACAGATCATCTGGTTTTGGCAGGTACAGTCTCACACACACACACACACACACACACACACGCACACGCACACAGCTTCTATATTCCTTGCCCTCATCTGTTTACAAAGCAAAGAAGGAGAATATTCCAAGTGTTCCACAGGGCGTTGCCCATTGCATGGTTTATGTAACACAGATTCTAATTAAAATCGCGCTGTAACTTCCTCCCTTGAAGCTGGTGAAAGAAGTGGACAACGAAGTGCGACTGCGGCTCATGCAGTTTGTCACCGGAACCTGCCGACTTCCTCTGGGCGGCTTTGCTGAACTCATGGGTCAGTGACCGACGCACAAAGAGTTACACGTTTACGAAATTATCTTTCTGAAACCCAGAGCTATGGATACACGCGTGTCTTCTTTTTCCCCCACAATGTCCTCACTCCTGATCTTCTTTTGTATTGCAGGAAGTAACGGGCCCCAGAAGTTCTGCATTGAGAAGGTGGGGAAGGACACTTGGCTTCCTCGGAGCCACACGTGGTGAGTGGAGTTCACTACCTCTATTTCATAAGATTCGTAATTCCTCCCTCGCGTAGTGTTGATCAGATGTTATTCCGTACGTCACTCACAGTATTAAATCAACTGTGATGCTCTGTTCCTCTCGTGGTGTTTTACACTTGATTCTTGGTCAGTTTTGCCATCATATTCCAACCACTGCCCCTTGAAAATTGAATCGCAATTGACTTAGAAAGCTGTTAATGATGAGATGTAATCGGCAGGCACACGCAGTCTTTCTGCAGATTCTAAACGAATAGAGCTGCTGCTTTGTTATCTTTAATCAGGGTTCTTACGGTCATGGAAAACCTGGAAAAGTCATGGAATTTTAAAATGGTTATTTCTAGGCCTGGAAAAGTCCTTGAAAAAATTAAAATCCCAAAGGTTTTGGAAAAGTCATGGAAATTTGTTATATTCATGTGTTCATGACGTTCATTTGCACTGAATTTTAAATAATGAATATGCTTTTAAAAGAAAGACGCTCAAAATATAAGCAGGCGTACATACAGGCATCTATATACATGTTTATTATTTTAATCAAACTATTGTCTCTCATTCAATTGTGTCATTTAAGGTTTACTGTATGCTTTATAATTCTCATTGTTTGTTTAAATACTACATTTTCTCACTTTTTCATGTTTACACCGATATTTCACTAAATGTTTGGTCATGGAAATCCATTGGTCAGAATGTGTCTGAACACTGTTTAATGAATATTTTCTATCACATCACAAGCAAAGAAACATTGACACTGTTTTAGACGTAATTCATGTTTTATGAAGCATCCGTCCCTTTGCACTGATCTTTCGTCCTTGTCTGTCCTCAGCTTCAACCGTCTGGACTTGCCTCCTTACAAGAGTTTCGACCAGCTGAAAGAGAAGCTGCTCTTTGCCATCGAGGAAACGGAAGGATTTGGCCAAGAATAGGCGGAGGAGTCCTCTTGTATTTCTCTCCCTTTCCCATCGCTGTCTATTCAGCCAAGTTAAACAAACAACACAAATAATTGCACAAGATAACCACCAATGTATATAAGCTATTTTGTCATTTTAAACCAAATCTTAATTTGCAGCATCGTTTTTTGCCGCAATCCTGTTCCCCAGCCCTTAAATATTATGATACCCCATCATGAAATATGCAAGCATTTCAGCATTTCAGCTCCTCTGTTTAAAACAGAAATCATGGATATCTTTTAAATGTCCTCCCCACTGCTGACTGGCTTTTTAAAAGAAAAAGTGTTTTTGAGAGGATTTTTATAGTTGGAGCGCAATCTTCTTTTTAAAGCTCTAGTTCTATAGAGCTACCAAATGGCAAGAGTGGTATCGGGGTCTGGTGCCTGAATTTTTTATTTTTTTCCCCCGTTGGACTCATAGTAATTGTTGCAGTTTTAGCGCGCTTGCATGGCTGCCTCTGGAGATGAGAAGACTCCTGTGACCACCTTCTACCACCACCTATACTAAACACACAAAGACACAACCCTCACACATCTGGACCGCCCCGAGTCAGATCGCATCCTCCCTCGGATAAAATCGTGAAGATATCAAAAGGCAGATGATGAATCAAGAAAGACTCTAAATCACAGCAAAAGTGTGAATTGTGTGTGTGTGGTGTGTACAGATGTTGTAAGCCAGAGACGCTGGACATGTTCCAGGCCGCCACGACTGCAGCCCACCGCTTCAGTTGGCAAGTGAGACACACACCAGGATGACACACTCGCAGTTTTCATTTAAAAATTGACCCGTTTTGGAAAATTGTCCCGACAAAAGACAGATTCCGTGTTCTCGACCGGTTCTCTTTTTGCCTTTTTGAAGTGTCCTATGAAGCCACTGTGGTTTACAAAGCAACAGGCATGATGAAGCTTAGATAACATGCAGATCATATTGACTTAAACCCCTCAATTAAAGCTATGACGAGACAAATCCCCCTACAGGGCATCTTGCCATCATCATATGATTGGAGGCCTATGATATTTGGTTTTCTTGTGTCATAAGTTCCAAAAGAACTAATTTGTACTGAAAGCACAAGGTTTCAGTTTCACTCATTACCAACCATTAATGAATTACAAACAAGCCTATGAGACATAACAACCCGAACATTATTGCAAAATGGAAATACTTTTTAAATAAAGAATTTTAAAAAATTGGTCAGTGTCATAAAGGAGACAGGCACTGGACCAAAAAAAAAAAAAAAAAAACTTATCAAATTTCATGTCTTGAAAGCAACATATATAAATATTGCATGCAGGCAGCGGAGTGGAAACTGTCCAATTTAAGGAAATAAGCATTAAAACACATGTAGGGGTTGATAGGTCTACTAGAAGTTAGAACATAACCATTCGGTCACATAGTGTATCTGCTGTTTGTCTGCAGCAGGACGAGTGAAGCCACAAGATGAGCTTCAGGCTTCTTTCCCGACGTCATCCACCCAGTTCAGTTTACTCAGCCCAAGGTCAAGCTCAGGCTTTGTGCTGAGGTAAGAGAGCCTTAGTTTAATAAATACATAAATGCATGAGTCTGTAAACCAGTAAGGATGCAGAAAAATTATAAACTAACCGTTCGCATACAAAAACAAAAGATTGAGTTAATGAGACACTGAAGTGCCACAGACCAATAAACGCGCGGAGACGACGCAGCATTGCGGTGCTACATGTTTTTTTATTTTGCACCCCTTTCTCTTTGCGCTTTGTTTTTCACGTCTTACCTCCACTGTTCCTAAACTCTGGTGCTTATTCTTTTGGTCAGCGCTCTAAACTCAGCTGTGGCAGTGGCAGGCCATCCTCCTCGTTTCCTCTAGCATTGTGGGTATTTTTTTATTTTACTTTTCTCAGGCCACTGCAAACAGCAGAAAGCCGCTTCAGACTTTTCCTCGAGCTGTCGGTCATGTATATAACATGTGTTCAGCCGTCCCTGCGGAGGAGCTGGAAGGAGGGACGGCCGTATGATGATGATGATGATGATGAAGAAGAAAAAACATTTACTGTAGCGAAAGGAGCCGACTTTCTAAAGAGTCAACACTGCATAACTCTGTGCTTCCTTTTGAAACAGAAACCTGTAATCAAAGAAAAAAATCAACTGTATGTGAATATTCATTGTATAAAGATAATGAAAGTAAATAAAGTACTTAAATATTATAATTAATCACACGGAGCCACCGCTCATTCGATGGAAATCTGTGATGCCTTTTTTCTTTTCTTATCCGAAATAGACGGGACGTGTCGGCGGTCGCCCTCGTAGCCAGCGACGCGGGTGTGTTCTCTCCAAAGCGACGCGGATTCACAGCACTGTCCCGTCGGTTCAGGCAACCCGAAACCCTGTAACATATCGCGTGTAGATGCACTGTAAACACAACCACACTGTACAGAATGCCCCTTTACTGGAGGCCATGTGTATAAAAGATTCATTTTTAATCTTTCACCCATCTTCAAAAGTGAGATGTGATTTATGAGATAAATAAGTGGATGAACGCCTCCATGACCACGCGCTCTTTTTGTTGTGATTATCGGGAGGCCTTCTGCTCAGGATTCACAACTAAACTGTTGGCAAGTCTTATTCTTTTCTACACGGAAAATAAAACGCTGTGCTCTTGGTTTATCCTGTTTTGAATGTGTCCTGCCTGTGAAAAAAGGAACATTTAATAAATATATCTGACCATCTTTACAGCTGGTTTGAGTTTATTTACACTAATATACTCTTATTTAATTGGCGGCATGAAATCACCTCCTTGCCAACAAAGGACAAATATCAATGGAAGTGTTGAAGACCAAACCCACTTCATGTCATTTAGTGATGTCACAACAGTTGGTATTTACTTTGGTCTCATTAAACCATTTCGTCCGACGCTTGTGAAGGAGCAGCAACCATGGTTAAGATTTTATTTATTATGATCTGGAAAAACTAAAAGAGAGAAAAAAAACACAAATCAAACTTAAAAGCGTGTACTTTAATAAAGCTGACATTTAATTTGCTGACATACAGATGGGGTTTGGGAATACAAGTTATTACATTTCTTTAATTTAAACTAACAATTTACAATACGCAACTTTTCACCACAAAGCACAAACCGCTGCACGCCTCACTGCCCCACATCCGGCATGAAGAGACGCAGAGAGCAGATCCCCCACTACAAATATCAAACGTTGCAGGTTCTATTTTATAATTAACTGACTTATTCAACATGGTTCTACTGTATTGATTACAGAATCAGCTGGAAAAGAACATTTGTTAGGAATTATTAACCGTCTCCGAAGGCGTCGGTTTCAACTCAGGTGATGATTGCAGGGCTCATCCTAGTTTCTTCAAGAGGTCGACGGCCTCTTCGTGGACCTGCCAGGAGGAACAAAATGAACCTCTTAAGTGTGCTCGCATCAGCACGGGTGACTCATGCGTCAGTTAAAAGCCATCATTGCGTTGTCTGGACCAATCAGTGATGCTGAAACCAAATAAACAGGAAGTGCGTGTACCTCTTTGTCTTCTTGTGTGTGTGCAGGGTATTCTTTTGCCTTGTTCAGGAAGAGCAGCGCCTTCTCCTTGTCCTTCATGCCCATGTAGGTCTTCCCGAGCATCAGCAGATTTTTACTGTAGAAGTTGGGATCGACTAACACAGAGAAATTCACGTTAATTGAACGCATTTCAAACATTTTAAATAGAAGCAATTTACAAGCACAGTGCTTTTTTTGTTGTTGTTCTTGAACAGAGAAGTCTGAGCTCGCAGCCAACAAGAGAGGAGCAGCTCTTTAAGTAATTATACATTTAATTTATATAGCGCTTTTCCAGATGCTCAAAGACGCTTGACAGAGACAGAACAAAACAAAAATATAGAAACAAAACAAACAATCCCAAAAAACTGGAGAAGCTGCAACAGAATTAGTCCTGCAGTGGAGGGTAGGGAGCAGGGGTTAGCAGGTGGAGGGTAGGGAGCAGGGGTTAACAGGTGGAGGGTAGGGAGCAGGGGTTAACAGGTGGAGGGTAGGGAGCAGGGGTTAGCAGGTGGAGGGTAGGGAGCAGGGGTTAACAGGTGGAGGGTAGGGAGCAGGGGTTAGCAGGTGGAGGGTAGGGAGCAGGGGTTAACAGGTGGAGGGTAGGGAGCAGGGGTTAGCAGGTGGAGGGTAGGGAGCAGGGGTTAGCAGGTGGAGGGTAGGGAGCAGGGGTTAGCAGGTGGAGGGTAGGGAGCAGGGGTTAACAGGTGGAGGGTAGGGAGCAGGGGTTAGCAGGTGGAGGGTAGGGAGCAGGGGTTAGCAGGTGGAGGGTAGGGAGCAGGGGTTAGCAGGTGGAGGGTAGGGAGCAGGGGTTAGCAGGTGGAGGCGAGTTTGAAGAGGTGTGTTTTCAGGCTTGCTTAAATGACGATAGGGTGGGAGCTTGACGAATGTGGATGGGGAGGGCGTTCCAGAGGGGAGGTGCAGCAGCTGAAAAGGCCCCGTCACCCCAGGTCCGACGCTTGGTCTTGATGGTCTTCAGAGTGTTCAAATTGGCAGACCTGAGGCAACGGGTAGGGGCGTGAAGGGGGAGGAGGTCTGAAAGGTAGGGAGGGGCCAGATTGTTTAGGGCTTTGTAAGTGGGGAGTAAGAGAGCGGCAGAGTTCTGAACATACTGAAGTTTGTTGATGATTTTGTTGGGGGAGCCGTAGAGGATGCTGTTGCAATAATCAAGTCTAGATGTTATGAGGGCATGGATGAGAATTTCAGTGGTGGCAGAGGACAAGGAGGGCCGGAGGCGAGCAATGTTCCTGAGGTGAAAGAAGGCAGTTTTGGTGATGTGGTTTGCGTGGGGGAGGAAAGAGAGGGTGGGGTCGAGAATGATGCCGAGGTTACGGACCTGGGTGTAGGAGGTGACGATGGAGCCATCAATGTTCATCGATGATGAGCATTTCAGATTTATTGCAATTGAGTTTAAGAAAATTCTGCTGCATCCAGGATTTTATATCAGTGAGACGGGAGGTGAGAGTGGAGTGGGTGATGGTCTCAGAGAAGAAATAGAGTTGAAAGAAGTACATGCCTCTGTGATTTTATCAGGATGTTTTACCTTCTTCAGCTTTCAGGAAGAATCCCAAAGCCTGAAAGGGGCAGAAAAACATGACTTCATCCAAATTTGAGAAAGTTTATCTCTCCAAAACGGCCTGAAGCCGTGTTAATGAGCAGCCCATTGTGCAGTTAGTAACCGGCTTCTAGACAGAGCGGTCCTCACCTCCTCGTATGTGGACTTGGGCGGTGAAGAAAAGATGACAGCCGCCACCTTGTGTTGGTACCAAGGCAGCTCAGCAAAAGCAAAGCACCTGAGAGAGAGAATACAGATTATGATGATGACTATGACGGATGATATTTTAGGCACAATAGTGACATCTTTGGAGATGGCACCTGTGGTCTGTGTCATTTTTCCACCTCTAGTGGCGAACAAAGGGAAATGCAACAACATTGCCAAGTGGAGTTTTTGCTTTAAAACAGCTGGAATATTCTGTATTATTAATAATGGTAAATATTTGCATCTTTAAAAAGGTTCCCTATGCCACATTAAGAGCATTCATTGCTTTTCATTCTGTGGGCCTCATTATTTATTTGTTCTTCTTTCTCTTCACACTCCTAAAAACTTCCCTTTAGCGAGTTTGTGTCCATGTCTGACTTTAATGTGTAATAAACGTTCATATGAAGCAGCTGTATTGAAACAAAATGTCCCACCTATGGTTTGTTACAGTAAAAAAAAAAAACAAAGACTTACCAGTAACCCAAAATATGAAAAGAAGTGGCATCTTTGGGATTGAGTTCAACAGCTCTCTGGGAGGAAAAAAGCGACACGTTTCACTTCCATTCACACCGTGAACGTGACGCAGTGATAATAAGACCCAAATGTCCGCTCACCTCTAGATGTTCTCTGATGGTGTATGAATTTCCAATTTTCACCTTGACTCCCTGGTACTCCCCGACGTCGCTGAGACACACTGCGTACCACTGAGTCAGGAGGGGGAGAACGACGAGAGCTCAATGTCTTTTTACTTTCCGTTTTGAAAATCTCTTTTAAAAAGAAATGTGTTGATAAACGTTGGCGACATGCTGCACGTGCAGAGGGATTTATTTTCACTCAGGTTGTGGTTGTTAAAAAGCTCGAAAGACAAAAGTGTGTTGGGAAACATGTTTTGTTTGGTGCGGTGTGCCTGATGCTTAAGGGGGTTCTGTGTTTGTGTGTTTTATTATTGTTCCAATGTTGGTTTTGAGCGTTATTTGCAGGAAGTTTATGATTATTCATATTTGGTTGATTTTCATGTTTTTGTGCCGTTAAATGATGGCGGAATGTTTCATTTGTTGAATGTTAATGTGTCTGAATAATTCCACGAGGGATGGGCCGTGATGTAAAATATGTATTATAATTATATTATTATCCAAGTAGTGCCTTCTCAGTGTGGAACCGGGCTCTTACTTTGTGCGCTGCGAAACACTTCTCATCCTTCTCCAGGGCCTTCTTTGCATATTCGAAACCCTCGAACATCAGCTGCTTCTTGCCCTCGGCCCCCGTGTTGGGCAGCACCGACAGGTCCCGAGAAGCCCGCGCCAGCCGCCACAGGAACTCAGCCTCGTCACTGGGAACAAAAAAAACTCTGGTCAGGAATGCAAAAAAGAAAACGTCAAATAAATAATACAATCTATCAAAACAGGGTACATTTCAATATGTTCTGGTGGGAATAGGAGGAGAGACTGAGAGCTGAACTCTCTGCTCACCTGTCCTTGTGCTGCAGCAGCAGTTGGTACAGCTTCTCCGTCTCTCCGCAGCTGTACAGGTAGTCCGCCTGCTCCAACACCTGGTCTGTGCAGACGCAACACACAACAGCAAATTCAGCAAGAAACTCGCTTAACCCTCCCGTTGTCCTCCAGACCTATTGTACAGTCATTTTGACCCCAAGGAGAACGGGAGGGTTGTTAATTTGCTAAACTGAACTCAGACTCACTATCTTTTCCCTCCAAAAAAGTCCTCATTAATTGGAAACCAACCTATTTTTAGGCCCTTTCATCAAATATTGCATACCCAAACTAAAAAGGGTGCATCTCTGCAACCACTAGGGCGATTTGAATAATGTGGGTGTTATGATAAAAGGTACACATGTGAGATGTTGTTCAGATGTGTAAATGTCAGTCTATATGTTACGGTTTAAGATTAAATAAAGATGACACACAGAAAAAAAAAAAAGGTTTCAGGTCCGCTTACATAGAAGAAAGCACTTTCAGGATGATTATTTCTTTGAAGTGATGCAGCTGTCAGGTCCAACTCTAACCCAAATCATAGCACAATATGTGAACATCCTCTCTGCAAAGGTTGACTTTGATAAAGTGAAGCAGAATAAAGTTAGAGAGGGTTTAGTACAGAGAACATTCAGGTGGGGTTTTCTAAAAGGTTAAAAGAACTCAAGTTTGTGTTTTTGCTTTTGTTTTAATGACATTTTGGATTCAGATTGTGGCATTTTCTCCGGCCCCTAAATTCCTGAAGAAACCCTGTTTGTTTGTTTGTTCTTTTATCTGTACTTGAGGATATCTCCTACCTTTTTCTAAAGCGTATAGCACGGTTGAACTCCGCACTCTGTGATAAGCTTCCAGCGTGAGCGAGGACAGCGCGGGCAGCCCGAGGAGGACAGCCGCTCCTCCGGCCTGAGGGCGCAAGAGGACGGAAAACCAAACAAATAAGAGCAAATACATAAAATATACAAAGAAAAACAGGGGAATAAAATAACTGCATAATAAATCATAAAAAGGACGACATCACTTAAAAGCAATTCTATAAAAATGGGTTTTAAGAAGTGATTTAAAAGAAGTTTTTGATTCTGCAAGCCTCATCTCCTTCGGTATGACATCACGCTCAATTATACACAGTCTTCCTCGTCATTACCATCATCATCATCAACAACAACATACTAAACCTGTTACTTGGCTCAGCAGACATGTAAAGCCCTGCTGCCCTTTTACCTACATGAGCGTATTAAGCAATCGGGTCCACTGTGGCACAACTGTTCTCCCAAATGCATGACGTTAAAGTTTAATTGAAATAGTTTCATGCAGGTAAGCAATATTATCCGATGAGTAAGAATAAAAAGCAGAGGTATTCACGGTCAGAGCAGCGGCAGTCCTTCTCAAAGTTGTCCAATAGTTCCGGTTTGTCCCTCTGATCCGGACGCCTGTGGCACCGGGCGCTGACAGTAAAGTCCTGCTCACGCATCGCCTCAGCACGATCCCAGCCATTGCGTCAAAGCCCGGACGCTCAATGATAGGGAAATATACTCGACATCGTCAACTTAAAGGCTCGTCCTGAAACGCAGAACAGGACACATTCAAGAGCCCGGAACAGGAAACCGTTGCAAAAGGGCAATGATTGGAGAGGGTTGTCTCTTCACGCACACTGACGCATATAATAGGCTCGTTCGTTAGAGCTGCGCCTCGCCTGAAATCCAGACGAGAGCAGCGGCCGCAGCAGGAGGCGTTGACAAAAAACTGCAATCAAGTCGGACAGTTGTCAGCTGCCTTCAAAGTAAACACAGGAAGTCACAGAAAAAAGTACTTCCTGTTAGTTCCGAACTTTTGTTTACTTGTAGTTTACAGATCACGTTTGGATTTATTATATGTGTTTATAAATATATATATTTATGTAGAAATGACTGTGTAGCTGCATCCTTTGGTATTTTTATGTCTGCCTGTGAAATAGTCAATAATCGAGGGTTAAGTATTACAACTACACGTAAAATAAGGATTTTCTACAACACGTGGTGTTTGCTGTCAGATCTAAGAGCCAATCAGCTCTCTGATGTGGCGAGAGCCAGGCGTTTCCCATCATGCACTGGGCCAAGCAGTCGGGGGAGAGCCACTGCAGCACCTGCTTCTGAAATCGACGGTCGGCTTCGTCTCGTGAGAGTATCGTTGACCACGTGTGCATGACGTCAGAGCAAGTCGGGAGCAAGTCGGACACAAATCTAACCGGCATGCATTGCGCGCCGATCGATTCTGCGCAGAACTGGCTCATCTCGAAGAGCCTATTATATTCTACACACACTAACATCTGTAAGATACATTGCATAGTCACCACACTGATTTTGTATGTATGTTTATGCATTGAACAAATTCATTAATGTAATGTGACATAAGGCAGTTTAGAGGGCATATCAACACTAAAATGCCGCAAACCAGTGTATTTTAAAATGTTAAATGTTTGAGGGCAAAACAAAATGCAATACATGTTCTGGTACCTCCTACATGTCAAAGTAATGTCTAAAATGTTAGCTATCACAGTATTTTTAAATGATTTGCATTAAATGATTGCCTCGAAAGGTATTTCTTGAATGCACCCCCGTGGGAGTCTGTCCCCTCGATATGTCGCCGACAGGAAACAACCAAGACTCCCGAGAGTTCCGTCGTAATTTTACCGCAGTAATTGTATCGGACAGTTTCACCGTACAACGTTTTTATATTATATAGTTAAACAGTCTATGGTTACACTTAATTGTAGAACAAATGTACAGGACAGATGTAACGTTGTTGCGCGCCGGACGGTTGAAGCGGACAGAAAAAGTCCGTTATGTTGACGACTAAACTATTTCGCAGAGCCCCGCTAAGAGGCGGCTCCACCCCTCCAGCTCCCCAGCTGTTCCTGTCAGATAAACACGTATCTATGCGTGACCACCAGAAACAAGGCAAACGTGTTTATTTTATTCAACAACTAAACAGGTAAATAAGTCAGCGTTGAACTGAGGAAACAGTGTGGGTAGCTTCGGCGGAGACTTTAGGTTGGCGTTAGTTTTGCTGCACCGGGCATCGCCACTCCCACTAACTGTCACTGCGTGCATATGGCCTATTTAATTAGCTAATTGATGCTCAGAGGAAGATTTGTTGTTTTTTATTACATTATCAGTAACGTGACATTAACGTTTAATTGTTGTCTTTATTTCTGTTAAAGGTAACTTACGTTTCTCTGTGATAACTAGTTACTGTTTGACCGGTAGCTACCGGGGTTTCCCTTCTTCAGTTAAAGTCATTTTGCTTAGTGGCTCTTGTCTATGAAGTAGAAAAGGTACAATATTTTCCTCATACATGTAGTGTAGCAGGTGTAGCAGAAAACTGAGATATTTAAATAAAGTACAAAAACACCTTGAGTAAATAATCCTTCTAATAATCGGTGGTTGTCTTTCAGTACAACCAGCAGCCATGGCCTCAGGTGGGGCCCCGGTGCCAGGGGCCACGCATTACGCCACCAAGGTGGAGCTAACCATCTCCTGTGAGAACCTCATGGATATGGACGTCTTCTCCAAGTCTGACCCTCTGTGTGCCTTGTACATCAACACTTCGGGCTCCCACTGGTATGAGGTCTGTATTGGGACACATGTCACACGGTATGGATATGACTCAAGGCCTTGTTTTTAATTAGCTATTTATATCAACCTTTACATCCAACAAAGACGTACCTGAATGCATCGTGGGCACGGTAGTTGAGGGTGATTGAGCGCAGGTCCTCTGACACCGTAGATGATGAGTACGTTGTTTTTCTTTGTGAATCAGTTTGGACGCACGGAGATGATCCTGAACTGCCTGAACCCGAAGTTTGCCAAGAAGTTCGTGATTGATTACAACTTCGAGATGGTGCAGAGGTTGATGTTTTCCGTGTATGACATTGACAATGACACCCACGACCTGGGCGACGATGATTTTCTGGGGGAGATTGAATGCACCCTGGGCCAGGTGAGCTTCGCTTTGTGCAGTTTTAAACGACAACTTTTTGGGCCGTTCTGCCTCTTTTTCCTCGTCCTGTGACACTGCCAGTGTTTTGTGTTCAGATTGTTTCCAGCAGGCAGATGACCCGATCTTTGTTGCTGAAGGACAAGAGGCCTGCAGGTCGTGGGACCATCACAGTGAGTGGACTTTTTTCTCATCTGTAAAACATACAGTATGACGAGCCATGCGATCGAGGCGCTCTCTATTCCCACACCAACAGACAGAAGGGCTGCATTGTGGTTCTGGATACACCAAACTCCAATCTATGCTTTTGTGGTTTGTAATGTGGTTAAAAAAAGCATGGGAAGTGTTTAAGATGTTGTTCATGGTTTAAACATGTGAAGGCTTATTGAAAGTTTGATAATGAAAAGTTATTTAAAGCACCAATAAATATAGGGATGTATCTTGAGATGTGATCAGAGAAAATAACCAGAATCATGGTGATGTTTGTTAAGTTATGTTATGGTATATTAGCCAAATAGTCGTAAAATAGAACAATCTTTCTGGAATTAGACATATTGCATACTTGGATCTGGTGTTGCTTATAGTGATCTTTGATTTATGGCTTCTCTCTCTTTGGTATAATATAATTAAGAGAGTTGTAAGCTATATGTTGTAACACATGGCCCTGCTATGTGAATTCATGCGTTTGAAATCACCAAACCTTTAAGAGTTTTGATTTCTTTGATGTCTTTATCTTCAAAAACAGATATGTGCTGAAGAGATAACAGACACCAGGGTGGCAAACTTTGAGGTGTCGGCCCGCAGGCTGGACAAAAAGGTAATATCGGTAATTGTGAACAGTTAGGTCAGATATCTTTATAATTTCAACTGCCCTGAAGTACCGTTAATCATTATTTGGATATGGATGTTCAGTTTTTGTGGTGGTCCGACCCTTTCCTGGAATTCTACAAGCAGACAGAAACTGGATGGCAGCTGGCTCACAGGACGGAGGTAAACAGGTTCAACCGGCAACTCATTCCTCTGCTGGAAAAGGATGATTGTTGGCTTGTGGCTCATTGTAACCCTGTTTATGTAGGTGGTGAACAACAACTTAAACCCACTATGGAGACCCTTCCGCATCTCACTGCGATCTCTCTGTGGAGGAGATGTGGAGAGACCCATCAAGGTAATTTAGTTTTTCATTTCAGTTACCTTTCCTCATAAGCCCTGTAAAAATGCAGCCCAATAACACAACCCCGTCCCTTAACAGTAGAATCAGTTTTTCCTTTCATCATTACGAGATCAGCTGTATTGACCATGTTACTCTAACATACTAATGAATCATTTTATGATTGCCTTTTCTTTTCGTCTTGCAATGCTCTCAAACTTAAAACACGCTGCACCCCAGCTGGGTAAGTGATGTGTGTGTGTGTGTGTGTGTGTGTTTCATGACGTCATCCACCTGAAGGTGTGCCTTTTTGCTACCTTCTTTGTTCTCGATTGAGTTTCTTCCATTGTATTCACTGTATTTACACGCTGTAGTTGTCTCAAAAAGAAGAAATGCTGTCGGCATTCCATTTCAAAATGTTTAGACACCGGAAACCTTTTTAGTAACGACTTCAGAAAATCACATCAACCTTATTTTATTCATCCTGTCTTGATGCTAAGTTAGAATTTTGTCACAGCTTACGGGAAATGTGTCTGTTTTTCTTCAGGTTGACTGTTATGATCACCGCGGCAGCGGCGCACACGACCTTATCGGGAGCTTCAAAACCACACTGGCTGAGATGCAAATGGGAACATGCGTTTCCCCTGTAAGACTTTTGTGTTTTTGTGTGTGTGTGAGAGACTGTACCTGCTAAAACCAGATGATTTGTTTGCTGTTCCTTGTGTAGTGGTAGTACACTGTTTCTTTGCCAGTCCTGAACGTCTACCTCCTGCATTCTACAGAACATGACCTGCGTCGACAAATAATTGTGTGTGTATGTGTGTGTTAGCCTTGAGCCTTGATTTCATTTCATTTTTTTAACTTGCATAAATATGACTCTGATTTTACTTGCAGGCTGAATTTGAGTGCATCACCCCAAAAAAGCTAAAGAAGAAAAACTATAAAAACTCTGGAGTCATTTGCATCCAGAACTGCCAGGTGATGATTTAGAAGAAAAGGGAATTGAAGACAATTACAATTTGCCTTAATCAATTTCAATCTATTTCTTACTACACTCTCTATTGAGCCATTGTACTGCACACAGTTAACATGTGGTTTATCCTTCTTTTCAGGTGGTGAAGGACTATACCTTCCTGGACTACATTATGGGAGGTTGTCAAATCAACTTCACTGTGAGTTTGGAAATGTCAGACACAAGATCCTTTTACTTGTATTTATCTTGACAATTTTTAATCAGCAGACATCCAGGTTTGTGTGCCTCTCTGGCACTTGCAGACGCTTAGTGTATTTATATACAGTCAGGGCAAAAGTAATAATACTTGATTTTATTTAGCACTTTTCTGAATACTCAAAGACGCTTTACATAGGAATCATTCACCCACTGATGAGAGGAGCTACCATGCAAGGTGCCACATCAGGACTATCTAACATTCATTCATACACTGTCTGCGCAGCTACAGGAGCAATTTAGGGTTAAGTGTCTTGCTCAGGGACACATCGACATGGGCTAGCGGAGCCGGGGATCGAACCGCCGATCCTCTCATTGAAGAGGATATGTTGTCACTGGGTATGTTAGTGGAAGTCCTTTCTTCAGGTCTAGTCAGTAGCACACGTCGGTACGATCGATTCAATATAGAACAATATAACAGCCGCTTTTTTTTTGTTAAAAGCTTGAGTAAAGGGTCTGTTCGGGTCAGGTAAGCCCACAGTCGGGGCTGATTGCAGAGCTCGCTTTAGTTCAGTTAATGCTCGTTCTGCGTCAGGAGTCCAGGTCAGTTTGTCATGCGAGGAGAGGCCACTTTACCATGGGTTAGTTAGGGCGCCAAGGGGAGTCTGCAGCGGAGCATAATGTCCCAAAAATGTTACTTGTGGCTGTACGAACTGTAACTTGGGGAGGCACTGTGTCATCTTCACACTGTTCCCGTGTGGGAGAGGCATCCAGCTGGTCAACATACTGTAACAGTGCAGTACCTGGGGTCAACACGAGGGGAGCTAAACGGTCTCATTGTAAAGGGTAGGTGACTCACAGACGAGCGAAAGTCTACAACTTACCGCCGAAGTTAAAGGTGAACCAACTGAGAACCGTGTGGAACTGGACAGGTGACTGCAGGGGACAATTACGCCTGCCTGCTAGTGATGGGAATTCCGGCTCTTTTTAGAGAACCGGCTCTTTTGGCTCGGCTCACTAAAAAGAGCCGGCTCTTTCGGCTCTCAAATGGCTCTTCAGATTTTTTGGTGCTTAAATTAATTTATTACCAACAATAATGTAAAATGATGCGCAATATGAATTACTATTGTAAAAAAGATTCTCTCTGAGGGGACTGAAGTTGCTACAATGCACAGTCTTTGTGCGTCACATGAGTGAAGCGGGGGTCCCTCCCACGCCTCACTCATGTGCTTGCTGTGTGTGAAACTCCCGCCCCTCCCCCCTCTGCTCAGCGCATGCACAGAGACGACGCCACACATGTTGACCAATTAAATGGAGAGAGAGAGATGCCACCAGTAGCTGCTTGTTTCAGCGGATATTGATGTTGGCAAAGGCCGAAACAAAGATTTAGGTGTGATGACCACAGGTTGAGGCCTCTGACGTCTTTGTACTCTTTGGAAATGGTTGTCATCCCTCATCCCATATCGTTGTTATATCCATTGAAATAAAGATGAACGTCTAAACTTCAACCACATACTGACTGCTTTATTTCAAATGAATCGCAGTTGTGTACATTTGAAACATTGTGTATGACCCTGACTGTATGTATGTATGTGTGTATGTATGTATGTGTGTGTGTGTGTGTATATATACAGTATATATCCGTCCTCAAATCTTTATTTTTTTAATTTATTTGTTATCCTCACCTCCGGACAGATTGCCATTGACTTCACCGGCTCTAACGGGGATCCCAGCTCTCCCCAGTCCCTCCACTACATCAACCCTGAAGGCTATAATGAATACCTGGCAGCTATCTGGGCAGTGGGTAATGTCATCCAGGACTACGACAGGTAAACGCAAACTCTGCCTCATCCGACATCACCCAACCACTTCACTCCATTGCCGAGTTTGGGAAGAAGATGATGTCGACGCGGATCCAAGCAAGCGTTAACCAGTCGGCCGCAAACGTGACCGGTTGCTTTTTGAAAACCTCTACAGGATTAAGTTTGCCTGCTAACAATGGTCACGCTCCACGGGCCTTAGTTTAACGGCTCCGTGCTCCTGACTGATGTCTTGTGTAGGGTCATTAATGTTATACCTAAACCTGTATTGTTTCTATTCTCTTTTTTTGTAGTAACAAGATGTTTCCTGTCTTCGGTTTTGGAGCCCAGCTCCCTCCCTCCTGGCAGGTGTGAGACATTTCTTGAAGGCCTTAAAAATCCTTATCTTCTTTAGAAAAAGGAAATTTGGTAATTTTTAACCGGGGGTCATTTTGTTCCCCCAAAACTAACAAAACTGCCTCATAAATGACTTTTGGAGGATGACTTTGTTTTTTTTAAATAAAGTTGGTAAGATTTGTTTTTAACAAGATAAATGATAAGGGGCATCGGAATAATGTGTTCTCTGACTGAATGTATTGTAAAGCTGTTATTATGATTTTTTTTATCTATCCTTAATTCATGCTTGCAGGTTTCCCATGAGTTTCCTATCAATTTCAATCCAGCATATCCATTCTGTGCGGGTGAGTCAAACTTTGTCACAAGATGGGAAGTGTTTGGTTCGTACTGAACAACTTAGTTCAGTTGTGTGTGTGTGTGTGTGTGTGTGTGTGTGTGTGTGTGTGTGTGTGTGTGTGTGTGTGTGTGTGTGTGTGTGTGTGTGTGTGTGTGTGTGTGTGTGTGTGTGTGTGTGTGTGTGTGTGTGTTGCAGGGATACAGGGTGTGGTGGAGGCCTACCAGCAGTGTCTTCCCCGGTTGAAGCTCTGGGGCCCCACCAACTTCTCTCCGATTATCAACCACGCGGCTTGCTTCGCCAGACAAGCTCTCCGGCAGAGTGTGGCCTCCGTGAGTAGACAAATTATTTTCCCAAAATATAAGAGACACTCACTCAGGACACTGCTAAATCAAACGGTTGTTGGATTCAGTTTTGAGAGCAAGACCAGCTGATTGAAAGAAAACAATACCGTAATAATTCATCGGTAATACCTGTTGTTTTACTGCTTTTGTTCCATTTACGACCCAAAAAGGTCTTTATGTTTATCTTGCACATGTTTTAATAACACATTTTTGATATAATATTTGATTTATGTAGTCAAATCTGGTTGATAAAAAGGTTGTGCAGTTGGTTATGTAACTCTCCCATAATGAGATTAATTGTTGTCTTTGTCGGAGAGTATTTCTGATCACTCATCAACCCAAGCAAACTCGAAAAAAAATCAAAATAACAGGAATTAAAACATGTTCTGATACTTAATAATTGTAACCTTAATATCTGGCATTGTCAAGAGTTTTTCTCTCTGTCCATCTGCAGCAATACTACGTGCTGCTCATCATCACAGATGGCGTGATCACAGACATGGACCAGACGCGCTCTGCCATCGTGGAGGCCTCTCGCCTGCCCATGTCCATCATCATAGTGGGCGTGGGAGGGGCAGACTTCAGCGAAATGGAGTTCCTTGACAGCGATGACAAATTGCTGTGTTCGGCCAGTGGCGATGTCGCCTCAAGAGACATCGTCCAGTTTGTGCCCTTCAGATATTTTCAAGTAAGCAGCGGCCCACACCTTTTATTCTGCCATACCTGAGTTATTGTGGGCACATAAGGGATTCGGAGCATTAATATAGCAGCAAACAACTATTATAAAGGTCGTGTGTGTGTGTGTGTGTGTGTGTGTGTGTGTGTGTGTGTGTGTGTGTGTGTGTGTGTGTGTGTGTGTGTGTGTGTGTGTGTGTGTGTGTGTGTGAGAGATCCAAGCTTTTCCTTTTTGAGAGCCGTATAGAAACGCTCCCAATCCTGTGTATTGCACCTTAAATTCGAGAATATTTCTTAATCCATTATCACTTTGTATAACTGCTGTACTTATTTGGAAATAAAAATATATTATATATATAATAAATGTATATTTAAAATCACACATTGCACAATTCAGTCTTATATTACTTTTGTTCCCATCCCTGCTAATTTACTCTTCACAATAATGTACCACCACCACCTGGCTTCTTTTTCACCTTCTTTTAATGTCATTGATCAGCATGAGCACACTTTAATGTCCACAAGCATCGTGCCAAACGTGGCTCAGACTTTTCTTCTTGTAACATTGTCATTGCAGGGAAACAGCGTGGCCCTTGCCCAGAGCGTCCTGGCGGAGCTGCCTGATCAAGTGGCCTCCTTCTTCAATTCTTACAAGCTGAAACCTTGTGTTTCTGAGCCGTCACAGACCGTTGGGTTCAATTAACCCCAAATAAACAACTCATCTTCAGGACCTATCTGCACCCCCCTCTTTCTGCATCTACTGTATTCGACGGCACACATGAATGCCATTAAATGAGTGTGGACAAGGACAAGCGTATGTGATTTGACTTGATTTAGAGTTCGTTCATAAGAGAAGATTTGCTGTGTCCAAGAGACACGACGGCTTGTATCGCGCATGTAACGCCGCAAATGTAACGCTTGACATGGTGGTATCGCTTTGTTGATTACGTGTCATTATTATTTATTTATTCTCTGTGTATTACAGCTTCTCTGCTATTACTTCACTGCAATTCCTAGAGATACCTTTTGTATGTCGCATAGTGTGCTCTGTGTCCAGGCAGTGGGCTGTGATGATGGACAGCTTGTGTCAGCACCGTCACACTCATTTGGACACTGTTCTTTCAGTCCTGGTTGACACTCGTCTTGGTTGCGTCTGCACAGGCGAGCATAGTTTATGTTTGTGTCATTCTGCACGTGATCTTTAATTCAGTACTAAGTTTGAGCTTTTGAGAGAATGTGTGTATTAAGTATGACAAGTGTAATCACAGTTTCAGCTTAGGAGATCAATTCGATAAACGAACATCTGCTGCACCCTGCTGGTAAAATAGTTTGCCGTTAAAAGTATAATTTTTTTCACTTGCATCAGTGTCGTCAGCCGATTTATGTTCGCAACAAAGACGCTGAACTGTTACCACGAAGATGTTGCCTCTTCTGTCACATTCTTCTGAGGAGGGAAATGTTTTGCCACAACTGGCAAACATACGTCACATCCCAGTGCAGCAATCTAGAATTAGGTTTATCTAACTTTTGTGACGATGCTTGCTGACATTAAAATGTGCATGTATCTGTTCTGTTGACAGCTCATGCTGATCAATGACATCAAAAGAAGGCGAGAGAGAAGGCAGGTAGTGGTGGTACATTATTGTGAAGAGTAAATTAGCAGGGAGGGGAACAAAAGTAATATAAAGCTGAATTGTGCAATGTGTGATTTTAAATATATATTTATTTAACTTTCCAATTAAATCTATTATGCAATGTACGCAACTGTCAGTAAGAAATAACATGCATACTAATTAATTCAGTGACATTTCTTAGTGTAGTGTAGTCTTTTGGATTCTTTTATCAAGACTGTTCTAAAGATAAACAACAACAACAAAATAACCTCTCGATTTAACACTTGAATCTGGACGACACAATGCTGTGGATCCACAACACTGAACCACATTCCTCTTAAAGTGGGTGTTTGAGGCACTTTTGATGGCATGTTTATGCTCCAGTTTTGTCTGACTATCGCAGCTTTGACCAAATACTTGTGATTTAACTCCAAATTGAAGGCTTTTGTTGGCGTCATGCCTTTTCTCAAAGTATAACGACAGGACGTCTTTCATATTTAATCAAATTTCCACTTTTTTTTTATTGACGTGTTTGTAAACCCTTGTGTAAACCGAATGATGTATTATATTTAGCTTAGTGATTTACCAGCTTTAATATATTGTGTCTAAGCTGAGTGCATTGCTTTTATCCGCAGCAGACTGACTGGTGCCCGTCAACTGTCTGTGCGCGAGCCCCGCCCATCTAGCTAGCTGCTGTCTGTCATTTCTGTTAGCTAGTAACATCCCACACACACACACACGGACAGCTAACTAACTAACAGCTAGCTAACAAGGTAGGACGTGTGAAGTGAAGACTCCTTTTCTCAATGGGCTGTTTTTTGCCGTAAATGTGACGTGAGACGAAGGTTTTATGCGCTGACGTTCCGAGCTACTTCACGTTACTTAAAGCTACAGGACGGGGATGTTGTACTTTTACAGTATCACGGGGGTAGCCGAGAAAAAAATAGGCGTCAACTCGTTCAACTTAACGTTATAGCTACTAGCTCATGTAGTTAGTAGTTTATACCCGTTTTTATATCGACTGTTCACAGCAAACGTGAGTGGTAGTTCATGTAGTTTTATTTGATCGACTGTTCACAGTAAACGTTAGTGAGGCGTCTCACGCGACGATAGCCAACGTCAGTTAGTAACGTTAAAGTTCGCTACAGCTCGTGTTTGTTCCACTATCGCTACGGTAACTACATTACGTCATCGTCAGTGTATTCTCTTTTAATGGAAAGAGCGCATAACGCTACTACAACGGCGAGTATCTTACTGTGAGTCACCACTGTGTGGCGCAGTGTAAACTGCATTCCAGCAGCTGCATTTGATTGCAACTAAAGGGGCTGATAAGTAACCCTGAACTAATCATACGTCTTATATACAACGTGCTCTACTCGCTATACATTTCTATTAACTGTCAATAAACGAATGTATAACACGTTTGGCATGTATACTGGGTCCTCTTCGTTTTCTGGGCTCGTCAACAAACCATGTACAACTTTGAGATGAGTTTGGTTAAACTTGACAAGTAAATGATAACAACAAAATACCGATGGAGCAAATGTTTTGCAGAACACAGGTGGCTGCTGCTCTCAGTCCTAACTTGAAATGACAATGGGTGTGGTATATACCATGTTCCCTTTTTACATGTTGTAAGACTGTGTTTCTGTTCGTCAGTGAGTGTGTGTGAGTGTCCTCCAGGCTGGGATGGCAGCAGGTGGACCCCCGGGGCCAAAGGCCCCTGACTGTATGACCAAGGTGGCACTGAGCGTCTCCTGTGAGAATCTGCTCGACATGGACGCGTTCTCGAAGTCTGACCCTCTGTGCGTGCTTCTCATGAACAGCTCGGGGCCTCACTGGTGTGAGGTAAGAAGGTCCATCTTAAAAAGTGCCGGTTACCCTCATATTGTGTTCATTCCACAACTGCGCTGGCTGTCACTTTGGACACGTCAACAGCTGCTGTGAGTTCAAAAAGAGTGTCTGATAATGTACAAATCTAGTCTTTGACGCTGAAACATGTGTCTGTGTTAGATTGCCCGGACGGAGAGGATCCAGAACTGCCTTAATCCCAAGTTTTCCAAGACTTTTGTCATTGACTACTACTTCGAGATGGTGCAGAAACTAAAGTTTGCGGTGTACGACATTGACAGCGACGACAACAGTCTGCAACAAGCTGACTTCCTGGGAGAACTGGAGTGTACCTTGGGACAGGTTGGGGCACTTTGCTTACTAAAAAACCCCAGTCAAGTTTTTTGAGCATAAAAAGCCGTGGCCTGGGTAGATGAGATAACTTTGATTCAGAAAAGTGTTTTTCTGTCCAGATTGTGTCCTCAAAGAAACTAACACGACCGCTCGTCATGAAGGACAAGACACCAGCGGGGAAAGGAACTATCGCTGTGAGTCCCTGTCGTTCACATTGGCAACGACATTTGGCGCATTAGTGATATTTGATGTGTTCCCTGGCGGATTGTATTTGCACTTGTTTGATTTTTCTTTTTACCACAAAGCTGTTTCATGTTTTGTAGATTTGTGCTGAAGAAAGAACAGACAACAGGGTGGTGGAATTCGAAGTTGCAGGTAGAAAGCTGGATAAAAAGGTATTGATTGCTACTTGTATTCTTCTTTTTTTTAATATTCAGAAACATAAAGACATTGTAGCTTAGATGCGTATGATGAATGAATAATTCTCTCTATCGTCTCGTGATGTGATTGGTTGCACTGATAGGACATAATTCCCACAATACTGGAGATTATATGTTAATATTTCTGAGTGAGCTGGATTGTGGTGCAGGTGGAGAATCTAGTTTGAAAGGGACTCAGTTGCTGGCCAACGTGCTTTTGTCCCCGTCCGATTTAAAGCTGAACAAATACAATTTAAAAATGATTCCACCGCTTCATCATCCATTCAGGAAATGCAAGACTGGTTAACAATTAACTAATGGACAACACTGACGAAAAGTATCTTGTGTTCACTTATTGACACTTTTCCTCTGCACTGACCCATTAATAGCTCCACGTCCACTGGATTAAAATTAAGGCTCTGCCTTTTATTTACCTGTTGCCACGGTGAATCATAGTAGTGTAACTCCATTCATGATTGCTTTAAAAATTCACCAAGCACGAGCTTAGCTCAGAGTGAACATACTCAGTGTTGATTGAACTGAATTGAATTGTTTTCTCGCTTATTTGCAGGATTTCTTTGGCAAGTCCGACCCTTTCCTGGAATTCTACAAGCAGGCGGGAACTGGATGGCAGCTCGCTCACAGGACGGAGGTACGGATATAATCATTGTGTCTCATGTGGTCCCAGGGGCTCTTGGACAGTGCGTGGGAAAGTAAAGTCATGACAGTTTTGAAGTGTATGCGGTGAATGCATGTCAACTGTCAAAATGCTCTTTGATCTGTGCAGGTGGTGAAAAACAACCTAAACCCGACATGGAGGCCATTCAGAATCCCGATGCAGTCCCTCTGTGGAGGTGACGTGGAGAAATCTATAAAGGTACACACACCTACGAGCAAAGTTGTTTTCTCTTCCGTGCGAAAGCAAAGTGCCTGTGAGATTTGGCAAAGAATAGCCCAAATGTATTTTACGGATTGTCTTATACATTAATGTGAAAGAAGTTGTTTTATTTCCAGCCCGGCTAAACATCAACAACAAAAAGCACACATTTTGATCACTGAAGCATTTTCGTTTTGTCATGGCTGAATCAGGGCCTCACTGAGCACCCTGTCTGTGTTTTAGTGATTCCCTCTTGTGCACACACCTACGGGTCTGATAGTTTTGGTACAATTAAGGAAAATGTATTTTAGCCTTAGTTTATGTTTTTTTGTTTTGTTTTCATCCTCTAACCCTGTAAAAGCACACTTGTCAGGACGGGATGCTTTCCAGTCTGCGGTGCAAGTGAGTTTACTGTCTCCACCGTGAGTGCTCATCACGCGAGGGATGCAGTGTCTTTGATAGGACACGCCAAAGTCCTTTCCGCATCTATGTCTGTCTTAAAGGAGGACGTCCACAATTTCAGGTGTCTGGCTCATTGGTCCACTTACCTGTTAAATGACGAAAGCATTATCATGTCCACACTTGACTTGACAGTGGGGCGCGAGCATTAATTCAAAATGAATTATGAGAGAACAGGAAGTATTTGCAAAGCTAAATTATAAATCCAGATATCCAGACGGCTCTGGTAGTTTTTGTCAGTTCACAAATGATAACAAAATACAACGCACCAAAATGTACTAATTTCCCCATTTATGTAGGATATTTTAAGTTTATGTGTGATACAACACTGTGTTGTTGACCACAATAAACCTGAGTCCAATACATATTTAATGTTAAATAAATTGTATTGTTAAAGCATATGAAATATGTAAATATAGATAACATACATTTCTGTTCGTGCTCGTGGCCTACTCTTTATTCAGCTTTATTTGACCTGATAAACGGTACATTAGATTTCACAAAGGGTAAGATGACCATTGGGGAAGATTCCCTAAAGGTAGACGTCTGGCTTTCTGTTAAGATGGATTCCTTTTTTCTTTTAGTCACCCATTACCTTAGCTAACCATCTGGTAGACTGACTGTAGCGTCACACAGTTAGTCTAACCTGTACTCGCTCCATGCTGTGTGTGTTCACCTGTTCTCTCAACACTGAAGGTGCTCAGAAGCTGCTGGGTGCAGATTCTGAGCAGGTACTGTGTGTGACCTGCTCTAAAGGGGAGGCGGGACCTTCCCCACCTTTCGTTTTGCCAATTAGAAGGCGTGTGTGTGTGTGTGTGTGTGTTTCTGTTACACTTTTCAATATCGGGGTGTTGTCTCACATTTGAAGCTTCAAAGCATGCTTATTTACTATGTTTTTTTACTCATCTGCTTTGATTTTACATAAAACTAGCACACACTGGTGCTAGTTTATTTAGTTTCCCTCTCAAGAGAATTGATTGGATTTGTCTTGTTTCTCCAAACTGTCTGTGTTTCCTAGGTAGATTGTTATGATCACAACAACAGTGGATCTCACGAATTTATCGGATCATTTGAGACCACACTCTGCCAAATACAGCAGGGCTCCCAAACATATGCGGTGAGCTAGCTGTGTGTGTGTGTGTGTGTGTGTGTGTGTGTGTGTGTGTGTGTGTGTGTGTGTGTGTGTGTGTGTGTGTGTGTGTGTGTGTGTGTGTGTGTGTGTGTGTGTGTGTGTGTGTGTGTGTGTGTGTGTGTGTTTTATGAAGCTTGACCGTGTCGCTCCTGACACTCGTGTGTTGTGTCTGTGCTCTTCTCAGGCTGAGTTTGAATGCATAAATAGCAAGAAGAAACAGAAGAAGAAAGGATACAAGAACTCTGGCGTTATCATTGTGAAACAATGCAAGGTACTTTATTTGTTTACTACTCCGGAAGTCAGTTGTGTGATTTGAGATGTTCAGATGAAAGTAGACCTTTGACGTTTCACACTACCTCTACTTCAACATTTGAACATGTACAATATATACATTTTTTTTTTTATCTTGCTGCATGTTAGAACAGTTAATCACCACTACAACGCATGTTGTTACATCCATTTTTTTTAACAGATATGATTTCTGTCAACAATATTTATTTTCAGACAGTGAAGGATTACACATTTCTGGATTACATAATGGGCGGCTGTCAGATCAACTTCACTGTGAGTACTACATCTTTTTATGACTCTTTGAAGAAACAATGGAGAAATGTTTTTTATTTCTACACTATTGAGGATGTAATGTTTTCAGGAAGCATTTGTTATGATGTTGTGAAAGCATTAATCTATTTAATTCCCTCTGCTTTTAATCCATCCCCCGGGGCAGATTGCCATTGACTTCACCGGCTCTAACGGGAATCCCAGCACTCCCCAGTCCCTCCACTACATCAACCCTCAAGGCTATAATGAATACCTGGCTGCTATCTGGACAGTGGGTAATGTCATCCAGGACTACGACAGGTACATGGATTGTTATACATAAAGTTGATTTAACATCCTGCAATTACATGTTTGTGTGGTATTGTTTATTATAAACGAGCAACAGAATTTGTCTCTCTCTCCATTATGTTAATGATCCGATAGATGTGAAAATGTATCAGTGTATTCAATGTGAGATGCAGGGACGAGCACTCAGAGCCACACGGCTCGCTCCGTAAACGTCCCGTCATGTCTGAATGAAGCTTTAAGGAGCATCGATGTAAAAGTTAAGAGCTCTTTTCTAATCCTTTATTTGACTGAAGTTACCACGACGACAACACCTGTTCTCTTTCACTTCCTATAGTGACAAGATGTTCCCTGCTTTTGGATTTGGAGCCCAGATCCCCCCTTCGTGGCAGGTGGGTGTTTGTGTTGGTCAAAACAAACGCACACGTTGGATCTGCATTTCGCTGTGTTTTCAACACCTTCTCTAATGCATGAAAAAAAAGAAAAAAAACGTGTCTTTGAATCACTGTTCCTCGAAACATTTCAAAGAAGTTGTCACAGGATCCAGATTGATAGTTGTTTGTGTTCAGGTCTCCCACGAGTTTCCCATCAACTTCAACCCGGCGAATCCTTTTTGTGCAGGTGAGGATAGACTGAAGCTGATGTGAACTCTTACCGCTGTGTACGATTGGGATCATTTTGTTCTTCTGCCGAAAATATGGGATGGGATGTTCCAATCTTACCTGTAACTTCCACAAGAAAAAATAATGATGATCAATTTGGGTTTGAGTGACTGATCGAGCAACATCTTCACCAGCTACTTGCATTGCACAGCAGTTTGTCCCACGTTGCAGTGGTGCAGTCCACTTTGGATCGTGCAGAATTTCCGGCAAATACATAGAACATGATAATCAGTGTGTCCCGTAAGACTTAAGTTCTGATAACCTGTGTGTGTGTGTGTGTGTATGTAATGTTTAGGTATAGAGGGTGTGGTCCAGGCCTACCAGCAGTGTCTGCCCCAGGTGAAGCTTTACGGACCCACAAACTTTTCCCCCATCATCAACCACGTAGCCCAATTTGGCAAGCAAGCCATGCAGCAGGAAACCGCCTCTGTGAGTCGCTGCAAGTTGCTACAACTCCATCAAGTATATTACGATTGTGCTTTTGGTCTTGAAGTAGCTACCAAACGGAGACCACATTAATTCGATCGGTTATTTTCCTCCACACACGAAACCAATCCTTCTGTTGCTTTTGTTGTTCCCTCTGATGTCGATGTTTTTCGCAGCAATACTTTGTTCTGCTCATCATCACTGACGGCGTGATCACGGACATGGATGAGACGCGCAGCGCCATCGTCAACGCCTCCCGCCTGCCCATGTCCATCATCATTGTTGGCGTCGGAGGGGCCGACTTCAGCGCCATGGAGTTCCTGGACGGGGACGACGGGAATTTGCGCTCCGCTGCCGGCGAGACGGCCATGCGGGACATTGTGCAGTTCGTGCCCTTCAGGCAGTTCCAAAATGTAAGCGGCATCACGACGCAGCGTCTTCGCAGACATGCGCCACATGAGCTTCTTTAATGTCCTCAATAATGCGTTTCAATATCTTAAACGTCTTATTTCAGGCAGGCAGTGCGGCCCTTGCCCAAAGCGTACTGGCAGAGTTGCCCGACCAAGTGGCCTCCTTCTTCAATTTATTTGACCTGAAGCCCCCCGTCGAACCCACTCCTTCCTAGAAATGTAGGAGCACCCCCGCCCTCCCCCTTCATTCCTCTCCTTCTCACCCGCATTTGATCCAAAGCTGCATGCATATTTAAGCTTTTTCCTGTGTTTCTGTGAAGCTAAATTAACCGGCCATATAGTTAAGTGTTCAGGTGCCACGTACGGCGTGAAACGGATAGCGTCGCCACTGTCAGTGTAGAAGCAAAGATGTGCAACGCTCGTCTGTGTAGTTTCCTCGTGGAACTGACCTCGAGGAAACATGCTGATCATACTTGGGACATTCATGAAATGAGCTCACCTCTGCAGCTCCCTGCGTCTCTAATGTGGTTCTCTCCCCCTCTCTCTCTCTGCTTCTTCTCTTTAGAGTCCTCCAGAAATGCTGGCTCAGAGCGTCTTGGCGGAAGTCCCGGGTCAGGTGGCGAGCTTCTTCAACACCATTCGCTTGAAGCCGCCACACAGCGACTCGCCTCTCCCTTGACCTCTCGGCGTCAGCACCCCTCAGTATGCCACCATGATCATGCAACATCCAGTCTATGCAGGCATGCTGTGATTTGTAAATACTACGTACTACCCGTATAAAGCCATAGTACACAGATGCTGTGTACATTTCTTAATATTTCCTAACGTACTTAATTTAAACATTTAATGTGACGCCTCTATACATCTCAATGTGACTCAAGTGCCAGGATTATTAGGACTTGCGGTCATTTATTGTTTGATTGATCTGCACAATCTGCTGCATTCATTTAAAGTCATGTGACTTGATTCAAGGTCATTGGTGCAGCCAGTCTGTCCGAACATCTCCGTGAAAGGGCTGGAGTGCTTTACGCGTCTTCCATGTTTATGCTCATAATGAAGCATATGTTTGCATTAAAATCATGGAGTTTGGACAAAGCTGTGCTATATAAAGTAATGTAATGTTTACATAATGGCTCCAAACACAATGGATTAATACGTTTGCCTAAATTAATACCTTTTGGAGATTTTTTACGCTCACAAAAAGGTTACTTTTTACCCTCGCTGCTGTTTTCTGTCAGTTTTTTTTCTTTTTTCTGTTCTGTATTTGATTTTGAAATCTTATTCTGTGATACGAGTGTTAACAATGAGAATCCCCAGAAGTGATGACCGATGTACACCAGAAACTCAACGTATCACTTCACTGACTGTTAAGAAAATGGCCTAATGCATTTCACTAAGTGTACATGTATATTTAATATACACTGATTAACTGTGGCATTGCCTTATTATACTTTGTCTTTGACTTTGTTTTTATTGATATTTTATGTGAATATATGCAAAATTAACAAAAATAACAAGTCAACCTACAAAGTACCCAGCTTCTATTTCCGTAATTGTTTTTTTTAAATAAAAATATTAGATCATTTAAAAAGTTTTTTTTGTGTGGTGTTTTTTTTTTTTTTTTTTGCAACTGCCTTCCTGTCATGCTGTTACAGAAGTGCTGCTACAGTGTGCTATGACTTATCTAAGAGATTCGCCCAGCAAAAATTACGAGAAATTGGGGTTTCCCCGCGAGGAGAGCAAAAAAAACAATTTCTTATTTGTTCCCATTGTGACTCATGTAGAAAAATGATTTAAAGTTTGGACTGTTTGTGACTGAAGCTTTAAAGAAACATTAAACAGGTTTTATTAATATAATAATTTCACAGCAACATCATGCTCAGTTCTCCTCAACTGAGCAACCGCATATAAAAAATGTAAAAAAAAGTATAATAACTGTTTTTATTATTTGCTTCAGACGTATATATCAATGTCATAACAATTGCAACTTAATTGTCTGTCTTTTTACGTTTTTAAACATTTGTATTTATTTAAATACATTTTTGTTGTGCGACCCAAAAGAGACGGAATTCTGAAAGCGGCGTTCGAACTGATAAATATATACATTGACCTAAGTATCATCGCCAAAACACCTTAGCCCAATGGGTAGTGCATCCGCCTGGCGCGCATGAACTCCGGGTTCGAAACTGGGTTGGTGCAACCGATGGGGGTATGTACAACACGGTGGAGGACTTTGAGCGCGGAGGAGATGCGCTACAACCAAGGACAGGTGTTGGCTGACAGGTCTAATCGGGGCATATGCTTGCTGTCAGAGTTACTTGTCGAGGAATTCCGAGGACTTGGAGATGTGCACTTTGAACCGAGCAGACAGTGTTACCTTTTGAATTCTTCTTTCAAGTTACCAAAATGTATTTTTTATTTATTTATTTAAAAAAAAAAAAGTCCACGCAGTTTGTCTTTTTTTGTTCATTTCTCCGTCTCGTAGAAGGCGGAAGTAGCCGAGAATAAGCAAACATCTTTACAATTTTTTTTCTCATAGTTTAAAACAGATGTTTTAAATGTTTATCATTTTAGCATGATGAGGGTTGCAGTGTGTTTTCAGACGTGTTGCCTAATAAACAGCGACAGGAAGATGCACAGACTCCATCAGGGACCGAGTGCTCTACGTCACAGAGAAGTAAGCGCACACAAACGTTTTAAACACCTGAAATGACCAGCTTTTTATCTGTTTTTTATTTATTTTTCACTACTTGTTTTATTGTGTTTTTTACTTCATCTTTTATTGTGTTTTTACTGTGTTCTTTAAACTGTACAGCAATGTGTGACCTCTTTTGTCTGCGAAATGTGCTTTATAAATAACAGTATTATTATTATTATTATTATTATTATTATTATTATTATTGTCGTCTCAGTTCAGAGTTTCCCCCAAAAAAACATTTTAGCGCACAGCAAACTGTACCAGAGGCTAAACTATCTTAAGGCTGCAAACAGCCCGACGTTATGACTGAGGAAAAGTTTTAAAAACTACAAAAGTATTTTGTAACCTAAAGCTCCATCTTAAGAAGGTACTTGTTTATAGATAGTACAACGCTGCCCTCTAGTGGCAGAGGACACGAACTGCACGCCTCAAAGTGAGTAAACATGATCCGTTGTTTGTTTGTTTTTGCAGATGTTTATTATGGAGGCCCATAAGATGTTGGATTTCAAACGGAAAACGAAAAACCGTGAATATTTGAAAAGGGATCAGATGTGATGACGTCACTTCCTGGTAGGCGTAACTTTGGCACGTTGAAGGCAGAGCGCCGAGAAGAGCTGACGTCATTGCGTCACTTTCACGTTCAAGAGGGCGAATCCACCCTGTTAAGCTGTCACGTTCATGTCGAGCGGCTAAAACCAGCCAACTAAGTAGTTTTATTACTGTGAGTCCAGACTCTTTTTACGGTAAGTTTGAATATAAATCGCCATCTACATTTTGGGCGGAAGTTAAAGGGCCAAAAGCAGCTCTTTATTAATTAAAACAACAGCCCAGTTGGCTTGCTGGCGTCTCGTCGTAGTACTTTCTTTTACTGTAGCTCGTATCCTTCTTGTATCCTCATGAGTTACTGCTGTGTTACTTTTCCCGGAGGTTGCTGGTTCACCGGACCAGTTTGAGTGAGGCACCCCGGTTTTGTGTCAATGTTTTGAAGCGTGAAACTCAACATTTGGATATTTGCGGCGTGACGTCTGTTCATCACAATGTACATACTTGTCACTGTGTTGCCAGCTTGCGTAAAGTTAACGCACTCAAAACATGAAACACATTGTTCATGGAAGTCCCCTTTTTTTTAGTGGTAACGTCAGGTCATGTTTAAAAGCGACGCACACTTATACACCAAGTTATATCAAGTGTGCGTAATATGTGCGTAATAGTATGTGATGTGCATCTCTGCGTGTGTGTCTTCTCCAGCTCTTCACAGTCAGCCCCTGCAGTCTATGGTGAGACATGGCAACCCAGTGTGTCACCAAGGTGGAGCTCACTGTGTGCTGTGAGAATCTCCTGGACAAGGACATCGGCTCCAAGTCCGACCCTCTGTGTGTGCTTCTGATGAGCAGCTCTGATTCCCAGTGGTATGAGGTCAGTCGGGCATCTGGAATCATTCGATACCCGAGGAGATTACAGATTGGTGCTTTTGTATTGGTGAACGTTTACTATTTTGATAGGCAATAAACCTCCCCTGCTCTGAGAATCCGATAATGTGGGGTATTTGAAGTAACACGTTTCACTTTTAGGTGTGGCAGTTATGTCACTGCTGCCCCTTGCAAAAGAAAATCTAAGAGCATCGTTAATCGTTAACCCCCGAAGTAGAGAAGTCAGTGTTGAGTAAAGCAGCAGTCATGTCTATTTCCTGTTACTTCAGCGCATGTGTGCCAATACATTTTACTGTTCAGATCTGTGCATGTTGAAATGAAGCGTAAAGCAATGTGATCCTTTCGTGACAGGTGGGGCGCACGGAGAAAGTCCAGAACTGCCTCTGCCCGAAGTTTGCCAAAAAGTTTGTCATCGACTATTACTTTGAAATAGTGCAGAAGCTGAAGTTTGGGATTTATGACATCGACAACAAAACCGTTGATCTGAGTGACGATGACTTCCTGGGGCAACTGGAGTGCACCTTGGGCCAGGTAGGCGTTTGGCTTCATGTGGCGTTGACGGTTTCAATTCCTTACTTTAGGTTTCGTTGAACAAAGTTTGTGTAAAGATTCACTATAAACTCACATAACTATGGTCGTCCCCGACCAAAGAAACACGCTTTACACCTTCTGCCGCAAACTAAAAACGCATCTTTTTCGACTATACCTTGAATAAGGAATAAGGAAAGTAGCACCGTAGTAGCACTTTAATGTCACTAACTGATTGCACTTTGTAGTTTAACTTTATTGAAGAAATTGTACTTTCTTGAAGTCGCTTTGGATAAAAGCATCAGCTAAATGAAATGTAATGTTTATGTGTGCCCATACATTTCTAGGAAATTAATCATTTTGCATGAAAAGCCTTTAAAAAAACAAAACAGCTATCGACTAAAAGGGGTGCAGCTCGAAAACTCCCAGTCTTGTCAGTCAGACATGTGCTGTAATAACACGCTACTGTTGCGGATCAAGAACGGACATCCCTGATGAGCAGTTACTGTGGCGGCTCTCGCTGTAACCCGACCCCACATGTTCACTTTGCCTGGTTGTTTTGGATGTTCGCCTCGTTGCACTCGTCCACTGCTTCTTTGTTAACTTGCTTTTGTGTTTTTTATTTTAGGTCGTGTCCAGTAAAAAACTGACCCGCCCGCTTGTCTTGAAGAACAAGACCCCTGCAGGCAAAGGGACCATCACGGTGAGTGCCGGAGAGAAATGTGGCGACGTCGTTTTTGTTTTTTTCCCCTCTGTTGTTCATCTTCCATCCTGTTGTAGATCAGTGCAGAAGAAATAAAAGATAACAGGGTGGCGAATTTTGAAGTTGAAGCAAGGAAACTAGACAACAAGGTATGAACTTTTATCACGCTGTTCTTCATTCTTCAGTATTCAGCTACATTACACTTATTGGTGTGTTTCATTACGTTACTCGTTTACAGGATTTCTTTGGGAAGTCCGACCCGTACCTGGAGTTCTACAAGCAGACAGCAACTGGATGGCAACTCGCTCACAGGACCGAGGTACGGAAGTGGAGAGAATTAACTGCTAATTAAGAATCTGCACGAGTTCCATATGCATCTGTTCTTGATTGAGTCGTCTGTATAACTTTTATTAAATTCTGTCGCCAGGTGGTGAACAACAACTTGAATCCAACATGGAAACCCTTTCGAATCTCCCTGCAGTCGCTCTGCGGAGGAGACCTGGAGAAACCTATAAAAGTAATCTGAATACTTTTTCTAACCTCAAATACACTTCTTTAAACCGCCGCTTGCACCTTGATCTTTTTGGTCGAGCGGCGCTGCGTTTCTTCACTGTCGTGACATAATACAACCGTTCTTGCAGCTGTAAAATAGATCCCGGACACAAAAAAATGTGTCGGCTCTCTCGGATATCTGAAAACATTGTTGAAGTGTATTTAGTACTATCTTGATGATGTATATATTTTTGTTGAACTTCTGAAGCGTACATGTCAGGAAGGGAGCTGTTTTCAACCAAACGGTACAAGTGAGTTCCCCAGTGTGTTGCAGTGTTTGTCTCTTTTTCATCGTACATCACTTAATGGGTGACGTTTGTGAATGAAGTAGATATAGAGGGGTAACGTCACAGGCTTCATCCAACACAATCCTCTCATTAAGATGGATTTGTCTGAAACCACACATTCCTCTTTTAGTCATCTGACTGTCTGCTTCTGTCTAGTACGCTAGTTTTACAAAGAGGTATGTTTTGAACCTCACTTGTGCACGTTTTTTTTCTTGTTTTCTACACCTCCAGTTTTTAAAAATATACTTAGAGGGTACGTTCACCCATGCAAAAACAACATTTATCACCGCTGTCTATATATTTATGGCTCTGCCTCCGGCCCAATACAGTGGAGGTGATTGGGATTCTGAAGTGAATCCGTTGCGTTGGATAATGCAGAAATCTCGCCGTGAACTCTGCATTATTTGGCTTTGGTGAACAGTCCTTTTAGTTGTATTTTTTTTTCTGTGTGAAAGATGTAACAGTTTTCTTGTTTGCCACATCACTGTTTGTGTTTATTTTTTTAAATGTTATGTTATTTTAATTCTTTACCTTTTTCCAGGTTGAGTGTTATGACTATGACGACGATGGCTCACATGACCTTATTGGAACCTTTGAGACCACAATGACGCGCTTTCAGCAAGCATCACGATCGTCTCCGGTACGTGTGTGTGTGTGTGTGTGTGTGTGTTTACATTGTTTGCTTGGATGTGTAACAACCAATGTTTCATCCCTGTTGAAACAACAAACCAGCGTGAGGCGGCTCATTGTGGTGTTTTTGTAATGTAATGACATTGGGTTTTGGTGACCCACTAGTTGTGAATTCGTCAAGCAAAATGTAGATTTCAAACGCACAACTGGTACTTTAAGTACAACCTTTCGCACTCACACACATGCTTTTGTGTTTTTGTTCTCAGGCAGAGTTTGACTGTGTCAACAGTAAAAAGAAACAGAAGAAGAAGGGCTACAAGAACTCTGGTGTGGTGAGCGTGAAGCTATGCCAGGTACAGACTGCTTCATGATTTTGGGATTTAAGACACCGTTGTGATTTTGGGATTACACGCTCTCTAATACTCTTTAATAAAACATATGTTTTATATTTTAGGTGGTGAAGGAGTATACCTTCCTGGATTATATCATGGGAGGCTGTCAAATCAACTTCACTGTAAGTTGTGCTTTCTCTATTAATGGATCTTTTTCTTTCATTAATTAGTATTCTAGGGCCACTAATGCCAGCTCCTTGAATTTTTTTTTGCAGGTGGCTATCGACTTCACAGGCTCCAACGGGGACCCCAAGTCTCCTCAGTCTCTGCACTACATCAGTCCTCAGGGTGTCAACGAGTACCTCTCTGCTACCTGGTCTGTGGGCAACGTCATCCAGGACTACGACAGGTATGTGGGACCCGTGAAGCACCTGAAACACAGGCTGGTGCATTCAAAACCTCATAGCTTCCAAGTTTGAAGAAATACCATATCACTTTGCATGTCTTGATGCCAGCTGTGGCTGGACTGGTTTGCATTGAATTGATCAAATCTGTCTGTCACTAATGCACTAGTGATGTTTTTCTCTCCTGTGTAGCGACAAGATGTTTCCTGCCTTTGGCTTTGGGGCACAAATCCCTCCCAACTGGCAGGTAGGACTTGTTAAAACTACAAAATGCCCCCGATAAAGATGTGACCACTGACACAGGAACTGGAATCTGATGGTGTTGTGTTTCTTTTAGGTTTCCCATGAGTTCCCTCTCAACTTCAACCCAGCAAATCCATTCTGTGCAGGTATGTATCTAAACCATTGCACTGTATGTATAGTTGTAGACGATGTGTAGTGTGTTGATGTAAGCATGTTCACTACTGTGTGTGTGTGTGTGTGTGTGTGTGTGTGTGTGTGTGTGTGTGTGTGTAGGCATTGAAGGTGTGGTGGAGGCCTACAGGGTGTGTCTGCCTCAGGTCAAACTCTACGGTCCCACCAACTTCTCCCCTATCATCAACCATGTAGCCTGCTTTGCTAAGCAAGCCCTCCAGCAGACCACTGCATCAGTGAGTATTTGTCTGTTTATTATTATTATTATTTTAGCTGAAACACTCCAGCGTGAACAGCGCGCGGCCCCGTAAGATAACGTTTCTATTAATAGCTCCGTGAAAAAACGGAGAAGAAAATAGATTCAGATGCTGCTAGATGCGCCAAAGTCTGGAGGTTCCGCCCCACTTCTATGATCATACGTGCCTCTCATAGGAGCACACAGCCTGAGGCGTCTGTGTCGAGGTGTCGAGCTCCACCTTTCACCTGATTTGTTGATTCAGGTGTCGGTCGACATTTTGTGTGAAACTACCTAATGAACACTCAGGGTTAGGGTTAATGTTTCATGTGCACACACCCCATGAAGCTTGATCTGTAGTATGAAGTCATTTCTCAGTCCCGAGTCTGTTGCAAATGGAACTTATTGACTTGCAACAGAGATCTAAAAGCTAAATTCAGAGGCACAAGGAACACCAGACATGATGGACCATTTCTGAGAGAATTGCCTCCATCCTTCCCTGAGCTGACAAAAGTGATCAGTCGGGTAATGTACCTTTTTGGAAGCATATCTGTGAGAAACCTTTCCCCACTATGAACTTTAATAAATGCAAGTACAGGTCCAGGCTTAGTGATGCCCATTGTGAAGCTGTACTCAGGGTTTCACTGTGACCTCCATCAGGGTTTCACTGTGACCTCCATCAGGGTTTCTATACTGTGACCTCCATCAGGGTTTCACTGTGACCTCCATCAGGGTTTCTATACTGTGACCTCCATCAGGGTTTCTATACTGTGACCTCCATCAGGGTTTCACTGTGACCTCCATCAGGGTCAATGTGGCTCAGCTGTGTGAGCAAAAGCGCTGCCAGGTGTCTGGAAAGAAATAGAATAAAGTACAAATGTATTTAGGGTTTGCATTTGTTGGTTCAGTGCAGTTTCAATAAGTTTTTTTTTAAAATAAAACATATTTGCACTGTTAAAAACTATTATAAAAATGTATAGAAACTGCTGGTTGCCTTTTTTTATGACGAAAATATGTTATGAATGTAAAAAAAAAAAAGAATTGCGCTATCTGTGCCCTTTGATGAGATCACAATGCCAGTGGTGGCCCCAAGCCAAATGGAGTTTGAGACCCCTGCTTAAGACTCACAGTAGACTTCCCATGTGCCACATTGGACATTGGATGGGAAAGCCTCTCGATACTCCTTTTTCCAATTTCTTTGTGCCTACATTTCACAATGGTGCAAGAGGATTGGAAAATGGTTTGATCCAGAGCAACAGGAGTCTTGTGATAATATCACAGTGATCGGCTGTTGGAGCTATTTTCAGATGCCAGGCCCCTGGTTATTAGATCTGTATCCCCCGTAGAGGCATTACCTTGAGTTGTATGCTCGTCAATAGCTGAATATATGTGCACGTCTCTGAACCCCTTGATTTCAGCTATAATAAATTAATAATAACTCCTTAAAAGTCTTAAGTAATGCCAGTGTTAAATAAATGAATCGTTAGTTTCAAACATTCACTCTATAGTTTGTCTCATCTAACTATGAAGCAAGGGGTTTCTGTATGTTCTTCGCATATCTCCAGAGCCGCTCATCCAATCTTACGTCACACTTTAGACACGCAGCACAAAACCAGCAACTAATCCGTTAGGATCTGAAACCCAGTACACCTTGATCTACAATGTATGCGTTTTGGGTCTTCATCAAAACATGCGTACAGTTCAGCCATTTAATAACTGATCTACTTCCTGTGTCTGCCGTCTCCCCGAAGCAATACTACGTTCTGCTCATCATCACCGACGGAGTGATCACAGACATGGATGATACGCGCAGCGCCATCGTCAACGCCTCCCGCCTGCCCATGTCCATCATCATTATTGGCGTCGGCGGGGCCGACTTCACCGCCATGGAGTTCCTGGACGGGGACGAAGGACGCCTGCGCTCCCAGACCGGCGAGACGGCCATGCGGGACATCGTCCAGTTCGTGCCGTACCGGCAGTTCCAAAACGTAAGTCACAGCGGGGGGGGAATAAAAAAACTGACACCTTTTCATCGCACTGATTGCTTTAAAGAAGATGTGAAATAGAGTTTGCTTTGATTTCATAAAATATGCTTTCAATAAGCCAATTCATTTCTTTAAAAACTGCATGCCTTTCAACTTTTTTCGCGTCATTGTTTTGGTTTAACTGGCTTCAAACTTACACATCTGAACATGGTATATAGTGTCCCGATCCAAACCGGAATACATGCCCAGACCCAGCCCATCAACCTAGATCTCACTTAGCTCACCTATGTGCTTTGTGTATTCATCTCTTTTCAGGCGCCCATCGAGGCTCTTGCCCAAAGCGTATTGGCCGAGTTACCTCAGCAAGTGGTCTCCTTCTTCAGTATATTCAAACTGAAGCCTCCCCATGATCCAAATCCTTCATAGGGGTACCCCAAACATGTATTATTCATAAAATTCACCACCACCCTCGCTTGTGCTTGGCCGATATGAATAACCTCCTCATTGCATGAATCCTCGCATGTAGTGATAGCGATCCTCATCCTTTTTTTTTTTTTCTTCTTACTCACAACTTTTCCAACTTTGTTTTGCTAAAGATCCATCATCAGTGCTGAGAGAGAGAGATGGTGCAATACATTCTGTGTGAGGATATGAAGCACTGGTGACCGATCTCAGAAACATATTCTTGTTCACATTAAAGGGAAAACTCCACTGCCGTTTGTGCAGATTCATCTATTGTTCTGTAGTGCACCATAGTCAACAATCTGACATGACCACTTGCGTCTTCAGCTGATTTTCAAAGTGAATTGGGGTTGAAGCTCGACCAAACTAAGAGGAAATGACAAAACAATATCCGTGCTGTCACTGTTGCTGCTCACTCCAGCTATAAATGCAGCAAGAGCAAGCAACTCCTCCGGAGGTTGCCAGAAAAAGTGCCGTTGTGACAAAATAACTCTCAAAATACAGTGGAAAAGCAAAGATGGTTGGAATTTCCCCTTTAGCTGCCTTTACCTGCATGGCGCTCTACTTCTCATTCATGAGCCCTTCATTTAATTAAATCTGTGGCAAAATTAGTTGTAAATGTTTTTCTCTCTTCTTGTTTGCACTTCAGGCTCCCCGAGAAGCGCTGGCAAAGAGTGTGTTGGCAGAAGTACCAGGTCAGCTGGTGGACTTTTTCAATACCATGAAGCTGAGTCCACCCAAATCCACTGCTAATGCACCAAGCCCTGCGGGTACCGTCTGATAACACAAGAAACCAGATCCAGACCAGTCTCTTCTCCTGCAGATGTAAAGCAGATGTAAAGCAGATCCCAGCTTCGCCTCCTCAATAACTAGAGAAACGTCCTTCCTTCACTTTCTCAAACCTTTCTTTTCACCCACCTTGAGGAAATGCCAGTATCCAAAACGCACAATACGTCGTACACAAGAACTCCACACTCTAGTTCAACCCATGTATTTTTAAGTGTCAAAATAGACCTAGATTTTGTTAGACATTAACATTCACGTGTGTTCATTTTAGCTGTTGTTCAGTGCTACTGCATCTTAGAAATAGAAAACAAACATAATCATTCCGTCTTTTTTTTTTGTGAAACTGTAAGTTGATGGGCAGGGAATTGCACTTTCTAAAAAGTGTTTTTTAGAATTATTTTTCCTAAGATACATTTAAGCATTCTTTGTTTCCAGTGTACTCGGTGAAACGGAAAGCCGTACGAGAAACCCAGTTCCCGTTGCAGAACCAATGCACTGTGTATAAACTCATTTACTGCTAATGCAGTGTGCAGGTTCGAGTTACAATAGTTTTGTAAAAGGCTTTCACGCCTTAAGATAACAAAGAGGATCTTTTAATCATGGGAAACTGGCGTGACAAAGTATATCTCATAGGTTAGTGGACTCTCCCATATACGATGTTTACATAGCTGAAATAGCTGCTAGTAGCATAAATATGTACATATAGCCAAGTAGCTTTGGTAATGCTTCCCTATGCACTCTAACCTTTTACTCATTACTTAATGAAATGCCAAACTCTGTCTGCAGGTTATAAACCTGTGTACACCCAGAACTGTTCATACCTAAAGTATGAAATATTGTGATAACTAGAAAGTAGTCTCTTGTTTTTGGTTATTATTGTGCCAATCTCATGACATGTATGTGCCAGTTACATTTGGTTAATTAGCCATTGGGTAGTTCCTGGACAAGGACTAGCTTCCATATATATGACATTATATATCAGTATTACACCACTGTCGCCATAGAAACTAAATACAGTGCTGCTTATTGAAATATATGCACGGATAGCTTTTACGGTTGCGCGATGAAAGATATGAAACATTCATATGATGTATGAGCTTTAGTGCTGTAAGAGATCGGTAATGTGCCTTTGTGTCAATATCAAGATTCCTATTAAAGCATCTCTTAATCAATGCGTGTTGAATTTAACATTTATTTCACAACTTTAAGCAAGTCCACAGCCCTTCATATAGGATTGGGTCATTCTCTCACAACAGATAACCCGTTGAATTCACTTCCTTGTGATCAACATGAATACACAGAGACAATATGCCATTTGGGTTTGATAACGTGAAGTTATGAAAAGTGAACAATACAGTGGCCTAATGGGTACAACATGAAGTATGTGTACTTTTCAGGTTGTGGACTGTGAGCTCTTGATATTTGGGAGGTGAAATGCAAGCTTTTGCTGCCACCTACTGCCACACCAAGACAAAAACACCTTGTTTGTGTCATCTATTTGACCAATAACATGATTGAATGAGGTGATAGTTTAATCTCCTAATATTGTCACACAATAAAGGGGTTTATTTTACACACACACGCACACACACAAAGAGAAATACAGCCATATATTGCCAATGACCACAACCAGACACTTTATTGTGGAAAAAAGTGCAAAGACATGGCATGTTCACTGACGTAATTGTCAATCAATACACAGAGGTGACATTAGTTGTTGTGACATCACGACTTGAAGACACTATTCATCTCAGCCTAATGACCTGTACTCGGGCACTTTTTATATAAAAATAGGCTATTTTCTTCCAGTTCCGTGTCAATGACGAGCATTTTTCTTCCCACTCAAGTTTAGATGCGAGACGTCTTTACTCAGTAAATCCAGTGTGCAGCTTACCAGAAATGAATAATCTATTTGCGAGCTAAATACTCAAAACTAAGAGTCGCCCTACCCGCATACACTTGTGTAGGTGAACGCAACTCGGAGCTACAAATCCACACTGCCACGTTCTCCGCCTCCTCTTTCGCTGTAGAAGCCCTACACGTACTACTTCCTCTGGGAAAAGTAGCGAGTGATTCTTGTATTTCAGAGCGTTGGTGGTGTCTATACGCGTGCATGAGTGACGGTAGAGCCGATCCTGCGATCCTACATGCGGTGGATGTTTTTGTGATCCATGAAATTCTTAAGGTTCTGCAGGTCGTCCCACCACTTGAAGAGGAAGGTCTCTGCGATGAGGCTGAACCAGGGTGTGATCTCCAGCTCTTTGCGCTTGGCCTTCTCTAGCATCTCCTTCATCTCCTCCTTGCTCACGTAGCAGTGGCTCTTAATCTCATTGGGGTCCGGACTCAACTCCACGTTCTTCAGAGAGAGAGAGAGAGAAGAAAAAAAAAAAGAAGAAGATGTTATTAAAGATGTTATTACTGCCCATCATGTAGGCACACAACCAAACATCTAAACTAAGAGGGTAAGATGATGATGATGATGATGATGATGATGTAATCCAAACAGGAAATAAAGTATCAATTTGAGAAACTGGTTAAAGATCTTTTTACAAAAATTGCCAGATTTCATTTTTTTTTTATCCTTCAGCAAGGCACAAACGGAGGCCAGATACACGTTATCTATCCGAATACGTAACTCAAGTCTAAAGTCCAACAGACACTACAGCACAAACCTTCTGCATGAAGAGGATGTAGTCAATCTCGTGTTCTCCCCACACGCCGTCTGACTGGGCCTTGTAGTGGATCCTTGTCAGGTACGTCATTTCATCTGGTGTCACCTGAGAGAGAGAAAGAGAGAATCGCCACAATCCTTAATAATACTCTTCCATTAATGCAGAAGCTGGGACTTCCACACACACACACACATACCTGTTCCATGGGGATACCCAGTTCAGCTTTAAGTCTCCTCTGAGCAGCTCTCCTCACTCCGATTGCATCCTTCTCCTCCCGCTCACTTTCGGTTTGCAAAGGGTGACTGCAGCATGTGTTTGTGAAACAGCCTACGCACACACATGCACACGGGATGGTGAAACACAGTGCCAACGCCCACATGTAGTGTGTCCCAGTGGACCATTTTGGGATAATGGTTAAACTGGGTGGTTTCAGGTATTTTGGCACCGACCTGGAAATGTGATTTTGGCGTCGGATCTCTGTTGTAAGAGCAGCTTGTCTTCGCTGTTGAAAATGAACACGCTGAAGGCTCTGTGTAACAAACCTGGGAGAGCAAACAAAAAGATTTACCGCAACGACAAAGCTGAGATCAAGAGATTTGTACTAGAACAAGATGGGCTTCAGATTCAACTTTATTGTCTTTGCACATGTACTGTGACAACGAAATGTAGTTTGCATCTGTCCAGAGTGCAAAAGAAAAGCAGTTACGGTGCAGTGCAATGTGGTGGATAACACAATGAAAGACAGTATAAACAGTACCTTTGTCAATGTTTGAGTTCAGGTGGCAGTTTTTCTTCGTGTCCGCACCAATGTTCTGGTCGTTCTCGTCGATGACGATGCACATCTCCGACAGCAGCTGCACCTGCTTCTGGTCCAGGTTGTCCGTTACCTCGGGCATTCTGACCGCAGACCGTAGGGGCCTCGCCTCGCTGCAGGGACAACAGTCGTAGACTCTTAGTGCATATTCACATCCAATGAGTCAACACTTAATTAGAAATTTGACCCAGAATATGTTAATGCTATGAGCTCTTTCCCGAGCTTTTTTAGTTTTGGAAGATGGGTGGAAAGCAAACTCTACCTACTGAGGAAAATTACAAGATGCAGGTTTAAAGTACGAGAAAAAACTAGTAAGAAGAACTCATGTTAAAAGATGTACTTTCATACTCCAGTATGAATACTCATATCTTATTGTGTTGGACATATGTCTGCTTTTAAATACGGTCTACACCTTTAAATTATTGAATAATCTGTCTATTATCAACACATTACATTTAAAAAAAGCAATTTGCTGGTTCTGTCACAAAGTCCAAAACCCAAAGAAAAAAAGTACAATAAAATATCATTTTTAAAAAGCCAATAGTTTCCATTTGAGAAGCTACTATGTTTTCTCAATGAAGCGCATCAACAATTAGCTAACGATACAATTTATTTCGGACTAACGTTACTGCTAAGCAGTTATTTGACTACATATAGTTTTAATAAAGTAATTAATCTGATGTCGTAGCCTTTAGTTTATGACTTGGCCACACAGTTTACAAAGTGAGTAAGTAATAGCTGGTGGACGCTGAATATACTTAGATTTCCAGTTGCTATTTTGGAAGTGTGCAATGCAACAAGCAAATACGCAAAACCACATTAAGTGCAGGACTTTTATTTTATTTTAAAGTAAGGCTAGTATTTGGTATGAAGCAACGACATGTATCTGGAAGAGACAGGAGTCGTTGCAGCTCAGACACACGCGCCATTCCCTCCGCATACCTCTGGCTTTGCGTGCTTTTAGACACAAACACGCGACGTGGAGCGCTTTCGGACGCCTTAAGCTCGCCGTCTTACCTTGAAATAGCTCTGCAGCCGGACGTGACAGACTCGTAGGTAGACCGGTGCCGTAGTGCAGCAGTTCTGCACGCGCGAGGTACGTTTGATTTCAGCCTAGCGGCTCCCTCGCGAGACACCGTCCTTAGCACCGCCCACACGGCCCACACCATCGCCTGACCAAAACACAACACCAATCACAAGGCCTGGAGGCGGGGACGGCGGGAAAACCTGGACTGGAGCCAGTGAGCCGGGATCGGAAGATATAACGACACGAATGTATACACGTTTAGTCAAGGTTATATACACACAGACTGGATGCTGAAACACATGATCAAACCCTGTCATACGTGCTTTACTGTACTTTATATATACACTTTTTTAATTTAGTGATTATTAACACGAGAGCATGCAGTGAAGTGCATCGTCTCGTTCCAGTGGATCCACTCCGTGTTACCGCGTTAACACTGACAGTCAACACGCCATCAGACCACCGCACAGCCCGCACCACCCAGGCCTCTGACAGCTGAACACAAGTAAGCGTTTATCTGCTGCATATACAACCTACGGAGAGAGCGGTAAAGAGGCTACATTACTTACAAAACAATTCTCCCGTTTCAAGTGGAAGAATCTCGGCTTTTGCGTTTGTTTACGACGATGTTTTAGAGCTGACGGCGGTGGTCGCACCACCGAGCTTCACGCGCTGCTTCTGAGGTCACGGGTTTCCATTGGTCGCCTGAGCAACAACGTGGCCGCCCATTGGCTCACAGAGTCAAACATTAATCACGTAATGCGGAAGTCGGGGCGCTGATAAATATACGTGATGTGTCAAAATTTGGTTAAGAAAAAAACAAAAACCGTAACGTGTCATTTCCGCCCGCTGTCAACTGTCATAGGTTGTCACTAATTGACAGGTTTAAAGCTATATTTAATACCGTGTTAGGGAAGCTAACGCTATATTATTATATATATATTGACGTGTCGCTGCTGTCTGACGTGCACACGTTAGCATGGTGCGCGGTGCCGCAATGAACGCACAGTGACAGCTAGCATGCGCGTGCGTGTAGCTAAGGTTAATTTCGTTTGTAGACTTCCGTGCTGGCTGGTTAATTCAGTGACAGAGGTGAGTGTGTTTGTTGTTGTTGTTGTTGTTGTTGTGTCAGAATCATATCGGTGGAGTCAACAAGCCATGAAAGCAAAGTATTGCTAGCATAACTCCGTTAATGTCCTTTGGGTATTTGGTATAACGTTGAATAAAAGCAAGTCGAAGTCCTTTTTCCTTTTAAATGCATAACGCTAAGCTAGCTAAGCTAAGCCAGCTAGCTATCTCGTCCTTTTAGCATGTAAGGACCGTGCCGCTGGACTTCATTAATATTGTGACTCTAATGTCAGAGAGCCTGCTAGCAAATGTACATTTAATATAGATGACTGTAAGTCTGTCAGGCTTCGTGGGTTGCCAATTTGCCTTTTTCCAACAACATTAGGCAAAGTCAGTAAGAGGAAGTAGGACATTTGCATTGCAAAATGTTGCTTATAAATCAAATGTCTTGTCAGGTTCTACAAAGTAACGTTCTACTTTTTTGTTGATAAGAAAATTAGCTTTAAATTACAGCAATTTGTTTGATACGGTTGTTTCAGGGCAGCAGGTAACGGAGCAGCACTGCACCAACAAGCACTACAATTCAGAATATCTATTTGTTGTTTGGATCAATGCTGGAGGATACCCTTTCCTTTGAGTGGTTCCTGCAATGGCGTGTGAACCTGCACTTATCTTTCTTTTTACAGGGATAACAGACGGACCTGATCCACCCACCCACCAGCCAACTGGTGAGCCTGGCCTTTGTTTACCTGCTTCTCGGGTAAAGAGGTGAGCAGGGGGCAGGGCCACCCGCGCGGTAGAAAGGATGCCTGTGGAGGGTGGCAGCAGCAGTGGCTCGACTTCGGCTGCCCGTCACCCCAAGCAGAAGCGCAAGGCTCACAGTTTGTCTATCCGGCGCACCAACAGCACAGAGGACAGGCCGCCAGGCTTCCAAAGAGGAGACATGCTGGAGGGACAGGTGAGGGATATGCACAGACATCCATACTCTTTTTTTTTTCTTCTTCTTCTTTCCCTGAAACATGCACAGCTGATTGCTGTAGACACACATTTTGATTACATGATTTGTACACATGGCCTTCAAACTTTCTTGTAGACCTGCTCAAAAATACATACCAGGCATTCTTTATTAATTCAAGTTTTTTATTGTTATTTTGTTGGGGGTTGAGGATGTGTTTAGTCAGTCATGAGAGTACAGTACCAGCCGGTTGAGTAGCATTGCTTTTATTTTGTACCTGGTGTTGCAACATTCCATGTAATGTATTTGTGAGATGTAGTTTCTACCCCCCGGGGGGAAATGTCTGGGCTTTTTAGGTGGCTAGATGTTTTTACTTTGGCGTCAACGTGTTAATGTTGTCTCGATTTCTACATTCTCTTAACTTTTCTGAACTGCCTGCTGTGGATGTACATGCTGGTTACTGATTACTTTTTGTTAAAACAAAGGGATCTATTGTGACTTCTTAAGCCTGCTGGTGCCATCAAGTTAGTGATTAACCCTGCCCCAACCAACAGAGTATTTAAATTACAGATACAATTGATTTATTTTCCTCAGAAAGAGAGGACTGTAAGCCTTCACATGAGCACTCATTCCCTGATGCAAAGTAGTTGTGCCAAACTGTCAAGCTACTACACGACTGAGATAATAGAATCGGCTTGTTTGATCAAGAAGAACATCCTGGTTGTTAACTTTGGGAGGATGCTGTTGAATGACCCTGTTTCGAGTCATCTCTTAGATAAGATGAGCAAATTGATTGTGAGTGACTGTTAAGTGTTTTTAGATTGTATCATCATGTATTTCTCCCAGGGAGATCAAACTGGTTAAGTGAAGGACACATTATTGTCTTTGCCTTTTTCATGATCAAAACATCACGTCTGAAATAATGCAATGCTTTATTTTTTGGTTATTGCCCGGCCCTAGTTTTGGTCGTAGAAGTCCTTTTACTTTCTCTGCTTGACAATGTCCTTGAATTATCGGCCACTAAATCTAGAGCTCAGCTTGCATTGTCCTGTTGTCTCATCAAGTTTTAATATGGGCCGCTTGTCCAGGCCTGATTAGTCTTTTCACCAGGCCTTTTTGTCTATTGCCAAGACATGCTGGCTTTGTTTATGTACCTAGTCTAGCCCCCACAGCACAAGTCCAACACACACAGAGACCGCTTTGTAAACCCATATATAACACAGAGAATGCATTTTACTCTAACTTTCAATGCTGTCATTATTAGCCAGGGTATGGTGCAGATTTTAGGGCCTCAACTAAGCAGCTTTGAATTCATAAGTACTGCTTGTTGTGTTGTTTTTTTTAAACAAATTGTTGTCATGCGCAGACAGAACGGTCAGGCGGTTAAAGCCACTGTGACAAACTGTTTGTTTTGAACACGTGCCAGAAGAAAGAGTGACACTCAAGTGTTTGGTTCCCTCGTCTTCCCTCGTCAGATGGCTAGAGAAAGCAGCAGCTCTCAAGGCATGCTGTCAAATGCAGCCTTTTGAATCCTTTGTTTTTTCATGGCAGCTTTTTACGTCCCTTTGCATGCTAGTCTGGTATAGACTGGTGGTCACCTGATAACTGGGTACTTCTAGGAGTTCACCATGGAGGTAAGTCCGTTGGAGTGAGTTTGAGTGCTTGGATCCTGGCTGTTGTGTTGTTGGTACATAGCTGTTGTAGTTATGTAGCTCAAAATGTAACTGAGCTTTTACACAAACATAATTGGCGGGTTGATCAAATCAGGTAAACATGCGACTGTGTTCGACATGAGATTTATGTGGGTTGCTTTCGAGTTGTTGTTGAAGTGGAGTGTATTTTGTGAGACATTAAGACTTCTCTTAGTGATAATCTTTGACATACTTGTTTGTCCTTGTAACATTTCTTGGTTTGGCTTGAACATATTCATTTTTTTTTGAATATATATTAAAATGGTCAGCACAACATATACTGTATGCAGTGTTTCCCCTAGGTTTACAGCTTCAGGGGGGGACACGGACGGACGGACATACTACATAGTGGTACCTCACAGTGCTAGTGTCTCCATCTGTGCTTTTATAAACAATACAATAAAGAGCATTGCAATCCCTTTCAAGTAAACCAGATCGCTCCATCAGACAAAAAAAAGAAAAGTGCTATCACTGTGTTAGAAAAATTAAAATAAAGTTAATCAAAAAATAACTAATATTGAGTTACTAGTAAATATCTTATTGTCGAAAACAATTAGCTATTTTCTAACTTTTAAGCACAAGGCTTGTTCGAGATGATGAAATTCTTATTTCATGTGTAGTTGTAATACTTAACGCTGGATTGTTGACTATTCGTCTCATGTTAAATCTGAAAACATATCTTGTGTGGTTGATAATACAAAATCGTATTTATACAACACACATCAAAACCAGTAGTAATGTATTTCACAGGCAGACATAAAAAGAACAAAGGATGCAGCTACACACACATTTCTACATAAATATATACTTATAAACACATATGAATGAATCCAAACGTGATCTGTAAACTACAAGTAGACAAAAGTTCGTAACTAACAGGAAGTCATTTTTTCTGTGACTTCCTGTGTTTACTTTGAAGGCAGCCTAAAACTGTCCGACTTGACCGCAGGTTATTGACAACACCTCCTGCTGCGGCCGCTTTTAAAAGTCGCCTCTGGTGTGATCACGCTGATAGCTTAAACTAGTGATAGCATAAAGCAACAAATCCCCCCCCAAAAAAAAACACGCCTCTCTTTCTCTCTCTCTTTCCCTCTCTCTCCCTCTCTCTTTCTCTCTCTCTTTCCCTCTCTCTCTCTCTCCCTCTCTTTCTCTCTCTCTCTCTCTCTCTCTCTCTCTCCCCTGTGTGCAGCGAATGAGGGCGGAACTCCGCCGTGCGCAACACAAAGGGCAGAGAAGTAGACGCGACCATGTATCTACAACCTGTCGTGTAGATATGATCAATAACATACGGACGTTTAGTTTGTTTAACAGAACAAGGTGTAGACATGTTCTATAGGAAAGAGAACCTTAAATAACTTCTGATATCTGGCGTTATAAAAAAAATTACAGGGGGGCGGCGGGTTTTTTAATAGGCGCCCCGCCCCCCTATTATAACGGTAGGGGAAACACTGGTATATATGACATTATATGTAAATGAAACCCCACACTGAAGACGGGCCTGAAGGGAATTAAAGTGGTTCCTTTGTCAGCTTCCCATCGGGTTTATCGGAGCATTGTCTTTTCTTTGTCGCCTGTCCAGGACTCCAAGCTGCCCCCCTCCTTACGGAACAACCTTCTGGACCTTTTTGGCCAGATTGAGCGCGAGTTTGAAAATCTCTACATTGAAAACCTTGAACGTGAGTAACCGAGCGAAAGAGTCCAGCAAATGCATTCAGATTTCTTGGACACATATACCTTTGCTGTATTGATCCTCCGTTGTTGATCGACTAACCAGGCAATGTTTTCCTACTGATGCCCTGTTACTGTGCTGACATTATAGTACGCCGAGAAATTGACTCTCTGAATGACCGTCTGACCGGCGATGGACAGACTATTGAGGGAGGGGACCCCACCAAGGGAGCTTTGAAAACAAAAGGTACTGTATCTCCTTCTCAATCTGTTGTATGTCTCTATATAGCTAACGTGTCGTCTGTGTCTTTGGAAATATATAAAAATATTGCTAAAATTGATTGAGTGAAAGTAGATATCTCATTCATTGAAGAAAAGTCTCAAGTTTGACTAATAACCTTCAGACTGACTGATCCTTCTTGTATTAAAGACATCAGTCAGTTGTCAATAGATTTTAAGCACCGACAACCAGCTTAACCTTAATTGCAGTGTATTTAAAAGCACACATTGTGCACACAAAGTGTGACCTCAGATTTTGAATCGTGTCAAACTCAGTATATACTGTACTACAAACGGACTAATGTTACCAGTGCAGCAGTAAAGAGGAACCTTCAGGGAGAAGTCTTGGATTAAACCACCGTTTCAGTCTGGTAGATTTGATTATGCGACCGACATTAAGCTAAACCTGAAAAGCAGTTGGACCAGGAGGGACAAGTTTCCATGGTAACTTAGGTCAGACATATTAAACCTCCTTTTATTGAACAGAATTTCCTGTAAATATGCCTGGTTTGCAGATGCAAGTCTGGTTAAACAGGTCATCTTGTTTTATGAAACCGCCCTCTGGTATCAAACGCTGCAGTGGAACCGACCAATGCGTTCGTCACTCAGTGGAGAGTTTCAGTCGTTGTTCTTTGTTTTCCCGTCACACAGCCAGCCACAGCACCAGTCAACTGTCACAGAAGCTGAAGACGACATACAAAGCCTCCACCAGCAAGGTACCTGGCTGCAGCTATTTCATTTCCTTCTTAGAGCCCATACGATTTGTCGTCTGTGTGATTGTTTGAGAGGTGGGTGATGGGAGCAGACACCCAAAAGCCCCTCTATTTCTGAGCGGGAAGTCTTTTTCTCTTCCTCTGAGTGATATGTTGCCGTTAAATTATTTAGTTTTTTAAATGCCGATGCGTTTATTCATAGATTTTGGAACTGAGGTTAAGGAAACGTGATTTCAAGCATTTATCACAATATGACATCTCCCTTGACTTGCAGCGCTTGCACACTTTCCGTGGTAAAATAGGTGGACCTCGCAACTTCAGTGTGGCCTCATGGGAGTTGTGGGGCGGAGATTCATGGGTAACTTCCTGAATGCTCTTGTTTTGTCACTAGGCATTGCGAGGCAGAGCTTCTGTCTGTTTTGAACTACAGTCCGACCTTGACTCCTCTTCTCTTCTCTGTCAGAATTCATTTGGATTAACGGCTGCATAAAAAAACCAATATGTTTATTTATTTTTTTAAGCAGTTTCTCACAAGAACACACTATATTTTTGGTCATTCCACAATCTTCTACCAATAGACCACTTGACTCCCTTTACATCAGCAAAACGATATGTCACAGTCAGTTATCATAATGCCAATACAAATAACGGATATGGAATTACAAAAGTAAAAATAAATAAATAAATGTTTTCCCCACAAGACTTCGGAAAGGCCAAGTTTAAACGGATCGGCTTCAAACGGAGCAACGTTCAGTCAAAAGTTGAATTCAAACGGCTCTTAAAGTAAAAGTTCAGCACTTTGGGAAATACACCTATTTGGCCTTTTGGCCACGAGTTAAATGAGCAGCTTGATGAGTGGGAAGCAAATGCCAGCAGTCGCTTATCTTAGCTTAACACATACAATGTAAACCGGGGGAAACCTGTTGAAGGTATACAAAACATCGCCTCCCAGCACCTCTAAAGCTCAGTAATTAACTTGTTGTATCTCGCTTTTTCAATCCTTCCAAAAATTGGCGCGTGCGTTTGCGACTTCTTGACCCGAACCAGCCACTTGGAGCCTATGCTGGTTGCTTGGCAACTGTTCCCAGGCAAGGAATAGTCCAGCATACAACCTCCGTAAAAGATGAAAAACAGAGGAGCGACGTTCATCTTCTAATCTAACTCTCGGCAAACTTCCCAAAATGTCAAACTGTTCATTTTAATGCAGTGCTTTATGCTGCATACGGAAGAGAAAATGTTCACAAGTACATCTCGAGTTTTTCAAACTTCTTCAAAATATCGTCATGTTATGTCTTAAAGACTTAAGCATACTGTCGTTGTTTCTCGCTTCATGTTATGCACTAATTCTTTCATTTCGGGGGCTTTTTCCCTCTGTGCCCCGAAACAAAATAAATGAGTGACATATTATAAATGTTGAATTTAGTGTAACAGACACGTCTTTGACTGTCTCTTCCACATTCATACTCGACACAAAATTTCCCCTTGGGGATTAATAAAGTATATATTCATTCATTCATTCATTCATTCATTTCTCACTTTACCCACAAACCTCTTGAAGCAAAGAAACAATCCTAATGCAGCGAGTCTGAGCGAGATGAAGGGCGGGACACGGTCCTCATCTGATTTGAAAGTTAGAAAAGAGGATACACAGGATCAAGGGAGGACGTAGACTAACAGAACCAGCTGCTATATAACACACAGCTAACTGATCAGCTGGCTGAGAAACAATGACCGTATCAGACTGACCTAATGATCTGCACTAACGCCTCTCTTCGGTTAACTTACTGAGTGGACCTTGAATGGAATGGGATATTTTTTTTTTATCATTGTTTGTTGTGTTTCAATGACGGGGGAAAACAAATACGATTGTACTGCAACGTGAATGTAAACACGGCGCACATAATGAGACGCTACATTAACACAAAGGACCCCGATGCTTCGCTGCTGCATCTAATGACTACCAGTGATGTCATCTGTCTGCATGCAGCTGCATGCGCCGTACAGACGGCGGCCGCTCTGTGCCAATTGAAACTACAATTGACCCTTTAATTTGTTTGTGTAACCAGACCACTTTTTTTTTTTTAGAGGTGCTCCCCTCATACAGTAACACAGTGATGATCTATCTTCCTTACACTTGAACTGGCATTGGAGCAGTCTTAAATATTAATACTCAAACAACACAGTTTGGTGGAATTTGAAACCATAAATCTTTCTGCAGTTCCAGAAACATCCTACGATATGAAAACAGTGCTCGCAGGCTGAATAGTAATAATAATAATGATGCTGCTGAAGTGCATTATTTGTTCTAAATAAACCAAATAACCGCACAATTAATATGCAGCTATAATTGCCATTCAGTAGTCTGTGGTAAACCATCGCTCTGTTTGTTTTAAATCTGGAGCGGACACGTCATTATGCAGAACAATGTTTCTTCTATCGCTGACATAAATACCACAGAAAGCAAAATCCCCTAGATTTTTATTACTTCACGCTGAATTGTAAACGTCGTCATTATGACATTTCTTCCCAGAGAGCTGTCAGGCTGTCGACAGGTTTTTAATCCGCTCCTCTGAAAGTCAGCCTGCTCTGAAGCCGGGTAGCCGAGCAGAAAGCCCACAGAAAGATGGCTGCCCACTAATCTGTTGGACAGAGATTAAAAATAAGATGTCTGGTGCCTGCCAAAAACGTAAAAGTTACGATTATGTATCAGTTGATGACAATTACATTATCATCCTTTGAATTATAAAGCCAATTGGCACATTTGTTTCTGTAACCGTAGTGAGGCATGAGGACTTGAATGCTCATCCCTCTGTCCGTCTCTTATTTCTCCATCGTGTCTCCTCCCTCTCTTTCCAGATTGTGTCCAGTTTTAAAGCCACCGCAGGCTCCCGAGCTTTGTGTCAGCTGCTTAAGGAGTACGTGGGCCACCGGGACGGGATCTGGGATCTCGCCGTCACCCGGAATCCGCCAGTAGTCCTGGGCACCGCCTCCGCAGGTACACCAAGACACTTTACGTCTCTACGTTAGTGATATGTCAGTCACTGCATCATTGTGCTCTGACAGCCTACACGCCACAGAGGGGTTTCCAACTATAACAAATAGTCAGAACTAAAAGTGTTAGATCATTATAGTTTGTGACAGTTTTCACTTTTATCGTACACAATTTTTCCGTAAAGTGGCCTTGAACTGAATCTCATCAGGGAGCCCACCATGTAAATACATTACTATATTAAATCATTACCCGACTTCTATTAAGGAGTCAGTGGTTTCATGTTGTCCATCACTGCTCTTTCTCCACAGATCACTCAGCTTTACTTTGGAGTATAGAGACGGGGAAATGTCTGCTGAGGTATGCTGGCCATGCAGGATCAGGTAATAATTAGTACACATCTCACATACCTGTATGTTGTCCTCTACTATGCACACATTTCAAAGTGCACAGTTAGATTATCTCAACCATATGCTGGAGGTTAAAAACAACAGTGTGTCCACATTTTGAGCACTTGTTCCATAATTGGAATAAGTGATGTAACTCTCCATTGTTCTCTCGCCCACAGTCAACTCCATCAAGTTCCACCCCACAGAGCAGATGGCCCTCACAGGTATGCATTTAAATGTCTGTGTGTGTGTGTGTTGTTGTTGTTGAATTAGCTTTCTTCATGACCATTTGACTGTCTTCTCCCTGCCGCGGTTGTCTCCAGCAGTTAGGTTTCTGTAGATCTGAGTGTGCTGTGTGTTTGCTGATGTGTACTTACACCCGCAGCCTCTGGGGACCAGACGGCTCACATCTGGCGCTACATGGTGCAGCTTCCTGCCGCCCAGCCGCCGCCAGATGTCAGTGTGAGTACCTTTGTGTGTTGCCGTCTTCTCTGAGCTTCCACTGGAACTCACAGAGTTTTGAGAGGTGTGTGTGTATATTGAATGAATATCAAGTTCATTCACAAATTGCAAATGTATCACCAAAACTAACTTCTATCTCGGGGTTCGTACGGTCATGGAAAACCTTTTTAAATGGTTATTTCCAGGCCTGGAAAATCCCCAAAGTTTTGTAAAAGTCATGGAAATGTGTTATGTTCACATGTTCATGTCGTTCATTTACGCGGAGTTTGAAATAATGAATATGCTTTTAAAAGAAAGACGCTAAAAAATAAATAATAATTTGTGTCATTTAAGGTATATTGTATGCTTAGGAATTCTCATTGTTACTTTAAATACTACATTGTTAGTTTAAATACTACATTTTCTCACTGTTTCATGTACACGTTGACTGAACGTCTGTGTGTCCTCGCCCATAGGCTCCCTGTGATGACGACCAGGACTCGTCAGACAGAGAAGAAGGCGAGGTGGACGGCGAGGGCCCTTGCGAGGTCCCCACCGTCCGGGTCCCTACGGCAACCCTGAAGAGCCACCAGGGTGTAGTGATCGCAGCCGATTGGTTGGCGGGAGGCCGACAGGTGGTGACCGCTTCCTGGGATCGTGCTGCCAACCTGTATGAGGTGGAGACGTCCGAGCTGGTTCACGCCCTCACTGGTACGTACACTGGCTGATATCATAGTACATATATTTAGCACAATATGTCTTTTATCTTCATCTTGTGGAATATATATTTGTGTATCTTATGGTACAGATACATTTGGAGTCTATTTTTAGGTTTTTCATATTTTAAATATTTATGTTCATTGCACAGCAGACGTATATTTTGTGTGTTTTTAATATGTTTGTCATGTCACGTTATAATTAGATATGATCCACTATGATATCATTTCCGGCAATAGTGTGTTTATCTACTTCACAGGACTACACAATTTAATTATGTCCAAGCAGACTGTGCAGCAGGACTTGGTTAGAGAAATTGATGACCAGATTGTGTCTCTTCTGCTACTTTTAAACATAATTATTTTCAACACTTTAACAAGGAAAACGCTACACATGCTGCTACACATGAAGTGGACCTCTGACTCTCGTGCTCTTGCTACTTCCTGACCGTAGCGACCGCGTATCTCGTTTAATGATGTCCAGACCCGCAGAGGTTTAGAAGGCTTACTCCAATGCGTCTGCGTCTGCAGGACACGACCAGGAGCTGACCCACTGCTGTACCCATCCCACCCAGCGGCTGGTGGTCACTTCATCCAGAGACACCACCTTCCGGCTGTGGGACTTCAGAGACCCGTCCATACACTCCGTCAACGTCTTTCAGGGACACACCGAGTGAGTCGTGAAAATGTTCAACAGTTTGAGTGGCTGCAGTCTTGGTTTGCCCACAGGGCGGCGCTGTAACGTCTATCTGCTCTGTGAATCGCTGAACGTTCAGCTTTTTCAAATTTTTTTGAAACATTAATTTACAAACCCAATTGCTCTAAGCCAAATCCTCCACTTGCCTCTCATTCATTACCGAGCACTTCTCCTCACTTCGACAGTTCGCTTCTTTCTCTGCCTACCTCTTTCTCTCTCCCTCTCTCTCTCTCTCCCTCTCTTTCTCTCTCCTGTTCGTTTATCGGTCCGTTTTCTGCATTAATCCGCCACTCTGTATAATTTGGCACTTCCCTCGCTGTTAACACTCAATTGCAGACGCTCATTTCAAAATGATGACTGTCAGGCTTGTCTGTGGCTTTCAACAGCGGCGCTCTTTAAAAGGTGTGTGTGTTTCTATGTGCGTGTGTGTGTTTCTATGTGCATGTCTACATGTGTGTGCTGGCTGGCTGCCCCTCTCTGGCAGCCTTTTGATTGCAAGTGGGGGGATTACATAGAGCTCATTATGTACGACCCCAACATGTTTAAATCCTGCAGATCCCACTCTAATTCTCTCCCGTAGACAATTGGTATAATGAGATTAAGCACCAGTGTTTCACAGTTAACAACAGCCCTCCTCCTCTCCGTTCCCTGCCTCCATTCTTGTGTGTGTGTACGCACTAATGACTATTTTTATTATCAATGAATCTAGAAAGGTGGCCTTCAAATGACTTGTTTTTAGTTATACCAGCAAAAATCCACATTTTTAGGACGTAGCCAGTAGATTTTGGCAAATTCTGTTGATTGACTAATTAGCTGATTTATTCATCATATGTCAATGAATGAAATCCTTGACTCTATAGTGTGGTAGAGGTGACGAGGGTGAGTTAGATATAAAGAGGAATACTGTTGACAAAAATGTGTGTGTTTGTTGGTTTGGGGTCCCATCGTGAAAGTTCGCCTCAACACTCACACACGGATGCTTACAGTTTACTCAGCCCTCGTGTTTGTGAGCAATTAGTAGCAGGTTGCTGTCTCCCCGCCGTTTCTCTTGCTAATTTTCCATTGTCTCCAACATGGCATAAGCGGCACAATCTCCACGTTCCTCCGATGAAACGGCCGAGCAGAGGCCAGCATGAGCGGTGGAGAGCTGGAGGGGAGACGGCCTGTTGCTTCCACAGTCTTTCCCTGGCAGTTACAGCTAACGCTTCCTGTCAGTGATCCGCGGCAGCGAAAAGTGCAGCACACACACCCTCTAGCCCGCCGCCCCGCCGTAATTGCAGAGTAATGACAACTGCTCCTGAGCGAACAAACGAGAAGTGACAGCGGTCTCGCTCTGCAAGCGGAAAGCCGTGTCACGTTTGTCTCTGACATCGGCAGCTTTGGGAGCCTTTAGATTGCAGTTGATAGAAATGCATGTGTGAGGCGGTGTCCGTATGCAGATGTGACGTCTTGTCTCTGGAGGAACACACCAGCACTTAACAGGTTCTCAGCGGCTGTCAGCAAAATAACAGGCTGCTCTAAAACCTCTTAGTCGTCTGTAACTGAATTGTTTCATTCACATTCTACCTTCTTGTCATTTGGTCCGCGCGCTCGTCTTCTTACAAATAAGTACATTGTGATATTCCTTTTTAGAGTTTTCACAAGTTCAAACATCAGTCATTAAAATGACTCGCTGGGAAGGAGGATAAGGATCAAAGCCGAGCAGATGCCTGATGTGTAAAGAAATACCAGCCAGGCAGGAAACGTGGCGTGAAGAACAGTCATTGCGTCATCGTTGATTTGTTTACCAGTGTTTCTGAGATGTTCGTCGAAGTCGGTAATTTCTCTCAATTTATTTGTACACTTTCTGAAACCCGTAGAATTTAGAGCACTGCAATTATCACATCATACTGGGCAGCACTGCATTTGTCCCACAAAAGGCCTTTTATGAGAGAGAAATGATGTGTCGACAGTTCATTGTTTATTGTCTCTGACGTACATTAACCCAAAATGTAAAGTCAGACATCCCTGAGAGCAAACTGAACTATTGTTAAAGCTCCTGGTGTTAAATCACCAGTTTGATCAAGTTATGCATTTAAAGGTTTCTCACTGCCAGTGTGCACATCCCCACAGTAAGTGGCTTAAAGTCACCGCGAGGTCAAAGACTAAGCACTGACTCAGCAGACTGACTCTGCACAGTCAGATCGACTTGAGATGACAGCCCTTGTTCTTTCAAATAGTAAAAAGAAGGGTGTCATGGACATTTAAATGGCTCAATAAGGAGAAAAGAAACTTTGGGTTACTCAACGTAACACCCGTTCTTTGATAACAGAGTGAGGTGTTTCACTATGGGGGAAGCGCTCGGCGTGACCAAGTAAGGAAGCTCCAATGACACCACGTCTGTCAGTGACAGACAGGTGGAACTGTGCTGGGGCCCCGCCCCCTCATATTATCACAGTCGACCGCCCCTCGCAAATCATTCTAGACCAGATTTCTTTCCGTGTCAATGCAAGGAGGGGTGTGTTGGTGAAACACCTCACTCTGTTATCAAAGAACGGGGGTTACGTTGAGTAACCCAAAGTTCTTCTTCTAACCTCATTCGGTGTTTCACTATGGGAGATATAGACCGCTCCCGGATTGCATGAAAATTCCCGAAGCCTAAATTGTTTAGCCCGGTAATGACTATCACAGGGACTCTGGCGCGTTGGCCTCCAGCACAGCATGTGCTAAGGACGGCCCTGAGACATCGAGCCTGTAAAACCTTACAAAAGTGTGAGGCGTAGCCCAGCTCGCTGCAGCACAAATATCTTGCACTGGAACACCCTTGAACAGGGCCCAAGAAGTGGCCATACTCCTTGTGGAATGAGCCCTCAAACTCTTGGGGGGCTGGTGGGGGACACCTGACGCGAGAGCCGTCGAGTCCTTCCACGGGCGCGGCGCAGCTACGCACGCCGGTGATACTTTCACTCTGCGGTTGAGGTGACGGCGTGAGCATAGGCGTAATGCCGCGACCCAACGCTGAAAATCCCTCATCCGTAGAAGCCCCAAATGTACCACAGATATCACTGACGCATTAGGCCGAGCAGGCGAAGGCATAGTCTGAACGACACCGCTTTCCCCAGCTGGAAGAGGGCGAGACACTGCGTGAGGGACGCTACTCTCGCCTCCGATAGCGTGACGCGATACGAGATGGAGTTTATGTTGAGACCCAAGTAATCTGTACATTGCGCCGGTTCAAACCCGACTCTTTGTCCAGTTTATATTGAACCCAAGATCCGTGAGTGTTTTTGCTGCCTGTCTGTGAGGTCTGGTCCCTCCCTGTCTACCCCTTGTAGCTGCGGCTGTAGCTGCAAAGCTAGCCCTGGGTGCCTGTGGGGTACGAGGGACGTGCTTCCGGGGTAAGCAGAGGTTAAAGGCTTCACCTTCCTGTTTCCTGAGGGTGCTAGCTTCCCTCATTTTTTCCAGAGCAGGACCGAACAGACCTTTGGTTGGGTCATACGCCGCATCCATCACCTCTGTTCTCTGCATATCACTGAGGCCTGAGAGATTTAGCCACAGGGCCCTCTCACCTGAGACCGCAAGGCCCATTACACGGCCGCAGCCTTGCACTGCACCGCGTGAGGAGCGGAGGATGAGATCATTCACCACACAAATCTCATCCCATAGGGCTGGATTAGGTGACCCTGAGTCCAGCTGCCTGCCCATCTCCTCCAGGATTTCTCCCTGGTACGCGGACAGCAGAGTTTTTGCATTTAGCGAGCACACTGACTGTGCTGCGTAGCGGTACATTCTCTGCAAAATGGAGGCGGTCAGGCGCTCCGTTTTATTAGGCAAAGCGATGTTTGAGGAAGCTGAGAGAGAGCGGCGGTCCGGGTGGAGATGATAAGCCACGGATGGCTCCACTCCTGGTGGTCCAGCCAGACCCAGCTCTCCCATCCCTTCGACTTCCAGTTTAGAGTAGCCTTTGGTGGGAAGCTTGCTCTTAAATAGACTGGACCAGAACCTGGCCATTTCCTTCATGCAGACAGGTACTGCTGGCAGAAGTTGTTTTGATGGTGGTTGGGCTGGTGGCAGCCTTTTACCATCATACAGGTCTCTTTCCCCCTCCTGTAGCATCTTGGGCTGCTGGCCATTGTATGCCCAACTTGGACGCGGCTCGCTTGCAGACTTCATACAAGTTGCTGTCCCCTGGGGGAGCAACTTCGGATGCACTAGGGGGGTCTGGACAGCTGGACAGGAAATGTTGAGTCATCCTCCTCATCATCCGTGTCGTCCATGTTGAGGAGTTCAGAGTTAGCATCGCCCTCTGCGTCCTCAACACCCGGCTCCAGTTCGAGGAGCTCCTCGAAAATTGGAGGCATATCCGGGGACTCAGCGTCCATCATGTCCGCCCAGCTCAAAGAGGCTCGCGGCAGATGTGTGCTGGTCGTGGCTCTTGGGGCGGTTCCCGACAGGCACGGGTCCTGCTTAGGGGATACCGCTACTCTGAGCCTCCTTTCCAGGACCTTCTCCGGCATTGACGCACAGTGCAGACATGACTGTGGGTCCGCCAGCGATGTCTGAGCGTGTTTAGCGCCCATGGATGCTATGCACATCGGGTGAGGGTCCTTGCCCGAGATGGATGCCCCGCATGACGCGGGGCACAGGCGGGATGCAGCCTCTTTTGCCTTCGGTTCCGACCCTTTGGTGGGGGTAGCGGCCGACATGGCAACTGAGAAGGAAGGGAAATATATGAACAATTAGCCGCACTTAGTGTTAGCCTGACGGTGAATTGCTCTAGCAAACGGGCGTTTAGCCCGCTAATAGTGGGCCGTGAGAGTTCGCTCGTCGTAGCACGTTAGCAGAACTCCGGGCACTCGGCTCGACTAGCAAACAAATGCTAACCGAGACCTGGTAGGCTCGCCGTAACGCGTTAGCCAGAGATAATGAAGTTACAGTCACCGACGACACCGGTAAACAAACACCGGGTAGTCGGGAGAACAGCTCGCCTTGACGCGGACACTGCCTAAATACTATGTAGTGTCAAAATATACTTCTCACGAAGTACTTACCCAGCAAACCCAGACTAGAGCCAGGAACTGCATTCGGCGACGTGTCCTAAACGGTTCGTCTGTGAACTGTTAAGCAGAAAATCCAAGCTAGCTAAGATAAGCTGAGGGAGCTATAATAATTTCTTCACGGGAAGAAAGCGAGAATGAATTGCAAGGGGTGGTCGACTGTGATAATATGAGGGGGCGGGGCCCCAGCACAGTTCGACCTGTCTGTCACTGACAGACGTGGTGTCATTGGAGCTTCCTTAGTTGGTCACGCCGAGCGCTTCCCACAGTGAAACACCGAACGAGGTTAGAAGAAGAACTAATGTATTGACTAATGTACCTCAATATTATTGCACAAATAGAAATCTCCGACATTTGGAGAGGAGAACGTGGCAACGGAGAACCACAAGCGGAGGTTCCTTCCTGTTTAGCCTCATCTCTGTTCTTGAAATCTTATAATCCCAATATATATTTTGTCTAGAAAAAGAGTTCTGACCTCTGTGTGCCGCAACCTTTTATAGGGCTAAGGGACCTTTTGCGTTTCATGGTTAGGGATTCATTAAACTGCAGAGAGGTCCCATAATTCCCTCTGAATGTCTCTCTCTCGCTCTCTCTCTCCTCTTTACCGACTCCCTCAGTCTCGGATCAGAGGGAGCCTTGACCTTGGCTGTCAGACACACTGCAGAGATGCCATTAAGCAACACTGAATACTTCCCTCCCTCCTCACCACCCGTTCTAAAAAACCCTTTAACCTTAATCAAGCTTTTAATCAATTACCCTGTCTGATTACGCTCCCCACACACCTCCCGCCTAGCACACCTCCTGTCCTCCCTTCTCCCTCCGTCTCTCACTCTACCGCTTGTATTCCCAGGTGGGCCGTACCCTGCAATGTCAGAAGGTGCCTGTAACGATACAGCAGTTTCCTTGAGCCCCAACCCTCTAATAGGACAAAGTTTAGTCCCCTAATTAGCCCTTAATGCCATGTCAATTTAAATTAAGAGGCGAGCCAGTTTTAGAAAGAAAAACTGTGTGTGTGTGTGTGTGTGTGTGTGTGTGTGTGTGTGTACACACTGCTCAACGCTAATTTTAATCAAGAATCAGAGTTTTTTTGTTTTTTTTACCAGCACAAAAGAGAGGGGGAAAAAAACGTCCCAGGAGCGACTGACATACAGTAATTGATTGGAAATATTAAAGGTCTATTAAATGAATGGCTGGGCCTGACCGCATGTGCCCTCAGGTGGAGCAGCGCCTCGCGGCTGGCTGGATAAAGGGCGGTGGAGGAGGGGGACGCTGCATACAAAGACCCTTCCTGCCTCAATACGGCCCACGATGTTGTTGCTATTTATGTCAGCTGATCGGTTCTCCCCCGGTGGGATCTTTTCTTTTAAACCGTCCCTTTATCGTATAGTTTTAGTTTTTTTGCCCCTCTTGCCCAGCATCAGAGATGGATGTGATCAGGGTTGTGCTCTTGTGCAGCTGGAACAGCGACGTCGGGTCTATTGACCGCTGCACTTTAACTACTGGAGGTTAGCAAAGTCAAGATTTGCAGTTGGAGCAGCATTAGCCTGAAATAAGTAAAAGGGACACCATGGCTCACGGGTTGCTCTTCGCTTTTATTTGGTAAACGCCTCCAGTGGAAGTTGGGGTTTGGCGCTGAACAAGGACTGGATGAGACGGATAATTAAAAATGGTACATTTATTTTACAATTGTAAATAATTGGATATCGTAATATCCAATTATCCGAATATATAAAAGTGTTGTCTTCTCCCGGTTTTAAAAGGTGTGCAAAGCGTGAAACCGTCTTTCACGCCGCCACGACAGCTCGAGCGCATTCGACGGTGTGAACGCCTTCGAGCCGTTATTTAACCCGTCACGTTTCCCCCCGCCGGCCACACCTTTGTTGGCAGTAGTGTGATGCTGCCAACATTCTTTACTTTCTTTCCTTAACAGTGAAATTGGAAGGTGATACCTTTTATACTGTCTCGAAACGGAAAATCTAATTTTTTTTATCGGGACCTGGCAGTGTCAACTTTCTGTGCCGGAACTTTCCTCGTAGGTTGTGGTGTGGATCCATTCTTTCAGGGCTCATGAGCCATTACAGCTCCTGTAGCTGTAACAATAACTGTATAATTCACATGTTTTGCGTTCTTTGTGTTAACACCCAACTTCTGTGCGCGCCCATCCTTTTGTAGCACGGTGACGTCGGCGGTGTTCACGGTCGGGGACAACGTGGTTTCGGGGAGCGACGACCGCACCGTCAAGGTGTGGGATTTGAAGAACATGAGGTCGCCGATAGCAACAATCCGCACTGACTCCGCTGTGAACAGGTAGGTGAAAAAAGGAGGAGTTTCAGAGTTACTTTTCTTTGGGAATAACTAGTTTTAGCTGCGTTTGATGGTGTGACGTGATCAAAAGGTCCAGAATGACTCAATGGGCTTTAGGGTTTTTGTCCAAGGTCAAGAAAATACACTTTTGGTGCTCAATATCTAAAATGCTTTAATTATTTTGATGCGCACAGTATTGGTGAATGTGGTGTTATTGGGATTTGACTTTTCAACATTAAATAACAGTCAGCTCAAGCAGAAACTCTCATGACCTCTCATGGTATCTGCAGGATACCATCCACTTGATAGTAAAAAAAGCTGTTTTTTTTAAACTTCTAAAGAATAGAATCCTTATAGATATTTTAGCTTTTAATAAAAAAAAGTCTGTTTAAAAAGTATCTCCATTTAACATTTTAAGTCAGTAATGATCTTGAATGCCAGCGGGGAACACGGGGTCTAGAGGAAGCTGCTGTCGCTGTTCACACATGGAGGTGTGTGCCGACTAGAAAGTGAATTTGAGCTCGAGTGCTGAAAAACACACGACAAGTTTATCTAGAAGTATTGAGAAACATGTGACCGATATTGAGAGTGAACTTGATCTGACCCTTCAGGATAAGCGTCTCTGCCAACCAGAGGATCATCGCGCTGCCGCACGACAATCGACAAGTCCGGCTGTTCGACATGAGCGGAGTGAGGCTGGCCCGGCTTCCACGCAGCAACAGGATGGTGAGGAGGGCGACAAAGTGGCCGGGGAGATGTGCGCTCCGTCAATCGGCATCGGTAACACTTATGTGTGTGTCTGTGTGTGTAGGGTCACAGGCGCATGGTGTGCTGCACGGCGTGGAACGAAGAGAACCAGTCGTGCAACCTGTTCACCTGTGGCTTCGACCGGCAGGCCATCGGCTGGAACATCAACATCCCCGCCCTGCTGCAGGAGAAGTGACGCCTCTGAACACGCCCACTCTCACGCACGCACAAAACAGAAACACACGGTGAAGCAGGAGACGGCGCACACGCACACACACGCACACACACGCTGTAATCTTTGGTCTCGCACATGCTTGCATGCTTAAAGTGCTGACGCAGCGAGGCACTTTAACTGTTATGTATATCACAGATTTCCAGCTGTAGGAGGAGAAAAAAAATGACCTTTTGAGGATGCGGCTGTTGACGTCCGATATTCCACTGACGGATAACTCTCGTTTAATGTGTCCGTCTGCGGTTGAAACCTGCTGGTGTTTAAATGACGGATTCCAGCATTTTAAAGTCCAAGTGTGTGTGTGAGGCCAAAGCGCTGATCTCCCGTATTTGACCCTCTCGCTTATTTAGCATGCGTTGTGAATTGTGACTATGCTGACTCTTCCGTTTTTCAGCCTTTTTTTCTGTTTTAAAAGTGTAAAAGTATATGTTTGACTCCACAGTCACAGGCTGCTGTTCACATCACTGTTGTTTAGTTCGCTCTCGCATGGAGATAATCTCGGTTTTTGCAAATGTTCCTTAACTAGACGTAAGAGCCAGGAGGGTCGGTAGGATATGATATCGAGGAGGTATGTAAATATTATGTTGTGGCCTGATTAAGTCGCTACTTCATGGATTAAGTGTCTTACAGTGATCTACCTTTTTGAAGGTGGCGTTTGGCAGAGATATGCGTGCATCTGTGAAATGTTTTTATCCTTTTAGTCAGACTTGAAATATTCTTATCGTGGAACAAAACGTATATAATATAATCCGGCCCGCCAGAAAAAGACCTGCTCGGCATGCAGGCTGCTGGGTCCTTCAGCTGTATTTAAATGTTTCAGGAACTGCTGTCTCGTCTGAAGGTTTTCGCCGTTCAAGTTGTGAGTCCCTCGCCTTTTTACCTTCGATGCGTTCAATTTCACAGCCAGCCTCCGTACCTCTCACGTTATTTTGTTTTCGTCTTTCAGGCGATTCTGTAACCCCGCCTTGTTCCGTGTTTACAGTAGGAGCTCACGTGTAAAATAAGTGTCGCTCCGTTCCGTCTTTCTGTCGGACTGCAAAGTGTCGAGAGCACAGCAATAACGGGGGAACTTCTGTTCGCCCATCATCTTTGTCGGTCTGTTCAGCATTATCATAATGTAGTGTTCCCCGTGTGCAGGTTTGGGAGTCACTACTTTTTAGCCATAATGAGCGCTCGCAGTTCTTCAGTGTCAGTGAAACTCAGACCCGCCCTCTTCAACCTGTTGCCAACTCAGAGCCTCGTTCTCGCTGCAACTCGTCATCCCAAGTCAGCTTTAGGTCATTTAACAGTCTGTCAATATGAATGTGTAGTGCAACCCATAGAACCCACGGCCTTGTGTGACCTCTGTAAGGGGAACCGCTCTGACTTTTTGTTGTTGGTGGCTCTTTTTAAGTCTGTGAACTAAAACTCTCTATCCAAATTCAGAAGCAATAACCCAGCCCCCCGCTCTGTGTTCTGTCTCGGAAACCAGTGAATAGGACTTGAAATGCGAACCTGAATCTCAGTTTCAGAACTAGCAGAACTGGATTTGGGCTTGACCATAAATCCTTTGTTTGTTACACTCGTGCAATATCCCTCAACATGAAGTCGCGCTGTAGTTTTTGATATTCAGACGTTTAACTTATTTCAGTGCCGTAAACCCCTCGACAAGATGTGCTTTGTGTGACTGGTGTCGATGTAGCTCAGTGTACATATTGATGCATAACTTACCCCAACGTTGGCTTCAGACTTCCCATTTTACTGCGGTTTCTACCACCAACAGGTGGATTCTGGGGTCGCATGAAGGTCAAACTGTAATAAACGAGTGTTGAGATGCCTTACCATTGCATTGAAAACGATGCGTCGGCCTTATCCACTTGAGCATCAATGCACTTTTCCAAACGCTTGTTAAACAACTAATTGGCTCCACTGCACTCACTGTGCAGATTGAACTTTTCTTCCGGTTTCATTTAGGGAGCTCAATCTCACGGCCAATGATATCGATGTCATTTAAATCTGCAGGTAGAAAGGCAAGTCCTATTTTCTCCCCACACATGAATTCCGACTCAAAGGAAAAATAATTTTGGATTGATACATTAAATTATCGCGTGCCAGATTGGGTAAAAAGTGGATATGCTTTGCCTCATTGTAGCGAATCATATTCCTCAGAGTTCATTGTGTGATCTACTTTGCATACTTTATTGTGATGTGCTCTCTGACACTTTCCAATAAAATGTGTGATTTCCTTTCCCAGCCTCTCGTGTCTCTTTCATCTTGTTTAACACAAACCCATCTCACCCTTTTTTATTCAGTTCAATACGGTATATATCATTTTAAAATTACATTCATCTGGATGTTAATCTGGTAGGTTGCAACAATGAAGTCTGTTAGTGAAAGGAGCCATAAGGTGTATGAATACGTGTACTCATTACCTTGCCTTTTTTCACAGCAGACTTTATTGATGGCTCCGTTCTATTCAAGTGTCTATTTTCTGGATTTGGATATGCTGTGTCAATATTTAACCTAAATATGAAATAGTTTGAGGTGGCATGTTGCCATTTTTTTTTCTTTTCCAGTCCGAGGTGTATTAACTTAAGACCTTAATGATGATGTGTGCTTACCCATTTCAAAAGCATTAAAGCATTAAAAAGTTGTGATTGTATTTATAATGATTCTCTGTGATAGAATGAGTAAAAGTGATAATACTACACTTTAAAAGAACTGCACTCAAAGATACATGAGCAGTATAATATACTTGGAGTATAACTATTAACGGTTCATGGTCGTACGCCTCTATTAACCATTTGCAGCTTACATCCAGGTCATATAATATGTAAGTAAAAGGAATTTAATAAAAGAAAAGTGTATTTTCATTTGGCGAAATGGAAGTTCTCACCATACGGACACGTCTGATTCCAGTAAATCCTTTCCGGTGTCTTCACTTGGAGACTATTCTTCACAGACTGATGGAAAGCTTCGTCACATGCTGTAACAATAATCACCTGAAGCTCAACATCAGCAGACGTGAGCGCTTCACACACATCTTAAACACAGACGATCCATTCGATGAATAGAGTTTGAAGGTGTGCACCCAAGATACGTTTCACCAATTCAGGATCTGCCCCGATGTGATGTATGGTCACACTCTCCTCCTTTGTTCCTGTTATGCACATTAATAATGGCCAGAAAAGGTTTGCAGAAAGAACATTATGATGTCAAAGGGAAATACATTTATCCTATAAGACATTTGTGTGACATGCTTACGTCATTAGCATATTCATTATGAAGTTTTGGCTAAAATAGGGTTTTGCAAGGACCTCAACCTTCGACCTCCAAACTTTAATGGGTTGAAAGAGTAAAGTAGTATAAAAGGACATAGAATATAATTAAAAAGAAAAGAAAAATATATGTTTAAAAAAAGGTTTTATTATAGTATGTCAAAATTAAGGAATTCCGGACGAGCCCCCAAAACTGTCATGGCAGAGAGGCAACAAAATACAAAAACACAATATTCATCAATAACTTCTGCTAAAATGTTTTGAACGTATGGCGCCTCTCCTCGTGAAAGAGCGCCCAACGGCGAGGCCCACGCAGCCTCATGAAGTAGTAGCACCACCGTGAAAACATCTTCGTGCCATAAAATAATTTCATTCCTCCACATAAGCAAAGACATGTCAAACATCGCTCAGGGGTTTTATTTCCACGCAGCCGTACCTTGTCACATACTGACACCCTGTTAATAAGATATGTGCGGTGCTATAACAGCATGTGTTTCTGAAAGATCACAAAACTCAGATCACATGCCATCCACGAGGTTTCATAAAAATCAAATGTCATAGTGATGATGATGAGGCAATAGAAGCCGTCTCTTGTGCCACGCCCTCTTCTCGTGGGTCGAGAGCAGACGACATTGTGGCCTCTGCTTCACCTGCATGTTAAAAGTGTGGCATCAGGTGTTACAGAGGATCCTCTTCACCTGTTACAGAGCACACGGGTCAAAGAGGGACTGACGACGATGATGATCTTTTTTTTTTTTTCAAACCTGAGGAACTTACATTTGAAGGAAACAGGAAGTTTCCCAAACCATGCAGTTATTCCATTTGTGACAAAACACGTGACGGCCTGATAAAACTCCACACACACTAAAAAGGACGAAAACTTCTCTGGAGCAGGCGAGAACATACCCAGTCAACATGAATGTTCCATCTTAAAGCCGATGAACTTGTGCTACATTGGATGGCCGAGTAATGTCACTTCCAACTTCACAAATCTTCACCAAGCCTTTTATACTCTAGTTCTTTCTATTCCTCTTATTTTCACTATTAGACTTTCCCATTTCTCATTCCTCCAGCAGGTGAAATCCCACTGGTACCCAGAACAGAACCACAACCAGGAGCACATTCAAACAGATGACTGCCTTAATTTAACTGTAAGTCTTTATTTTTGTATCAGTGTTATCATTACTACTTATTCAGTAATGTTTCAACATCATTAATGTAGTATGTGGATCATCAATAACTATCTACACTCAGCTTGTCTTTGCTACAGCGAGTTCAATTTGCTTTTATATAAATATGCATGATTTCCTTCCCTGGGGGTCATACTGAGAGGAGGTGGTGTCGACTCACCGGGCGTCCTTGTTCTCCTACCTGTTCTCCTCCTTGTTCTCCTCCTTGTTCTCCTCCCTGTTCTCCTCCTTGTTCTCCTCCCTGTTCTCCTCCCTGTTCTCCTCCCTGTCCTTGTTCTCCTCCCTGTTCTCCTCCCTGTTCTCCTCCCTGTTCTCCTCCTTGTTCTCCTCCCTGTTCTCCTCCCTGTTCTCCTCCCTGTCCTTGTTCTCCTCCCTGTTCTCCTCCCTGTTCTCCTCCCTGTTCTCCTCCTTGTTCTCCTCCCTGTTCTCCTCCTTGTTCTCCTCCCTGTTCTCCTCCCTGTTCTCCTCCCTGTTCTCCTCCTTGTTCTCCTCCCTGTTCTCCTCCCTGTTCTCCTCCTTGTTCTCCTCCCTGTTCTCCTCCTTGTTCTCCTCCCTGTTCTCCTCCCTGTTCTCCTCCCTGTACCTGTTCTCCTACCTGTTCTCCTCCCTGTACCTGTTCTCCTACCTGTTCTCCTCCCTGTTCTCCTCCTTGTTCTCCTACCTGTTCTCCTCCTTGTTCTCTTCCCTGTTCTCCTCCCTGTCCTTGTTCTCCTCCCTGTTCTCCTCCTTGTTCTCCTACCTGTTCTCCTCCTTGTTCTCCTCCTTGTTCTCCTCCCTGTCCCTGTTCTCCTCCCTGTCCCTGTTCTCCTCCTTGTTCTCCTACCTGTTCTCCTCCTTGTTCTCCTCCCTGTTCTCCTACCTGTTCTCCTCCTTGTCCCTGTTCTCCTCCTTGTTCTCCTCCCTGTCCCTGTTCTCCTCCCTGTCCCTGTTCTCCTACCTGTTCTCCTACCTGTTCTCCTCCCTGTCCCTGTTCTCCTCCCTGTCCCTGTTCTCCTCCCTGTTCTCCTACCTGTTCTCCTCCCTGTCCCTGTTCTCCTCCCTGTGGCCAGTTTTCCATGTCCAGGGAGATGTGCAGCCTCCGTCTCCGCTGTGGTATCAGGGAAAACTGGCGTAAGGCATTCAGGACGATTTATCATCATTATTATTCTACTATATCCACTGCTGCTGTTATTATGAGTAGTCGTCATTTTTCTATGAACACTGCTGCCACTGCTTTTTCTTCTGTCATTGTATGTTTCATGTATATCATATAGATGATAGATGACCACATTGTATTGACCTCCTCTGAGGTTTCTTCCTTCTTTTCTTCCTCTGACGTGAGGGTCCTGGGACACAGGTTTTCATGTGCGGTACAGACTGCTAAGCCTTCTGAGGCAAATCTGTATTTCCTGATTTTGGGCCATACAGATGAAATTAAAATCCCATGATGATGTAGAAAAAGCGTCACAGTACAGTATGGACAAAAAAAAAGGCCTTAAAACGTGATAATATAGTAAATCCAAAACACCCAATATCCAAAGCCCAAGAGGATTACCCACAATTCATAGCAATGAGACGTTAAACACAGGGTTACCAGTGGAAGCATGGAGACGGAAGAAAAAAAACAACACATTGGTGCATACAAACACATGGAATTAGATTATTTTACACAGCAGTTTTATTCATTTAACATTTTCCTTTAATTTAGTTATCAAAAATGTTTGGTCAAAAACCAGTAAATACATCATTTGACAATTAAGTCTCATCTCGTGAGGCAGAAGCTCGGACGACGTTCAAATCAGGGAGTAAAAAATCTAAAATAAGTCTCCATGATTGTACATAACCTGATAGTATGCTGTCATGTGACGTCCGGGTTCAAGTAAAGTCAAGTAAAATGCAACATAAAGTATATTTATCCGTACTTAATAAAAAATAAAACATACTAGCAAGTAGTAAACTTGTTCTGCATGTAAAGCATCTCTGACAATTCCCTCTTGCTAAAAGACACTGAGGAAGACTCCGACCTCCGAGTTGTCTTGAACGCACCATGAGGCTGCCATGCTTACTGTGCTTTGGCTCTCAGCAGTCATACAGGCACAGCACGGCACTGGGAGACAGAATATATTCTGTGGAGCTTCACCTCTCTTTCCTCGTCCATTAGATTATAGCCGGCTGGCCGTGACCAGCCACTGGAGCAAATTGTCAATTATGATGTTTATTGTCGAGCACACAGTGGCCTGCATGGCCTCGGGGGCAGAGAGGCTGCTGCTGAGGAGACATCCCCATCCCTCCTCTCCTCTCGCCTCCTTCTTCACCGCGTTCTTCCTCCGGGCTAATTTGGCGGCTGGTCTGTGTGACACCTGCCACCGAGCCAAATAGAGATAACCATTTCCCTGTGGATTTCCCCTGGGAGAGACGGGAAGCCCCTTTAATAAGTGTCTGGATGCTCCTGAGGGCCGGACAGGTGGGAATGGACCAATATCCCAACACCAGAGCTCTTATTGGAATTGTGTGTAGCCGTAATGACGGATGTAAATCGGACTCAACAAAAAAACGATCAAAACAAGGTAAAATTACAAGATTTTGTGGTTTTATTCACATATACAGTACAAACATTCACTTTTTGTTACTGAAGTGCAATTTACAGACCTTAGCAGCAATTCTTCATATACTTTAATTTACATGATAATTAGACATTTCCAGGATCTCTTTCACGTCTTTGTCGACATCTTTTGTACATATGTACACTATTAGATACAGTATTGCCATTCAGACATGCCTTATATTTATTGTCTCTCAAAATAAATCAGTTTTTATGGCTAACACAGCCGCTGTGAAACCTGGTGTGAAGCATGGCGTTACCTCTGCCGAGCATGTCAACGCTGGAGTTATGGAGTGTGGGCTGGAAACATGTCGGTGAGAAACACACTGCATCTCTGTCACGAGACGCAGACAAGAGGTTTTAAATCGGATCTGAAAGTGTAAACAACGTGTCAGACAATATGAGTTCCTGAAAACAGGGGGCGGAGATCAACGGGGCACGGCAACACACTTCTGCCTCAGGGCCCCGACAAAAGGTTAATCTGGCTACGCCTCTGGCACAGACAAGTAAACGTGAACCTTGTGATGCCTTTAAAGCCTTTAGAGTCACGGTGAAAGGCATTATGCCTTCTTTTTTATTTATTTTGTACCCTTTTAGATCACATCCCCTGTCAAATGGTGCACCTAAGTAACAAAATGCTGAATGAAAAGGAATGGAGGAAAATCCAATCATCTTTTCATCCTGTAAAACAAAGTATGGCGTCTGCTCACAGAAGATAGAAGCAGTCAATTTAAACCAATAATATCATCTGCAACTTCTATTTTTCTATATCTGTGAAACTTCCGTATTTTGATCTCACTGGTTGGTGGGGGGTTCGTTGAATAAAAAAGGTAACGTCACTTCAGTGAATGAGTCAGGTGGGTTGTTTGGCCACACATCTGACTTTGTGAGCGTTAAACTCAATAAATAATCAGTCAGCCTGTTTTTTCCCCCCCGAACTTTAACTTTTGACAAAAGAAAAGCTAGAGAGATAGAGAAATAGAACCAAATGTACGTTTCCAGGGGCTTCATAACACTGTCATAAAACAAAGAATATCACATGCACGGCTCTGCAGATGCAGAGCTTTGCTACTACTACTCAGCAATACTGGCCAACACCCTAACCTATTAAAGACCAGTGAAACATTGGCCTAGTGAATGGGGAGGCCAGACGCAGGCCACATGCGGGTCACGCTCTCTCTTGTGTGAGGTCGACAATTTGGTTTGGTACCGTATCCTTTTATCCTCCCTCAGAGAGCGCAGGGAAACAACTACCCACACTGACCACTAGATGTCACTCTCATTACTTCCATCTTTACTGCTGACTGAGCTGGCGCCTGGTGTCGATCCCTCCTCTAAAATTGAAGATATACAGCAATGACAGAAAAACACAGTCATGATCACAATGAATATCAACACTTAGCTGCATAAAAAATAAATGAAAAATCTCACACACACGTGTATGTTTACATCGTGAAATATGTCATAAAAAAACAGTGTGAGGTACAAATGTACATGGTCATGATCCGGGATGTCCGTATTCACGTCGCTGATTTCCAATCTTTAATTCCTACATAAGCTGTGTGTGTGTGTGTGTGTGTGTGTGTGTGTGTGTGTGTGTGTGTGTTTGAGCGCTCACAGTTAGTCAAGGTGGCAAAAGGTTTTGTAAACCCCTCCCCCCGTCTATCTGTTGGGGGCGGCCATGACCACGGAGAGAAAGCACAAGTCGATCAGGTCAACAAGGCCTCGCTAATGAGTCGAGACCTAAAGTCACTATTATCGGGGACGACAAGCTTCCATTCAGATGAACGGGGAGGCGGCTGCAGCAGGAGAGAGACGGAGGTCAAGCAGGTCAGGAGAGAGGAAGAGAAAGGAAATAAAAACAGGAGAAACACTTCCACCTGTACTTAGGCAAGCGGTAATGGCTGCTTATGTGTTTATGCACCTCAGTTCTTCTCCTCTACATGCAGTGGGTTGAAAAAAAAAGGAAAAAGAAGAAGGTGTATTAACCTGTAGTCGTGTCGTGTTAACCTCCACTGCGCTTGAAAGGCAGGAGTGGGGTGGGGTGGGGTGGGAGGGGGGAAGGCACGCAGGCGAAAAGGAGAGAGTGACGAAGAGGACGTGAGGGGAAATAGGCGGAGGACTGAAGGAAATGTAAAGGAGGCAAGGAGGCAAGGAGGGAGGGATGGAGACAAGAGGAGGACGTCAGGAGTCAAAGGGTGAGTCAGAGATGAGGACAAAAGATAGAAATGAGAGAGGGAAGGTGCGGCGGGCCTCTCTTTTTCTCACTCTTCCCTTCCTCTTCCTCTATCACCCGTCACCCTGACAGGGCCGGTAATTGGACGTGGACCTCTCTCTCTCTCTCTCTCTCTCTCTCTCTCTCTCTCTCTCTCTGTCTCTCTCTCCCCCATGGCTCGGCTCCTCAGCGGGAGCCTTGGGGCCCGGAAATAGCTGATGACAAGATAGCGGCTGCCTTTCATTCCGCTCAAGGTTACCCCACCCTTCCTTGACAGCCGAAGAGTGGGTATTTAGGTGTGTGTTTGCTTCAACGTGTGTGTGTGTGTGTGTGTGTGTGTGTGTGTGTGTGTGTGTGGTTTGAAGAAGGGCAGGAAAAAGAAAGGGTCCATCTTTTTGTGTCCGTTTATTTCTTTTCAGCCCGTCCAGTTGACCTTCCTCTTGTCGTGTTTTCTGTTGACACATTCAGGATGACACACACAAGACACACACACACATACACACACACATACACACACACTCACACACACTGGTGATAGCCTTGACTTTAACGGTTACACTGGTAAACATACAGGTATGAAGGTGTGAAGCAGGATGTTGGTAAAGAGCATGGAGTCATCTTAACCTAAGAAAATAAAGGTTAAACAAACACACACACACACACACACACACACACACACACACACACACACACACACACACACACACACACACTCTCTCTCTGTCTCTCTCTATCTATCTCTTCCTCAGACCGACAGCAGGAACTGTTCCTGCTCTGGCGGTTTCTTGACCCAGGTCCCGAGGCCCGTTTCCTGCAGCGATCTGAACCACTGCTGCTTCACTGTCTGGTAGGGACGCGCCGCCATCTTGGCGTCGCAGTACATGAACTGGCGGTCCGCCGAGCTGAACACGTGGATCCCCGACTGAAGAGGGCGAGCGAGGGAGAAAGAGAAGAGGACAGACAGAGAGAGAGAGAGAGAGAGAGAGAGAGAGAGAGCAATTTGGAGTCAGATAAAAAAACACACAGCGACAGACATGACGATAGGAAGGCAAAACAAAGAGAGGGGAATCAAACCGTGGGCAGAGGGGCTAAAGGTTTCACGAAGGGGGGAGAGAGAGAAGAAGAAGAGCGAGCAAAACAAAACGAATGAGCCGGCACAAATGCATTTGGGTGGGGTTGGGAGGTGGCGGGGTGGCGGGGGGGCTTCAACAGCTGTGTAATCTCCCCATTTAAATTTCACAAGCAATTGAACATTCTCTGTGCTTTTTTGTGCATTCCTATTGTCGCGAGGGGAAACAATGAAGATCCACGGAGAGACAAGTGGGGGGGGGAGAGAGAGAGAGAGAGAGAGAGAGAGAGAGAGAGAGAGAGAGAGAGAGAGAGAGAGAGAGAGAGAGCAAAAGTTTCTTTTGGAGATTAGTGCGACTGCTCTTGCGTGGCCCTTATATACGGCGCGCGGGGAGCACTTAGGGTGGGGGCCTCCTCGAGTGCTTCTCCAAATAATTATGGTTTCATAGTCATTATGCTTTAACGGCCGCCATTTGGCGATGCAGGCACTGTCTGTTACATAAAGTTTCGGGGATGGGAATGAAAGTGCGGCGGCTCCGCGCGCTGACGTTAAAGATCCGAGCTGCCAGCTTTTTGACAAGCCGCATAGAGAGCAGATGTCGCCGGGGCCGACGCATTTATCCACGGCGGAGAGGAAATCCCACATGTTCTCCACCGAGCGGCAGACTCAGATTTTTTCCGTACACGTGTCTGCTCTTAACCGAGCGGCTCTGCAGTTACCGTCTCTGTGATTCCTGATGGCAAAGGGTTGCGTTGTGTTTTTGACGACAGCTGAGTAATGCCTCTCGCTTTGCAGCAGAGGAGCAGAGCGGGTGAAACAGACATTTATTCATATGAAAATGCGACTATTGTTCCCAACTCCGATTAATTAAATAGTACATCATAATACTTTTTTCTCTCCCAGCGAGTAAAAGATACACTGTGGTACAAGGTGTTTTTTTTAATTAACATTTAAATTAGCAGGACATTTTCACAGCAGATATGTCGACAAGTCATAACAAGCAAAGTGCAGCGTAATTAATAATATTAATAATGGCTGCGTTCCGTTGAGTTGTGCCGGTGCTCTTTGTATTGTTCACGCCGCTATCCTTCAGTGGAAAAGAGCTATCATTAACGTCACACTTGGGCTTTATCTCCCAGTCAAATTGTGTGCTGGGAAAAAAGCCGATAGAGGGAGAGAAGCCACTGGTTTCCTCAATATTTTGACCACCGGAAATCCCCATTTCCCCCTTTGTCGCACTCGTTTCACCGCTCAACTTTTCACTATCTGCTAGTAGAAGAAGGCATTCCTCCATTGATACGTTTAGCTCAACCATGACGTCACCTGGCCTGTGGAGGCCCTCACCTTGCGGTACAGTCTGTTCCAGCGGGTGAAGAGGGCGTGTTTGCAGAGACGGGACGGCGTCCCCGAGTCCCGCCTCCGCCCGGTCGCTGTGTTGACCACCTCCAACTGAGCGTCTCCCAGCGTCCAGTTGACACTCACACACGAGGCCTTCCCCGGCTGCTGGTACTCCGCAGTGCTCAGCCCTACAGAGACGACAAGATAAAATAAGATAATCCTTTATTAGTCCTGCAGTGGGGAAATTGCAGGATTACAGCAGCATTGCACACAGAGACACACAGTACCGTAAAAGTCAGGTTACAAGCCGCTACTACCTTCGGTCAGTGTCCCCGTTAGCTCCCCGCTGTAGCCAGCTAGCGCTCCTGCTAGCGCTAGCTGGCGCTAACCACCGAAGGTAGCGGGACCAGTCCCGGCTCGACACCCAATGCGGGCAGAGGGGAAGTAGCAGCATCAGCTAGCTATCCCCGCTGCTGCTGCTACTGGCTAGCTGTACGGGCGGCTGTAGCTCAGGGGGATGAGTGGACAACCACAAGGTAGCCGGCTCGATCCCCAGTCCCCGCATAGCTCACATGTCGAAGTGTCCCTGAGCAAGACACTGAATCCCTAACTGCTCCGCGGGCGCCTCACAGGGCTGCCCACTGCTCCCTATCCAGAGGTGGGTCAAATGCAGAGAAGAATTTCCCCAAGGGGATTACTAAAGTGCATGTTTCTTTCTTTCTTTTTCTAGCTACTAGCTACTGGCTACTGGCTAGCGCTGCTGCTAGCTTGCTACAGCGGAGACACCCACCGCAGGTAGAAGCGGCTTGTAACCGACTTTTACGGTAGGTAAAAAAAAATCTAGTAATATAAATAAACAGTAAAACAGTAATAAAAAAAAACAGTAAAGAAGAATACAATAGCAATATTAAATATACAGACGGAGTAAAAACAGTATATGAAAGTATTTAAATGTATCATATATTGCACCAGATGATGAACATAATTAAAGTGGCTAAAAGTGATTAAAGTGTTTAAGTGTTCCAAGTGTTTGTGGTCGACTGTGAGCTCAGCTTGTTATGCAGCCTGACAGCAGCGGGAAGGAAGGACTTTCAGAGAGGCTGACTTCAGCTGGGTTCAATAGCCGGTTCCAAATGATATTATTTGTAAAACAAAACACCTCTTAAAAGTGTTTCAAATTGTTATGCAGATATGAGTAAAACAAGTATGTAAATGAGCAATATGAGCCACTTTGTTGTTTCGTTTAACCTTCCATCACCCTTCCTTCAGTCTCGGCTGTCGGTACGAAGCTGTCATACACCCTCAGAGAGAGGGAGGGCTATTGAGCATATAAGCAACATGTCCCTGCCTTTGTGCGAATGCCTGTCTGCTCTCGAGTCCCAGCCGTTCACAGCGTTCGAGTGTTCCCAGCTACAAACATTGTCTCCAGTCAAGAAGACGCAGCCTCCCATACACTGGACTGTCTATCTCTCCAGCCCCTCCCTCCCTCCCTCTCTCTCTCTGAAATAATTAGCCTCGCTAGCAAAAGCACACAAAGCGCTCAGTCGAGGAAGGAGAAAGAGAGACAGAGGTAGAGGGAAAGTGGAGGTGACTGTCACATTGGGTTCCATGTGTAGAGAATTAGCTGTCTGCATCGAGAGCACAGGTGTTGGCAGAGGATGATGGCGGAAACAGAGCTGACAACAGGGTGAGAAATGGAAAAAAAATGTCCTTTAGGGGACACCGTCGGGGCTTCGTATACGCCAGTTCACCAATATATTCTGAATAAGGAAAATGAAGAACTTGTGATTCAGTGTTTGAAGTTCAGAAAACACTCGACGGCCCGCGGCAGCAGAAGATGCTGAACACAGACTACTTAGGCCTGCAGTGATGAAGAGGCACATTATTAAAACAATTCTAAATAGATCAGTGTTTATGTAGCGGTGTAAGCCCAATGAACAGTGGACTGCTGTCCTTAATGTACAGTTAGATGTAAAAGCCTTCAGGCCTCCCTCCATCATTACATTCGGGGCGAATGAAACGATGAGAAGGCTTTTCTCCTGTTTCCAGTAGTTATGCTAAGCTAAGCTAACCCGTTTCTGGCTGCATGTCCATATTTAGCACGAGAGTGGTATCTTTCCATCCAGCAAATAAGCATATTTCCCCAAATACTACTATTTCTAATAATAATAATGAAAAGAAAGGACTTACAGGAAAGAGCAAATTGCTCATCTGTTAACCAGGATATGTAACATCTAGTTAACATGTAGCATCTGGGCATCTGCTTGAACACTATATCCACTCTAAATCTGTAAAACTGTCTTCACAAAAGGAAATCGCTGTCTTGAATTTTTCCCTTGACTTCCAACCCCAGTTATTCATTATATCATGAAATTTGGTATTCGCAGGAAATCAGCAGACAGATTCTGTGCGACGGGTGAACAACAGTTGCCTCTGATCTCCCCGCCTGACAGACAGCTTGTTATAGTACAATACCCCATGTACAATACCACAATACATGCCAGCAGATCATCTCCCTCCTTGCCACACTCATTTTCCTGTCTTCACTCTTCCATTCACCAATCTCAGCTCTTCTTTTCTGTAGCTCCTTGGAGTCGGAATGAATTGCCTGCCACGGTAACAATCCTCCAAGTCTCTTATTACCCATCTCTTCTCTCTTGTGGAGACGCACCTCTTTGAACAAAAGACCCCCCTATCCATCCTGCCTCTTCCCTTTCTCTCGCTCCATTCACGGCTCATTTCATCCCTTCAATGGACTTGACTCCTCTGTTTCTGTAATAGCCAATTTGATTTTTTCCCCTCAATGAAGACTTGATCAATGTGTCTTTTGAGAAGTGTTTGGCAGACATGAAAGAGGCAGAATTAGAGCCTTTTGGTTATGGGATTCATAACGGTACAGTACACGTACCCGCCGCCGCTTTCTATGAGAGGCTTCTGTGGAGCCACAGCACAGCCTGTGTGTTTATGTGGACATGTAGCAGTGTTAAAGTCGTGGTGAAGCAACTGGTGTGTGAAAAGATGGCCTTCTTCCATGTTTGTGTAAAAGGCAGCAATTCATTCACGAGAGAGGCCTGAGATGTGACTGCGGCTACTTGCTCACGAAGAGGTTTCTGATTGTCTGTCCATTGACCTGAAGACATGGTACTTTCTTGATTCTCGTTGTTCTGAGTTTGTACTCATGGTTGAATGCACTTATTGTAAGTCGCTTTGGATAAAAGCGTCAGCTAAATGTAATGTAATGAAACAAATGAAAACCATCTTTGTCCACACACAGCATCGTTTTCTAAATGATCTCCGTCCACACTGACCTGCCTGAATCACGTGACTGTTCACGTTCACTGGGCGTACGGGGGACGGTGTAAACAGGAAGTAGATTGGTATTATAGTACCTCAATAATAAAAGGTCATGCTTGATACTTAAGATCTTCCTCTTTATGCTCACACGTATATATTGTGTCTGGGGGGGAGTTGTACTTTTCAAACTCAGTTAATTAGGAAACCCTTTTATGTCAGGTCACATGGTACAAGCACTTTGAATCGCCTTGTTGTTGAAATGTGCTATACAAATAAACTTGCCTTGCCTTACAAATCAAGAAAAAAACATGGTATAAATCCAAAAAACACAGAAAAACATGTTAGGTATCAAATTAAACATACAAATCAGGGCTACAATAATATTTATATATTATTGTCCCCATGTACAACCTCTAAACACAACTCAAACAATAAATAGGATTAGGGCTTAAAGGGCTACATGGCTGCAGGTCTCTCTCTCTCTCTCTATCTCTCTGCTATCAATCAATCACAAATGCATTCAATATGTATGATATGTACTTTCTGCCATCACAGGTGTGCAGCTCTCCAACATAGTCCTACAAGGCCAATGGAAAGTTCAACAATCAACCCAAGAGTGGAGCATGGGTCTGATGCATGACTTTGTGTCACAACATGCTGTTTTCAAGGTTTACAATTTTAAATTGTGACACGTGAACAAAGCATGGTGTCGCTGCATCCTCAATGAACTGCAAAACTGTCATCGTCATTGTTTCCTGTGTCGACCGGATTCGCGGCGGTGGAAGTCGAGAGTGAAGGACGAGGCGGCCCATCGATGCGTTTGGCCCTCGGGGTTCAGGTGTAGCTGCTTTGTCTGAGCGTGATAAGACCGGGCCCTGCGATCGCCGGGAATTTCCTCTGGGGGTGTTTCTTTTAAATAACCCTGGACACACAATAGCCGGGGAGCTCATCAGAGCCAATGAAAGGCTGGAGGAGGAGATGAGAGGTGGTGGGGGAAGACATCTGAATGCAGCCGAATACCTCTCTTTCTTTATTCCCATCCTGCCTTGCTGTCTCCCTCTCTTCGCCCTCAGCATGTCTCTCTCTCTCTCTCTCGCTCTGTCCGAGCTCCCTTCAGATTGAATGGCTGTCTGATAAGGGCTGTGATTACATTGATTTGGTGTAGGGCCATCTCCACTGTCGGTCCACCTCCTCTCCTCCCTTTCCTTCGCCCTTCTACCCTTCAACAGGCCGTCGCTACTCGAGGTGCTGCGGGCGCGGGACGGAAAACACACATTGTGAGGCGTGTTAGAGGGGAGGGCCGAGCGTTTACGGGAGGAGGCGACCTCTGTTTGGAGTCAAGAGGACGTCTGAAGGTAGAGGGCCTATCGGTGTCCCTCAACACTCAGAATAATGTAAAGGACATTCTGCAGCATCTATTCTAGGAAAAAAATAAGCTATATCGTCATTAAAATAATTATGTACTTACTGCATGGCTTGTTATAGTTAGAATGAATAACGTAATATCATAAGTAAGTATGATTGATGAACAAATGGATCGTACCTGAGCACAAGTCTCCAAATATTAACTGCAGCCCGTAATATCGAAAAACCCCAAACTCCATTCCAGACAACTCAAATGACTCCTTTCCAAGAGCTATCGAACAAATCATGAGAAATGCTCGCTGAGGCCGTGGTCGGACGATTCAATGATAAATTTGTCCCAACTATCATCACCAGAGGACAATTCAGTACATTTATCAATCTTGATGAGGATAGGCCTCACAAAATATTCATCCTCATGCCACCCTATTACCCGGAGCGCAGCCCCGCAATGCAAAGAGCTCCTATGCCCTTCAGGAAGCACACTTGGAGGCTGATAGTACGGTGGATATGGAGAGTGTATCAGACGCTGGTGACTCAAACAAATGGAGAGCAGTGGAGGAAAAGCTAGTAAATGACATCATTTAGTTCTTTCTCTTATTTTGCACCTCCATTTAATGAATGAGCTCAGTGCTGCTTAATACATGAGCTCTCGTTGTGCATGTCCTATTGGCTGCTGCTCCACTGCATCGGCTTACACAAGAAGCTAACTACTGCATGGTAGATAAAGGAAAGCTTACATTTGATAAAGGCCTGAATAAAGATTTTTTTTCTCAATTTGCACATGATCGCTAGATCGCTGTGGTAGAGAGTCGTTGATTTACAAGTTTTTGTCCCATAAAAAAACAAATAGATTACACTCTATTGATAAGAGACGCTCCGCCCAAAACAGCAAAAACAGAATAGATATATTTACACAGACACATGTTCTCATTAGAGATCCCTAGAAACACAATGTGCCCTACATCGTTGTGCGTCTCTGTCGCTCAGACACTGCGGCTGGCCTAGATCTGAAGTGATGGCTGATGCAGATTCTACAAGTCGGGTGTCATTCAGATCCTCTTCCAGCATTCATCTTCTCTACAAACGAAAGCCTCCAGGTCTCAGTGGAGCCCTGGAGGCAGACGTGCCAGACAACTTCATAGCTGTTGCTTGTCTGGCTGGCACAATGTAACTGTAGAGAAGCAGGGGTACATGAGTCTGTCAGGCGTGTGTGTGTGTGTGTGTGTGTGTGTGTGTGTGTGTGTGTGTGTATGAAGAGGTGGGGTGGAGGGGACTAGGTTGTTACTTTTGTGATCTGATGTGATTGATTCTATAATATATTATGTCCCTGTCTGAAAATACAAAGAGGCTTTTATTTCACTGTTTAAAGGCAGAGTGGCGATATGAACAGTCTGTCATTTAGCTTTAGTATAACAAGAACTAGAGGAAACAAACTTTCACTAGATCACTTGAGACCGAAAAATAGATCCAAGCAGATCAATTAGCCTGTGAATTCCTGGTTAAGTGTGTTTTCCGTCTAACTCAGTAGAGGGCAACAGGGATAAGAGTAAAGTGGATGTTGGACTCACATTCACCAGGCGACACAAACACAACTCATGAGTGATGATGTTGCTCCGTATCGGCCGAATGTGTGAATCGTCGATTTTGTGATATGAAATTGCATCTCTTAATCAAATCTACTGTCTTTAAAAAAAATATAAAAACGAGTAATGCTGTAAAATCACTACGCAAATCAAATTCTATATCACTTTTGAGACCAGCCACGGTCTACTGTGACTGGTCACGGGGATCTCAGGCAGAAGTGACATCATTTCAAAGGAATCACGGTGTAAATTAGTTCCGGTCTTTTACAAAGTTTGACATTTTTGGTGAATTTCGACGTGAAAATCTGCACAATGTCCCCATCTTGGCGCCTCAGAAAGCCCTCCAACAGGGAATGCACAGTGCTGCAGTCGTACCGCTGAGCATGGGCTGGTTGCGTCTGTGCGTGACGGGCAGCGGGCCCAGGCGCTCCTGCCGCTGGTTCAAGACCCGGCCCAGGTAGCCCGTGTGGCGCAAGCTGCCGACCGTCACGCTGTGCAGGTACACCGGCTCCACGAAGTGGCTCAGCAGCGCCCCCTGCAGGCCCAGGACGTTCCACCTGAGGGGGAAGGGCAAAGAGAGAGGAAGTCAAGGAGAGATCGGTGCGATGGTTGGAAAAGTAGATGAGGAAGGAAGGGTGAGAGAGGAGGGGCATCAAGGAATGGAAGAAGGAAAGAAGGAGGAAAGGCAACAAATGGGGGGAGGGAATACGTGGGAAGAGAGATAGAATCACAGCGGGAAAGGAGGAGAGATAGGAAGGGTAAAAAAGAGCGAGAGAGAGAGCGAGAGAGAGAGAGAGAGAGCGATAGATACATGTGAGAGCTTCAATGACAGGTAGAGACAATTTGATCATTATCTTGATGTGGGACGTGATGAATAATAGCTGCTGGACTGACAACACAAACAGACACACACACACACACACGCACATGCATAATCTGACGGACACCCTCGTCCTCCTCTCCCATTTCCCCTGGTTCAGCGACGCAAACCATCACCGCCACCTACAACAACACTGCCAAAGGTCAGTCCATCAGCATTCGCGGCGTGGAACAACACATTACCATGTGTGCATTCATCAGTGCCGTCGAGGTTAATGCACTGCGCGGCGCTGCAGGCAAGCTCCCGTCGATTGCTCGACGCGAGGGGCACTCACCTCCGGATTTGTTTTGGGAGATCCACGTGTGACACAAAATCACTGCGGGGCTAATCCCGCCTGATGCTGGAGCCAGCTGGTCGCGTGCCACCTACCGTCCAAACCCACTCCACAGTATTTAAGCAGCAGATGCTAATTCATGGATGGAAAATGATAATTACCTTGTTTATTATTATTCCTGCTCTTCATGGAGAGAGAGAGAGCTGTTCACTGGACTAATGAACTCATGTGAGCCACAATCAAAGGCTCAACATCATCCCACTAATTTTAAGATCATTGTTCTTTTTGTTAATCAATGTCTTTTTATCATGGATGCAATTACGGCACTTCCTTGCTTTCTCGACGACTTAATGATCACTCATTGTGGCTTTTTCCCGAGCCGTCAATCAACATCAGCGGCCTCTTCACCCGCTATCTGTCCGCGGGATCCGTCCTTCCCTCTCCAACAGAGAGGCGGAGCTTCGATACGAAAAGCAGGGGAGCGCTCACACGCAAACTCAGTGCTCCCACCAAAATAGAAATAGTTTAGCCTGAAATATTAATTTACCCAGAAAGCGACACCGTGAATCAGAAACATCTTCTAATCTCATGCAAGAAAAGACAGCCATCTGGCTCGGGTGTGTGAATTTAAAGAGAGGAGAGGGGAGAGACCTCTTCTCTCTCTCTCTCTCCGTCTCTCCACATCTATCCTTTCTTCCCTCCCCCGGTAAACGCCGACCATTAAAGTAATGTTCATCTGCATAAAACTGCAGTGGAATGGAGAACATCATCGTTATATGAAAGCCATTTAGGCCCCTCAATTAAATCCAGCTGTCGACTTCAAATCAAATATTAGCAAAGGCGCTTCATAGCGCCCGGCTTAAGAAAACACAGCGATGATCACCAGGTGAGTTAATGATGGGGCGAGACGTTGCCCATCATCAAAGGAATGTTTACGATAAAAGCAAAGATCCTAAAATCCCTTATGGTCAAGGCTGAACTCACTGTAATTATGTGCAGGAGCTGAAGGAAGTGTGGAAATAAAAAAGTAATGGGAGGTTGCAAAATGAGTGTGACAGAGGACAAGAAGAGCATCCAGGGGATCACTATAAGACTGCAGCTGTGTGTGTGTGTGTGTGTGTGTGTGTGTGTGTGTGTCTTCCGTCCTAAGCTGCTCTCAGTTCCACCCTCCACCCTGACCTTGATAAACTGGCCCTTGGTGACCCACTCACTTTAACGACGGCCACCCATCATTTACAGAGATATATAAAAAAAAGAGGAGGAGGCTGCGGAGCAAAGAGAGCGCGTCTGCCGTCCGGCCTGGCGGGATGGAGGAGTGGGGGTAAGGGGAGAGGAGCAGGGTGTCCCTTCCCTTCTCCCTCCCCCCGTCACTCTATTTTTTTGTAAAGTAATTGCTTTCACCCCTGTTGGTGACCTGGGTAGATTTAATCACACCATCTTCAGCCCTGGCCAACTGAATCAAATTGGTCAAATTAACAGCGGCTCCACAGGAGAAGGGTTCACCTCTCTCTCTCTCCCTTTAGGTGTGTGTGTGTGTGTGTGTGTGTTGGTGCCAGTCCTTTCACACACACACACACAAACACCAGTGGCTCAGCTGTAGTCCTGCATGCCTCAGTTGGCACAGTGCGGTGCTTACTAAGCTAAATTCAAGGGTTTAGTTCCTGTACCGGCAGAGAAACTGAGACTATATTAAAAATCGATTTCAGATATCTTACAAAATGCAACATCAAGGGTGGGACTAAAGACTTACTATTGTTGAGGACCTTCCTTATGTGCTGGGGATGCTGCCTCTAGGGATGCTAGTGCACAAGTGTGGTCCAGTTTGAAATATTTCAATCACTCATGGAAGCACCAGTCTGGTCAAAGTTGTCCAGTACTTAGGTTCATAAAACATATAGCCGCCGCTTCACTCTGAGTAACCATAAATGGTAATTTTCCTCACAAAGTATTTGAATGAGTGCCCTATAAAGGGGTAATGTGAATTAGCTAACGTTAGCATGCTAACACACCAAACTAAGATGGCGACTGTGTTAGAGGTCGAGGGGTGTCGCAGTTTCTCTCCGCCGACTGCAAGACCCAAGTGCATGATGGGAAACACCTGCCAGTCGCCTGATCATAGAGCTGATTGGCTCTCAGCTTTAAACACCATGTTTAGTTGAAAATCCTATTATTCTGTTGTAATTACATTATTTGGCGGTAGATTGTTGGCTGTTGGTGTCATGTTTTAATATGTTAAACATATCTTAATATAATACTTAACTACAAAGTGTTTTACACGACCGACATAAACCAAACAAAGGATATAATACAAAGCCAGATGCACACACATTTTCACATATGTGTAAATATACATCTACTATCAAATATATAGAAAATTTAAATGTGGTCTGCGAACTACAAGTAGCCGTAGCCAACAGGTTGTGAATCGTTCTGTGGCTCCCTGTATACTCCTGAGCCCGTCTGCTCTCAAGGCGACGCGCAGTTCATCTTGAAAAAGCCGAATATCAGAATGTTAGCGTTGACATTTTGAGAATTTAGGTGCAGTCTTTCGGTAAAAGTGTCGCTGTGCCTTAGTACAGCCTCACAGTAGTAGTAGTAGTAGTAGCAGTAGAGTATGACTTGATGAACAAACAAAATTAATTATCATGCAAAAGTTTAATTCATCAGCCTAAAAAAATACCGTTGCTTCATTCAATACACATTATTTTGTTGATACATCTATATATATATATATATATATATATATATATATATATATATACATACTGTTTTCAAAACTTAATTCCATGTAAAGCTGATCTTCTGCAAATGGTCAAAAAACAAATAGCCTGCTTTAACGCAGCTAAAATAACAATATAATGTATCTAATCATAGATACATTATCATAAGTTATCACCTCTAATAGTGTGCACCATTACGAATTTAGAACATGTACAGAAACGAGTCAGTAAGGGAATAGCCTTATGCGCGCGCGCGTGTGTGTGTGTGTGTGTGTGTGTGTGCGTGTGCGTGCGCGTGCGTGTGCGTGTAGATGTCTCCCTCTGCCTGTAAAGATGCTCTGGTGTGTGTACACATTGATGCCTTTACTCCTCACGCGAGCACAGTGTGAAGGCAGAGGCGGGAGAGCTATCTTCATTTAGCGTTGCCGTCTGTCCCGTGCAGGCGTGCCAACATGCGGGCGACACATTACCAACCTAAGAACATAAACGGGCTCCATTGTCTCTCTCTCTCTCTCTCTCTCTCTCTCTCTCTCTCTCCCTCTGTTACACTGACACTGCACTGGAATAATGGAAATATTTCCCAAACCAACCTGCTAGCAAACCTAAAGCATATATAAAGTGCAGAAACCTTGTCCTTTCCTTTGGCATGTCCCGAGGCCGGTTCCAGGCACGGGCACAGGGGGAGTTGTGTGACTAATATCCTCGCTGGAGGAGAGTCAGCCCTACAGATGTGGAGATTAAAACAATGCGTGGAGATTAAAACGACGGCGTGGTACGCAATACACTAATTCATTAGAACGGGATTACCTGCTGGAGTTACTTATTGGAAATCAATATTCACCACCTGAAACGACAAAGGATTTCACACGCAGCGCGGCCACACAAACATGCACCTACGTACCCAGACGCGCCAACGGTAAATATCACAGACCTCTACCTGGCTCATGAAGCACATTTTGAAAAGGCTTTATTTAAACAGGGATCACTCCTTCTCATAAGGAAGCTTATCTCCTAATAAAGCTAACCCCTCAATCAATCCGTGTGCCGTTCTCCTCTCACGTAGGCCACAGACGTCCTGGGTGAGAGGATGTAATGATCACATGGGTTGTGATTTGTACAATAAAATCAACACGATCTCTGCGCTGATAACCGCAGCGCTCAAATGAGAAACGTACTGCCGCCTGGTGTTGTTGAGCTCCTCTACGTTAAGACTTAAGGAGCATCGTTTATGTCGTCCGATATCAAAGCTGCACCATCTCAACAAAAGACGACAAGGACAGCGTTTTACCTGACAACAGGAAACCCCGGATTTCATTTCCAAGCCAAGAGAGGCTAAGCTCTTCCAGGTATAAACCAGGTGGTTCAGTATGACAGCAGTGCAGACAGGTGTTTTGCTCCAATTTAGTTTTGACCCACTTGACGGACAACAATATGAAGTTTTGATTGAGAACATAAAGAATGACACGTTTCAGGCCCGAGAGCACTGACCTGGTGATCTTGTCGGTGCAGGACATGGTGATGAGCTGCTCGCCCTGTAGGACGCCGTCCCACGTCTGGACGGGACCCCGACCCCGCACCGGCACCGTCCCCTCGCCCGACTCGATTTTGGTCCGCAGGTGGCTGCGGTGCTTTCTCATGAGGTGTCTGCTGCTGTGCACTGCCAACACAACACAATGCGAGCTCAGCCCGAGCTTCATCCGTCTCCATTATGTCATTTCTTATTACACGGCTACGCTGGGAAGCCAATCTAATTAGCTATTAATGAAGTCTGTTATTTCTAAATAACACAAAGCAGTTCCAGATCTAATCACATCAATAAGCGGCAAAAATTCATTTTGTAGACGTCTAATCAAATTTACCCAAAATGCACCAGGCCACAAAGACAGCAGGTAAACTAAAGTGGAAACAGTCGACCTTTTCCCAGCATCGCCTTTTATATATTTTATAACAGAATCCATTATATAGTACACATTAGCCCTTAAGCGTTACATTCTCTGTATAATTAGGGATGTTCTCCAGGACTAATTATTGGTGTCCATGTGTAACTAGCGCCACGTAATTAAAAAAATAAAATAAATGTTTATCCAGTATTATGTTAGGCCGATAAACAATAAGACATTACTAATTATTATATATTTTAATAAGATGACGGGTGCAGTTTTCCAGCAAAAGGACAAACATTGCAATCCCTTTCAAAGCAAAAGTTTAAATGAGGTTAACGGCTTCATTTGGGGAATTAAATGTATTATCTTGGGACCGTTGACTGCCTAATTGTTAATGAAGTCAGCGTTTAACTGGATGTACGGAGCAGCCTGCGGTTTGGAGGGAAGGAGAAGGAACCATTTGACTGGATGAAGCAGCTTTGATGAACTCGGCATGGTATGAATAACCGACAATGAAGCCACGCCAGCCAGAGCACAGCCCCTTGATCTGTGCGCTCTATTCATAAATAGTCTGCACAGTATCAGAAGTAGAAACTCCACACTTTCAGGAAGAAGCAAACACTTCTTGCTTTCGCTACAAATTACAATACGGATGTCTCCCTAATACTGTGACAAAGTGTACATAAATAATCAGGGTTTTTGTTTTATTAACCTCTTACTTCTCCCGGCTTAAACTCTGCTTCCTTCTCTCCTTCTGCATGGCTGTTGCTTCGGCTGATGTGACAGCAGCTAAAAAAATTAAGCCCCGACTTCCAGCTCAGAAATGTTTAAGAACAGTCAGGAAAAGGTACTTAGTCATTTTCTAATCTCTGAGAGCGCACTGCAGAACATTTAAGAGGTTTAATGACCACAAACGTCAAGTTCAAAGGCTTCTCTGGTGACAGCATCAGCATTTCCATCCACACTGGTTTCATGAAAACCTCCCCATGCACTGTGGTGTATATTCAGAGAGCTGAATAGCAGCTTCAGTCTGTGATGAAAGGGTGGAGGGGGGGTTATATACATGCCACTGATGGAAACCGCAGTCCAGATTACATTTCTGAACTCGTAGACCAACAGAAAAAAATGCTGGGCAAACCATCTAAATGAATATACAATTTATTTTCAGTGTGTAAGCAATAAAATGTCATCTCGTCAGCACGGCGCGGCTGAAAGGGGCCAAAGACGGGATGTGACATGAAAAGGATGCCGGCTTCTTTAGAGCGTCTGGAGAATAAGAAAAAGAAAAAGCAGGGCCAGGGGAAATGATCTCTTTATAAACCCGAGAGACTGACTGATGAGTGATGAGAGAGAAAATGGCAGTGATTACATTACAGAGGAACGCATGGTGAGTATTACTTTGATGTCAACCTATGATGAGACAAAGGAAACAGAAAGGTGTCTTACGGTCGGTGGTGATCTCATAGGGCGAGTTGAGCCTCCCGTCCCCGCACGGCGAGGTGCTGATGTACATGTGGAAATGGACGTTGTCTCTCAACCTGTAGCCGCACTCCTTGTGCCGCACAAATATCGACTCCTCCCAGTCCTCCGGCCTTTGACTGAAAGAAAAAAACAACAACAAAAGGGAGACTGATGACAAAGGTAGCACCATTCATCACAGCATCGGAAATAGATTTCCACTTTTTTTGTTTCCAATGATGAAGTGAGGCGGAGAGAGAAGGACACCGGCCCGCTCTCTGACCACCGCCCATTCTCCTGCTGTCACGCACGGCTCCTGGATATTACTCAGGCTGCCCACACGTCTCCGGGGAAACAGGGAGAGTGAGTTTAACCTGTGGTCCACGCTTTGTGTCGGGGACGGGAAACACATGAAGGTCAACAAAAGAACTGGCCGAGTTAAAATAATGGCTGAATATAACAAACAAACATTCAAGAAAACGTTACAGCAGACGTCTGAAAACTACATATATATATATATATATATATATATATATATATATATATATATATATATATATATATATATATATATATATATACATACTACCTTCAAAAGTTTGGGGTCACTTTCCTTATTTTTCTTTTTTTATATACTTTATTTTTTAAAGAGACAAAGATACAATAAGACAAACATACATACATGGAACAAAAAGTTGGTCACCTATACATTTATGCTGAAGGTACACTGATGGAAATAAATGTCAATTCACCCAATAACAGATCAGTGATGATCCTGTGAGGTCACAAACTCAATCAATTTTTCCCAATACTTACTTTCCTTATTTTTCAAAGAAAAGCACTGTTTTTTTCAATGAAGATAATATTAAATTAATCAGAAATACACTATACATTGTTAATGTGGTAAATGACTACGTCTGGTTTTTAATGAAATATCTACATAGGTGTATAGAGGCCCATTTCCAGCAACTATCCCTCCAGTGTTCTAATGGTACATTGTGTTTGCTCATCGCATAGAAGACTAATGGATGATTAGAAAACCCTTGTGCAATTATGTTAGCAGAGAAGCTTTACAACTGGCCTTCCTTTGAGCTACTTGAGTCTCCAGTCTGTTCGTGTTCTTAGTGATGAAGGCTATTCCATGCGAGAAATTGCGAAGAAACTGAACATTTGTCTGGGTGACCCCAAACTTTTGAACGGTAGTGTAAATCTTTTTAATACAGCTAATCCAGAAGTTTAGAAAAGTTGTTTTCCAACCATTAAAAATAAGCTGAATACCTGCATTATGGACGACAAGGAGACACATAATCTAACTTTAAAATCTGGGTCATTGTTTCTGCTGTGAGCAGGAATAAGGATTTCATCACTCTCTCTCACTCTCACTCACACACACACACACACACACACACACACACACACACACACACACACACACACACACAAAGTGCACACACACGGCATACCTAAACTATGCATCACAATGCAAAGCACGGCTGCACTCTTTATATAACCTCTCCTCTGTCTCCTTGTCCTTTCACTGAGCGTAAATATGGCAGTTCTGGCATTTTGTTTGGTCATTTCATTATGACTTATCTTCCCCATTAGCCATTTTACTCAGCTGCAAAGTCTCTGTACCTGCCACCCAGCATTGTGCCAAGACAAAAAGTCAGTACTGTGTATGCAAATATGACATTCAACGATCGAGACTTCTAGCCACTTATCTGATGAATCAGCCTCGCCACCGGGTTCCTCTGGGAGCCCGAACACACACTATATGCTCATGGACTGGAAGTCTGGAGACTGGTGCAAATCCTGGTGAGCTTGTGTGCACCAGAGCTCGCTGTGTACATTTCAAAAAGTGCTAAAAACCAATAGGCCGCCGAGACCCTGAGCTGAACCAGTTGAGTGTGTGATGGTATGCTTAGTTAGCTGGAGAGAACAGCACCCAGACAGAGTTAATTATTGAAAGCTCTCTGGTGGCCAAAGCGGAGCTGTTTCCATGGAGCTTATTAAGGAGGAGAGAGTATTCTTTGGAAGCAGGCGGTCACAACAAATTAGATATTTAACTCTGTTAAGCACACTGTAATGCATAATGCAATAAACTGCATGTTGAAGTAGTTGGAGGCAGCTTGATAGCGGATATCGGGCCGACTCAAATAGCTGCATCAGGTGGAGGGCCGGTCAATTAAACTCTATGCTTATATAACGTATACATCATACACTGGGATTGTAAATCCTGTTTATGGTTATTGGACCAACTTAATGCTGCAATAAAAAGGTTTACACTCAAATTGTAATTCCTGATCATCATCATCGTGAAGAGGCCAACAGCAGAGGGAATATTAAATAGGTGAAATCATCTCAACACAGCTTGCATGGGTTTAGGTGCTTTATTTTTAATACCATTCATGTATCACTTGACCACCGTGGCCATAAGACAACAGGATAACGGTTCATGCTAAAACATAGAGGGGATTCAAAGGTAATTTAACTGACCCAGTAATGTCTGGAAGTCCAACTAAGGTCACATTTAGTCATCCCTTCTTGTAGTCAAAGACGTGCTTGATATTTATTTTGGTATAACTAAAAGGAAGAAAGAAGGCTTCTCAAAGGTGAACACAGGACAGGATTTACAGAGCAGATAGGTAAGCTGTAGCAGACCCAAAAAAAAAGCCATTTAATTTCAGTCGGTCTTTAAGTCCCTGATGCACTGAACTGAGCAAGAAGGTGTTTTATTATTACAAATGATTTCAACTTTTTATTTATAAAAGGAATAATCTGTTAATTCTTCTTTCAAACGTGGCATAGGTTTGCTTTCAGTACAATTTGAATGCAAGTTTTAATACTTCTCAGGAAATATTTTTACACTGTCGCATTGCTACTTTTGCTAAAGCAAAGGATTTGATTTGAATACTTCTTCCACCGCTGGTGATGATCATAACCTACATGACCCTGATAGAACCTGGAGCAGCTGTACAGTCACATAGAAGTTCAATATGAGTTGTGGTTTTTAAGCTGAAATTAGTAATTAATTCAGACAGTACAAAGTAAATTGGCAACTATTTCTATAATCAATTGCTTGTTTAAGTCATTTTTTGAGCAAGAGCGCCTGTGATCAGACACTAAACTTCTTTGGGTTGTCTTTATTCTCAGAGTTAATTAAAATGTTCCCTTTGTGTTGGTGTTTTGGCTGATACCCAGATAAAGAAACCTGAGATGAAAGGGATTGATTTTTAATAATGAGCAAGCCTTCCAGACCAACAATCAACTAGACTTATTCTTTAAGACACATCTGAAGATCGATCTATTACCTCAAGAAGAGCTCTAGCTGAGAGTAGAGGAAGCGTAGAAGCGCCCTGCGGGCCGTGACCTCCGCGTGACAGTCGTTGACCACTTGTCCCTGGTCACTCAGGTACTCGCCGTTGATGCACTTGGTACCCGTGGATAACGCCACCACCTGGGCGTGTCTCAGGTCCAGACCTGTTGGACAAAACAGACAGACAAATGTTCCACTTATTCCTCTTGTCATACGTTCCATTGACTGCATTGATTCCTTAATCCAAGAGGTTAATAGCAGCTCTAATGCATGCCCTTCCTCACCTTTCTGTGTCAGAGAGAGGCATTTTGTCATCATTAGGAAAGAGGTCCAAGAACACACACTCACACCCACAAAGGATGAAAACAGACTTACAAGGTTTAAGGATAAAATGAACAAGAAGAAGTTTTAACACTAAAATGTATTTTAAAAAGTTGACTAATTAAACTAAATTTGTCTTCAAACTAAAAAGCACTAAACAAAATAAACAGTGAGTGCAGGACATCCTTTGGTTCGCTGTGAAGGACACGCGTCATGTTGAGGACCTCGTTAGTCCCCCTTTGGACATATTGGACCCAGGACCTTCGGTAAGAACCGGGATGAAAGCAGGACGTCGTCTCTCCTCTTCTTAGTTGTGCGAGAGGCCTTTTCATCAACGATATTAGCCTCAGTGATATTTTGGCAAGTGTTTACAGCCCGGTTCCCTTGGCTTGCATCCATAACGTCATGTACATTGTCGTATTGCGTCTGTAGGACTTCAGAATAATACTGGAGCACTAGGTGGGCGGGTTGCCACCGGGTATTTTACACACTGCATAACACTGCTTTGCAAAAAACGTTTCCATGTCAATGCATGTGGTATTTTTAGAGTGAAGTAGCATACAATAAAAGTCAGGAAGTAATGAAAATATAAGTCAAACTAAAATAGAGTAAAGAGAATACAACGCAACCAATTAACAGCAATGGGTGTAAAAATAGACCTCAAACTGAAGTTAGTCTCTAACTTGTTCAGTAAAGGTGGAGAGTACACTTTGCTCAACATAAGAAGCAAACCGGGTAAAACAGGTCATTCCGTCAGATAGCGTTGTGTTATTTCCATAACCACAGGTCTCTGAGCAGCATGGGTAAGCGTCTCTTAGAAGCTGCTATCACGCCGCAGCAGCCAGGATTAGCCGGATGCAAGGAGTGAAGAGAGCCTCCACCTATAAACTGGGCTGGCACTAGAAGTGGGCGATCTTCTCCTGGGTCAAATCGACCCTTCGTCAACCCGCACGTTTTTTTTTTTTTTTAAAGGCTAAACACCAACAAACATGGATTGAAGCAGATTATTTCACGAGATATAAACATGTTGAGAATCTGTGCTGAGATTACATCTATCTTTTTTTGACAGAGAGAAGGGAAGCGGAGGCTGTTTTACGGCCTCAGTACATTTCACAAACGCCTTTGGAGGACTAGATAGCGATTCATCCTCTGGGAGGCAAACCTGGTGAGTCCTCTGTAAGTGGAGATAGAGGCATCCATAACATTAATTGAAGTGAGCCAATGAAAAGGCATAGAGAACCCAGCAGAGAGCCGGGCTTGCTCTCCACATAAAAAGGAAAACTATATCAGTCCTGCTGCTTCTTCTTCTGAGTGGAACTGGAGGCAGGGTGGTCTCTCCATGGGTCTACTTGCTAGAAATAAATATGATAATTCTTTATAGACTTTCATATACCATGGACTCGCGGGAAACGGTGCCCTTAAACGGCCTTAATGAGTATCTGTCACATGTCCAGCATTGACCCACAAGAGTGATGGCGTCCCCCATTTCACAGAGATTCACATCACCTTTTTTTTACAACCGTTTTGCATCTACAGTATGTGACAGCTGCAGCAAAGATTGAGGCCCACGGGATGTTCCAGAAGGACCACACTGACTCACCGACCGACTGACCTTGAGGTATTTCTAATTTCTTGGGAAAGAGGAGTGTTTTCTCCTTTGCTTTCATGGAAACCTCCATTTTCGGTTGCTTTATTCTACCAACGTGAAAGTAGTAAAATACTAATCTTCCTAGCTGGAGGGTGTTTTGAATGAGCTCTGGTGTTGTGTCAGCCAGATTAACGGTCTTTACCCTCCCAGTTCTGTCTGGACAGCACGAGAGAAGCTTCTAAAGAGGTCACTGGAGCGACATTCTCAATGCGAGACATGAAGTATAAGCTATGAGAGAGATCACAGATCATAAAGTCATCCTGTGATGTGTTGCTTTTCCTTTGAGAAAAAGACACTTTCCTCCGTGAGGATCCCGGCGAGTGCAGGGCCACGCGAGAGCCCCGCTGACTGACAGATAGACAGAGGTGGTGCAGAGGGGGTAGAGGCTGGATCAGCACGTTAAAGGCATGCCGTTCCTTCCTCGGCTGCCACAAATCTCTCCCATCGCCTCTCAAAGTCAGGCTTCGCTGGCTTCTGGCAGACCTGCAGGCACCGCCGGCCCGGCACATGAGCTTTTATCAGCCTCGGCCCAGATGGCACTGCGGCGGTGGAGTCCTGACACCTCCACTGATGAGGAATAGGAAGGAGGGCAAAGGAGGCAAAAGTTAAGGGAGGGAGGATTGTGTGTGTGTGTGTGTGTGTGTGTGTGTGTGTGTGTGTGTGTGTGTGTGTGTGTGTGTGTGGGCAGTTAAGGGGAAAGAGAGCAGAGAGAAAAATAAAGGAAATACTAAAGTAGGGTGGAATAAGTTCAACTTTTACTTTTACAAACTACAGCAGAGAACTTTAAATTATATTTATCTTAAAAAAACTATGTTGTATGGACTTCTAAAATCTCAAATTAATGTACCGTACCATTTGGAGCCTGAGTAACAAAATCAAAGTAAACATTACTGTCTAAATTACATTTTTGTATCCTATTTTTGCCTTTAGACTTAAATAAATATACATTTTTTTCAAAGAATAGGGGCCAGATTTGCCTGAAAACCAAAACAATAAGCTGAAAGATGCTATAACGCTCCATAGAGTTTACTAACCATGGGCTCATCCGCACAGCGGCATCTTTCATGTACAAGTATGTGATGGGATCCATTGTTAATATAAATATGTTGTTTAAAAATGATTTAGTCACGATGTTAGACATCCTACATCCTTCATTCTGAGTCAAACTGTCCCTACATTAAAGACTGCCAGTGTTAGAAATGAGCCTTCTTGCCACATGTGACTTGAATCTATCCTTTTTATGAATCAAATGTTGACACGGGCTTCAAAGCAACAATTAAGGGCACTGACTTCAGAAGAAGTAAATGCTGCTGTGTTAAATAACAAAGGTTCGTGCTCACGGCTCCCTGTAGTGAGTCATTAATCAAACATTTATTCACGTGCATTTTATTTACATCACACCTCTGTCGGGCTGCAAAGAGGTCATTAAAAGAATGATGTATATACTGCGTACACAGCTTCAGAAGCACATCACCCTGTGCATGCCGATGTGTGCGGTGATTAATCAAACGTGTCGACAGAGAGATAATGATTTCCATCAACGGCGAGATCAAACGCAACGCATCTTTACGGAGCTTTTTTGTTGTCGATATCACTCACGGAGGAGCGGTGCGTTTATGCTAAACACACTGTGCTGCTGCACAGAAAACATACAATATTTATGACGGCGCGGCGCCATAAAAAAGAAAAAAATCTGGATATCATGAGTTCAACGATTGGCATTCCCTGTAAGCAATGCACCCCAATTCCTTCTCGGTGATAAAGCCAGTTCTAAAAGGTAACAGACTCAACCAATTTCATTCTCCTGCTTTCCCTTGCCGTTCCACTTTGCGATTGTTTAGATCAATTTTGCAGTGGATAATTTCTGCCGCGCTGCTCACTACCCTGCCATGAAATTGGCACTGAGGTTGCCTTCAGTTTGCAGGAGAGAAGAGACGGGGAGAAGAGATGAATGGAAGAGAGAGAGAGAGAGAGAGAGAGAGAGAGAGAGACGCACATGGAGGAGATAGAGAGCCCCACAGGCAGTGTGCTGTTTTTAAACCAGGAATAATCAGCTGCATCACAGGAACACAAAGAGAGAGGGTCCAAAGGAACAAGGTAGAGTGGAGTCAAAGGCCTGAGGCACTCTTCACACACAAATACATCTGTTACTGGTGATTCAAAGATGTCACACCCCGCGATAACAACACTGTCAAAATGCATGCACATCACAGACTGAGACCTGGAACTACTCACTATGGCAACTGCACTATACTGTTCAGCGCGCAATGCTGTCAGAGGCCTTTAGCAGGAAAACAAAGTGCAGGCCGCCTCACTATGGCAACCCAGCAGATAAACACACCTCGTGGCATCGCATGGAGCGGAGTGGCTTTTATTTAACACCGGACTTCAATGACCGCCCCTGAACCACGGCTGCACCTAAGTGTGTGTGTGTGTGTGTGTGTGTGTGTGTGTGTGTGTGTGTGTGTCAATCAAGCAAAGGAGTGTAATTGCCATGTCAATTATTTAAGGGAATTTTTGCAAATTAAACTCAAGTTCAAGTGATTGACACACACACACACACACACACACACACACACACACACACACACACCCTAGTCAAGCTATTACCAGACTAAATTGCCGAGTTTAACCATCTACTTATAATTCAGCCATGGGGATTCTGGTGGCCGCTCCAGTCCACGCCGCTCCATCCATCACACAATCTGTGCTGTGGACAAAGAAGTAGACGTGCTGCTTTCCAAAAAAGGAAGTGAGGTTTATTTCATCGTGCATGACTGGTGTCAACACTTCCGACTAAATATAATCTCCCCCTGCTTCCAACTGTGTCACATAACTATGTCTGACACAACTGCCTTGTGTGCCATTGATTGCCCCTTGTGCCACGAGCCACGAGCCACGGAGTCACGCACATAGGACCCAGCGTCTGTTAGAGCAGGGCGTTAAAACCAGACACTGGTTTCTACTAAGAGAAGTAAAGACCAAGCTAAGAATTAGAATATTTTTGCTGAACCGGTTTCTTGTCTCACTAATGTCGTCATATTTGTCAGACAGCTCCAGAAAATGTGTTACTTGAGTGCTTCTGCACGTTTCATTACTTCCACCGCGCAACACTGGTTCTCCACTTGCTCTGTCTGCGTGTTGGCAGGATGGCGTCTCACCGCCAGGCTGCATCACACACCGCATTACACAGCGCTGCAGCCGGGCTCCAGAAGGAACTGTTTGGCTTAGCGGCCAAGGTGGCTGGAGCAACGCCGGCTGTATGCGGAAACATCAGGTTACCTGCTTCAACACTGAAGTGGAACGCATTAGAATTGGTAACTTCAGTGGGATAGGATGATTTCTTATGGGGTTTGAGAACATAGACGATGCAGAATGCGCTCTAATATGATGGAGGCACACGTTTAACTAACTTGGTAGTGTGTATTTTGATTTAATGATGTCATCAGGGGTATTTGAAGACATTATGTAACGGTTTTCACCACTTTAATGGTACTCTTCATGACGTGTTAATTGCTTACAGTGTGTAAAAATGGTAAAGTGCCCCTTTAATTCGCCACGTACAATACTAAAGCGATGCTGGACCAAAATGTTCCCCTATCTTTTATAGGAGAGAAATCTCAATTTGATTTAGATGGTGATGATAAAGATTTTAGGGTACGTTAATGGCATGAAACACACTGTAACAAGTAGTGTACCAAAGGAATGCTAATAAGGACATTAATTATCCACACTTGTGGAGATCCACTAAAAATAGACAGGAATCCCAACCCAACAGGGACATACGCAGACATTTTGAGGAGCTGTCGCTCTAACTGGAAAAAGGGCAGTGAAGTCACACCACCCACTCAGCCAATGAGGGCACATGTGCCATTTATTGCTCGGGCAACTTTAACCCTGACTTGTGCACCCAATAATGTATACAGTTTTTTATGGTCAAGTTGGAGATCATTATTCTTCTCGAGAAAATGTGTCCTTTGCTATGGAGCCATCCTACCAATGTAGTAGCAGTGGGCAGCCACAGTGCAGCACACAGGGACCAAGGCCGGTTCTGAGGCCGCTTCCTCTCATGATGCATTTACTCTAAATTGTACAGCTCGGCTAAACTCAACTCGTTCTTTTTTTTGGTTTGTTTTTTGACGGTACCCGGTACTTTTTTTTTACTGTAACCTCGGACGAGTGAGAACAGTCACCAGCACAACACGGGACATCCTGCACCCGGCCGCCATTTTTTTTCACTTTTATTCACTCACTTTCTTCCGTTAATATTTAACTTTTTTACATCACTGCATCTATTTGACAGCTGCTGGTTTCTTAGTTGATGTATCATACTGCACACAAAACATACAATTAATAAATACTTAGATTGTTTTGCAACCCAAATAATATAATTAGGATATAAAATAGTAAATACAACCTCTGTTAAAATGCTGTTTACAGGTACAATGCATAGATAATAATGAAATAATAATAATCCAATAACATTTTATACAATATTAGATGCGAGTAGTAACACAGCAAAGTTATTATCTGAATCCATTTAATCTCTGTGATTATAAAATAGGGTAAAGTAGTATCTAATAAGCCCCCAAAAACATTTTCTTCCAAAGCAGAATGAGCTCTCAAGGTCACGTTTTCGTAAACTTTACTTCATGCCATTTAGGTTGAGCCCCATACATCTTATCTTTCATGTGTTCTTAACCACAAGATGTTGGATGATTACAGTGAATGTCATCCAGTGCGTGTCGTTTGAATAACAGAAAATCTCTGAAATGCTCTACACTTGCTGAGGAAAAAAAAAAAACCTTGGCAAGAGCAGAGACTGCACCCTGTTGAATCTGTATTAGCTTTAACAGGCAACTGCTCTGAACACATAAGGATGTCTTTGTGAAATGCTGCTGAAGCTCTCAAATATCTCTCTCTCTCTCTCTCTCTCTCTCTCTCTCTCTCTGCTTCAACACACCCTGAGCACATCTCTGTTAATTTATTTTGCCTCTTAGCAAGCTGTTTCGTTGCCGGATGTGATTATTGAACATTAAAATTTGCGGCAGCCGGAAAACCAGATAAAGAGCAGAGAAAAATCCCTGTTTGAAAAAGGATATGCAGACTAAGAACCATAGCTTAGTCGTCATTTGTAATCAACTTGTTTGAAACCCTTTGCTCTCATCTCTTTCTTTGAGTCCCTGTGGTATTTTCCTCCACTCTGAGTCTCATCACCCTGCTGAATAAAAAAAAAAAACGTCAGAAGAAGCTTCTCTCATCCCATCCAACAAACAAGTGAAAAAGAAAGGAGGAGGAAGGGGGAAGGGGGTTTAAAGCATTTTCCATTTGGACGTTCGCAATTTTTTCATGTCTCTGAACACATCTGAACACTGTTTACCATCTCCAAACACCCCAATGCTATCTCAGATCGATTCAAATGAGATTTTCCACACTATTTCACAATGTGTGCTAGCAGGTTTATTTTTGCCGGTCGTCTCGCAACTCTCAGCCCGGTGGCGAGGCTAATCTCACTCAGGTTGGGGCTCAACTGTCTCGGCGGGACTCCAGCGAGGGTGGGGGGGTTTCGCTGTCTGTCTGTGGTTCAAAGACGGACTCTGATTAATATTCTTGAGGCGAAAGCAGAGGCATGAGACACAGAGAGAGAGAGAGAGAGAGAGATAGAGAGAGAGAGAGAGAGAGAGAGAGAGAACAGGACTCCCCAGTGTTCCTGTCGAGTTTGGTGTCTGACTGCATGCGTGGACGCCGGCCACCACAGCACTGCTGCTGCTGCTGCTGCGCCACTGCAAATACTTGGCAACCCTCCGTCTGGATCTCTGAAGATAACGCGCGCTATTAATAAACAAACAGAAGCAATTACTGGGAGGCAGAGGAGAGGAGAGGGATTGGATTAGGTCAGGATGAGTGCCGGTCTCACTGAAGTATAAACTGATGAGCTGCAGCCCTCCAAAGACAGCAGAGATACCAATCCCTCCTCACTGACCCGCTGCACCCCCACAGGCTGCAGCCACACAGGGAGATAACACTCATCTGTGTGTGTGTGTGTGTGTGTGTGTGTGTGTGTGTGTGTGTGTGTGTGTGTGTGTGCGCGTGTGTGTGTGTGTGTCAGGATTCCACATGTGCAGACCTGTGAGCATTTGTGTGTGTATGGTCCTTTTTGTATTTTGTATAAAGCTGCTTCGTCTGTTGGTTATAGTTTTGGCTCCATTTCTCGGGGTTAGGAGTATTTTGGAATATGCCAAATGTTGAGCATTCCTTTGGAAGCCCAATGTTAATGATTAATAAAGAAGTATTCAGCTACTTGACCAGAACATATACCTGTATTGTATTTGCTTATGCCAAACCACAACACTGGCTCGATATAATCTGGCATAAACTGAATGCTATTACCAGCTCAGTATGCAGCTATCACTGCAAATCGAGTTCCACCAGTCTTACAAATAGCCAATAGTTAGCAACGGCCTCTCATATGACACATTATTCCATGTATTAATATGTCCCTTGAACGGGGAAGAGAAAACCATAGTTTCAATATGATTTAGTGTGTTGGCTTTACAGGGTCATCAGGTGGACATCGTCCGAGCTACATTCACTAAAATTGGTGTAGAACATCACCAGCTAACATCCTCGCCAAAATAATGCTAGCTAACATGTTAAGCTACCAAGAATGTTGCTATCAACGACGGCCTAACCCACCAAACAAACCTGCTCAGCTACCTCACCTTAGCAAGCAACAAAAAATACACTTCTGTCTCAAACATCACCAGCTAAAAGCAAAGAACTACCAAAAACAGCTAACATCAGGATGACCAAGCTTTAACCAACGTCTAACAACAACCGCTAACAGCAACAGCTAAGCTATCTATTAACATGTTTAGCTAGCTAAAAGCAATGACTAGAAAACAACTAACAACAGCTAAATTTAGGTTATGCCCAATAGCATGTTTACATGTTTTTGTTAACCTAAATATAACTACTTCTACTTTAATTTTAAATTCTAAAAGGTATTTAATTCTGTTTGACATAAATGAGTGAGTTATACCAGTTGCAGAATCCATTGGATGTCAAATAATTGTTTTTGTACCGTTTAAACAAGCGTCAGCAGAATCTATGTATTTTAGTGATAGTTGGCTCCACTGTGCCACAGTTTACATTCTGGGCTTTGCAGTCTGTGAGCATCATGTGCCCGTATCACGTGACAAGAGATGTGGAGTGAGTCACGGTGTCTATGTACCGTATGGGTCAGTGTGTCTTTGTGTGCACGTGTGTGTGCGTGGGAGGCCCTGATGTAACCGTGCACAAACACCACAACGTGTGGCAATATCTCATTGTTTCCCGCTGCAAGGAGAACAGCAGTGGGAAGCTTCCTCCTCCTCACTGTTCCTTAAGTGTGTCACTCATTCAGGTTTCAGATTAAGTTTTGGGCTGATCTAGTTAAGATTTCACCACTGTGGCATCAGGAACTCCTGTCAGAGCTGCCTGAGCACAGCCGGCCCAGCATGCAGTGGGGATGACTGACACTCACTACCGTGTGGCGTTCTCCTCAGAGACTCTGAATAGTCAATAATTCATCAGGAAGGTATATTCTCCTGCACGAGTGCAAGGTACAGCAAGAATTGGAGAGTCTCTCTCTCTCCCCTCCCACCTTGAGTTTATCATTTCCATCTTAATCTAGAATTCCATCCCCTTCCTATTTCTCCTCCCCCATCTTACTTTTTCTTTATACCTCCCTCACTCACTCTCTTTATATTGCACCACTTCAATAATTCAAAGTGATATATAAAAGTCAATGAAATTTGCCATACCTCGGGTCATTACGATGCCTGCCAGGGATTTGTGCCGGGCGTGCGCAGGACTGCAGCCGCCCACCAGCGACCGGTACTTCTCCCTCACCAAGTGGAATATTGAATCGGCAAAGACCTGAAAAACACAATCGCTCCCTTAATTTCAACTAAACACAATATAAACCTTACTTACTTAACAATATAAACCTTACTTACTTAACAATATAAACCTTACTTACTTACAATCTATAGAGACTTTTTTTTAAAAATATTTTTATTTTGTTGTGTAATATTCCACTTCCCTAATGTGTTCAGGTATTGCTGTGAAATTGTTTTCTTTGGGAGATCGACCCAGAGGTGAACTTACCTGACTTACCTTAGTGAAGCTGTGAGTGCATGTAGAAAGCAGTCATTCTCTGTCCATCATTATATTTAAGTTTCCAACGCCAGCATACGACCCACCACAAAACAATGACAGTTTGCCACATGCCGTGTTGTAACAAAAACAAAAATGCACATACTGCTACACAAAATATAACATAGATAAAGGCCACTATTAGAGGTGAGGAATTGATGAATTCCTCTCGTGTGTTGTGATTTCAGTCTGCACACAGTCTGCCTTTAGGGAACACTTATTTTTTTGACTTACGTACAGGGTAAGTACACCCCTGTTATTCACCCGGCACAAAACTGACAGTCTCCTACTATCGCTCAACATAGTGTATCTGTAGGGGACACATACTGTGGATTTAATACTTCACATTCTCACCACTTTAAAAGGTTAAGATGACCAAAAGGAGCATACACTTTATCACCTGTATATTTGTATCTATCTATATATATGTTGTATGTCTTTATAGAGGAATGTTGCTTTCGTTTTAATTATCTTGCTATTAGCAGCCTGGGAAACAGTCGTGTAACATCTTCTGTTGCTATGGAGAGAGCTTTGAACTTAAAATCTCGGAGACTGAAGTTTAAAGTGAAATATGCTATTGAGTTGCACAATGGGAAACGTACACCCCAGTATTTTGTGGAGCTTGAGCGACACTACATAAAGTGACAACGACTCGACCTCTGACACATTTTGACCGTCCTTTTTTATTCGGTTTCCTGCCAGTCCCTCATCTTTGTTGCAGAGCAATAATAAATCGCTGCAGTCCCAGTTTCATCCCCTGTTGCCACCCTTACAAAGTGTTTCACATTGGTCTCATTCTTTTTTTTCCACTTCACCTGTTCAAGTCCAGTCAGATTTATTTGTATGGCCCCCAAAATCACTATTCAAAGGGCTGTACAACACATACACTAAATATGACACCATCTATCCACAAACCCCTAGACCCATCAGTGATGCTGGCTGTGGTAGAGCAGCCTTGAAACTTTCAATCTGAGGCAGCAGTAAAACACTGCTTTCTGCCGTCGTCAAGCAACTCTTTGCCCCAAAAGAAAAAACAAAACTGTTTCCTGTATACTTACATATTGGCTATTTCTGTCACTCACATTATCTGACCGTGATGTGTCATTTTTTACGTAAATTACCAAACCCACATAAATGTAGTATATGACATCAGTATTTTTACATCAACACAACCATTGTTGTGCTTGCTCATTGGTTTAATAGGTCGCCTCATATGCTATAGACATGCATTATTAATCAAAGAGAATGTTGACACTGTCCCAGCTCAATTCCAGCTCTTCGATTGTTCTCTCTCTGGCTTCGATTTCCTCCACCATCTGAGTTCAGCCGCTCTCTTTGCACAGCATGAACAGTACAGCGTCCCAGTTTAACGCCGCAAACAACCCGTTTGTGCCACGAAGCAACCAACTGGATTCACCACTAACTCGACTCAAGTCTTTCACAGGATAAAAAGCCGACTGTTCAGGATTTATCAATTGATTAACTACCGATATCTTCGGCCAAACCCACTCTTCTCCCCACACTCAGGTTAAATACACACTGTTGAACAAAAGTGGATAATTTCCACCACTCTCGCGACCTTTAAGACTTTTTACTCTAGTGGCAATTAAGGATTTAGTCCCCGAGCAGAGCTTCATGCCACCTGTAGAACATAAACGGATCACCAGGAGATGGCAACAGAGTGGCCCTCTTTTGACAGATTGGGGCCCCAGTAGCTAAAAGGACGTCAACAGATGCCAGGATGAAGGACGCATCGAGTGAGAGATTAAGGGTGAAAAAAAGACAGAGAGGGTGACTGAACAAGTGAGCATATTGCACATTACAGCCCTCGTCGTGTCTGTGAAATACTCTCACAGTTGGAACCGGCGGTCGACGTGCTCACAGCTTGTGGTGTGTGTGTCCATGTGTATGAACGCACATATTGTTGCTCCAGCCTGAGCCAGCCCGAAGCCTTTTCTTGGGGGAATGGAACAGAAAAAGGATTATGAGGTGTTTGCAAAAAGTCAACAGTGACTAACTTTCAGCACTTTGTTTCCAGGAGTTGCAGCGGCGTCTTATCAAGCTCTAACGGGTTTGTGACAGGTCGCCTTCCTGAGATGAGTGTACCTCCTTAACAAGTGGCGAGACGGACAAGAGGAAGAGAAGAGTTGTCGTCAGCCTCATGTTGTTTTCTTTATGCCTGAGCGATCAGTCCCGTCCAAGAGCCCCGAGTCAGTGCCGCTCCTGTTGCAGCGACGGGGCACAGAATGAACAGAACGGTGGATTCTCCACATCTTTAGAAGACTCAGTGTGACCAAGGACGCTCAGAGGTCAATTTATGTCACAAAGGTATGCAGCTTTTGCTACAAAAAAGAAGAAGAAAGACCAGTGACAAAAGGATCACAAGCGTTAAAGTGAGTTATCTCATGAAATACTAAAGTAGAAGCTGTTAGGACACAATAAAAACCTCGTCATAGTCACTGAGGGAGAATTTTTAAGAAATCCAAAATTCTTATAATAAATAATAATAATAATAATAAATAATTTGCGATGAATTTAATTGTTTCAGTCATCCACCAAAATTAAATTGCTTATTTCATTTTGGTGGACGACTGAAACAATTAAATTCATGTGCTTTTGTCTTTGCTTTTGCTCTGTTTTAAAACAATATATAATTTAAAATGGTATAACTTTGGACAAAACAGGACATCAATTGTGACAAGCATTTCTTTTTCAAACTTTTCATAGAATAAACTATGAATTGTTAAGTCTGAAAAAAGTCTTGCTCAATGCAGTGTATGTCGGGGCATTATAGAACACCATCACCAAAGTCTTTCAAAATCAATGGATTGTTTCTCTTTAATCATACTGACAAATAAATCATGGACCTCCTGGTAGTCAACTTTTCAGGAAGGTGAGGAAAAAACCAGCCTGGTTTTGAGATCATTCATCAGCCCAAATGTTGAATTTTCTGAATCTAGGAGCATGAGCCACAGAAATGTGAAAAAACAACCCTGCCTTGTACGCCGTACCTGAAAGTGACATCCAATTAATTCTTACAGAACCCTGCTAGGCTTGGCAGCGTCAGCTGGTGTCGGTCACAGTGTGAACCCCGTGTCAAGTCCTCCATCCCTCCTAAAGGCCTTTTCATTGATGACATTACAGAGGTGAGAGAAGGTGGCAGCTCAGAAAGGCCTGGAGAGCAAAGGTGGAATAGACCCTGGCACACGGCCCGGCTTTCTCTCCCTCCCTCCGACTTCCTCCCCCATCGCCTCTCCCTTTGTTCCCTCTCTTAACTCACGTTTCCTCTCCTTCCCTTCCCATCTTTTTGTGTTTGACTCTTCAGATTCTGGTCTCGCCTTTCAATCCTCCCCTTCTCCCTTCCCTTCAACAACCCTTCCTCGTCACCCTCCTCCTCCGGCGTTGTCTCCCTCCCTCGCTCTAGTTTGTGATAGAGGGCAGTGATGTGCCAGGACTAAGAAGCCAACAGTGAGTCAGAGCCTATAATTTCCTCATCCTGTGAGCGTGAGTGGGGAAACAACATAATCTTCATCAGCTGACACAAAAGGAAAATAGGCTGTGATTTACAGCAGTGGTTCCCTTAGCAACAAATACTCTCCTTCCACTTTTTCTGTCGTTGATCAGCTAATATCTCAATACGCACATCTGCCTGTCCCTTCATTCCTCACATAGTTTTCCACATCATGCGAGTTGAGTGCCACCTTCAGTGTGGGCCTAATGTGGCAGAAAAACGGGGCCAAGGATCTCGTCTCAGTGCGACCTGCCACGCGGCGAGAGGAGGGCCGGCTGGCTTCCTCTTGGATGAGCATCAAGGTTAACGTTGCTCCATACAGCTACGTTGGGGAATTTCAAAATCCGTCTCGCGGTAACTGATGTAAGCTCCACTGAGGAATACGCCTCAGGTAGAAACTGCTGTAGTGGCTGTTGTGTCACTCACCCCACCTGGTGTCTTTCCTGCATTAGTTCTGACCAATTTACTTCTCAGCTCCTCTGGGCCTCCTCACGGTGGAGAAAACAAGCGGCAGTCCTTTTTTTTGTAAACTGCTATTGCTGCAAGGGATGAGACATATCGCATAAATAACACAATCAGCCTTAATGAAGATGAGGTGTTGAAGTACGGAGCAACCTTAAAACGGATCCACTGACCTTTGACCCCTGATACACTTTCATGCAGCAGATTGGATAGCTAGGAGCTAAATGTAAATGCGACAAAGAAGCATTAGAGATGTCATCCTTCTTCTCAGTAAAGTGACAGGAAGAATTGTCTGCAGTGATTAAAACATGCATGTTCATCCAGAAGATGCTCTGACTTGATGCATGTTATCTGATCCCTGATCAGTTTAACCGAGTGGCGTGAATGAGAGCCCATGATGAACTTCTGTCTTGCTCGTATTTCACTACGATCTGTGATTTGACTGATTTCACTGTGATTTGTGTTTGTGCTAGTTTATTGCTAGGTGTTATTGCAAACATTTAAATCCTGGTATTATAGCCTGCTGCTTAAGTGCATCATTTATTCATCATTTATTCCTCATCGTTTCTGGCATTTATCAAACAGCTTTCAGACATATCAGATATTTTAAATGATAAATAGAACTGGGGCATTTCTGTGTTTGGCCAAAATATAATTCTGGTATTTATTAGTAGCATTTATTTTGTATTGGTATATAGAATAGATTTTTTATATTATATTATATTTTTTATATTTAAGAGTTGTTTATAGAGGTGAATGACAATGACTGAATGAAAGGAAATTAGTTGAAATAACTTAATTTGAGGCAACGCGTACTGATGCAAAGAGGCATGCATATGAGTTGAACATTTTCTAAGTTCTCACAATCAACACACAGGAGCGACCTGCACACACATGGTAGCTATAAAGGTTGCTATCTAGCTAGCTACAGCTAATATTCACACAGCGTGTACTTTGTTTGTGGTAAAAATGGACTGCAAAAGAAATTCAACGGCTACATTTGCATGAATATATCGAGGCAAAAAGTTGCTTTGTATTCTTAAACCTAATATCAAGGCAGCAAAATAAGCTATAAACACAACGCTGTGTTGGTTAACCTGCTAGCAAACAAACGCTAGCAAATTCAAAGCAACATTAGCACTCATTTGCAGTCAGGTTTCTGGCCACCTGATGAATTTGAAACTGCACTCTCCTTTTAGCTCAGTTTTTGAGTCTCAACTAGATCTTCAGAAAAATATCTTGCTGCTAGCTTATTAGCTAACTTTGCAGGTCTGTCTGCCGGTTTGTGCTAGATAAGTACAGTAGGTTTATCAGAGCTTTTCTTTCCACTAAAAACAGAAAGTGGTGAGCCTGAAAAAAATAAACGGTAAAGTGTGGGCTGAAAAAACAAAACACTAAGCTAAAAGATGCTAAAAGATGCTAAAAGATGCTAAAAGGGTCCGTAGGGCTGAAGGGAGCCGCAGAGACAGTTGGCTCGTCACTATGAGGGACTTTGCTACAATATACATAGTCGTAGTGTACACTTATTAAAGCACCTATACTTATTATGTAGGTGCTTTATATTAAAACAAAACAGAAAAAACAACCACATGGCTGGAGTAAAAATCCTTCGGTGTGTTGTAAGGTTCTGGTAATTCATATTTTTTTATAGAACCTTTTCCTTCCCTTCCTGTCTGTCCATCATCCCTCACTACCTGCCTCGCCCACACTCCCTCCCTAACTGTTGTGCACGTAAACAGTTCAGCATCTATCTCCAAGGTAATGTGGAATGTCACCAACAATCCTCCTGCTGCCTTCCCTCTGAAGTCAATGTTGTGCCAGAAACACAAAATGTCAACGGGGAAATTTTCTCAGCTGTGGCCTGACCTAGAAGTCTGTGCATGCTGGGAGGGGTGACGGGTACGAGTGTGAGTGTGTGTCTGTGTGTGTGTGTTGGGAGGAAATGCTCAATTGTATTACTTATTATTTAGCGTGAAGGCCCTAAAGGGAAATGATGACTGAAGATTCCGTAGTGATTGCATTTAAAGGCCTTCCATAACCTTCTCCATATGCTCCACACATTGTGCCTCAGTTAATTTGGTGAAACATGGAGTGTTAGACTGAGGCAGCCATGTTGATTGTGTGTGTCCATGTGTGTCATTCCTTCATGAACATCGCTGCTCCTGTGCAGAGTGAAGGGGGGTGGGGTGGATGTGGGCTTGCTGTTACCCCGCCCTCAGCAAAACACACATACACGCACGCTTCAACCCACCACCCTCACCACCTTATCACCCGCCTGCAGAGCGGCCCAGGCAGCATAAAAACGGGGCCATGTCTTATATTTCTTTATAGAGGTATTTAACAATTCATTCTCCCGAGTTTTAATAGTGTCTGCCCTCTGCCTAGATATCTCAGCCCCCCCATCCCCTCCACCACCGACAGCCCACCCTTCCCTCTCCCCGTCCCTCGCCTGCCGCCAAGCACGAGTCTTTTGAAAATGGATATCTATTCATTTGGTGGAAGCGTTGCCTCTGGGGGCTTTTTAGACTCAAAAAGCCAGACTCCTTGCCGCGAGACAGATTTCTCTTGTTTGTTCTCCATATGACACATAGCATCACTCTCACTCCTAAATCTTTTGCTCCTTCTGTCTGTCCTCCAGATCTGTATCACAGAGAAGAAGGAAAAAAAAGAAACGGATATGCCAGTGCTTGCGTACTCCGATCTTCTGTCAGTGGTTGTTCTGTTGTCTCGCTTTTTTATTGACAGCAAAGTTGCCGCGTTGTCATGCGATGACAACAAAGTGCAACACGGAGAAGTTGAACTGTGCACAAATTTGGGGAGTGCTGGGAAACACTCCAGCACCTCGCCTCCAACTACATCCAACCTTTCCCCGTGCGACGGCCAGATGGCCCTGCAGCTCGCGGAACAGATTTTTGCGTGTGCGTGTGCGTGTCCAACATTTCGCTTGAGCGGCGGGGCATTGTCAGTCAGATCAGGCAGCCGGGCTGCACCATGCGGCCGTCGTCACCATGAGAAGAGGTCTTTTTCCTTTAAAACCACACTCTTGATGTTGGAGAGCGAGAAGCAAAGGCAGATGAAGGAGCACAAGAGAGAGACAGAGCAAAGGACAGAGATTGTGCCATTGATCTGTCTTTGCCACGGCTCGTCCAAGCTCCGTTCCCCGTCGAGGGTGAGGCGGGGGAGATGGGACGCTGCGCCACAGGTTTCCAACAGCAAAGCAGAGCCGCGGGGATTCCTCATTAGACTTGAAACGGTGGAGACCAAGACGACAGGCCTGGTGCATGTGGGAAGGATCATAGTCTAGGATGAGCTGCCACAAGAATGATGGCCTCATCCAAAAATCAAGGACGATACTTCCGAGCGATGATGCTAAACATAGAAGTGGATCATTATTTCTCTCCTATTCTCCACGTGGGGTCATAATAAATCCCTGTGGCCCAGTTCTTCTGGGAGGAACAATCATAACTGTAAATCTAAATAGTGACAAAGACCACAGACAGCTTGGGATATTCAAAGAGTTTTTTTTAGCCATGCGGGGCTCTAGGGATGGCATCAGTTGGTCCACCGCTTTGGCCCAAACTGAAAGATCTCAACAACTATTGGATGGATAGCCATGACACTTTGCACAGATATTCATAGTTCCCCGAGGATGAATCTTCCAGACATTGGTGATACTCTGACTGTTCCTTTAAACTTATTTTAACATCTACTTTAATGTTTCGTAACAAAATTTGGCACAGAAATTCATGTCCCCATTTCTTTGGTGATCCAGTGACCTTTCACTATAGCTGCTCAAAAATATGATATAATAATATATTCAAAAATGGAGATCAAGGTAAATATTACACCAGCTACTCAAAAGCATGTTCACGTTGTTAGTGTGAACACGCTACCATGCTGATGTTAAACTCTAGTCTTGGTGTTTATATGCGTAGAGACTCTAGAAACACAAGAGTGATGATAAAATACTGTAAAGAAGAAGTCAATTTCACGCCAAGTGAGACAATAAATGTCCCCACTTCAGAGTCTTATGTCAAATCATGTTTAATTGACAGCTTGTCACTCTTATTTGGATTGTATATCAGAAAACAATCATTTTATGACAACGCCACAACATTGGAAAAAAGAAAATGAGAAAGTATGTTTTTGTCCAGTAGTTCATAGAAAACATCAAACTAAAATAAAAACCCAAACTTTGGTCACAGCTAACCTCATATGTCCCCTGATTGGTTACAACTGCTGAAAGCCACTAATGCTCTTAAGCCTAAATCCAAACATTAATTTGGGAAATGGAACCCCGACATTCAAGCCAAAACGAACTGAAGCCACTGAATCGTAACCACCGATCGCAGATGTTAAGCGCGACTGACTCTAAAACTCATTATCGGCCTAAATTCGCTTCATCTGATCAAACAAGCACCACCGGTTATGACAACATAGACGCTATCGGGGCCTGGCCCGTGTGTGGGAACATATTTGGTGTGGTTGTAACCTGGAGGCCGTGCTTGCCAGGTCCCCAAATAACCTTCACCGTATCAGCCGTATTTAAATCGCTGAGAAATTAGAAATGCACTTATGTTGAATTGTGGTTTCCTGTGCGTACTGTTTTGTTTCATCGGTAAATTTGTGTTTTTTCAAAGCTGCATCATGCTCCTAAATGCATCACTGAGGAATCGCCATTGTTCAAAGTGACTGATAGACAAACATCCTTTTGCTGAATCTTCCTTTTAAAATATTCACAGGGCAGAGAGCGTGAGAGGAGAAAAAAAGAAAAGAAACGGTTCGGGGTGACGACGGTTGGAGCGCGTCTAAGTCGTTCCGGTATAAATCCCCTGATTAACCTCCATGGTGGAGATAAAAGCAGTGATATGCCTGAAACGACTTAATAATGTCAAGCACAGTGTAAAACACACACCGGCGGCTTTATACATTATGCACCAAAGGCCAGCAGAGGGACTCCTGTGAAAAGATAACATGACCTACCCCGAGAGAGACGGGGGGAAGGGAGGGGAGAGAGAGAGAGAGAGAGAGACGGAGGAGACGGACAGGCAGGCACTTAGAGAGGGAAACAGAGGTGGAAATGAGAGGGTCAGCGATGAGGATTTAACAAGTCTATCATCTACAGTACGTAGTTGACCAAGGGAGGATGGAGGAGGTGGAGGAGGAGGAGGAGGAGGAGGAGGAGGAGGCGGCCACTCCAAAGGCCCCTGAGGGCAGTTCACATAACTCCCATTAATCTGCACATGATTCAGCAGAGAGAGAGAGGGAGAGAGGGAAGAGATTCCCACCTTTGTGGTCTGCTGTATCAGTCAGGGGAGACGGTGTATATACTGTGTACAAATATCACATCGTGAAGTATAAAATGTTCTGCACATCTGTCATAATTTAAGTCTCGTAAGGATATTGAACAGCTGCCCAAGAGATTTATGAGTCACTTTGAGGGGACAAGCTCTCCAATAACTGCTTATCAACTGCAACTAATTGTTGCTTAAAAAAGTCAACAGTTATGAATACTGGGGGATTTTCTGTGTCACTGATTTCTGTGTTGAAAACTTTACGTGGTTTATTGCTGAAAGCGTGCAAATATATCGCACCCACATCTGTTTATTAGCACTGGAATAACATGAAGGTCAGCTCGAAGCAGTCCCCAAAGACTCGTTCAGGGACTATTTCCGGTAAATAAAGCCCCCCACACCACACTAGTATGGTTCTTGAAGGCATATATGTGAAATTAAACAACCATCGTAACAAATAATATTCACTAGATGTGGTCAGAGCCTTCTATCATAAGAGAGTCACTTACTTTTGAATAAAAGTCAAATATTGGCATCATGTGTCGCCCAGCAGTGAATTCTAATATTTCTTTCCACCCGCTCAGAGCACAACCCACAGAAATAACAACAACAACAAAACGGTGGTTGCTGTTTCGACATGTGGGGAAGCTGCTGCTGCGGCGTTTAAACATTTGGGAGGACGGAAGGATCTAGCGTCGCTTTTCATGTCTTGAAAGAGCCGAGCCGTTCAAACGGCGCCTCTGAAGCGATGGCTCCCTCCAAAGGGTGGCCGATTGTGCCGGCCTCCGCCCAGATGCGGCGGCGGCGGCGGCGGCCGCGCCTCCGTCTCTGCTGCTCTTGAAGATACCGCCGTGGCTCTTTTTGGCGGGCTCGACCCCGGCAATCAGCGAGACTTCAAACACCCGCCGCCGCCCTTTTTGAAAGGCGCCCGGGAACGTCTGTTGCCAAGCACCGCGGCTCCTCCCGGCGCGGAGATTAGAGGCGCAGACGAGGGGGAACACTGGTGCTTTCAGATGCTTTTCTGTCTCCTTGTCGAGCACAGTGTGCAGACTCACTACTGTACACAAATGGAACACCACACCCGGCTCAGAGACACCAACACGAATATAAACATAAAAACTAACTTGACTAAAGTTGACCGTATAATGGTTAAAATAACAACATCTTAAAAAAGAAAGTCCTGTCCTAATAAACAAGAATGAGGCTAATACAAAAATAATCCAACTCAATCATCACTTATGACCCACTAGAAGTATATCGCAGCGTCTGTTTCTGCAGAGAGCGCGACCTGCTTCTGGGAATCAGCGAGGAGCCTTCGGGCGCCACGTCAGCCGATAGCCCGTTCTCATTTGCAGGTCGTCAAATAGCGCCCCGCGGTCACGTCCCTCGCCGTCTGATGCCAAGGAACCCTCTGGCGGAGCGTGCTGCTGTCGGTGCGTCGATCGCAGACAGGCCATCGAGCTTTAGGACGTAACCGCCGCGCAACAATTTAGAAAAATACGCCGCTCTAGCTCTCTCTCTGCCTCTATGGCCTCGCCCAGCTGTTAAGGAGGGGGCCAACTTTGCCTCAATGCTGCATAGTATGACTTCAAATCTCCCGGCTGACTTATTATTGTTCTGTGTTTCAAGAAAAGTAATAGTTTTGATGACTGAGTACAAGGCTGTTTGACTTTTCCAGCTGGTTGTTTCGAGTCCAATGGCTTTTGAAGGAGTCATTTATCCCGCGGCCTTCCCTCTGCTGGTGACTAAGTGTGGACCGGACTCTGTGTCATGTCTGTGGGTGCCGCTGTGGCCAACAGGCCCTACAGCCAGCCATACATCATCAGGTATTGATACGGTTCCGCCACGGCGCCACGGCTGACATTTGATTCATAGCTCTGGGTGCTCTTTTTGAATTCCTAACAGTCAACAAGGGATCACAGGGAAATGTCAATGTTGTGCTGGTTTGGGGCGCCCCGATGACACGAGGGAGAGTGGTAGAAATAATGGAGGCTGTTGAGAGAGGTAGCGAGCTAATGGCCCTTTGGTGTGTGATTGTGTTGGTGTTTATGGAGGCAGGATGTGATACAATTCAAGATCGTATCCATTCTTATTCAGATTAAAATTCTGTTTGTAACTTTTTGGTTTCCAATCAATCCTGCCTTGGATGTTTAGCATAGCTGAGTGAGACAATACACAGAAATATGTTGAGCCTGTAGAGCTACTTATTAATCTAGATTGTTTTGGTGTGAATGGAGTGTTGGAGGATGTCGGCCTTCTCTCCAATATAATGGGAAAATCGGATTGCAGTGCACAAAATGCCAAAAATCTCCAGAACTATCTCCTGAGACGAGGCAGCTGGAGAAAGCTGCTGGTTTGCTTTCACTTCTATCCAGTGGAGCGCTGGCCATCTGGCGTACCGGGACAAATACCAACCGCCCGGGCCTGAATAGTTTGCCATAATGGCTAGGACGAAAAAGCTAAATCGCTTGGTTATTTAGCAAGCCTATTGGCATGGGGGTATATTCTGACATCACAGTAAAGTAAAAACAACCTCAAATTCATCATTGAAATTAACCTGTCACTGTAAAATTCATTTTGCTGTTTTTGACCATACGAGTCACAGCACTGGGCCATATTTTATGATTTTTCTTGGAGGTGGTGTATAAAATGCAGGGGCCCCAAATCAGTGTACCGTTGGTCTGAAGAGTATATGACTAATATATGAGGACGAACAGGGCCACAAAAACTATAACAATCTATGTTTAAGAATATTGTGCATGCAATGAGAGGAGAATCACATGAAAATCACTTTGGATTGAAGTGACTATGAAAAAAAATGAGAAAGCTGTTGTAAAAGAATAGGAAACGCTAATGTGGCTCACGTGCATGCACTTTTGAGACGGTCCCTAACTCTCAGCTTGTTTCCTGTCTGTTGTAAACGCATGCAAGGTGTCAAACATTAGCGGAGTGTTATCCTGCACTGAATATCAAAACTGGTGAAAACTGTTCAAAAGCTATTAATGATTATTGTATTATTTGGATGCTGTTTCGCACGTGTATCTGCTCCTCCCCCTCAAAGTATTCGTTTAGATCCTGACCCTTCATGCAGGCGTACTGTTGTGAACCAGTGAGCTGTTTAACGATCAATGTCGGGTGGAACATTGAATTCACCGATCGCCATATTTCATGCTCCTCTGTGGGATGAGAACGTTCACCTTTCAGGGCTAATGACAACCTTTCTAATGCTCGTAGACAAACTGAATGCATGGATGTCAGACGCCACACAAAGCTGTTCAGCTGACATTTTGGAGATGTTAGCTTTTTCTCCCGACAACGGAGATATGTTTGTACAGTCGCTATAAGTTTACACCTGCCTTTTGGAGAAAATAGCTGTTTTTTTCCCTCTTTCTTTCTCCGCACTGATGAATGTGGCTTCTAACAAACATCCCCTGACAGAAGAGGCTTAAACAGTGCATGATCCCTCTCCCCGCCAACCACCTTGTACACACACACAGCCTTCTCGACACAATATAATATGCACTTCACAGCCCGGGGATGAAATGAATGCAAATAACCGCGTGCGAGAGGCTTTTGAGCGTACCGGAGAAATCACTCTGTGGCCCCTGCTCTTTTAACATTTACTAAAAATCCATCATGTGGCGTTTGCAGAGTAAGCAGAACCCCAGATAGACTGTAACAAATGCACATGCTCCCTTTTGTCACCTTTTCTTTTCCTTTCCGCCGAACCTTTCAAGTGCGCACACACACAGACACACACACACACACACACACACACACACACACACACACACACACACACACACACTTCATAAGCCCCTGCAGTAAGGCCAGCAGAGAGAGCAGGAGAGGCATGACAATAGACTGAAAGGAGAGTCAATATCAAACTGAGTAGTAAAAGAAAGGCAAAGAACACACAAGGTCTATGTACCTATGGTGTGTGTACGTGCGCGCATGTTGTACTTTTACCTGACTGCGTGTCAAGCTACTCAGCATTGTGCAGGGAATTTAACAAGCTGTTCACCTCCACCGCCGCTCGCGGTGCATGGCGTTGCTATGTGAGAGAGCGAGGTGAAAAAAGAACAAAGACGACAAAAGAAACCGAAATGGGCAAATAAGAGGGGTTCGCCTTAAGAAAGGGGAGATCGTCGTCGCTCCACCTTCACAATCTGTGGACGCATGTTCTTGAACCGCTTTGATAACAGCACTGGATGCCAGCTCTGCTGGAGTGCCCGGCTGTTTTGTGGGAAGTAGCTGCCACATCGAAACAAGCCAAAGCTGTAAATGTCTTTCTGTGAAGTGGTTTGGAGGGGAGGATGCTCGACTTTATGGTTGTTGTGGAGAAGAGAAATGAAGGGAACGCAAGTGGGAGAAATGGACAAAAAGGAGAAAAGGGAGATATATATATGCACAGAGTGCACTGCGCATGTATATATATTTGGGTGATGGTACATTGTACGGGCACGTGGGCTCATGCGTACCTCTAAGAGAGCCACCTGATTTGTGGGCGATTGAGAAGACTGACATGAGGCAGTGCGGCATGTCATAAGGCTGAACACTGACTTTTTTTTTTACAGCACAGCAGGTAAAATGATGCAGGAGACGATGCCCTTACAAATAATGCACTGACATCAGCGTGATCCGTGTTCCTCTGGCAGAGCGTTGGTTCTAGTCCTGTGACAACCATGTTTCTCCTAAATGTCAACTTCTCCATTTTCTGTTGTGACAATGCATTCTTCATGTTATGCCTAGTTTAAAGATGCAGTACAATACTTATTATATTCATGAAATCAAACCCAGTTTTGATACCATTTGTGGTCTGGATTCAAATAGTCAACAATCACAGGAAACAATGCATGTGTCATTGTATTTAATCGATATCTGAATTGTAAAAAAAAAGTTACCGCTAATGCTAAAGTAACGCCGCTATTTCACATTAAAAGCTAGCAAAACGCAGGGTGACCTTTTATTGTGAAGGAGTCACAGGAGTCACAGTAAAGTATTGCTGCTTCACAGAAATCCTTCATCAGAAATGCATCTGCAACCTCTCTTTCTGCGTGCTTTTAAGCAGCAGATCAGTTTTAGATATCAAAGGAACAACACAGAGAGCTGCTAGCGAGCTAATGCTACTCGTGCGCTGCACCACATGCAATCAGATCTTGGTCTCTTGGGATGATGTACAAAAGCAGATTATTGACCGACGTATTTGTCGAAACAAGTTTTGGCTGCACTATAATAAGCAAGTACACCAGTTGCTCGCTTGCTGTAGTTTTAAAATATCACAGTAACCACGATTGTTAACAAATCAACCAGAGCTGATATGATAAGGACTTCAACTTGAGGAAATAGGACCATTTCGCCAAAAAAAGACACTTTCGGCTCTAGTTTTATTGAAAATTTGAAAATCATCTCATTATGTTTCTGTCTTTTAATTTTCTGCTTTATTAATATTGTTTTAAATTCTGTTTATTTCTCCTCTGGCTTTCACCTTCACTGCTATATGTTATGTTGTGTATACCTCTAAATGACGTATGCACCTGTTCTGGTGGGTGAAAAGTGACATTGAAAGCCTCCTCACTCAAAGGAATCTATTTTTTGCTAATGCCTCCGGTGCATAAAACTCTCCTTCTCAACCTTTATGCGTCCGTCTGCGACCGCGGCGTTTCGTTTATCCATCAGCGGGAGCAGTGCTAGTTCATCATCCCGCACAGGAGGGTCCCAAAAACGGGGCCTGGAAAAGCCAGCCGGGGACGCCGAGACAGGAAACAGGGCAGCGGGAATGGATTTCTTATGTACCTGCTGACGCACAACCAGGTGCTAAAGCAACGGCATGAATGTATTTAAAGACGTGCACACTGGCGGTTGAAGTCATACACGACTGTGAGGACAACTCTGCCAACGCTATTAGTAATTCATCATCTTTTTACCGCGTGTGATGGATAAGTACATCGAGCTGGGTCAAACAGTTCTTAGTCTAAAAGCTTAAAAGTCATCGGGAATGGAAAACTTCTCCTTTCAGGCTCTGACTAAAGCATATCATAACTATTCATGCTGTGAGCCGCATATTTTTTTTCCCTCCCCTCCATATAACTAAATCTGTCAAAGCTTTATCACTCGCTCTGTGAAGCCAATGTGATGGTTAATCAGCTCATCTAGCCAGGTGACTTTGTTCTAAAGTTCAGGCAGCCGAGGTGTCTCGCGGCCGTGCGTTGGAGTCCCCGTGATGGTGTGGATGATTGGTACAAACGCTTTAAGGGCATGATTTTGCTCTGGCCAGAACGGCTCCTTATTTGATCCGCTAAGTGCTTTGCGAGGAGACGGCGTCGGGCGAAGACATTAGAGTCGCGGCGGCTCCCCGCCTGTCATCTGCATGCAGGGTTCAGCACTTCCTGTGTGGAAAAGGGGACGAGGCGCCATCGAAAGGTCGCGAAGGAAACATCCCCTCTGTGACAATGACAACAGAGACGGTATTAACAGGCAGCTCCGGGTCCGCCCTCTCAAATCTAGAGGGGACGCCTGTGACCCGAATCAGCAATTCTGGGAGCAATTGTTACAACAAAAAAACAACAACAAAAAAGCTAACAAAGAGAAAGAGGAAAGTAAGAAGTTCAGGAAGAGTTCAGCTGCATATTCCGTGCATTCGCACTCCTCTAATTTAGCAGGGCTCAGCTATCGCGAAAGGGAACTCGGGCAAGGAGAAATGCTGCTGCACCGAATGAATACGATGAAATATCGCGCCTATTTCCCTGCAACGTCACACACACACACACACACACACACACACACACACACACACACACACACACACACACACAGGCATGCACGCCTTATCGCATTTACAGAATAGGCGGGGAGAACCTTAACAAACACGAGGGGGGTTGAAAACCATCATGTAAACATTATGCGTTCCATATATGACCTCATTGCCCAGTGGGATAACATAAAAATACATGGAGATGTGGAAGGGGCTCCATCCATAACCCGATGGACAGTGGTTCCAGGCCTTAACTAGCTGGCTGTTGTATACTCATGGGCAGGCAGGTTGAAATATGAGGGCTGAGGACATGAGGTCTTCCCAGAATGCTTAACTCTCTCTCTCTCTCTCTCCCTCTCCCCAGCTCTATACATCTCTCTCTCTCTCTCTCTCTCTCTCTCTCTCTCTCTCTCTCTCCCCCCTCCCTCCCGCTGTGCCCTGCAACCAATCTGACGCCTAATTAATCCTGAAGGTCTTTTGTTCCGCTGAGGTTTTTCCTCTCTTTCCTGCCACTGCACTCCATCCATCCTCACCTCCCCTCACTCCCCCACTGCCTGCCTCTCATCCCTCACACACATACACACACACACACACACACACACACACACACACATTTTCTCTCTCTCTCTCTCATACATACACCTTATTCCAGCCTCTCCCATTTCCTTTCCCCCGAGGGAGGCACGGCTCAGTCCCAGAGAACGGGACAGGGTAACAGATGTTTTGCTTTTTTTTCTCCTTTTTTTCTCCCCTCCATCTTTGGGGTAATTTAATCCAGACACAAATGTACGACTGCCATTACATTTATTCCCAGTATTCCACTAATTATGGGCTCGTGAGACATGTTTATGGTTTTCACGATGCAGGTGCGCAGCAGCGTGGACACAGCGGAGACGATTGGAGACGTTTACTGCTGCCTGTACTGGCCCAGCATTCATGTCTTTAAAGGAATACACAGACACCACTCTTGTGTCTGTACACCTAGCAGATAGTTAGCTTAGCATAGCGTTAAGACTCGCCTGGCTCTGACCAAACTACAAAACCCCAAATGTGTAATAATAAATGTAAAAAACACACACACACACACAAAGGGGCTCATGGGCCAGACTATTTCTTTGGCTGGAGCGGCTGCCAGGTAACCGGCCCTTTCTTAAAGAACATTGTGTTCCTGAGCAATGTGAGCACACACTGTCACACCTTTCTGTATCGCACATAAGTTGTTGTGTAATCACATCTCACTTGACGCACAAACAGAGGATGTGTTTTCCAGATGTGATTGAAAAATAATACTTATTTGAATCAACACACGTACCCCCAGACTTATGTACACACAACAACAACAACAACAACAACACCCTGGCTCCTGTCCCATCCCGCAACACAAGGCCTGTCGCCTCAGCTATAGACGCGAGGGGAGGGAAGCCTGGGGAGAAGATCCTCAGAGGTTTGGGACGCCGAGAGGGTCCGAGTGATCAGCCAGGCGTGTGAGGGGGTGCAGAGGGACGAGTCAATGTGTGCGTAGGAATGATATTTTGGACTCATTTATGATCAGGAGGCGAGCCGCTACGATAGAAAGAACATGAAAGAAATATGTGTCATAGCAAATAAGATGCTGGATTATCTAAAGAGAGAACAGCTCATTGCTTCTCTGCAGATTGTTGACTTCATGACAGGGTCCCCTCTGTCTCACCCTGTCATGACATTTCTAAAATGTAACAAAGGTTAGCTGTGGCTCTGACATGTACTGAGGCGAGCATCCCACAGTCAGCCCAACGCTTCCTGTCACAGCATTTGCAAATTCCCCAAATAGACACTTGAGAAAAAAAACACTCTCCACAAATGTTGCTGCAGATATAACGTCCACTTACGAAAGGAATTAATGTACAACGAGGTGATATGCACAAGAAATGCTTCGTTCTCAGGCCGCCGTGTGCTGAATGACTCATGTTCGTTTAAACCACAGGAAGCAATTAACAGCTTTTTACCACCAAACACTTCCAGGATCTATGGAACCAGAGGAGCTAAATTCAAGAATTAAAAGTATTTTATCCGCATTCGTATTTGTGTTTCCGCTCGCAACTGCAGAACCATGACGTTTAGATAATTTAGAGCAATAACGCATAAAAAACAACAACAGCTGCTTTTGGAACGTGATATTCAAAAGCAGCTGTGATCTCTAATGTGTTTGTGAAAGTACTTAAAATAATACATGCAGAGGTGGGAAAAAGACTGAAATCTCCAAAGTAGATGATCTGTTGAGTGTTTGATGTTTGTTTCATTTGGTCCAAGTTGAAGCAGCATGATGTCTGTGTTTGACCCGTCAGCGGCGTTTGGCCCTGACACATTACGCTCTGATATTTCCTGTATGATGAGGAAATACTGGGGACTTTTTTTCGTCACCCAAAACTATCGTACAGGAACTAAATATAGTCGCTGGCGCCTCTGGTTGAAACGGAGATGTGGTTCCTGAGTTTCTCAAAAGATTCCTGGTCCCTCTGGGAAAGATCCTGTGGTGGAAAAACCTTAAAAAGACTTTCAGTCCTCTGAGCCAGAAGAGAGGCAGAAGAGAGGCAACCGCTAATGTGAATATGATCAATATAACACAGTTTGAACTTTAATTGAATAGCCCTGGATAAAGCAGAGAGGTCCAGTTAGAGAGAAGGTCCAGAACATCACAATAACGTCTCATTTGTGTTATACATTTGGTGTCACATACATTGAAGTAGCTTAAGAGTTGTATTAAAGTCTGTATATACAGTGGTTTCCACATTCTGTCACATTACACGCCACAAACATATATATATTTTATTGGAATTTTATGTGAAAGACCAACACAAAGTGTCACACAATTGTGAAGTAAAAAGAAAATTATACATGTTTTTAAATTTTTTTCACAAATAAAAAACTGAAAAGTGCAGTGTGCAAAATTATTCAGCCCCCTTTTCTCTGAGTGTAACCAATCGCCTTCAGAAGTTGCCTGATGACTGCTGAATGATTGAATGTTGACCGAATGACTAAATAGAGTCCACCTGTGTGTAATCTAATCTCAGTACAAATACAGCTGTTCTGTTTATCTGTGCCTTCATCTCAGATGTGAATGGGAACAGATTTGGGATTCGTCTCGTCGTGGTGCTTCATAGCGCCGCTATTAATAATCGCCACGGGAATAATAAACATTACACATAGTCTGTTTATTCTTGGTTGAAGACTCTGGTTAATTAAGATGTCCACATTTCTCTTATTGGAGCACGTCATGTGAAATAACTTTTTCCGACTGTTGGGTCTCCCTCACAGCCCCGCCGTGAGTGTGAAGATGGCACTTGAGTCGAGGGTGACGCTTATCGTCAATACACACATGTGATTGGCCGAGTAGCGTCACATGAGATGGTTTAGAGCGCATGTAATTGGTCGCTGTGCTTCCGGTTAAATTGTAATAATTCTCAATTTATTTTCAATCCATCAATACGACGCTGCTATTGGAAACATGCTCCGTCTCCTCTCCTTTGATCCTGCAATATCAATTCTAATATTCAAGGTATAAATATGGGTCCCCTCCCTCAGAGAGCACAGTATATGGATAACAGAGTGTATTAAAGATAAGCACTGATCTATAACAGCGTGTTGAGTGAAACAGTACTGCGGTGCCACATCTGGTGACCGGCCTCCTGTACGTCTGATCTCCCATATGTGATGCGCTGATTTGCACGTCTCCATCAGCGGGTATGACAGAACGCTCCATTGCTCCAGGCTGGAAGGTCATTTAAAGGCCAGACATCCAGACCTCTCCACCTCCTCCACCTCCTCCGCCTCCTCATCCACTCTCCTGCCTGAGAGCCCGAGATAAACCTACACATGCCAGCCACACAGGACCAATAGTCATGATTTATCGGGAGCCATTTGGTACCTGAACGCCTATGAAATTGTAATGAACTTGATTATGCTTTTAATGAAGTGTGAGAGCTTCTTCAGAAACGATTACGGCCGCGCTCCGGCTCAGGGCTAGAGGGCTGTGGAGGGGGGAAGGAGGCGAGAGAGAGAGAGAAGGAAGCAAAGCGAGGAATGGAGGATTGTCACGAACAATGAAGACTTCTGCTCCTCTGCTCGCCAGATCCTGTATGGCGAGCAGAGGAGCAGACAGGGGCGCCCTGCTCCTTCGGAATAGATTACAGGGGCGTTTTACCGGGTATCCGAGGTGACTTGACCCGACCAACCCCATTTCAGTTCCTCCCTGCTAAGGGATTTTCCCTCAAAGCTGCATGCTGACGTGGTACATTACATTCACCAGCCTGCAGCCTCATAGGTCATATTTTGCATACATATTAGACGGTTGAGGATGATTCTAACCTTTCCGTGTACAGGGTGCTCCCGTTCAGACGGGGGAAACATTATTGTTCAGTAATTTCACACACAAATCTCCACTCTCCCATGCTGCTTCCTCTTTAAATACCACATGATGAGGTAAGTGGCTGCTGAAAGGGCAGACTGACAGTCCAGGAGCAAACACTGGCTTTTTGCTCCAATTATTATTGTACGCTAAGTGACAAATTGTAATGAGCTACTTTATGGATGCACAAAGGTCAAAGATCCGGATTAGTATTAAATTAAAGCAACAACTACTTGTGTTACGGTGTCACTAGTGATTATTCCAGTTTATTACAAATGTGGTATTATTTGCCACTTTTTCCCAGGTACGATAGTATTGTAAAAAGTAATGAACCTGCTGCTCCTCCACCAAGCTGCAGGAGCTGCCACAGAGCCCACACTGTCACTAACTCACGGAACAAATATGATCTAATGTAGACAAGCAGGTTAACTACAGTAGCTAGCATAGGCGAGCTAACGCTAAAGTTAAAGCTAAAGTTATATGCTCACATAATTTGTTAATGTTATCTCCTTCAACCTCTCGGGTTCACGACTATCACCTTTAGTGTAGCCTATAATTTGCCTCGGCCGGCCTCCATGAAATCATTTTTATTGGGACTTTTTAGGACTTTAGCATCACCCTTGAGTAGGAATACTCCGAGTATCACTATTACACCACTTTAAAGGATTTAGCTTAGCTTATTTTACAATCATAATACATACATGACATTTGACTTAGCATTCTTATGCTACGTTCACACCAAAAGCGTTGCGGATTTTGAAATATTTCAACGTCATTCGCGCAGCCCGGCGAAAATGTGCGTTGTTCGCAACCATTCGCGTCTGTGCATTGACTTTGCATGCAATCGACTCCCACTCGCAAAACACTTTTGGTGTGAACGCAGCATTGGGAGCAGTGGGCTGCTGTGAAGCAACTTGGGGTTCAGTGTCTCACTCACAACATACTAACTGTAGGAGGTCGGGGATCGAACCGGCGACCTTGTGGTTGCAGGACAACCGCTCTACACATGAGCCACAGCCGCCCCGTGGTATCATTACTAGGGCTGCACCTCGCACCTTATGAATATCTTCATTATCCATTAATCTGGTGATTATTTTCTCATTTAATAGATGAATTGCTTCTGCTATAAAACATAATAAAGTAATAAAATATGCTCCTCACGATGCTTTAAGCCCACGTGTGGCATCTTGCTCTTAATGGCTGACGCACAGTCCTAAACGCAAAAGTATTCAATGTTCAATCATCAATAACAGAGACATTCTGAGCCATTTAGCAGATTACAAAAGCATTAAGACGTGGTGAGATAGATCAAAAATGCATTTATTTTCTCCATGAGAACACTACTGTACATCCTGAGGGTCTCGATGAGGAGTTGTCTTCTTGTTTCCTTCACATTGGCGTACTGCTTCACATCTGTTGCTTAATTCAAACCAGCCCATCTGTTCCTTTTGTTTTTGTTGTGTAAATAAACGCCTGCATATGGATTAAAATACTCATTCATAGGTGTGAGCAAACACATATGTATTGTCTATGTATTCAATCTGGTATCCATTTGTAGGTCATGTGATCACACCCAGGTGGCTGATGAGTTCACACAAAACACTGACTCTCACTTCCTTTCTCCTGATTGGTCATTCCAGTTTGTCTGTTAGTCCTTTCACCTAAAGACTCACTTTTTTCGTCACATTATTCCAGTTTGTCAGCTTTCGCACATGAAACCCGCTGATTCTTCTTCTACGCTTTATGAACAGCCAGGATTCAAGAGTGCAAACCCTTTTCCCACGTGCTTCTCTTATAGTGAAGCAAGTCCTTTCATTAGATAATCAGGAACCAATAAGGGAACAATTGGCAGTTTTTCTTGAAAGATTACTCGACTCTCATATATGGTCCCAGTTTAACCAGATAATGTTAATCACTTTGTGTATTTTATTTAATTGTTAATGGTATTACGACACAGAATAATATATATATATATATATATATATATATTACAAGTAAAGGTTAAAGTAAAAATGTACGTCCAGTGGATCAAAGTTGAACCAGGACGTTAAAAAGTCAAATCTGGGATGTTTCTAAAAGCCCATTTCGATGATCGCCTTAGTTTTTTCTTCCAAATTAATCTATCTTAACCTTGAGGTTTGCTTAACATTTGTCTCACTATTTGCGCAGCTTAATCTCCACGTCCTCCAATCTCAGCAATAACCGCGGTGAGTGCGATGTCATTATTATTATTGACGACTAAAAACCCCAAAACAAGAACCCAGGAGCGTCCGTTAACGGTTAACCAACTGAAACCCCAATCTAGAAGTGCTCAACTGCAGGAGGCATCTTGTTTGAGCGAATCAGAACGAACTGATGAATGCAGATGTTTCATCAGTCAATTTGCGCTGCACCACTTATGCCGATGATCACAGCTGAACCCGTGGCTACAGTCTGCTGCGGTAGCTGTCACTTTGTGTGTATCCGTCGCCATCACACTGAGGCTGTAACACTGTCTGCAAGGTCTCCGAAGCTGTTAATCAACTCCTCTCTAATGTGTTGTTCACACCCGCTCCCTCTCCCGACTTGGTGGATTTCTATCTTAGACAGGGCGCTTGGCTGGGCGATCGCTGTCGCTAATTTGTTGTGGCAATATTAATTAATGATCAGCCTGTCACAGCTGTTTATATTGAGACAGATTAGAAGTGGGAGAGATTAGACAAAGAAAACAATCTGCGAGAGGCTCAGCGGCTGACAGGGGTCACCTTCACGAGTCTGAAATCATATTCAATTTGCCGAGGAGGAGGAGGCGGGGAAATTACTCCACTTGACCGGTCTGTATCCTTCTCCATCCGCGTTGGTTCCCGTTTGGAGAGATAACTGAATCAATTCACTTTTTTGCACCGAAAAAAACATCAACTAAAAGACAATTTACAGTCGCATTCGATCCCATCTGATGTGATGAGGAATTAAAACGCTCTGGCGTGTTTCATCTGTTTTGTAATAACACGCTGCCTTCCCCCGCCCCCTTCTTTTTAAAGATTTCTCCCCTCTCGCCTCTCCCTTTTAACCCGGATCCTCGTCCAGCACGTGTCGCTCCGCCCCGACCCGCTGACCTCCGCACCGTCCCTCCTCGTGGACCCGCGGACCACCGACCCCCACACACAGCCGCACACACGAGTCTCAGTTGACTTGGCAACGGCGCGGCGCATTGTGGCGGCGAGGGGAGATTAAGTGGCCAATCAAGGCCTGAACAGTGGGGTAATGATTCCACTTGGTGAAATGGGTGTCAGGATTACTGCTGCACTTTCTCACTTCACTGTGCAGGCTTTAATAGGGCAAAGACATTTCCCGCTAACTAGAGTGCCACGGGCACAATTCAAGAGCAGCTTCCTGCTCACGGACTAATAATGAAGACAGAGGGGCCTTTCACACCTGTAGCTCGCTTCATTTGGTCCGAACCGAGGGAGAGAACAAAAAATGTGACATTGTTACATTTTAGTTCTGGTCCGGGTGTCTGTTCACACGGCCTTATTACAAACGAACCCGGGGGACTTGTAACTTGCTGAATGGAAATCAGAAATAACTGATTTAAAGCATTCTCAGTATTATCAGAATGCAAATCCACCAACAGGCCTGAAAATAACCTTTTGCATGAGACGCATGCGGCGTCTCGTACATGATTAAAGGGCTTATTACTGTGGGATCGCTGTCACACACTTTCTAAAGGACTTCATTATACAAGCACAGCAGTTTTACAGCTTTTGACCCACTGATCAAGGAAACGACCCGCACTGGCACACATACATGATCCTGAGCAATTTTAAGGTTGTGTCCCGACCAGATGGATTTATTAGTCCTGCTAAAATCACAGAACCGCAATCAGTCCGCTTGGACCAGATTTTCAAGCCGACTCGGCCGAGACGGCTTCGGTTGTCGGCCCGCCCCAAGGTTTGACTGACAGCTTTCACGCCAGCCCAAACGAGACCGGACTAACCCAGCAAACGGACTGGAGTTTGATTAAACTGAACCAAACAGGTCAAATGTTTTAACCAATCAACACCATTATTACAAATGAAATGAAAGTGAGGACCCAAAGAAAATATACGTAATGCTGGTAAGCGTCTTTTTCTTCTTCTTATTTCTTATAAAATATAATATTCAGCCTCACCCCAATCATTGAGAACTGGGCTTCGTGGTCATAAGGCTGCTTCACTGATCAGCTCTGAGTATCGTGCTTCCCTGTGCTGTTGAGCAAGGCAGTAAGGGCCACGTGTGCACCAAAGGTTTTTTCCCCCACCTGAAAACACCCGTCGCTCTTCTGATGACGCTCAACTGGGAGAGCTTGAGAACAATTTGGAGTCACAGCGTTTTTCTTCACTGCTCTAACTGTTTCTCTGGTTGAAGGGAAGGCTGACGCACGGAGAGAGAAGACGGACATGCCGCTCTGAGTCAGTTCATTTTGTGGGCCATCGTTTTAATCGGTTCAGATTCGGATTAACTTTATTATACCACAGCGCTACACAAGAAGACGAGAGTAACATAGGCAGATCAACATTGGATCAAGTCTTTGTGGGAGCCTATCTGTCCCGCCCCTCCTCCACTGTGGTTGAAAAAAAGCAAGCGTAGCATTTAACGCGGGTTTTAAAAAAAATCTCAAAATGTGCAGCGTGAAGTGCAAAATAGATGCTCAGCGATACTCATTGTAAATAATGATAAAACATTTTTTTTTTTAACCTGGCCTTGGACTCTGCTTAATGCAGATGGTGGTACTGGGCCTATCATTCAGCTATGAATAAGTAGTGAAGTCAGTGTAAGGCAAGATATCTCTGCAGAATGCAGTCTCATTTGATTTCCCTGGGTGAATAAAGGTTAAATTAAGGAATCAAAAAAATCAAAGCCCTCGCTGGAAGATAAATAGCTCTTTAATGTCAAGCGCAGTGTGGCCCGATGCCTCATTTCTGAGATGATTGTTAAAAGTCAATTCCCACAGACTTGAGCGTGGGAGGCATAGAGGAAGATATAGGCTGTGTTACTGCAGGTGAACAAGTCTATTGCATTGTGTGGATGTGCACTAGTATGCCTCTCTTGTCACTCCCGCTGTATTATTCCTTCGTATGTATGTGAAGCCGAATACACCACCACGTCCTCGGGAGTTTAAATATTTCATGGGGGGTTGAATTCTCAAGCTACGAGTCATCCTGTTCAGCTAAGTTTGAAGGACTCCTCATCCTTATGTTCCACTCTGTTGAGTTAATGCAATGTCCTCATATTACTGCCCTGTCTTACGTTCATTTCCCCCCATCAATATACAGTATTCAAGTTGAATCACGTACTCTTTCAACTAGGAAGTAGCCGTCCTGACCCTCTGCTTTGCCTTTGACCCAGTTTTTATTTTTTTTACCACAGATTACCACAGTTTTGCCTTATTGGACGTCGTCTTTGAATTATTCACTGTACCTCTGAGTCACTTATGTCTAGCACTGATGCTAACGGTAAAACCAGGCTCAAGTGGATCCAACTTGGAAGTGCCTTCAGCTTGCATTCTTTCAAAGGGCCATCAGGATGTGGCGCATCTGGTTGAAAAAAAAAAGTCATATTGTATTGAACTCTATAGGAATATGTCTCTACTTCTCACTTGATTAATTACCTCAGTAAACATTGTACATGAGTTTATGTCTGGCTCCATTGTGTTTAGAAGGTCCCCACCGCGCCATCACTCCTCCACACTTCAAATATGGTCACTTCCGTTCACTGGTTGCAAAAAAACTAAATGGCGACAAAAACTAAATCCAAGATGGCGACGGACAAAATGCCGAACCTCGAGGTTTCAAAACCCGCAGCCCAATGGGACGTCACTCAGCTCAAACAAGGTAAAACAATGCTCAGCTTAGTTTGGCATTTGTTACAAAGTCTGGTAAAATTATTAATTTGGAAGATTTTTAATACCACAGATTGAACTCTTTTAAGCTAAGAGCAACACGGTAAAGAGGTTTGGCCTCACAGGTGAAACCTTTTTTTTCTTTCTACAAATTATAACAACCAACAAATAGAAATATTTATAACTTGTGAAACAACGTGTCATGTCTGATAAAACCATATACTTCTATGGTCAGGGCAGGGGTTGATGCTCTACTGCATTGGGCCATTAACTTCTTCTCAACAAAGCTTTCTACTGCAACAGGTACAGCCGGAGGAAATTCTGGGAAAAGAGAACGGATCAATGTGGCACACATAATTTGGCATACCACCATAACATTTGCATCGCTCTCAGGCTGCGGCTGGCAACCGCCCCCGCACTACGCTTCACATCTGCAGTGTAGTCAACCACTGCCCATGCAATCAGCGCTTGGCAGGCGGGGGTTGGCTCGCATGTGAACGTGGTGTGTGCGTTCGCGAGCTGGAGGGTGTTTCGCACGAACATTACGCAACAGTTCAGACATGTAACCCATCATATGCCCGGTCACATGTTTTTTTTTTCTTCCCGCACACCTTTGCCTGCACGCATACGTGATGTTTGTGCGCTTTTTTCCTTTACCAGTGCAAATAAAATGCCTCTCGAGCCTGGCAGACGGCACGGCTGACTTTCAAGAAATTTCCACAAGCGAGTGCTTTCTGGAACTAAACGGGTGCGGAAAATCCTCTTAAAATCCTTTTAGACACCGTGGCAGCGGGGAGAAAACAGTTTCTCCCAGGCAAATGTGCAGGTTTGTTGGGTTGATGTCGTGCTCTGGGGAAGGACACCCTCGCCGGTCTATTTCTTCAAGGCTGGGAGAAGAATGTTGATACGACACGTACCCTGCAGGGTGCGCGGCAGCACAATGTGGAGGCGCGCGTGTCGAACAGAAGGCTTCAAGGGAAGACTTTCGGGAAAGGACGCTTTGGATGTGCGCTGTGTGGAAGGATGGGCTTAATTCTTTCCCCGTTCAAAACTTCAAGACTGCATTGGGACAGTGGAGGAGACATCTACGGTTTCAATTCCAGCTGCCAAACAGCCAGTGACCTGCCTGGTCAGCTTGGACGTGAGGTTGGATATTTTCTCGATGCAAACAATAGTAAACAACTAAAGTCAGTGTGACTATCTTCTCATGGCAGTTTTACTTTTCGATGAAATTGAAGTTTTAAAATGGCAGTCAACAAGTGCCAGCCAATCCAGCCACTATGTCTTTAGGCTCTCTAATTTCCTCAAGTTTCACAAAAACTAGTTTCCTGGCTCTGATTGCTATTTACATATTTGGGTAAATGAGCATGGGATTGGGCTCGGTGGCTTGTTTGTCGATTTGCTCTTTGCTTTTCTATCTCCTTTGGGCAACAGATTGAATTAATGTTTGTAGACACTGTGATGCCACACATGAGGAAACAGGAGATCTTGCAAAATTGCAAAACTCGCCCAATTACAGCTCTACAAACACATACGAGGGGGGGAAAAAAACTAATTTGGGTGGCGATGCAGATTTCGCTTGTGTCAGAGGCACAAGGACAATAATTACCTACATTTACATGCTTTTCTATTTAAATAGTCCAAAAAAACAGATACTGTTTACTCAAGAAACCCGGCTTTGCAGAACACACGCACACATATTTTCACGATATGGACCCATATCTTTTGACTCAACGTAAATGCCAGCTTGCTTTATCAATGCTGCCGTTATTTCTGCTTTTTTTTCCCGCTCCTATCGCCTTTCCTCCATAATTACTTGTTGGAAAGTGTTTGGCTTTTCGTTTCCCGCCTGCTGTTTTGGTCATTACAGGCCCCTGTAGGAAGTGGAGGAGCTGCCAAAGCTTAGCAGAAGACAGGCGCTGGGGATGTGTCTGTACTCACCTGGGGTAAATGAGGACAGCTCTTCCTGCTGGCTTTGAGGCCTGTCCTCCCCTCAGGGGCCGTCCTGATGTTGAAGAGGGCCTGAAGAGCACACTGGGCCGCCTGGGTCTTGGCCAGCTTCTTGCTGCGACCGCAGCCCTCAAATATACGGCCGTCCACGCGCACCGCCATCACGAAGCTACGCAGCCGTCGGCCCTCGGCTCGCTCCGAAAGGCAGGCGTAGCGCAGGCCCGGCCGGAACTCATTGAGCAACGCCACGGGACTCTTGGGGGCCTCTGGCTCGGGAACGATCCCGCCTAGCCTCTGTTGAGCCTGCACCATCAGGTCCAAGGTGTGGCGGAGCAACCGTCCACGTCTCAGGAGCTCACTCGACAGCAGCTCGCTCTCTGCCGCCGAGTCGCAGAGCGAGAGGCCGTCGGAGCACGGCGAAGATTCAAACTCCTTGAAGAGCGTGTCGGGGAAGTCCGCCTGATCCGAGGTGAAGTCGGCCGAAGGGTTTGAGATGTTCCCCATGGCCAGGTGGGCCTGAGGAGCGTTGTGGAACTGGACGAAGGACTTGAGGGCCAGCTCGGCGGCCTTCATCTTAGCTTTCTTCTTCGTGGGGCCCGTGCCCTCGAAGGCCAGCCCGTTCACCTCCACGGCGATGGAGAAGACGGGAGCGTGGACCGGGCCCGTCTGAGACACCATGCGGTACTGCAGGCCCGGCCGGAGCTCATTGAGCTGCACCAAGGCGTTCTTTGGCGCTTCGGACCAGGTCAGCTTCTTATAGATCAGGCGGAGTTCACACAAGTGCCCGTTGTTGTCCTCCTCCAGCGGCCGCTTCCTCTTCAGACCGGAGCCGCCGCTTCTCGCAGAGTCGGAGCAGAAAATGGACTGGCACTCTGCAGATCCGATGGAGCGATCCTCTAGGTTCCCGATGTTTCGGTTCTCCTTCACCTCTGCACTGCTGGTGCCTGAAATACAAACGTCAAAGTGATATATGTTTAAAAAAAACAGATGGGGGGGGACGCAACTATTACTGCGTGCCTCTCACATGTATCCTCTGGCTGAACAAAATGAATCAAGGGAAAAAAATCTGCCGGGCAAAATTGAGCCACTTTATACGCAATGAAATGGTAATGAACAAATCTACAATCATCTCCCTGAGCCGAGCCCACTTCATACTCCATCATATTTAAGTGTTTTAAAATCCAAACACAAATCCCCCCCCCAAAAAATGGCAACGTTATCTGCCAAATCATTCTGTAATCTGCCTCCAAATTGGTTCTGAATCTGTGTCGTAAGTGGGAACCATTGGCCCCCGTGGCCAATGCGGAGCATCAATCCTATTTGTAATGGGGGTGGGGATCACATCGAGCGGCAGACATTCCGTGAAAGGATAAAATGTCTGTAGCCCGCTTTATTTCACACTTCTGTCCTCTGTGAGAGCAAAGCCTGAACAGCTGTGATACGCTCTTCAAACCTAGTTACGGGGAAGTGGCGGCGTATTGCATTTCTGATGGGAAATGAACAAAAATGGGGTGTTCAGACCCCGCCACAGGAATGTTAATGGTGGGATGGGAGGCTGGGATCAAGTGCTGACATTCAGGGGTGGGCTGAGGCAGATTTGTAGATGATAGCATACGCAGGCGTGCGAGTACCTATCTAATGACTTATTTATCACACTCGACATCTAATATTCAATAGCTAAAGATAATACAGATTTGAACACACACGCTGACATCCGTGCGTAATCAAAGACGCCGTTTCCCAAATAATTAATTATGTGGGTGACAGACAGATCATTTCCATATTAAGCCTGCCACTGAGGGAATTAGCGCAGCGAGCTGACAGAGAGAAAGGAAAAGAGGCGGCGGCTTACTTAAACTGTCCTCGTCCTCGGTGCTGCTGGTCCCAGGGCTTATGTACTTGAAGGGGGCGATCAATGCTGACAGCATACTGCCTTTCTCTGGAGGAGAGACAAGAGACAAGCAGAGTCAACAAGAGGGCAGATGTTTTGATAGTTTTATCGATTAAAGGCCCAACGCGGGGGCAACAGGGCGAGTGCGCGCCCACATCAGGAAGCAAAAGCCTGCACATGCACACACACGGAGGATTTGAAAGGCCTCGTGAAGAACAATCAAACAGAAGACATGAAGTGAAGTGAAAGAAACACCGAATGCAAGAACATTCTCATCCTAATCCTTTTTATTTTTTTGTGAGGTTTGTACTGTGACTTCAAAGATTCACCAAACTCTCTTTAACCGGACACACTTGTTTAAATGTCACGGAAAGATCGCATGCTTTTGACATCTGATGCATGGTCCACGTCCCTAAAAGTGTAATGTTCAGTTATTTCATGTCGCAAAGTTTCAAGTGCTGCAGTGATCAGAGATATTAGAGGACCTGAAACAATTAGATCAAATTCACAGAACATTTGCTATCAATGCTTTTGTCAGAGCAGTGCGATATTTTCTGAAAGCAGTAAAAAAAAAAAAAAAATTGATCCGTACTTTGTATAGCACTTTTCTAGTCTTTCGACCACTCAAAGCACTTTAACACTACATGACATCATTCACCCATTCACACACTGATGAGAGGAGCTACCATGCAAGGTGCCACATCAGATGATCAACCATTCATACACCGTAGGCGTAGAAGGAGAGAATATAGTGCGTTATGATTTCAGGTCAAATGTAGTGAGTTTTTTCCTTTGTGAAGAAAGCAGACTGTCTGTACACGACCTCTACCACAGGAGTGGATCCCTCGTGAATTAGTACGTATCTGAGAGAAAATTGGGGAATTTTATCGCGTTATGTTAAAAAAGGACAATCGTTTCACTATTCATCCTATAGCTTGCTCGTGTCAGCAATCTGAAGCTCCGCCCCCAAGTTTTAAACTGACAGTCGATGGATTTTATTTTGACTCAAACAATGCACGTCCGTCCTGAAAACTGCTCGTGAAAACTAACTCGCTGCTCCCTGACGGGCAACACTGAACCGCAATCACTTTGTTTGGTTTCACGGTTTTAACGGAAGCGACTGAATAAAAAATACTAAAATGACACGGTGAACACACACATGAAAATATAAATACCGTCTTTTATTTAGTTGGACTGTATCTAAGCCTTTTAAATCACACACACACAGACACACACACACACGGTCCTGAGTGTTAAACTTCCTTTCTTTATCAGTGCTAACTTGTCGACAGTGGCTTTCTCCTGCTCCTCCCGGGGCGGCTGCTGTCCAGGTGTGCGTGTTGTTTACAGTATGAAGCCCTATTAGGGCCATCGCTTGGTCTGGTGCACTCCATGCAGCGCTGAGCAGAATTGACAGACCAGTCTGGCTCCTTAATTACAACCCACCTCCCCATCTCTCCTCCACACACCAGCTAATGATCAATAAAAGAGAGAGAGGAGCTGGACAGAATAAGGGGGAGGTGATGCAGTAGGGGAAGAAAAAGCTAGAGGAAGAAGATGAGCCAGAATGAGTTTGTGTAGGTGTGTGAAGGCCAGAGGGCGAGCCTGGGGGTCAAGACGCCCTCTCCTCTCCTCTCCTCTCCCCTCCTCTCCCCTCCTCTACCCTCCCTTCCTCTCCTCTCCCCCCTCTCCTCTCCTCTCTCTCTCCCCTCCTCTCCCCTCCCTTCCTCTCCTCTCCCCCCTCTCCTCTCCTCTCCCCTCCTCTCTCTCTCCCCTCCTCTCCTCTCCCCCCTCTCCTCTCTCTCCCCTCCTCTCTCTCCCCTCCCCTCCCCTCCTCTCCTCTCCCCCCTCTCCTCTTCTCTCTCCTCTCTCTCCCCTCCTCTCTCTCCCCTCCTCCCCTCTTCCCTCCTGTTCTCTCCTCTCCTCTCCCCCCCTCTCCTCTCCTCTCCTCTCCTCTCTCTCCCCTCCTCTCCTCTCTCTCCCCTCCTCTCTCTCCCCTTCTCTCCTCCTCAGTCCTGAAGCAGGACTTAATGCTATGTGCTAGAACGCTGCATAGACGGAGGGCACATTACAAAAAACATGTTTTGTTAAGAGCGTGAGGTCTCTCTCTCACTCCCTCTCTCTTCCTCCCTCTCTCTCTCTCTCCCTCCCTCTCTCCCTCTCTCTCCCTCTCTCTCTCTCTCTCTCTCCCTCTCCTTTTCCCTCTCTCTCCCTCCCTCTCTCCTTCCTCTCTCCCCTTCTCTCTCTCCATCCCTCTCCCTCCCTCTCTCTCTCTCCTTCTTCCTCTCTCCCCTTCTCTCTCTCCATCCCCCTCCCTCCCTCTCTCTCTCTCTCCTTCTCCCTCTCTCTCCCTCTCTCCCTCCCTCTCTCTCTCTCCCTCCCTCCCTCCCTCCCCCCCAGCAGCACTAGAGGGTCTCAATGAGTCACTCTGACACACATGGCTACACTCTAAACACTGAGTCCTGGCGGGCCGGCATCACAATACAAGCATTTGCATTCTGACCTAATTACGGACTGAAGCCCAACACAAGCAGCAATTTGGCGCTAAATGACTCCCTCGGCCGACAAGGTCATTACCCGGACCATTTTCAAATCAGTCTATATTGTTTTTAAAGCCCTGAAGGCCCTTTTTAGCGGTGTGAAAACATGGTCATGTGTGTTTACCAGGCGGGGGGCAACATTAGAGGTGTTGGCTTGTACAGCATATCTCAGTCGCGTTTGTCGCACAAAATATATACAGTTTTCTTTTTTTTTTACAGCTTTTGTAGCGTGAAAGACAAATGCTCACATCAAGCATGAAATTGCAGGCAATTAACAAACAGGAGTTTCACACTGTGGCCTGAAAAGACTGTAATGTATATTTGAGGTCCACCCACTCAACAGCTTCCAGTCAAAGGACCCACTGGGCAATAAGACACGAGTCGGTGTGACCAGATGTGCGCAGTGTGCACAATATAGGAGCATGAGCTAATTAATTCTCCTTAGAGAATAAACTGAGGCTGACAACACGCAAATCTACAGGTTCAGAGAGGTCTGATATGTTATCCATCTCCTTTACTTCCTCCGCCTGGCGAGAATGAAGATCTGAGAAGAGGAACAACAGAAAGCTTGCTCATCCCCAGTCAGACCTTCACAAGACCTTTTATCTTTCTCACCCAGTTCAGTGAGTGGCAGGTTTTTAACACCTGGTCACCATCATTTTCTGCTGTGATAAGTATTCTGTTAATTGGATGCATGTACGGCTAACTGGCCCTTTTGAACCTGCCAGAAAAAGCTGCCACTGCGCTTAAGTCTCTCTTTCTATTTAGTGCCGATGTGAATAAATGTCGGGTCAACTGACTTCCAAGAGGGAGACGAGGCCCTATTTACACCTCAAGGTGCAAATGCATTGAAATTGGTTCTTTCCGGTGTGAATGCGACTTGTACAGTGTGACCAGCGTCTATTCTTTGCCGTCTCAAAGTTGTCTGCAGCCGACAAACGATAGTGGATTTTGTGTCAATGGTCGTTTACGTGACTCATACGGAAGATGAAATGTTGCCACGTTACTTCAAGGAAACAGGAGGAACAAGGTTCATACACATTTTGACAAATGGATTTTCATGACTTTTCCATGACTTTAAACCAAATTTCCATGACCAAACATTTTGTGAAATCTCGGTGTAAACATGAGAAAGTGAGTAAATGTCGTATTTAAACTAACAATGAGAATACAAAGCATACAGTAAACCTTATATGACACAAATGAATGAGACAATAGTTTGATTAAAAGAATAAACATGTATATAGATGCCTGTATGTACGCCTGCTTATATTTTGAGCGTCTTTCTTTTAAAAGCATATTCATTATTTCAAACTCAGAATGACAGGAAAGGATATTTTGTCTGTTTTTTTTGCGGGTACGCGGTCATCAAACAAAGCATTGACCTGGTGGTGGCGCCAGATGAAAAGTGAATATGGATAACCAAAGTTATTACAGTTTACATCCGTCTGGGAAACATGACTGCATAATTTCATGGCAATTAATTCCATAATAGTCACTACCCCCCCCGCCTAAAAGGCCAATGACGTAAAGGGGAAACTAATTCTATGCACTTGCTCCAGTCTGAGACCCTTCACTGGGCTGCATAAAAGCCTCAATAGAGCCTTTTATTCTGTATTCAGAGCATTTCTCATAAGTTCACAGTCAGAATAGAGCGCTTTCTGTATAGAGCTCTTCAGGTCTGCATCATTTCAAAGTGACAAAACAAACCAATTCTTCTCACTTTCAATGGGCCGCAGTTCATTTCAAATGTCTCAGGAAGTAGCTGTTGAGTAGAAAACATCATCATGTTTGCAATAACTCTGACGGCGAATCAACGGCGCAGTGGTGAGCAGTGCAGTTTAGAGGTCATCCTCCAAATGCCACCTCTGATCGTTTTTTGATAGCTTTATGAAGCGCCGGCACAAACACACTTCACTCTGATTTATGGGTGAGCTGTGTATAACGTCAGAGGCAGTTTGTGTTCAGAGTTTACAGTGTGTGTGGCGTGATTGATTTTCCAAAGAGAGACACAGCGTACTTTCTGCCTTTTGTGAGTGAAAACACTCGATGCTGCGGTTTGTTTTGCAGCGCTAGAAACATCACATGGACAGGAATCGACACGTAATAGTCCTCAATGTGCCCTGCTGGAAATGTGAGTATGTTTACAGGAAATAATTATGTAATTTGATACTAATTAAAGGCAAAATGCAAATACCCAAGCAAATATGCATCATATTGGCTTCACTGAATGCTGACTGAAGAGAACTTTTACATGTTTGGTGACCTGCTGTGCACTGAATAGTCTCTGCAGGTTATTAGCAATGCATTGGAAGTAATTAAGGAAATGTACCAATTTAAACTGTCTCTATTTTCCTATATTTAGTACCAAAATAGTACGATAAATAGCGATGTCTTTCGATAAAAATATATGTATCGATTTTATCTTTGATTCTTCTTCCTTTTTCTTTTTTTTTAAAAGTGGAAAAAATTAAATAACTTCAACTAAGTGACCGTACATGATATCAGTTTTCTTTCAGCAAATAAGTTGAATTTACAATCGTCCCTGTCAAAGCCGAGAGCCACCGGTCACCACCGCCTTACGCGCCGTGCCCTTCACGGTATCTGTCATCCAGCCCTTCTTATTCGCCGGCCGGCCGAGTGGATGAGACAATGCATGCCAATAGTCTCCATCCCCCACTGCGCTCGGACTCATTTGTTTCCGGCGCACAAAAGGCGGGAAAGGCAGAGGAGAGAGAGCAGGTTAGATAGGGAGAGCCTTGGCAGATGGCCACGCACTCCTGATAGTGACAACACTGGTGATGGTGTCCATTCAAAATGAGCTGGAGGAGAGTCTCTCTCTCTCTCTCTCTCTCTCTCCTTAAACTTCCTGTATCAGTTCTGAGGAGAAGGGTAATGAGCCCAGTCAGATTTCCCCATGGCTCAGCATAATGGGTCAGATGAGCGACGGGAGACAGGACTGAAACAGGCGCTAGGGGAAATCACCGACTCTCTCTCGAACTTCTGAACTCGTAACATCCGGGGCCTATACGTAAAAATAAAAAATAAAAGTCCACGCATGCTAAGATTTCATCCTGCCAGTTAGCCGTCAGTTCTCTTTCAGGAAAAAGATGCAGAGGCTGATTCACCTCCGTCAGGTGAGGAAAGAAACGGGCTTGGACAGCACATAACATATATGTGCAAATACAAACTCCAGAGCATCAAAAGCCACCGCAGAGATGTCAACACCTGCAGAAGCTCTCGCCCCGAGAGACAAGAGCATATTATGCCTCTGAAGTCGAGTGTCCTTGATTCCTCTTTCCTCGAGTGTTCAGAGGGAGGAGGGACTGAGACGTGAGAGGAGGACGCAAGTGAGGATGGTGAGCGCAGGTGAAGGGGATGGAGAGGCAGCGAGACTCTGCGGTGCGGGACTGGGACTGTGAAAGCAAGACGCATTTAGAGATTAAGGAGTGACGCATGTTTAAAAAAAAAGAAGCTTTAAACCTTTCTTTCTTTCTTTCTTTCTTTCTTTCTCCCGCATTTTCTCATTGCTAAAGGTAGGCGTTCAAATTTGAGCGCCCAAAAGTTTTTACGACAACAAATTAACATTGCGTTCTCTGCACATTCAAACATGAACCCGCTCACGTCAACCATGATAATTACCGGTTTCTCGCACCTCGTTGACACGCATATGTCTAAACTCGCTCCTGTGCGTGAGGGACTTGTGATTCAGCGACCATTTTTTTAAATGTTTAAATTTTCATCACAACGAAGCGAACGGAGCAAACAAAAAAAATTACTTAACTTGAATGAACTTACACTTGATCAGTGGGTGGAGGGGGGGCTGGATGGATAGAGGGAGTAAAAGAAGAGATGTGTGTGTGTGTGTGTGTGTGTGTGTGTGTGTGTGTGTGTGTGTGTGTGCATTAGCACAGACTGATGGATATTCAGCACCTGATTAGCGGCCGTGAGGACGGAGCAGCGGGCCATCTGCTTTACATTTGCTCCCGTGGACATGGGCGCCAAGGACAGTCGGGCTGGTGAGCGCCGTCTTCCTGTGCAGATGTCGGCGTTGTGAGGAACACCAGCTTCGTCACAGAAATGTACGTGGAGACGCGCGGTACTCGTGTCCATGCCGCCATGCAGTCACAGCAGCGAGCCCATTCTTCAGAGGGAGCTATAATTAACTAGATGTAGACGGACAATGGAGGCTGGCTTTGGCGCCAGTTACAGCTGTTTTTTTCTTCAACTGGTATTCTTACAACACTCGTCAAGAAGAAATCAAGCAGCATTATCTCGAAATGACCTGAGAACATAACAGTGAAGTATACTCCCACAAGCCGAAGTCAATCAAGCATTGAAGTTCAACATATTGCTCAGTATATGTGCAGTAAAAACTGCTTCATTTTGATTACTGTCAAAACGCCATTCTGCTGTGGCTCTATTCAGTTCTGCTACTTCAAGTCAAATCTTTTCTCTACTTTTTCTTCTCATTTTGCTGTAATATATAACTTTTTGCTGCATCACGTACTGTAATATTACCTGCTGTATGATACAATAAAAGATACGATTCAGAGCCTTTTTGAATTCATGGGCAGCTGGCAGTGAGGGCGACACGGTACCCCGCTGTGGAGTGTATAAAGCAGAACAACTCCAGTGGACATTGAACCGCTTAATCATAGTGTGGCACAGGGGGAAATATGATGCCACTCTCTCACGTTTTTTTTTTTTTATCCTTTCTTTTTTTCCCTCCGCTATTTCATTCCGACAGCGAGACACAGAGTGCTCTCCCGACCCTGCGGAGAGGTCGAGCTGACACGGTTGAGTGTCATTGAGGAACCTGCTCAGAGTCTGTGACGGCTAGTGTTGCCACAGAGGCCCCTGCAGACGACGTGCCGGTTTTTTTCCGGCGAGGGGGGGGGGGGGCGCTCCATGTCGACCATGGCTACACACACGGCGCTACACATGCCGCCCGCTAGCAGCGCTCGCATCCCCTCGCCGTCACGATGAAAGCTTTTTAATGTCCTATCCCGTGCCCGAGGTGAGCAAAAAAAAGGGATGCTTTTTCCCATGCAACAAAAAAAAAAATGAATTTTTAACTGCCTTTTCCTTCCCGCCTCCTCGAATCCAAAGTGCGCTGCCTTCAGTGCCCTGCGTTCGGGCGCGAAAGCTTTTAGCGGCTAATGTGGCGGCATTTCAACAACGGCGCCTGGAAGTGCCGCGGAGGCCTTTTCACGAAAAGAGAACACGCGCGCAAACATGTCATCCTAAAAAATGAACGCAAATGCATTCAAATGCGAGGCCTGGAGATGGGAGTAGAAATATAGATATGAATCCCATATGCTGTCACCGTCCTCCCTGCCCCCAAAATTACTATGATTTTTACATTTTTTCTTCTTCTTCTTCAAAGCACCACACAGATCACGATCGCTACCTGATAAGTGGCGGATTTAATGCGCACTCGCTTCCCTTCTTAACAGAATATTAATGCAGGCTGCCATCCATGGGAATAACTCATTTACAAGCACGGAGAGGAAGCCGGGGACTCAAACCTGGATGAGGTTTGTCGCCTCGCTCGTTTGATAACAAGCACTCGAGTGTATTTACAAGGCAGAGCGAGCCAGATAAGTCTGCCGGTGTAATGACACTAAGCAGGTCAGGAATGTCTCTGCCTCCCGGGCGTGTTGTTGCTCATCTCCCTCCTACTGTTATCCCCGTCTCTGTCACCGAGGCTGTGCTTCCTGGTGCGGCCCACGAAACCCCCTCAGTGTGTTCGGGAAAAGCCTTTTTTTGATGCTTTCTCCCAGCTTCCGCCGTGTTTGTGTGCTCAGAGCCGGACACATGTCGCTTTCGCCCTCTCCTTTCGGCAGAGAGTGCGAGACCTCGCTGACGCTCTCCAATCTCAAAGTGTGTGGGAGTCAATCGGGAGGTGTGGGGTTGGATACAAATTGGCCCGTTCTCGCCACAAGGCTCAAACCTGGACGGCGGGCCGGAACCCAGAGCAACACCTGCGATGGTGTGAGGGAGAAAATATAGCTGAAAGGAGAGATGTTCTTGGATGCAACTTAATAAGAACTACAATTGATTGTGTTTGGAGGGCGGAAAAAAAATTCACACTTTTATTTCCCCCAGTTTTTTGTTATTTTACTTTTATAAACCAGCTCAATACGCATCTTCTCCATTGAATATACTTCAACTGCATCCCGTCCTGTTTCATGCTTAACAGCCTCCCTCTCCTCTCATCAAATAAACCTGCCAGCTCCTGTGTGATCTTCCCCCGGCAGTGTTTTATGCCTCGCATTATGACACATATAATCAGGCTGGCTGTTTGCACTACTTTGTTCAGCACAAATTGCTGCACCGATGGTCGCGCCGAAAGCACAGATGGGACGTGGACAGTTTCTCATCGGCTGTTCCGTACCACGGAGCCCAACACATCTGGTATGCGGCGAGAAGCATCTTTGCACTAATTTGTTTGTCACTATACATTGAAGGGACTATCTGTCATCCTGCCATGCTTTGGTTGCTGCATGATGTTTGAAGAACATGGCTAGTCATAAGTTTCGGGCGGCCCGGCTGGCTGGCCGGCCTCTTGGGACTCGCTCACGGGAGCCATCTGACTACTGGAATGAAGGCGAGTGGGGGATGAGGGGGTGAGCGAAGGGAAAACAAAAAAAGAGTGGGAGGGGGTAAGGGAATTTTTACTTTCAAGCAACTGCTTCCCCTTCAACATCCAAAGAGAGGTGAAGATCCATTTTCACTTCCAGGTGTTCCAGAAACGTCATATTTACCAGATTTTTTGGGGTGGAAATGACGACTGTAAGTGGGAGTTTTTTTAAACAGCTGTTTCTAGGTAGCTCTCTAAGCAAACGTAAACATGTAGCTAAACGGCTAACGTTAGCCTGAACCTTTGATAGCATCCAGGAGCAGCTTTTAAAACAGTGAGGAATGAACTATCTGTGAATGTTTTTGTTTTTTTGAAAGCCTACAGAGTTAATGATGTGGTGATGACGGCTACAGATAAAACCACAAGATACAACAACAGATCATCTTCCAAGTCCGCCATGCCTTGATATGGCTGCTATAAGCTTTGTTTTGTTGTGCAACCCTGACATGAATGGCTGTGTAAATATCTGGGCCCCCACTCAGCCTGCCTTTCTTTCTACACAATCCCAGAATTGGGGGGGGGAGATAAAAGAAGGTGATGAATACAATCTGACAGCTCATAATATAGATTCTAAGTCAATTAAAGAACTGTTTGATGTTGATGTGTTCAGACTTGGAAATTAAGCGGCAGTCTGCTGGTTTAGTTGGTCGACGCGTTGGTCTTCATGTCCGCCTTCACACCAGCATCTACAGGCCATAGAGGTTCGCTCGGAAGATTGCCGTTGCTATTGGCAGCTAGGATGGGAGTATTGTAGACTCAGCTTTGGATAAACAGACACTTTTGAGGATATATTTTTATCCAAGATACAATAAAATGAAAGAAGACTGGAAGGGGGACAGGAAAAGTGGGGCTTTGAGTGAAATGTAAATGGCACGGCGCTCGCACAGAAATCTATTTTTCAGGAAGGGGAAAAAACACTTATCTGTCGACAAGCACTTTCTTTGGCTACTTAAGAATGACATTAATATTGCATGGGAGGATGACACTGTGGTAATACTGGCTGCAAAGGGACTTGGAAAGTTCCAGGGCACTCAGTATCTTCGAAATATCCGTTGTACCTTTCGCGTAAATTGAAAAGGCGCGCGTGTGTTAGCCCAATCGGGGCCTCAGTAACTTAAAGACATTTTCCAATTTGCCCAAATTCATGTAGAGAAAGCTGGGAGCTACATAAGAGGGTAGAGCTGGAAAATAGGACTTCCTGTAATTCAATGGACTGGATTTTTTTGGGGGGTGAATTGGCACAACCGGGAGAGACAGCATGTTCTCTGAAAGATTCTTTACAAAAATCTAAAAATCACACTCACACACACACACACACACACACACACACACACACACACACAGACCACTGTTTTGACTCATTGAATAATTGTGCATTTGGCCTGCACAGAGAAACCTGTGGCCTCTGCTTGCGTGTTGCATTCAGGAGCACATCACTGCACAGCTGCTTTAGTGCCCAGCTCGTTGCAAAGATTAAATCAAAATAAAAAGTTCCTCCGCATGAAACAAAAGTACAGTGAAGCAGAACTGAAGACAGAGAGAGAGGAAACAGAGACGGTATATTTAGTTGTGAAACCGTCACCAATGTCTGAGGCGTGTGCTGAAGAATGGAGGCCACGCACACAGTAAAAGGCTTTCCCTGTATTGCTTTGATTCGGTGCCACTGAGATGAAGGTGTGTTGTCTTTAATGTTCTGTGTCCCCGTGTGCTGAAGCTCCACGTCTTTCCTATCGCCACGTGTTGAAGCTGAAATGCTCTCTGGCGGATGAGCAATGATATCCATATTGACCTGGAGAAAAGAGAGGTCACGGTGCCAGTCGGCAGAAGGTCTTGGATTTACATTTTCAGAATGCGACAACCTGGAAAATAAAGCAGCTCCCAGTTCCCTTATTCTAAATTGTGCTGAATAATGGTCACATTATATTACAGCAGTTAATGCCAATATCAACTAGATCATAATAAAATAAATATAAATAAATATATATATATTGCCTGCGAATTACTTTTATTTCAGTCAATTTGGTCAGACAAAAGTGAGAGATGGCCTTTACTGGTCAGATTAACTTGTCGTTTTGAGCTTCTCTTTGCAGAATTATGGATGTACAAACTTTTATAGTAGGCGGGTTGATGGAGGAAAGTCATCGTGTGGTTAAACTTTTGAAATTAAAAACATTTGCATAGCCACGTCTTGTCTTTTTTTTCACGAGGGAGATGAATCGTAGTATAAATATGCATTTTTAACTAGTTTTTCTGAAACTATTTTGGTTGGTCTGCGTTGTGAAAGCTGAGGGGATCTTTAAAGAACATATATGAAAACCTTATGAATCAGTATCAAGCAGGGACGGAGTGCTGGGTAATCACGCCCAAATTCAGCTGCATAAAAAGGAGTCTGTCACTCTTTCAGGCCGACATAAAGCACGAGAGGTTGAGCTCACGGTGTCATTGTAGGCGGCACCAAACGGAAGTCACAGTAAATCACACCGCATTTAAACCGAATATAAAAAGGAGCTAACGAAGCCAAACATAGCGAGGCCAACGTCACACGGAGGGAAAAGTGACTATTATTCTGAGGGGGGGGTCTTATCCCAACTACTCCAAAATCTCTTTCATTCACGCGAGCCTTCAGCGAGCCTCGGATCCACAGCGCTAGTCTCCCACAGCAGAGGCTGAATGAATGATGAGTAATCGCGTCGGAGAGTGAGGTCATTATCGAGACGTGGGAGTTTCAATCGGCGCGCCGGAGGCTTCATTTGTGCCGCTTTCACGACTCCCTTTGACTTTGAAGTGCGCGGCACACCTGACTCTTAGTGGGAAGACTGGTGTCTCTGCTCGTTTCCGCTTTCGTCTTTTTTCAAGCCGCAGCGGGCTGATCTATTTTGAGAGAGGCCTCCACAATGCTTCCCTGAATGCTGGAGGGAAGCAATGTGGGAAGCAAAATGGAACGTTTGTGCGTTTTTGTGGCGCGTGAGAGAAGACGAAGCGAGAAATGTGTGTTTTCACTGCATGTGTGTGTGTTTGAGAGTGTTTTTTTTCCGCGTACAAACGGCAGTGTATCGTTCAATATCTCGAGATTTGCCAAGATGATATTTGAGTCTGATGAAAAGTACTTTTACCTCCCTACATAGTAAGTAAGGCTCCACAGCAAATGTAAAGATACATCATCTTAATAAAAGGGAGTGTAGAGGTCGGTCTCGTTTTGAATGGCGGCCATATTGGAGGTGAGTACGTAAATAGACATTCTGTTATGTTCTTTATTTTGATGATTTAGTGTCTCAAAGACGCACCTTAGCTAGCTAACCGTTGCTCAGTGCTTGCTGTCAATCAAATAGAAGCTTGAAGATAATTCGAACACGACAAGCTTGCAAGCTTTTTTTAATAGATCTACATCTTAAAGGGACAGTACACCCCAAAATCTACACAGATTCCCTCTCACCTATACTGCTGTTTATCAGTCTAGATTGTTTTGGTGTGACTTGCCTAGCTTTGGGGATATCGGCCATCAAGATGTCTACTTTCTCTCCAATAACAATGGGACTATATTGCACTCGCCTTGTGGTGCCAAAAAAAAGCCATTTGAAAAACTGATGAACAGCACTGCAGGTAAAAGGAAAAATATGTATTTTAGATTTTTGGGTTCACTGTCCCATTTTATATATTTTACATATTTTTTCTAAATTTTGAAAGATTCAACACCATCATCAGTCTTTTACATTTACTTCCAGTTGTCCTCACCCACACTGAATCAACATATTTTTCTTCTCCGGTCCTTACTCATTATTTGCGCACCGCTGAGTCACCAAGGGACCTCCATGACACTAGGCGTGGTTGCTAGGAGATCTGTGATGCAACCCCTCAGTATTATTATAATTCCCGACAGAGGTGTTTTATAAGTTGGAAGACATCAAACTCCTTCCTGCTTCCTCGCTTAAATGTCTGCTCTGAATCACCGGGGTTTCATTTACTCTGATCTCGAGTGGAAAGCTGCTATTTAGGAGGAGGATACCACACACTTAGTCATTTTTAAGGTGGCGCTTGTTTGTGAACTACGAGAAACAGAGTGTCGTGATACCATCCCGGGTGTAATCAGCTGAAAACCGATTCTAAATAAACAAGAAAATAATAAAACACACGCGTCCCTCAGAGGGAACGTTTAAGTCTTCCACGGAGTAAATAATGGAATCAGAGATGTTATCCGCTGTCTGTGTATCTTCTGGAGCGTGACCCAAACAGACAAGCCCATGAAATGGAACACCAGCTTAGTATTGCTCGAGTAGACGCAGATGCGTGGAAACAAATGGAGTTTGGCACTGCTACCCAACATCGCTGTGTATGATACAGTGTGTCCTAAATGCTCTCTGACAGTAAAACAAGCCTTTGTCTGTTTAGATCCGTGCAGCGATACGGATCGGAGGGGAGGAGAGCGCTGCGTCCTCACAGCCTGTACCGTCAGCGCTGTGAGGCCTTTGGCTTGGTTTTAAGTTTGACCGTCTGCATCCAAAGAAAATAGAACTCCGTCCCGCATTGCAGGTGTTAGCACAATCCTTCCCTCTCCAGCCGTTGTAAAAAATAATGCTTTAGTGTTTTTCCTCGTGGTGAAAGCGGAGCGCACGGCGCTGTAGCAGGCGGCAACCTCAGGTTCTGAAAAGTGTCGTAAACTTGCATTCCCTCTACTGGCCAGCAGGGGGCGACTAGTCCGATTGTATAGAAGTCTATAGAAAATGACTCTACTTTTCTCTTGATTTATTCCCTCAGTAAACATTGCAAACATGAGTTTATGTCTCAATCTCTAGTTTCAAGTCTTCTTCAATACAGCGTGATGTTAATTTAGTAAATAATGGTTATTTAGAGTCAAACAGACCATAAAGCAGGGGATCCTTTAGGGCGGGAACACCTTGTGATTGACAGCCGTACACCACGTCTCCACCTCACTCCCCAGCAGTCTAAATATGGGCACTTCCATTCACTGGCTGCAAAGAACCAAGATGGCGGCGGCCAAAATTGCAAACTCAGAGTCTCAAAGCGGCCGTCCACAAACCAACGGGAGGTGTCACGACCATAGCGTTCACTTTTTATCCAGTCGTTGGGCTGAAGTAGGAGCTGTGCTGTGTGTTCAAAGGGATGGGCGGGTGGTGTCTTTCATTATCCTTATTGGATTTGTGGAAGTTCACACTGCCGCAATGCGAGCGAGTTAAGCTTTCAAGTGAGAGCTACGGCTGTCATTTTCAGCCAGCAAAAATGGATGGCCACCGGCTAGTACTTTGAAGGCTGCTTTTGTCTGAAATCAAAGACCCGATGTCTGGAAAATCACTCCGAATTCTGAGTGGGGAATCTGCAAGCGTCGTCGTAGTGAGCTGCATGTGTCGTGCGGGAACAAAAAGCACGGCCAGGGTAGTGTACGAATGGTATTTTTAAGCACACATGTAAACGATTTCATGAACTGGCTGCAGGCTGCACTCCCTGTTGCGTGCTGAGGAATAAACGGAAGCGGTAATAATAAGGATAATGGATCATTTCAGATGTTCTTAATGAGAACGCGTCCTTGTAACCACTGCCTTTTGCTCCGTGTTATCGCCTCCCTCCACCTCCTCCTCCCTCTGCCCGTGTGCATGCTGCTGTAAGCCTCTCCACCTGGCTGCCTGTCGCCCTGCCTGTCAGAATGACTATCTACCTATCAATCTGTGAGTGTGTCCGCCTGCGTGTGGTGATAAGGAGCCGTGGGTGTCTGTAGCCCTGACACCAGCTGATTTATGCCGGCCTCTTTCCCTTTAGGGGGCCCGATTTGTGAGAAAATCCCCAACGAATCATGCTGACTTTGTGTGAGTGTGTGTGAGTGTGTGTGTGTGCGTGTGTGTCTGGCTGTTTGCATGCGCGTGCGTGTGTGTGCTGTGCCAGGATCGTCTGTCAAAACAAAGATGACAGGGAGCTGTAACTCTTTTATTGCCATATTTCGACATCCTGTACATCACTCACACCTGATTTAATATTTGAATTGCATTTTCAGAAACAACGCAAAGGGAAGGTTTTCATTTAGAGAAACACGGCCGAGCCGCTGCCACCCGCCAGGTGGGTGGAATCAATATGCAATAAGAGAGTAGAAGCGCAATGTGTCGCTAACTCAACTCATAGGTTGATGAAATTCATGTGTGAAACAGCCTGAAATCCGTTTCTCAGTTGTGTGTCTTTCATATTTTATGTCATTCAATCAATTGAGATGATTCTCGCTAAGCTTTACTCTTCGAGAAAACTATCAATATCAACCCTCAACTTCAAAAACTCAAACAAGCCCAAAAATAACATTACAAAAAAAGACTGTAAAGCCTTTGTGATTTTGGGATATCGACATTTTATTGGCTCGACTGCTGGGTTTAGGTTTTTCTTTGCCCACAATCCGACGAATGCGTATAAATCAGGTCTTTAGCGGTCGTTTCCTGGAGGAGAGTAGACGACGGTTGCGTTGCTTTGCATGAAAGCCTCCCGAGTGAGAACAGCTGTGTGACAGCTGACGTAAAACGTAAGGATCAGACCGGGCTCCCCATCGCCAACAGCAACCCGATAACCACGGTGCTTATGGGTCCCGTTACCGGTGGTCTGGGATCAGACAGGGACGTCCCCCGGTGTGTTTGAATGTGAAGACAGCCCGGAGTCGCCTGTCAGCTCCAACCAGGCTCCAAGTTGTTGTTGACGGTCCGGGCTCGTCCGACGGTTTGCGCCCCATCTGGTTTTAACGTGATCGGCTCACCCGTTCACAAAAATAACGTCGGCGCTTCGCATCGGCACAGATGGGCAACGCCGGCGTTCCGCTCTCTGAACATGACCGGCCATTACGGGTCAAGGCAACTGTTCCAACCCGAGCTCGGTGGACTCACAGCTCTGTATCCATCCGACTGTTATCCGAGTGGGTCTGCTAGTGGGTCTGCCTACTCTCAGAGAAATCCAGAGCACTGAGGCTTCCAGGTTGACTTGGATCAAGTGTGCTAACAGGCTGGGGAAGAAGGGTGGCATTCAGAGGCCGCCTCTCCACCGGCAGGGTTCATGCACATTCTGACCAATGGGTTTCCATGACTTTTCCATGACTTTAAACCAAATTTCCATGACCAAACATTGTGAGATCTCGTGAGAAAGTGAGTAAATGTAGTATTTAAACTAACAATGAGAATACAAAGCATACAGTAAACCTTAAATGACACAAATGAATGAGACAATAGTTTGATTAAAAGAATAAACATGTATATAGATGCCTGTATGTACGCCTGCTTATATTTTGAGCGTCTTTCTTTTAAAAGCATATTCATTATTTCAAACTCAGCGTAAATGAACGTCATGAACACATGAATATAACACATTTCCATGACTTTTCCTGGCCTGGAAATAACCATTTTAAACTTCCATGACTTTTCCTGGTTTCCATGACCGTAAGAACCCTGACCGGGTTGTTCAACACCCAATGATATGTATCCGCACTTCATCCGTTTTCTTTTTCCACTTCTGTCCGCGTGTTCCGAGGCGAGCGACCGGGAGGACGGAGGAACGACGGCGTCCCGGCTTCGGCGCCACTCTGTTGATAGAATGTATATTCAACACACCCAGAGCCTGTTTGGCGAGATAATTAAATTCTCAAAGGATGCGAGGAGACGCAACACGTAAATTAATTTGAGCTGCAGCAACAGACAGGATTTACGCCGCTTTGGCGGGAGCATTCACTTCCAGAACAAATAAATGGGATGTTTTTTTGAAATTAATTACTGTTCCAGTGCGCCATTAAAGAGTATCAGTTATCCGATGACTTTGAAATACACACTTGGCTCTTTTGATGTGTTAATGATGACAAAGTCAATCCTCCTCCCTGCTGTGGAGGAGTCAGAAAGAGAGGAGGAGACAGAAATAGAATGAGAAAAGAGCAAAGAGCATGAATGAGTAAAAAGAGGACGGAGAGAAAGGAGAGGCGTGCGGGGGAATAAAGCGCAGAGTAACAGTTCAAACTCATGAAATAATGTCTATTCTATATCAAACCCAGTAATATGAAGGTTACGGCCTTCATGGTTCAGACACTAAAGCGTTCCTGTTCTTATTCCCCATTCAGCATCCCTGAGAAGGGTTCAAGTGGAGGTTCACGTGGGGCCCAAGGCTCGCTCAGGCTAGCGTAGCAAACTACAAGCTTCATTCACTTCAAATGAAGCAACGGGCCCCGAAATGTAGGCCAGAAGCACAGCAGATATGACCGACTGTGGCTCAGTCTCTCCTCTGTTGTAACGCAGCGCTGGATTTAATAGTCCGGCTGTTAATCCGTGTCAAGGAAGGCAGAAAAGGCCCATTTGACATGGGCTAACTTCCCTCTGTAATTAGAAAACCTCATTAAGTTCATTAAGTCATTCCTTGTGTTGGGGGATTTGTTTTACATGCGTCGCCAGCAGACTCACAGAATGTGGGCTAAGTGAGGCTGCAGCCTCTGAAGGAAGAAGAAATAAAACGAGCACGAGCAACTTTTAAATAATAAAAAAAGCATCTCAAATGTTGGGGAAAACCTTAAAAACGAGGGGCCGTGGCTGCAGCGATCGGTCTAATATCATATCAGCACCATTCTGATGGGGAAGGATATCATTGTGACACATTCTTGAGAGGCCCTTTGTTTTCCTATTTATCAGAGGCCTTGAGCACACAGAGTGGGGGTGGAAGAGGTGGAGAGCTTGTGCGGCCTCGGAAAAAGTGTCACGGTAACGGATGACTAGACGGCGCCGCCAGAGGCCCTCTGTTTTTTTTGTTTTTTTTTGTTTTCCAGTTTTGGCTCCTGGACCCAATGATTCCAATTTGGGTGTCAGTGAGAGCAGCGATTCATCATTGGCTGGATTACTTAGTGGGCCGAGAGCAGTGGGCTATTCATCTCCGTAGCTGCCACCACCCGGCCAGAGAGACGCCGGCGCTGCTGCAGAACCGAGAAACTAAAGAAGTCGCTCACGTGCAGCAGGAATACTCTCTGTCACGGATGTAGCAGGAAATGTGATTTGGAGCAGAAACACAGAATCGACAGAGAGTTAAAAAACAGAGTTGATCTCTGGTGTCAAAGGTTGGGACATTTTGGGAACGACGCTGACTCGTTTTTTAAAGGGAGGGTGAAATGAGAGGATTCCAACCACTCGGTTAGCTTAGCTTAGCTTAGCAGAAAGACTGGAAGCAGCTAGCTTGCCTCTTTCTGATTACAAAGTCAGTCTACCAACACGTCTCACGTTCATCAATTAAGAACCCCCCCCTTCCCAAAAAAAAAAAAACGACTGGTGGTTCTGTGAGCTTGTGTGTGTGAGCAGTTGCTAGCTCTGTACGAAACAATGCAGATAAACCCCAACACACACACACACACACACACACACACACACACACACACACACACACACACACACACACACTCACGAACACCCCCCTGCCAGGCTTAAACACCACCGTGTGCCGATGAGACAGAGACACCACTCGCTTCCCCGCAGGTGAAAAACAAGGTAGACATCCTCACACTGCGCCTCACACAGTGTGCTGCATTTACAACACACCTTCTCAGTGGCATCAACATACATCTGCAGTATGCGCTCGTCCGGGATCCGCATGATTTAATGCCCTGCAATGAATATCAGAGCCTCTATTCATTTCGAGGGGGCAACAATAGAAGAAAACGCACCCGCGTAGAGGGATTAAAAGGGTTATTTCAGAACGGTAAATGGGGCACCTCGAGGTAAAATAGAACATTCCTCTGTCTTGCGGTGGCACACTTTTACTTTGCTCAGAGAAAACAAAGAAGCAAAGGGCACATATTCTTTGAGCCATGCCAAGGGAGCGCAAGTGTGTGTATAAGTGCCTCCATACAAACAAACAAAAACACAATCTTGTTGTGTTCCTTTGATTTCGTCCTTGACACCGTCTCCATGGAGGTCCAAAAGCACAAAAGTGTTCCCTCTGACTTCATTTAGCTCCACTTTTACCGCCGACCACACGGCGGACAACAAAAGCGGTCTACATGTCATTTGTACTCAGCGCCGCCTGAGCACACTCGCACACACACACACACACACACACACGCACGCCGCCACCAGCGCGCCCATCCCGCCTGTGAACCGCGTGCTCCATAAGCTGTGTGACAACTGAGGAGGGAGGAAAAAAAAGGGACTTCAGAGTCATGCTCAGCCGTCTGAAATGCCACAGCTAAATTATCAGCTATCGCCGAGGACGGAGAAACACAGCGAGAGAGACGCGGGCTGCAGAGGAAAAAGGAGAGATTCCATCTGGAGTCCGCTTATTCTTGTGAGTCGCATCAAAAGGGAAAAAGTAATTAAGTCGTCTGAGGATGTTATTGGAAACGAGAATTCTATCAGTGGGGCTGAGGGCTTGTGATGCCTGCAGCTTATCCAGCCTCTCCGTGTGTGTGTGTGTGTGTGTGTGTGTGTGTGTGTGTTTGTGTGTGTGTGTGTGTGTGTTTCTGTGACTGACACGCCGCCGCGCAGTAGAAGATGAGACCTCTGTTGTGCATTTGTAACAGGCGCAGCCAGCCGCTCCTCATTAACCTTTGGGGAGATAAGCCTGTTTTAAGTCCATGTTTGAACAGCCTGTGTGAAGTATCTCCCACTGATATGTGGCTAGCCACCCACCCAAACCGCCCCAACACACACACACACACACACACACACACACACACACACACACACACACATTCAATATTCCTCTTCCCTCACCTCGGCCAGATTAGCAGAATTAAATTTCAATTTTAATCACAGGCCCGCAAATCTCCATAAATCTAGCACCTGAGCCACCCTTAATTACGGAACAAGCATTCTGGGGCGGCGCGCTGCCGTGCCCCGCTAACAAGGTTAAAAGGTGCAAAGTGTGTGTAATGGGAAGCAGAGGAACTCAGTGAGCAAATTGTTAACACCATGTTAGCTACTCCACTTCTTTGTCTCTTTACAGTGTTCTCGTCCTATTTTTCCCAGCTAGCGAAAGACACGGAGCACCTTGTTAGAGGCGCTAGGCTAGAAGTAATGTAATTTAGCTAAGTGGGGAATGCGCTGGGTGCCAGATGTGTGCTGCGCGGCGGATTGGTGCAGGCGGCAGCGGCGGTGGAGCCAAAGCTGGACGGCTGCACACACACCGATAATTGGCAAAGAGGTGGGGTCTGTTTCCTGAAGGGACCTGAGTCTTTTTTTTTCTTCTTTTTTTTGCAATATACACTGCCTAAAAGTAATTATTTTGTATACATACTGTATATATATATATATATATATATATATATATAAAATATATATGAATGCTTTATTTTTTTGTCGGCCTAAAAATAACTTATGTTGTATATATACAGAATGATATAAACAATCTTATGCTCTAGTGACATGTGATGTTACATTTCCAGTACAATAATCCAAGAGGTCCGTCTGATCCTCCCATAATGAGTGTATAACCCACCTTTGAAAAACACCACCTAATAATAGTGATATCTTTTCAGATTTCAATAAACTCTAACTCCATCTTTGATACTATTTATGGTCGACGTTTGTTTTTGAAATAACTAATTAATGTTCTTACATTTAGTAATTACTTCTCTCTGCAGTCATTTTTAGTTGGTTTAGAATTGTCTACCATTTTCACAGGAAATGTTCTATTTACATCTGAAGCACACTTATGTTTATGATGATTTATGATTATTAGGCATGGATTTAGTGTGAAAATGTGGACCGGTACAAAGGTCCGGTGCACGTTTGTCCTCTGGAGATGCTGAATGCAGGACGGGACCTCCAGATGTACGGTTTGCCTTCAGAGACACGAGGCGACCGGATGTGTTTCAGCCTATCGAGGGAACGATCAGAGCCCACGCCGTCACAGGGCGAGTCTGAGAAACCAGCCAATCCCACATACGCTTAAGTCTTTTGTTTCACAATTTGTAAGCCGCGGGCTGAGAATTAAAGCGGGACAATGTAAAGCAGTCCGTAATACAATTAAGCGTGAGAGGACTGCATGTAGGACTTGTGAAAAGGCTTTTTTTTTGTGACAGGATTTCATGAGTGCGGAAAAAAAAAGCGACTTTAATTAAGCAGTGGTGCATAATAGGAGTCTTTGAGCTTTCTACTGTGTGAAATTGTATGCCAATTAGATAATCATCTGTGCAAACGTCGGACATGAAAGACAACTCCACGATAACGGTATGATAATACACAAATGCAGCCTCACGGTAATTATGCGTGTCTTTCATTTTGTGGAAAGTCTGCGCGATTATTGTATTATCGTGACACGAAATACTCCCCTCGCCCACGCATTGTCATTTTTTTATGAAAGAAAGTATAAAAATGGCTATCAAATTCACTTTTCTGTTTACCGTGTTGTTAATATGTTTCTCCCTGTCTTACACAAATATATAATTAAAGCATTGGAAGCTGTGAGAAAGAGACTCATTTGCACAAGTTTCCTGCAGACAGCTGGCCGGCTAACACTGCATAGCCGCCTTGTTTTGTTTTCACGTTGGCTTGATTTTGATCACTGGTCTGCTCAGCCCTCCAGATGTCTTGCCCACATGTGTGTGTGTGTGTGTGTGTGTGTCTGCCATTTTGCAATGCAGAGACCACAGTCACCGAAACAGGCCTGCGCTACACTTCACCATCCAGATGATGTCTGTCTGTCTGGAAAGCAGCTTTTTATTTTTTTTATTTTTTTTCCCTCAGGACGTTTCATTTTCTTTTACACGTATGCACGCGGAATAATCAATACGATTCCAGCAGCAGTGCGCATTGAGTGTGCTCACGTGCATGTGTGTGTGTGTGTGTGTGTGTGTGTGTGTGTGTGTCAGATAGCAGTGGTGGAAGCAGCTGTCTCCCCCCCCACCTCCCCGTCCCCCGTCCCCTGCCACTGATTTAACATATGGCTAACCTTTTGGAGATAGCGCCCGCTGTTTACTTTCCTGCTCTGCACTGATAACATCCCAAATCATTACCCAAAACCTGTGTCGCACAAAGCCTTTTAGAAACGGGCCGGGGCGCAATGAATTGGTGCCACGCTCATGTTCAAGAGAGGGGAAACAAAAAAGATGGCGACAGTTTTTCTTCCATCTGTTCGGAAACTCGGAGAAAAGCAGGTTGGTTTTGTTTTGGTCATCAGTACCGTATATTTAAACTGAGCCGTTTCCATATGAACGAGACTAGCGCGTCATGTTGCATATTGTCATCACACACATCGTTTTATCCGACTCGACATTAGTGTTAAATCACCGTGATCGGCACATGCGTTGCCAACGATCAAAAATCTAAGTAAACCGAAATCTGAAGAAATTCCCTCAAAGGGTTCCTGAGATATCGCGCTAACCCTGACCCCGGACCGGACGGGAGATCCGAACACAGAATGACCAGTAACCATGGTGACATGTATACATGTCGGCGTATGAAAGGTGTTGAACGTGTGTAGTGCTTCCTGCATGTTGAGCATCTCATCAAAGAGAGTGAAACGGGTGCAACAGGGAAACCAATGAGAACCCTTCAAACATTACGGTGAACAGAATTATTTTAGCTCAAGCTGCGGGTCATAAAAACTGAGTAAAGTGTTGCATAAAGTATTATTCTCTAGAGTTTATCTCCCCCTCCAATAAATACCTGGTTTCCCACAGTTTTTCTGTTTTCCTTTACTATGTAACCTTGTTAAAGTGAGTCGTGATCCAGCGGTTGTTTGTTGAGGAGAAGCTCCACTGGAGCAACACACGCCGCTGATGCCGAGGGACTCTCGCCTCTCTGCATCCTAACAGCATTAAATGAATGGTCCACTTAGAATTAATGACTTCCTCACTGTGGACAAATTTGATTGTGTTAGGCTAACGACCAATCGGCAGCCAGAACCGGGGCCGCCGTTTAAGTAGCGCTGCGATTGGTTCTGCTGCTGTTTGAGACCTTTATTGATGGTGCGCCCACGCGCACACACACACACACACACACACACACTAAGGGGTGACACACACACACACACACACACACACACACCTTGAAATCAACACCTTCCCTCTGTTTCACTGTCAAGCAGGGGCAGCGAATCGCACGGCTCCCCAGACAATATTATCTCGTAGGCACAGACAAATTACCTCTTTGTTTTAAGGACATGAGTATTTCTCAAAAAGAAGGAGAAAAAAAACACATTATGAAAATCCCTCCATAAATAGAAAAAAAAGAAAAGCACTCAAAGGGAAGCTAAAGTGGCACTTATGGATACTGTTAGCGTTTTGCTCAGGCCAAAGAAATTCTCCTATTAAATGGGTCTCTCGCTCTGTCTGTCTCTCTGTGTGTGTGTGTGTGTGTGTGTGTGTGTGTGTGTGTGTGTGTGTGTGTGTCTCTCGCCCCGGCTCGCCGCAGAACAGATCAAATGAAGGTTACGCTGTCCTCTCTCATGGCCTACATCCTGATGCCAGAGCTAATTGCATAATTTGTTTCAGAATTAACAGCTAATAGCGATCCCCCTCTTCCATCTACTCACTTTCTGTGGGTTTTATTTTTTTTCAATCTTCAACCTCTCATCCCCATTATGCCTGCATATGCAGAGGCTTTAGACAATATAGCAACAAAAAAAACACAACAAGTCAATTACAATCACACCCAGGAAGGCAGTCTGGTGATGAATTAAAAGCCAATTCCCTCACTTGGCCCCTCGCTTGTTGAATCTAATAAAGCATTGTTAAAATCGACAATGGGTATTTCTCACAGCATCGACCATTCTGTCAAAGAAAGAAGAAAACTGCTCATTTTGGTTTGGGTTCCTGAGCTGCGTTTTAGCCGTCGAAACCAACACATTTGCACTCGCCGTTCCGATCCGCCGACGTTCCCCCCGCATCCTGCTGGCGGCCGACTGAGGATACGACGAGCTGCTCCGACGGCGGCCACAATGAGTCAATGCCCGCTCGCACCAGGCAATAACCTCCTCTCCTCTCCGTGTAATAACCAGTCGGAATTTCAAAACTAAAGCAAACAAACAGCGAGGGAAGAGGAGAGAGACAGAGAGAGAGAGAGAGAGAGAGAGACGGCTACCGCGAAACACAGAGACTCCGGATTCAATCAATACCGAGATCCAGCTGTCAATCATTGTGTTGTTTAGCTGCCTCCACCGTGTGTGTGTGCGCGCGCGTGTGTGTGTGTGTGTGTGTGTCGGTGTGTGTGTGTGTCGGTGTGTGTCTTTTGTACGAAAACAACCCGCTGAAACGCTGCAGCGCGACCTCTTCACATTCTTTTCAAATTAAAAAGGTCACTTCGGCCTGAACACCGGTGGTGGGAGTGCCGTCGTGGGTCGGGAATGAGTTTACCTCGCCTCCGACGTATTTGATTGCTAAGTCAGAAGGGTCGCCGTGGTGAGAATGTTAATATTTTCTTCCTAATCACATGACTTGACCCCGGTAGCCAATGATCTGTATCTGGCTCTGCGGCTCGTTCCTGATGTACTACAGCTTGCGAACGGAGCCCCAGGCACAGAAATCTTAATTAAGGCCCCTTCCCCAATGCGAAACCTTCAGACGACGTCGCCGAAAAACAAAAGAGGGGGGGTGGGGGGGAGAAATAATAGAAAAGAAAACGCTTTACCATTTAGGAAATAACAGCGGCTCGTTGAAAACTCCTCAAACCTTTGGAATGTGATTGTAACCTCAGGTTGCCTTTTCTATTATGGTGGGAAATAATGTTACAACGTACGGCACCCGTTTTTTAAATTGAAATTTGACAGGTCCACCAAGCAGAGCTGTGGGGAAAGAAAGAAAGAAAGAAAAATGAGACTCAATATTGCATATTCGCGTGGCAGCTTCCTTCCTCTCCTTTTTGTGTGTAAAGAACTATTGTTGCCAATTCCTTTCAGTGGAAAGCAGACTTTCTACATCTGATTTATCTCATGTCAAACATTATACCAGCCGCCATAGACAGTATCATAAGAGAAGGCGTTGAGGCTGGGCACTGTTTATCTCCCTGGCTCAAACACTATGTATGTACTTGTGTGTGTGTGTGTGTAGTATATGTTTGGTAAAGGTCCGGTACCAGTCAGGAGTCCCACTCTAACTATAGGTCCAATGATCTACAGTATGTTACACAGGAATCATCCAATTGTAACCCGTCAATAGTGGGTGTAAATTGTGCTGGCCACTGTCTGTTATTGGATGTGTGTCTTTCTGTGTGTGTGTGAGTGTGTGTGTCATAATTCTTTCACTTTCAGCAGTGCCCCCTGTAAGCCTCCTACAGCCGGAGCAATATCAGCAGCACCAGAGACAGCATGCGACCCAGCTTTACTCATCTCAGCTAAACCCATCTCTGAAAAACACACACACACACACACACACACACACACGCTGAAGGAGAGCTAATAACAGTCTTACCTGCTTCACCGAGTCAGCAGCAGCCAAAGGGAGCGAGACAGAGAGGGAAACAAAAGGAGTTGATGTGAATGGCAGCACGAGAAGAAGAACAAAAAAAAACCGAGACAGTATTGTGATAGATTGTATGACGGGTTATAAGCTCATGAGGAGAAGAGATAAACTAACCACCAGGAAATTACAGTCCGTACATACACTTCATGTGGCCCTCTAAAAACCGTGTTGCGTTCATGTCTAATTTGCCACTGCTCAATTAACATGGTTTAATTAGTGTAAACAAATGAAACCACAGCTGAGATGAATATGGCCTTTATCTTATGCCAGAGGTATTGTTAGCGCTGCTGTCTCCATATTAAGAGCACGTTTACAACAATCCCTGTTGAGGAGATTTTAGCTTTGGCTTCAGTAAACAGAACTAACATGCTCAAAGACAATTTTTTTCCTCATGCGCTTCTAATTTGTTTGCCCAAAATCTGACCACGAGCTAATGATGCTGAATCCTTCCAGGTAGAAGCTGCCTATCCTCTCAGCATTACACCTGTCTTTGCTCGCCTTTTTTTGTTGTTGCTTTCTTGCCAAAAGTTAGAGGAGAAGACCGAGTATAAAGCTGGAGCTATGAGGCAATTAGCTTAGCTTAGCATAAAGACTGGAAGCAGGGGGAATGTGATTAAATGAGCTTTAGAGGGGCTGGTTGGGGATGTTTCCTGTTTAATGTCTGTATATATATATATGAGAGTGTGGTTATTCAATCAGCATATTGCCCAACCGTTCCTTGAATATCACTTTGTAATTTCATCACATGCATTTGTATTCATCACATTTATATTTACGTGGCTGGCGGCAGCATTTAGCCCCACAGAGCCGTACACACACAGTGATGGTAATGCCGTTCATGAGCTCCACTTCATTCAGAATGAAAAGGAACAGCATGTCAGGGCGCTTTCACCGAGGGCAAAACCCCCGTGAGCTGCACAGGACACACCCCTCCTCCCCCGAGCCTCGCCGGGGAAACAAGACATTCGTGCAAACCTGCCACGTACATATTCCAAAACAAACATCCATACCTTGAAAAGCAAGCATTGGGGAGGGAGGTGGGGGAGGGGCACGCAGGCAATGCTGATTGGCTTTTTTTTTTGGAGCGAGGAAAAACCGAGAGATTTCAATCAAGATTTCTGACAGTCTATTAGGATTGGCATAGGTTATCATTACCTTGTGTGTCGGCATTCTAATGCATGTTTTCCTTATCGACGTTTAGCACATTGATAACGCCAGAGGGGGGGGGGGGGGGGGGGGGGGGGAGATGTCACGCTCTGGGTAAAGGTAGGTCCGTACGTCTCTGGCAAACAATGCAGCCGTCTTTGAAATTATCAGGCTTTATCTTGCAGGGTAAAGATTGAAGTAATTTCCCAAATTTTCCTCTTGTAAACATTACTACCTGTCAAAAATTGTGTGTGTGTGTGTGTATATATATAGATAGTATAGAGAGCTCAGAGTAGGTGCTGGCAGGTGCGTTGATGTCGAACACAGGAACGGCATGTGATTGACTTCCATGACATTTTTTTATTTTTATTTTTTCTCCGAATTGCACGATAGCCTCTTACGTCATTGACCAGCGCACCCAAAACCATCGCTATTTATTAATGTGTTTATGGAGCAGATTCATATAAAAACTTTTTTTGTGCCATTTAAATCATCAACGGTAGCTACGCTTTTTAAACATGAAAGGGAGCCAACATATAAATGAAGAAGTTCTACAAAATGTCCAAACTGGTCCGGTCTGTAAATCAGTCATCAATTACCAATAATTGCATGTGAGTGATTGCTACACTATCGGTGATCCACAGCTGCTGTGTGCGGTATGATGAGCGTCTCCTTCTGCTCATTAAATCCCCGCAGCATCTGAAGGCAGAATGACACATATGTTGACAAATGGCCGCAAATCTTGCCGACTGTCACTTTAAGCAGACAGCGGTCTCCCCCCCCACCCCCCCAAAAAAAACCCTGCATTCCACGGCGCTAACCCATGCTGAACTCTTTTATATCGCCAGATGACATCTGTGCCAAGCCTCCCAGCCTCTTGGCGCCGAGAGCTACTTATCATTCAACCTCGCCGAGCACGGCATTCAAGGAACACGAGCAAACAGACAAAACGGATGAAATGATACCAGAGTCGGGGACGATCTGAGGGTGTGTACCTATGGATATGCAAATAGAGATTACAGGGAAATGGGGAGGAAGAGGGGAGGGACTGGCAGCGAGACAAAGTGAGGGAAGGCGAAAACATGCCACAAGACAACGGGAGAATAGGCAGGTTCAACACACACACACACACACACACACACACACACACACACACACACACACACACACACACACACACACACACACACACACACACACACACACACACACGCTGTGTGTGTTGTAAAAGCTAAACAGCCTTCCTGGCAGGCCTCTCTTGTCTGTCACACGGATCATCCAGCTCTGTCCAGATGTGGATTACATCTGCAGCGACGTGGTTTTGGATCCTGTGGATTTCGGCGACGATGTATAGAGACGAGGGCCGAGAATGAGTTGTTTTTTTAACCTCCTCTTACGCAACGAGTGGCTGTCACAGCCGATTATTTCTCGCGGTCGAGCCAGGATCTCCGACCCACTGACATCCGGATGCAGATCAGATTTTTTGTTTCCCGGGTTTTAAAAGAGTTCTCATCCCTCCTGGAAAGACTGAAGAACGGGAATAGAAAATACTAAATATGAAGCACAACTTTTGTTTCCGTCAACACTGATCCGTAAATATCAGCTCTGACCTTCAAGTAGCCAATTTTTTGGTTATCCCCTTGACTTCACATTGCCGAGAACGGCAACAGAAACATTGTCCTCGTTCCGCTCACACCGTTGCCAGCTCATCTCCAACTAGAGCTCCCCGTACCGTCTGTGCACTCAGAATCAGACACACAGACCATCGTTTGCAGCGCACAAATCTCTCATGATTTGATTGGCAGGCCGAGCCAGGCAGCGACAGGGCGCTATAATTACTGACGGTGAGGCTGTGCGCGCGGAAAAGACAAACACGAGTCGACACAGAAAACGTACGTCGAGTCGAGCTGCACCATTCATCTCAACAGAGGCGACATCCTCGGAGTTGTGCTAACATCGTTCAATCACGGAGGTAATTGATGTGTGTGTGTTTTTTTGCCGCTACAAGCAAACTCGGGGGAAGGAGCTTTTGTCAGTGTGCTTTTCTTTTTTCTTTCCGTTACTCACTATGCTTTTTTTTTTTTCCCCCCCCTCGCACCACCTACCACATGTTGCTCTGGCAGACAATCGAGGGGAAGAAAGCGATGAGAGAAGAGCAGAGGAAACAGAGATGCGATGAGAAAGTCAAAGAACTGGGAGAAACATGAAATAAATAACAACAGAGAAGGAGCAACACAGGGACACAGATGATTGAAGGCAGAGAAACTGGGAGTCAGAGTTGAGGAGGACGAGGAGTGAAGCAACAAGTAATACACATCCAAACAGAGAAAAGTGAAGTCGTGCTGGCAGCCATCCATCCAGCACAGCGAGGCTGACACCAACACGTGTGTCAAGCAATTAAGAGCCAGCCGCGGTGGCGAAGACATAAATCAAACAGCGGACGTGTGAAACACTCGTCTACTTCATTATGCACATGTAAATATTGATGCCAATGTGCAGTGCAAGCCCACAGACGGGTCAAGGGTGGAAAAGAGTGCTGCATTAAACATGTCAGAATGTATACCGGGATAAGGCAGACCAGAGATCAATAGGTCACATTCAGCGACTCCCTGAACATCTAAACACGAGGGGAATCCAGAGGAAAATTCTCAAACGTCCGGTTGGAAATCAGTGTAGCTTAGCGCGGACACTGGAAGAAGCTAGTTCGGCTCACGAAATAACACATTTGTATTCCGTTTGCCAGACTAGTTGTTTCCCCTTGTATGTAAAAGTTTAAAAGTAAAAAAATACAATAACACGTTTCATTAGCTAATAGCCGTCTCCCCATTTATGTAGCTAGAGCTAGCAGGGGATTCATTTATGCTAAGCTATGCTAATTGCCTCCTAGTTCTATCTGTGTACACACAGATGGACATGAGAGTGGTACAGTATAATCCCATCTGACGCTCCTTAAAAGGAAGCAAACAACTATGTCTCCAAAAATGTCAAATTAGAGACAGATTGAAGTCACTAACTCTGCTGGCTGCCTGTCACACCGTGTACGACTGTGATTGTGCGCTGGCTCCTCTTGTGGGTTGTGTTTGTCGGTCTTGTTTGGCGATAACACCGCCCTCCATACAGTAAGTGGACCGGACACCAGCTGTTTCTCTTTCAAGTATTCATCACCCGATTAGCAATCATCCTCAAGATCTGAGGGAATCGTGTTCGAAAGAGGCCGCGTTTCCCCCGTGGCCCACGACCCCTCCACGCCGGAGCGCCGGCTCCAGGATATTATGGGGCCGGCGAACGAGGGCCGACACCATTTGTATGTTGGAGAGCGCGCCGCGGTCGGAGGAAGGGGCCATTCTTCTGCCATCTGCTCCGCACAGAGCCACAGTCGCCCACTGCCCCATTGATTTCAACTGGCTGGAGGTGCAACTGCTGAGCCAGTCGAGACACAAGGACGAGCATTCAGACCGCGCCAGCTCTCCGACGCTAGGCTCGGTTACACAAGCTCACTTGTACAAATCGCGGGGGCCAAAAAAAACAGATAGATGACGGTGAAAACAAACGGAGGAATAATGAGCTGCGATAAATGGCAATACATCTGTTTGTCATTTTGCTGAACTTTCTGCTGTCATAAAAATTAAACACACACACACACACACACACACACAAAGCCCAACTGACTAATTAGACATAGGTTACTTGGTTAAATGTAAATGTGTCATTATTTTGTGAAGCTGGAGGATTCGCCGGCGAGGGCGAGGCATTTCACTGATGGGGCCTAATTAAATCTGGGTTTATCTGCACACACCAATGAACCTTGATGAGCAATGCCATCTCATTAAATAACAGTGATGAATAGATGGATGGATAGATGGATGACTGCTTGGACGGGCGGATGGATGGAGACACAAAGAGTTAGAAGACATCCAAGCGCTCGCTGTCGCTGTCAAAACAACCCGGAGACGAACGCGAATAAAAAATATAAAAAAAGATACACAGGCGCACAGACACAGTCGGTCTAGCAAACATCTGGCTCCTGACAGGAGTGTCAACCGGACAGGTGTCGCATCTCTTTATTGGACACTTCGTGCGTGACCGCCGTGACGCCGCTAAGTTTGGAGCGCTCGCAGATAAACAACAGGGGAAGGAAAGTTGTTGCTGTCAGCGGCTGACGGAGTGAGACGCACAACCAAACCCACGCTCCCCGGTCATTAGTGTGACTCCCGTGTCACGACGGCACACTCCTAAATTCACCCTAAATCAATGCATTGTTGAGAAAGGAGAAAAACCCTTTAGCTGAGCGCATACTGAGCTTGTTATTATGATTTCTTTTAGGTGTATGAAAGCATAACGCGTAGCTGCCAATGCCTGCCAGCACTCGCACAATGTTGGCACAGGTAGGCTTTCACAGACTTTTTTTTTTTTATGTCTAAGGCTAAATTTGCAACCGAGAGTAGGCGAATGGCAGCCATTCAGATGTGACTCAAGAAATAACTAATTGGCCGACCGTGACAAAATAAAAATGTTTTTTTTCTTCTTGGAGCAATACCTCGTTCTAAATCTGCAGAGTTGACTCTCACCCAAGATAAAGCGGGCCATCCCACAGCGCTCTGTCTCTTCCCCTCATGGTTCGCTTTTCATCCTGGCAAGCTTCTTCCTTTTCTCATATATTTACATTTATTATTCATATTCTCTCGCCTCGAGCGACACAACCTACATGTCTGTGTTTCGTCCGGTGGTCCACACACATCACGTGCTTATCAGTGTGTGCATTAACCTGTCAAATACGCTCCCCCTGCTGTGTGTGCATGCATGTGCTAAGCAGTGTGTGTTTGCGCTCACCTAATATGCTTTCATTGGCTCTCTCGTGTGATCCTGCTGCTGAGGAGCGAGCATAGCAGTGGAGTGGAAGGATCCTCACCACCAGCGCCGCCAATATGGGACCAGCAATACACACAGGAGCGTGTTGTTTAATGCCTTCCCTACCATTACCTCTCTTGTGTGAGTGTGTGTGAGAGAGAGAAGTGTTTCCTCCGGGGGCCCTCTGGAAGACAACAAACACTTCAAAGGATCCATCCGCGATACTGAGCATGATATCTGCCTGAAGACACGAGGTTTAAGCGCTGATCCGCCACTGTTTTCTTTACGATTAGCCAGGCGGCAGAGCAAAATGTCATTTAGTCTAACACTGTTCTGCAGGATTTGCAGACACTGTTTGTCTTCTTAAATCTACAACAGAAGACTTGGCAAATGAACCCGAGCCATATGAATAAAACAACAGGAGAGGAGGGAGGGAAGTTTGAGCGCTTGAGGATTGGCGGTGGCGCAGAGGGTGCATCAACACGTGTTGCGTTCTGTTCTAGGATGTGCGATTCTAACTGCTGATCATCGGAGGTGCTCGTCGCGGCCCCTGACCCTTCGTGACCCGGCTTTATGATGGTTTCCATGGCACAAGCCGGCTCCTGGAGGACGACCTCCAGCAGCAGATCTCCAGCGTTGACTTGATGAATTCACACTTGTAATCCATGCCGTACATGGCTGTTATTTACTAGGAAGACCAGCTGCTACACGGGTAAACATTTGGGTCAACCTTCATGGGGTAATTGCAAGTGGAACATGTGGGTATCTTTTGTAAGGCTTCGATATCTCCTACTGGTAATAAATTGTCTGAAAACAGTCGGCAGATGTTATTTTCGCGCTGCAACTGGTGATTATCTCAAACAGCAAAATATTGGAAGAACTGCAGCAAATGCTCATTTTAATAACTAGAACGACTGATGGTTTGGCTTTTTTAAAATGCATTTTACGACTCATGGTCAACAATTAGCGGATGGATTACCATGACATTTTAAATATGAATCTCAGTGACATGTAAAGTCTGGGAAACCAATAGAATAATATATTCCACATATTAATAACAGTTACTGTGCGACTACCTGACATTTCACACAGCGGCAACAGCAGGTCAGAGTTTTCACGTGGAAAAAAAATCAACGCGCAGCATTGGTGCAAAGTCTTTGCGCCAACGAGCCCTAATGACTTGATCCCTCTGACTCTTCCTGGAGCGCCACCGCGACGTTGACATTTGTGGCTTCGAGTGGTATGTCTGAACCAGTATTTTGATCAATCAGTTTCCGGTACCTACCTTCCCGGTCGCGTGGTCCAAAAGAGCCGACGTCTCAAGAGCATTACGACTCCATCCGACACAGACATGTGGGTGGGTGGGGGGTCATCACTCCGAGGAGACGCCTTGGACGGTGACATTTCAAACCAGCCCAGTCAGTCATATTCCTCACTAATGAATATGTTAGTGTCTGGCCAAAGAGAGCCCGTGTAATTTTTCCTTCCTTTTATCACAAGGATGCAGGCCGACACAGCCGTGGCATACGTTCAACACTCTGCGGGGACAGACACACAGGCTCTGCCAACAAGATGGAGTGTTTATGTATTTCCCACCTCTCAGTTAATATTCAAATGCCTCTGCCCACTGGCGCTGTGCGTGTGCGCCCGCGGTGCATGCGGCGCTGCTTTAGCATGATATCCTATCTCGTCGGTATTGATGACAATTCAATGGGCCCTTCCTGACCCACTGGTGCTAATCACCATCATAATCCACCCACTGACTACGGATCGCCTCCTCCATAACAGACCGCTGGTGGCTGCGTCACCAACAGGCTCATTAACTCGCTGTGTCAGGGGAACCCTGTTTTATGGTGGAGGTAGGTTGGTGGACATTAATTAGTCCAACACTCGGCCATATGCATTATTCAATTGTGTAGGAGGTATATTTTTTTTCTCCATATGAAGTGATTTGCAGCTAATCATACCTTTTACATATTCACATCTGAAAACTTCTTTCCATTGTGTGAAAAGCACCGACTTCTTTGACTACAGTCACCGCATTAACAACAGTTTGGTTTCTTTTTATTGCTTTATCGATCAGATGAATACAACTTTTTGAGTGAGTCAGACAATGATCAGCACTAAAGGAACGGCAAGAGTTGGTGTAGAAACATATCAGAGCATTAATGGATCATTAGAGGCACATTTTGGCAGACAGAAATGTCTTGGATGACATCTCGATGTAATAAACTGCCCAATCAAGGCTTTACATGAAGCTCTGAGGCCGACTGCCAGCAGTGATAGAGCACTGGCACATTCAGGCTAAACAAGAATATTTAAAAGACAGATTCAAAATACATGAATAGGCATATGGCAGTGATTCAAATGTTTGCTCAACAAGGCATTGACTAAGGCAGGGATGTTGACAGTCGAAGCAAATGCCTCAAATGTTGATGTGAAGACTATTGGACTATATCTTTTTTTGTTGCTTTTATTATTTTTATATCACAAAGTAATGTAAAACGCACTAGAATCACAGATAACCAACTGTTTATGATGTCAGCCCCAGTGCTGGTGAACTATCTGTATGTCAGTTTGAACTAGAGTGATATTAGGAACCACTTTTAGGTCCTGGCCACCCACAAGGAGACCATGAGCCAACAGTCAAGGCCCCCCAACCGCCCTGCATGAGAGGAAGACACCCAGACTGAGAGACACAAACCTACGAAGGATGTGGGCACAACATTTGCGTCTTTGTAGTCATTTTGCATCTTTTTGTAGTCATTATGCATCTATGTAGTTGTTGTGCATCTCTTTATAGTTGTTTTACATCACTTCGTAGTTGTTTTGTGTCTCTTTGTAGTCGTTTTACATCACTTCGTAGTTGTTTTGTGTCTCTTTGTAGTCGTTTTACATCACTTCGTAGTTGTTTTGTGTCTCTTTGTAGTCGTTTTACATCACTTCGTAGTTGTTTTGTGTCTCTTTGTAGTCGTTTTACATCTTTGTAGTTGTTTTGTGTCTCTTTGTAGTCATTTTACATCTCTTTGTAGTCGTTTTACATCTCTTTGTAGTCGTTTTACATCTCTTCGTAGTTGTTTTGTGTCTCTATGTAGTCATTTTACATCTCTTTGTAGTTGTTTTGTGTCTCTTTGTAGTCGTTTTACATCTCTTTGTAGTTGTTTTGTGTCTCTTTGTAGTCGTTTTACATCTTTGTAGTTGTTTTGTGTCTTTGTAGTCGTTTTACATCTCTTTGTAGTCGTTTTACATCTCTTCGTAGTTGTTTTGTGTCTCTATGTAGTCATTCTACATCTCTTTGTAGTCGTTTTACATCTCTTTGTAGTCGTTTTACATCTCTATGTAATCGTTTTACATCTCTATGTAGTTGTTGTGCATCTCTTTGTAGTTGTTTTGTGTCTCTTTGTAGTCGTTTTACATCTTTGTAGTTGTTTTACATCACTTCGTAGTTGTTTTGTGTCTCTGTAGTCGTTTTACATCTTTGTAGTTGTTTTGTGTCTCTTTGTGGTCATTTTACATCTCTTTGTAGTCGTTTTACATCTCTTCGTAGTTGTTTTGTGTCTCTTTGTAGTCATTTTACATCTCTTTGTAGTCGTTTTACATCTCTTTGTTGTTGTTTTGTGTCTCTATGTAGTCGTTTTACATCTCTTCGTAGTTGTTTTGTGTCTCTTTGTAGTCATTTTACATCTCTTTTTGGTTGTTTTACATCTCTTCGTAGTTGTTTTGTGTCTCTTTGTAGTCATTTTACATCTCTTTGTAGTCGTTTTACATCTCTTTGTTGTTGTTTTGTGTCTCTATGTAGTCGTTTTACATCTCTATGTAGTTGTTGTGCATCTCTTTGTAGTTGTTTTGTGTCTCTTTGTAGTCGTTTTACATCTTTGTAGTTGTTTTACATCACTTTGTAGTTGTTTTGTGTTTCTTTGTAGTCGTTTTACATCTTTGTAGTTGTTTTGTGTCTCTTTGTAGTCATTTTACATCTCTTTGTAGTCGTTTTACATCTCTTTGTTGTTGTTTTGTGTCTCTATGTAGTCGTTTTACATCTCTTTGTAGTTGTTTTGTGTCTCTTTGTAGTCATTTTACATCTCTTCGTAGTTGTTTTGTGTCTCTTTGTAGTCACTTTACATCTCTTTGTAGTCGTTTTACATCTCTTTGTTGTTGTTTTGTGTCTCTATGTAGTCGTTTTACATCTCTTTGTAGTTGTTTTGTGTCTCTTTGTAGTTTCGTGTCCCTTTGTAGTTGATCAGCTTTTTTCTTTGTCGTCATTTTGTGTCTCTTAGTAGTTATTTTGTGTCTCTTAGTAGTCATTTTGTGTATTGTTTTGTGTTGTTTATGTCGCTTTTCGTTCAAAAATGTCCTCAGTACCAACACTGTCAGACAGTATTGAAAATGATTGGCCCCTGGAAAACAGTAATATATGAGGAGCTATTTGAGGGCTTTATATAATTTTTTTCCCACCTTGAAATCTGAAAATAACAATTCTGAACAAATAAGTGCAGAAAAAAAGACAAATATTTAAGACTATATATACACAGATTTCTTAACAAAATGTTGAGTATGAACATTTAAGTTAACGTTTCTTGCGACAACCATCTGCCAAACCAGAGATGAAGGGAAGTGGAAGGCAATCATCGTTACATTTTATTAACAACCCCATTTAAATGGCTTAGTGGCAGCAGCAATCTGCAGAGGGCACCTTCAGCAATCAACAGCGTTTGAGCACAGCTGCCATATGAGGTGCACTATGGGTAGCGGGGAGAGCTGAACAATGCGATTAATCCCTCTGGATAAGAGAAGAAGAAGAAGAAAATTCTACAGACAATCACGGTGCCACGACCTATTTGCCATACACAGGTCCGTTTGAATAAGTGCTTCATTTAATAATAATTGATTGAGGAGAGTTCTGAACAGCGGACGTGAGGCAGTGCACATGGAGACACTCCCTTTCTCTCGCCCTTCTGCCCGCTTTTCCTCCTCTCTCCAGAAATGTATTTTGTGCTTGAGTGAATTAGGTGATCATTTTTTATCTTACATGCCGCGCTGGCTTCTGGAGTTTCTAGCTCCAAGGAAATTGGAAGGGAAGAAGAAGTCGAACATTTATCGCATGCCGAGGTTAATCTCCTGAAATGGTGGGATTTGGTCAGAGGAAGTAGAAAATCCACGCTTTTTCCACAGTTCTTTTTTCTCTCTCCCTCCCTCGCTCTCTCCATCCTGCCTTCCTCGTGGTGGAAGTAAAATCCTTGGAGCTGAACAGCAGCGACAAGACGGAGTAGCAATGCATAAATTAAGGCAGTGACTGTACTCATCACTCACTGTCTGATGGGCTGATAATACCGTGTGATCATCTTTCATCGCTGTTGTTAATACCCACAGAAAGGCAAGCACCTGCACTGTTTTGCTTTGTCTAGCAGCAGCGCGTGAGAAATGTTTACTACGACGTGATGGCAGGCGCTTTACGACTTCACAGGAGTGCTTCTGATTGCGCGAATGCGGGGCGACAACGATAAAAACCCAGTTGACAGATAGAAACTGTATGCAGGTGTCGTTCTCAATGTAAGTGATGCATACACACCAGACTAGCAGTCAGTGTTGGCTTGTTTTAAGGTTTCTTTTGGGATGCCAAAGTTCAATCTCAAGCCGTTGAGGACAACATAATGTCAAGTCTCAGGAAACGCAAGTCAAGTCACAAGTCAATGATTCTATGATCAAATTCACACTTTTTTTCTGATCTTTTAACACCTTCTGGTCCACGTTGTCTGAACAAGGGGTTCAAAGTCTATTCTTGAAAAATGTAATTGGAGCTTTTGATCAGGTCATAATCTTCATTGGTTTCAGAGGAGATGTTTTTTAAAGGTTAGTAAAACAAGTTTCTAACATGACAATGTCATGTGCTCAGAAAAAAATGACTAGATTCAAACATCTACTGAGCAAATGATCTGCTGATGAAGACCATGTGGTAGGACTCAAAGCTCCAGAACAACTCCAGAACAATTTCACTGTCAACTTCAAAATGTATCTCTTCCAGTTCCAGGTTTTTACCAGGTCAAAACTTTGATATTTTTACTTTCAACTTTTCTTTCCAAGTTAAATCTCACGGTCATTTGTTGTGACTTAAAGTAATTCTGGCTCAAGTCAATTTACAGTCAACTTATTTCCGTAACTTTCTCCTAAATATTGTCAGAAATCAGTAAGCACTGATGGCAGCCACGCACCGAATAAACGCATGTGGAGAATCCTTTCTCCTCGTAATAGTTGGAGTCGTTGCATTCTGCATAAATCCGGTGAAAAGGCTCCGCCGTGATTAAGGGACATGTCAAAATCCTCTTGCAGCATCTAAAGCCTTCTACCCGTTCTGTGGCATCAAAGGAAAGCATCATTCACCACTGTGCACCAGCCACTTCCATCCCCACTGTACAACCCTTCTTTTTTTTTTTAAGGACTCGAGAGACCTTTCACTATAAACACATGCTTGACAAGACGGCTGCTGCTGAAGAGCTCCGAAGCCTCAGATTAAGTGGATTCGGGTTGGAGATTTATACCTGCACTTTATGGCATTTGCAAATGACTACCTCAGTAGTGGCAGAGTAATTCCATCCTGTCATATTTGTCTTTAGAAACTGTAACAAATTACCGTGCGCTTGCGGCAGTGGAAACTACCCTCTACCATTTTCTTGCTTGTTTCTCTTCTTCTAGCATGCTCGATTTTTTTTCCCCCTCCCACTTTTGAGGCCGCGGAGATAAGTCGCTGATGGCAAGATTGCAGGGGCCATCCATTTACAGAGTGCGGCAGGTGACAGAGACATGTTTCATTTTGCCTCTTGCTGCGTGATGTGGTTCCCCCTTTCCCCTCTCTGTCTATTCTCCCTCCTCTGAACTCCCCCGGCTTTCACCCTTCCATCACTTTTCTTCCTCTCCTCTCCATCTTTCCCTTCGTCTTTTGACTCCCCCCACACACACACACTTTCAGGAGGAGTGCCTGTCAGCATAACTCAACCCGTCAACTCAAGGGACAGCATAAGGGTAATTGGGGTAGAAGTATGTGTCAATGTGTGTGTGTGTCTGTGTGTGTGAGCTGGTGCTTTCATGGCAGACATAACTGCCGCTCTCCTTTCCACTACCTGCTAATGAGGTGTGACTTGTGTCTTGTGGAGATTTGGACAGACATCATACCCTCCCTCACCCCACTCACACCTCCCAGTGACCCTTCTCTTGTCTCCCCTCCCTCTCCAGTCAATAGATGCTGGAGATTCATCCCCGTCACCACAACACATCGCACACGGCTGGATCTGCCACGGCCAATACTCTCTCCCCGGTGTCCTTCTGAAATGTATCAATACTTCCTGCAGGATGCCGGGTTCATTGGGGAAGTAGCAAGCCCATTCTTCACAGAGCCAAATGGACAAATGGGCGGCAAATAAATAAACTAGGAAAGGATTTCCTGAAGGAATTGTAAGCGTGCTCGCGTGCAAATACTGAAAACAGGTTCAAATGTTATTTTCTGTGAAATAAGGTGTCAGATTGTATTAGAACTGAAAGCAGTTGATGTGTCATTGCTAAAATAAGTGGAATTTCATGTTTTAGCCCAGTAGGAGGTTGAATTGTCAGTTTTTATGTAAGTTCTGGAGGCAGTTGAATTGTCAGTTGTTGGGTAAGAGCTGAAAGCAGATCAAAAAGGTCAGCCGAGGAGATAAAAAAAGCACCTGGAATATCAGTCAATGCAATGAAAGCAACCACACTTCCTGTTTGTGTTAATCACAGCGGAAGACAGAACATGTTATATTATGGTTTTAGGTTTGGTTTTGTCCCCTTTTTCAAGGTGGGTCGATTCATCAAGGTGTGTGCATTACGTTTTTGCCCCTTGCAGGATGTTTAATCACTGCGCAGCATCGGCTAGATCTGACCGGGGTCCAACAACTGTAACGCTGTTACTCAAGTAAAGGGCTAACATTAGGCCATACATACACCGCGATTGCAGATGAGATATCTAATGACATATTTTATACCGTAGAACAAAAACAATTAAACATCTTAAACCACAGACCTAATTTTAGGCATCTAACCATAAACCCATAACAAAACAAAACATTGATTTTGGGACCAGGGAAACAGGAGTACAAAAATGATGAGTCATCTCCGGGTCTCACTCTGTCCGTGTTGAACTTTCCCTCTGTCTTGAGGGAAAGTTCTGTTCTGTCTGTCTTGACTTTGCCGGTCGACCATCATCTACATGCATGCATGTCTTTAATTGTTGGTTAGCTGTGTCTGACTGATTTATATATTTCACATACTCTGCATGCTTTTATGTTCTCTGCCTCTGACATGGATGTTGTTTTAGTGTCTCTCTATTTTGTCTATTTTAACATAGTTATCCCTCACTTTATTTGCTTTGTGCGTGTTGAATGTGTGAGCCTCTGTGTTGCATGTCTTGTTAGTACTTGTCAATGTCTCCTGAATGATGATACCATGTATTTAATATTCTCACTCTATTAATTGTTTGTGCAGGCATTGCAAAGCGTCAATATTTTATAACCTTGTATATTTAATCTTATTTCTGTTTTTTAAACATCTGCCTCTCGGGACTAAACATGAAAAATAGCCTCTTGGCTAACTCTGGCGCACAGAAACGTTTGTATTAATGTGCACTGTCCCGTTATCAAATAAACCACAATAAACGTACTCAAACCTCTTGTTGAAAAAGCATCACAACCGCCGCTGCCTGTAGGAATCGCTTTGACATTTCCCCCAGACTGACACACAGGATTTCTCTTTTTAAGCCCAGGGTTTTCTGGGTAAATGAACCAGAACCTGACCCGCTCCCCCCCCCGACACCTCGGCCTCAGCGATGAGCATTTAGCCGGCGCGCTCCCCGCTGCTCAACCTGTCAGCCGCTGTAATAAACCGCTCGCTCGCTCGCCGCGGCGGCTTGTCGCTCGGCAGCGGGGCCGGCGGACCCGCCGCTCGACTATACAACAGAGCCTGTGTACGATATCTCCTCTCATTAAGTCAGCTATAATGTGTCCCTCAGGCAGGAGTCACACATAATGTGAAGCCGTCTCATTAGCGTTGTCACGTCACTTTCATTTAGGAGGCTATCCGACAACATTACGTGCCTCTTTGAGCGCTCTGGCCCTCCCGGCCTGGTTCAGCATGTCCAATGACTTATTCCTGCTTAGCGCTTCACATTCCCTTAACTTTCACTCATTACGGGGGAATTATGAAAACATATTCCCCACAGAGTTCTGCCAATTTAATCTTTTGTTAAACGTGTGAGGTAGAGTTGTAATCTAATGAACGTCATTAGTTGGAAATAAGGCTTGATGAAGACAAGGGGATTTTTTCGAGAGGCCTGCTAACCGCCCTACTTTAGCCTGAAAGAAACTAATCAATGACCAGCCCACAACTAATTGCTGGAATAGCTTGCACAGACATTCCCATGATAGATTAGGGGAATATGGCCGTCACTTTCCTTTCCTTTCCTTTCAAACACGTCTGAAAATCAAGCCATATATAAATATATATACTCTATATCCACACACACATTGTATTAATGCAATGTTAATGCCGAGTTTTACATTTTTAACAATTGCAGACTTTGCTAAATAGGTTTACTGTAATGGAATACAGCAGTAGTTTAAGCAAATTAGCTGCAACTGCCTTTAGAATCAGTAAAATGAATTAAAACAATATTACTGTTGAGCTAAAGCGATTAGAAGAGAGGAGAAATATCCCCCAGGCATAAGTGGTGATATGAGCATTCGCTGCAGTGCGTTTGGTTGCATTCATTCTGACGTTCAGCTGCTCGTTTAGACAGTCGCTGGCGTTTCCACGTATTTCAAATAACAACTCCTGAAATAAAAAACAACTGCGAGGAAACGGCTGTTTGCTTCATGCGTTTTAGTCGGAGAGGAAGGAGAAGGGAAACCGAATGAGAGGGAGCGCGGCCCTGACTGACGGCTTGGAAGCGTTCATCCAAATCAAAGAGGGAATTCGAGATGAAAACGGTCACCCGATTGGCGGCGGCGGGCTGGCTATTGATTTGTCCTTGCGTGCGCCCGTCATTGAGACAAACTAAGGGGAGATCCCTGGAGCTGATCATTACTGCTGAACGCATGTCAGCGGCCCATTAGCGCGGCTGCCCCTGGACTAAAGGGAAGCAGAGGGGTGAAGCGCTGCGCTCACTGATCCTGATGGAAACAATGCAGCACAGGAGACATCCATCACCACTGAGCCGGGTAACTTTATAGATCAGACACAGTCCACTTGGACAGTATGAAAATCATAAGGGAGGGTTATATATATATATATATATATATATATATATATATATATATATATATATATATATATATATATATATATATATATATATATTGAATACGCTTATGAACCCTAATGCAGTGCAAGTGTTTAATTGGTCAAAAGCTTACAAACAATTTCACAGACATGGTCGTCAACCAGAGTTTGTACAGCCCCTGATCTTATCAATGTGGAAGGGCCTTGAACGTGCATTCTGTTTAGTGGCCATCAGGGAGCAACGTCAGATTAAATAGAAATAGAAATAAAAAGTCTATAAGAAAATGACCCGACTTCTCAATTGATTTATTCCCTCAGTGAGCATTGCAAACATGAGTTTATGTTCTCAATCTGTAGTTTCAAGTCTCCTTCAATACAGGATAATGTTCATTTTGTACATTATGGTCCCATCTGGAGTGAAATAGATCATAAGGCAGGGTATGGTTGGCAGTGTGGCAACCTTTTGATTAACAGGTCACTACCACGACGTTGTCCAGTCTGGGAGTTGTCCGTGTTTTTCTCCTGGAACTTTAATACTTTCACAATGTGCTTTCAGTTCATGAAAGGGAAATGAAACCGCTCAAAAGTGTCTTATTCAGTGTATGGTTGTACTTAGCTCCACCCCCTTGTGTCTGGTTGCAAAGAAACAAGATGGCGGCGGCCAAAATGACGAACTTAAGGCTTCAAAACTGACGTCACAGTGACTATGCTCTCTTCTTTGGTCTGCCAACGAATATTCAAAATCCGAATATATTTTTGAATAGTTGTTAAAAACAGAATTTCGAATGTGAAAATTAATATTCGAATGTCAAAAAAAAAGTCTTTTGGAGGATAATTATCGTGAATCTGGCAACCCCCGCCGCGGCCGCGACGAATGTCCTCTTTTTCACAAACTCAAATCTGGTCACCCTAGTTGACCTGCGTGGAAGATGGCGGGAAGTGCAGAACCCAGCTTGACCGCAGCGGAAAGTGATATTAACCCCGAAAAATGTGATGTCTGGAAACATTTCAGATTTTGGTCAGTTGATGGGAAACTTGTTGAGCCTACAACTAAAGTAGTGTGTAAGCCATGTAAGCTCGAGTTAGCTTACCATTCAACGACAAGCAGCTTGAGGCTACATCTCCAGAATGTGCACCCGAGGTCTGCGGTCTTGGCCATTAGTTCATTTACTTATTTTTGTGTAGGTAATATGTTTTTAAATATGTTAAAACTTAAATAAATTACCTATACAAGTAGTTATGTCTCGTTGTATTAATTTGTCCTGTTATTGACGTGCCTAATGCGCAACCAGAAAGTCAAATATATTCGAATATATGTGTTTTTTTAAAGGGAATATTCAAACGTCATTTGTAATATTTGGAGTCTCTCAAAGTCTCTCGGATTCATTCCAGATGCATTATGTGCAGTTCACTTAACACCATTTTTGATTGACAACAAGCCAGGCAAACGTTCATAGAGAACAGCCGGCTGAGCGCGATACTGCTGACTACACAAACCCGCTGTTTGAGTCCTGCTCTTGCTCGCCAAACCGGGCACTTTTTCAGCTCCCTTTGTCCGTTCAGCTCTCCTTCTCCTCTTCTCTTTCTCCCTCAATGCCCGGCGTCCTACCTCATCTGATCCCACTCCCTCCTCTCGCTGAGCTGAGACAAATTAAACGAGTCCCCCCCATAATAGTGGAAACATAAGCCTGTGGCAGTGCTCTATTAGCCTGGCTGCTTATTTGTTAACAGACTGGATTAATGTGCTGTACTTGGTATGGGAGGCCACCTGCACAGGCAGTGAAGGGTATTCACAGGCTCACCGGTCCGCTCACTAATCTGCCTCCAAAGATGATTGCAGGTTTCTGTGGCATGATAAGCTCTCTCTCTCTCTCTCGCTCTCTCTCTCTCCCTCACTGAATGGTGACCTTCATCACTTGAGGGACTCTTGACCCCTCTGGTCGAGGTGGTGCTGCGCTTGGCTGCCCCGGTGTGTTGGTGTGCATTTGTTGTAGCGCTAATTCAGTTTTCTGCTATAGTGCTCATGAACATCTGGAAAACAACAACTCCAGCAGATGTTTTTCCCACTTCCTCCCATCATCTGTTGAATTATCGGACAGTCTGGCCAAAGGGAAGAGAACCCCGCCTGCCCCCATCGCCCTGTGAGACTCCCCGGTTCACACGGCGGGGCCTTGCCCTTCCTGGGCTCCATCGTCAGTTTCTTTGTCAAAGGGAAAACATAAATAAAAGAAACTCACTGAAGCGACAAAATAGAACAACTCGCTCAAAATGAGTCGGAGGTGGTACCATTCGGATCATGTGTATACACTTGCATCTGCACTTTCCGGTATTTGTTTGGTGAATGTGCTTAACTGTGGTTAAATTGTTACAGGAATAGTCAGTGGTCGTGTATATAATGTGAATCCCTGCAAATGAAATGCTCATCTGCAATTTCCATGTTCGTAATCACCAGCTGTTGTTTTACATATCAAAACACTGGAAAAAGAGGCTAACAATGACCTAAATGGCTTTCCATGGCAGTGGCAAAGGCGCTACCAGCAGAGACACTTTTTATTACACTGTTTATTTTGAAAGCGTAATAACCAATGGTGTAATTCCATCGCTCACTCACTGTCCGTGATAGAGTTTTGCGTTAATAGCGCCGACTCCCGCTTTGCTGCGATCCAGCCAATAACAGACGGCTCTTTTCTTCCCCTCCGGCAGTGTTGCCAGTTGTTCCCTATGATGATACGGCACAGCGCCACCACAATGATGCTGCCGTTACAAATGACAGAACAGCTTGTTAGAAACTTGTGTTTTCAAAGAAGACGCACGTCAGAGTTTTGTCGGGAGCTGGAGGCGGGATGAAATTTGACAGAGGCTGCGGCTGCCAGTTTGACTATTTTCGAAGAATTACTTATTTTTTCAGCAGACAGCAGCGAAAACGAGTTTAATGGAGGTGCAGAGAAAACCAAAAATTGATTTCAAGCAATATGTCAATAGCTTGACTGTTTTTAAATGAATTTAAATGAATCCCACACAGTGTTCTGTAGGCGAGCTGACTTCAGACGTGATGAATTATCCGTGATTCAAAGAGCTTACACCTCTCAGCAACAATAAAACACATTTCCTTCTATGACAGAGCAGTAAATAACGAGTCAAAGTCGCGTTACATTGATTTCAAATCCACAGGACTGCAGGGTAGTTTTGCGGCGGAGTGCATAGTGAAGCTACATTCGATGGTGTCCATGACAACCTTGTAAAAATGTAGTTAGTGTTTACCTACACTATCGTACAGCATGTGTTCACGAAGTGAGGCGGCGCACTTGAATGGCGGGGGTGGGGCGGCCCTGAGGGTTTGCAGTCCGCAGGAGGGCGATGTCACGCGCCACCAGCCACCCCAGGGCAGTGCTGCATGTACCAAGTCAGGGAAGAGAAATGGTCTGTGAATCCTTAGGGAGCAGTCAACTAATGTGCACAGAGCTCTGTGGCCCTGCACAACCTGGATAAGTGACATTAAAGAGCCCCTTCTCTATTCACAAATCTCTTTTTCTTCTTAGACCGTGTCATTGTCCAAAGAATTCAGAGATGTCATGCTTTTATTTCCTTTTTTTTTTTGGCAGACGATCTCTCAAAAAACGGTTGGAATGTTAAAAGACGACAGCTCCGTTTATATCCTGAAGTCATCATGACGGGACTGTTAAACCTCATTTTGTCTGAAAGTCATTCTGGTAATTGACTGTTCGCTAAACCCCCTCCCCCAAACAGCGACTGTCCAATCACTGCGTTTGCCAACCTTGTAGGTTAATCCTTATCTCCAAAGCCTTTACCCATGCATTGTTAAATGTCTAACATAAAGGTTGAAAATAAGAGCAATTCTACAGTAAACCCAGAACATCATACCTCATAACATCGTACCCTCAGTGATTTGCTTTCTACGCATTTTTTTCTGTAAGCTAGGCATGCAAACAGGGTTAAGTCAAAAAAAATGTCTGATCTGGGATTTTCCTTAACATACAGTGTTCTATGTCAAACTAGGGTTAATAAGCTCTACACTGCAGTAAAACACAGTTCCCTTAGTTCAATATGTATTGATCAGCTGGTTTCTGTCTGTTTGACATCAAAGACCCTCTGTTTTACCAAAGTTTAGTAGTCAATCTTACACTGTCAGGCATAAACACAGTAACTAGGGAGGCTTAGAGAACCATAGCCACAAGTTGTGAAAACTTGATGAAACTTTATAAAGATGCGCTGCCCAACGACGTATCCTGACCATAACCTCAACCATTTGAGGATAATGACTAAGTTCAACTATTCAAGGTCAATGTCTAACCTCAACCATTTGAGGTCAATGTCTAACCTTTAACATCTTGCGAGAGTTCTGCAACTTGTATGTTACCTTTTAGACATGACTGCAAACTAAAAGAAATTGCTTATCTCATTACAAGACAGACATTTAACACTGACCATATGATAATGTATACTTTCTAAATATGAAATCTAGCCTTTTTACCTCAATTAATTTGGTACCAAAGAGAGGCAGACTGAGAGCAGGAAAAGGCTCTGAATAATAGACTCACAGCGAGGAAGAGAGATGAATATGATGAGAGGGAGAGAGACATAGATGGGCGCCACCACGCTCTGTGTAGTGGGTGACAAAGCGCCCCGCCCCAGGCTACAGCCGTCATAAAAGCAGTAATAGAGTGAACACACATTTTCATTAGCTATTGATTCATTTCCAATTCTCCATTAATTTCGGGGGGCCATCACCGCACAGTGGCCTTTCTCCTCCCCAGGCTACGTTCCTCAGCTCCGCCTGACATAACCGTGGTAATTACTGCGCTCCCGCCCCGCAAGCTGTTCAGTCTTACACAGCAGTAAAAATTGAATGAGTATTCTAGAGTAAAAAAAAAAAAGAAGAAGAAAGGCAGACAAAAAGAAGAGAGGAAAGAAAAAAAAAACATTGACAGAAAGGGAGAAATCAAAGACAGCGAGGCTATTACCTACAGGCGTGCGCTTGACAAAACGGAATTACAATTGCCATTGTGCTATTTCAGCCTTAATTGTCAAAATGCTCAAACTATTCAAAGCTCCGGGAGTGCGCTGCAGCTGTGGCTGCTACAGAAGGCACAAACGTTTCCTCAGAAAGTGGCGTGAGCGAGGAGACGTGTAATAACAAGCCCCGGTGACTGAGAGGATGATTCAACGTCAAATGAGACCAACCTTGAGGATAATGCTCGAGTCCGAAAACACAAGCTAACTGTGCATTACACACTTCCTGCGGACGGTGATTCATCCCCCGTGCGCTGTGTACTTTATGGGTATATGATTCTTAGCGGCTGACAAACACACCGGGACGCGTATGATGTATGACAACATGCCGCTGACCTGCTCTTCAGACTGCGGGGAAGGTTATGTCAGAGAGATTGTGCACACAGGTCCCTTGGCCTGTTAGTGAGAGGTCAGGTGGACTCAAGTGTCAGACATGATGAAACACATGAAATGAAATGTGTACTGTACACACACACACACACACACACACACACAAACTGAGAGAAGGAGAGTTCTTACCTGATCAGGATAACATCGAGGAAGGCAATAAAAAAGGGAGCGTTTAATATTTTTGACTTAATTAGCAATTAATACAACGTTTGAAATATGATTAGATCCAGAATAAACATCACAATTAAAAACACCTAAAAGGTCACAGGAAAAAAGGGAGTCTAAATACCAAGCAGACTAGGACATCCATACACAGTGGGAGACACATGTTTAGTAAGTGAGGAACATTACTATTCTGCCATAACTTGCACATGAAAGCACCAGCGTTCGCTTCACTGGAGGCTACCCAGCAGTGTGGAGAGAGAAAAATTAACTCCACCAGGTTCATCTATCACCCTAGCTGCCTCCTATGCCCCACTAAAGATGGAAAAAGGGGGGGAAACAAATGGCAAAGCAAATCAATTACACAAAAAGAAACCATGTCACCTGTCAAATATATACTCTGTTCTATGTCGGCGTTTTCTTTTTCTTTTCTTTTTTATTCCAGCGCCGCACACTTTCGAAATTGAATTTTGAAAACCTTATACATTATTAACACCCTTCATGCTTCATCATTTTATCGAGGTGGATTCCTTTTCTCTTTTTTTACTCCCGCTCTCCTTCCCTTCAATTTTGATGAGACAAAATCGAATAAACACGGTGTTTGTTCATGCCGTCTCTGCATCTTTTTAATCCCGCGTGGTAAGAGCCGAAGCCATGAATGAAAGTCTCCAGGGAGCTCCTTCAAACTCACAATGGGTCGGGAAACACAACGAGAGGAAGAGGGAACGGGAGGAAAGTCAAGCGTCAACCGCACTTCACATTTGAGTCCCTCAAAAAACAAACCCCACGATATGGGGCTTAAGAGGCTGGACGGAAGGTGCTAGTGTGGCTAACTGGGGAGAAAAAAATACACATGAAGAGTTTTCATATCCGCTCAGATTAAGGGTACTTGGAAGAAGGGTGAAATAACGACGACGTTGTCAAGGAAACAAGTGCCACCGCGGCACCTTAATCTGGAGAAATATAATTGGAAAAGAAGCGATAAACATCTTCCTATCTGACTGTGTGATGTACTGAACGGTATTTGAAAGGAAGCCGCCTGAGCACTCATTACTGGAGTTATTGTAAGAATTACACTAATGAATACATACGGAGAGATGTCCTCGGGGACTAAAAGAAGGAACTCTGATGTAGGAACAGCCTTCCAGGGCTTTCGAACAGGATAAAATAATGCTTAAATAGGCATACAAATGTGATGAGTTAATGTCGAAATACCGCTTGGACAGGAAATGGCTCCACGCTACAAATATTTGGATTTCACGAGGTTCACAGGTGCACGCCACACTCGCTGCGTCCCTCCTCTCTGGGCCGCACGCGCTCGGTTTGTATCCACAACACAGGCGAGTCGCACCGTAGGACACGGTATCATTAGCGACTCAACCTTCACAGATGAGAAAAGAAGTCGTAAAGAACTCTGTGGCAAAATGACATGCAAATAAGGAAGAACTCCAGAAATCTTTGCCATCTCTCACCAATTATCTTGTTAATTACAAGCCATTGTGAAGGGCTCCCACTGTCGACGGGCTCACTGATTATACTGTGCATTTGTCCCCACTTTCCACGGCCTTATCAGTAATTACTACCTGCAGCTGCAGCTCAGTACAGAACAGGCTCGGCCATCTTGGGACAAAAGGGAACACTGGGCAATTTTTTTGAGATTCTGGGCCCGTCAGCGCTGCACATATTTAGTTTACTCAGTAGGAGTGTGTTGCTGGAGAAGCCGGGTCTTCTGGGAACTCACTGAGTTGCATGTGAGTCACATAACAGTCAACAGTTCCCACTTAACACCTCGGCGCTTGCTTGAACGGTGCGATATGTTACATTTTTAATTCTTAATTTAGCAGCAAAGTCGACGACTGTAAAGAAATAACTCATCTCCAAGAGAACTTTCAGCATCTACATGGTAGTGTACCACACAGTGTGTGTGATTCACATCGAACTATCCTTTGGCAAATACGGTAGGGTTGCTTCTATGCCTCTTTTTTTCCCCCCCGTTAGCTACCATGCTAAATAGATAGCTTGCTAATTTGATTTGAGTTACTAAAAATGAAAATATTCTCTGCAAAAAAATTATAACGTGAGCTGTGTCAAAGTTACTGGATGCTTAACAGGTGACAGTAATTATGCATTGCCATGGTTTTTATTGTTTGTAGCTAGCTTGTTCCTGGGGTATTTTGGTGATTTTAGCTAAAGCTATGTCTGTACCTCAGCAGACACGCTATGATGACAGTGACTGCATACAGAGGTCAGACCCCGACAGTGATACCTCTAGCTTGACAAGGTAAAAAAAAAAAAAAAAAGTGTTGGTGCATAGAGGAGGCAAGAAGAGATAAGAAAAGAAAGAGAAAAGAACACCAGACAAATGCAAAATCATCACACCGATATTGTGATGTAAAGCAGTAAAACGAATGCCATGCTCTCAGTGTGCTTGTGGCAGCAACTCTTCCCCCTTTTTGCTACTGGTGCGCAAACGTGAACTGCAGTGCATGATCCCTCAGGGCCGTGGCGTTGGAGGAGCCCCTCAGGCTGCATTTAGCTGCCGTCTACGTGACCGTATCTCTAGGCCTGATTCCTCACTGCTGAACACACTGCAGGACTATTCAACAAGCTGGCCGCGAGCCCGATAAGGCCCTTCTACATTTTTCTATAGGCTGTGTATGCGTTATTCAGCCACCTGACGCGACCCGCAAAGCGCCAACTTTTTTTGCATTATAGTAGCACAATTGTCAGGAGTGTGAGTGTGAGTGAGACAGAGAGAGAGGGGACGACAAGGTGGACTATTGCATGCAGTGTTACTGTAAGTTAGCAATTACTTAGGAATGCTGAATTTACACTTTTTTTGAAGCCCCCCCTGACAAAGGTGAGAGGCAAATCGGCGCCTGCAAAGGTGCGAGCGGAGAGGCATCCCAGACACACCCCGAGTACCTAGCAGACTAGACAGGGTGAGACAGAGAGAGAGGGACGATAAGGTTGGCTTTTGCTTGCAGTATTTCTGTAACTGAATGCTGCTTTTGCATTTTCTTTGGAGCCCCCCGACAACAATAGACTCAGGTCGGAGGCAAATCGGCGCTTACAAAGTGCATAATTACTACGTGTGAACTGTTCTAAGGTACGAGTGGAGAGACCCAGACACAGCCCAGATAATTTAGCAGACTAAATATCTGGGCGAGAAGCTCCAGCCACAGAGAGACACTGGTGAGTAAAAAGACCGGGGGGCGGCGGAAAACTAAAGAATTCAAATATTTTCTTATTGAATTGTTGATTTTGCATTCATCCGCCACCTGATTCGACTCTTTCTGATGACAAAATGTGCTTGGATTGTAAAACTGTCAAAATTGCAACGAAAAACACAGAATTTAGGAAAACGTTGAACAAAATCGTGCGAAAAAAAATCCTGGGGCCATAGATATTACAATTACAAAATCCATTATTCCTGTTTCTGTGAAATCCTACTCGATGGTGATCGGAGAACACCGGCTTCCCAGCAGGAGGTTGCAGCAGTAGTTTCTCCCCCCAACCCCCCCAATTCTGTTCCTGGCTTTGGGGGTCACAACCCGCACCACTTCACCCAGAGAGGAAGACTCTCTGGTGCAGAGCAATGCATATCATTGGTGCACGTCCATTAAGGAGGTGTTAAAGGAGGGGATCACCTTCGATATCAAAAGGTGGGTGGGGTGCATTTGACTGTCACTAAGGCCAGGGAAGTTGAGGAGGGCATTAGGTATGTTGACTCAGACCAGATGGCTATGACTTACGAGGAAAAAAATTATAATAAAAAGTGTGGCCTTCGTCTTTCTCAGGACGCGGATATGCACCAATTAACGACGGTCTGTAAAAATACAGTAGCTTCAGTTTGAAGTACCCTCATGGGGGTTATTTATGATCTCGACTTGGTCACAAGTCGTTTGGCAGGGGTAGTATTATGACGACGTGACATGCTAATGAAAGCCAAGGCTTCTTATCACTCCAGTAAACCCGACACTCACAAATATTCAAAGCTCTTCAGTGGCCAGTAAATAGACAGGATATTGTCTCGCTGGAATTGGTGCGGAGGCAGCGGTGCGTTAGACTGCGAGTGTGTGAGCGCTCTTGTTTACGTTTATGAATAAGTGTGCCCCGTGTGTGTGTGTGTGTGTGTGTGTGTGTGTGGCTAGTCAAACAGGAAACAACCTGGCGACCTTCAGGGGTCAGGGCTCCACCGTCAGCCGATTAATCACAGCCGCGTCACGCTCCTCTGCTGCCGGGGAGACAGACTGGCAGAGCTCGCTGTGTTTAGCGCCGGTGTCTGAGTGGCAGGTTAGACATCTACCTATCGGGCTCACTGCCCACATGTCGGCTGCATCGCAGGACAAATCCCCAAACAGGTCATCAAACGGAACATCAGTTGCTGAGTAGCCTATTGTTGGCCTATAATTAGTAACAATCAGTGGACAAGTGGAAAGAAAAATACGTGAGTGTTTTCATTGTTGGTGAGCTGTTTTTGTCCTTTACCCCATTGACACTTGATGAATGCATCTTAGGAGAGCCAGATTGCTATTTGAAATAAAACCAGTAACCTTCAGCTGGAATTGGGTTGAGGATGTCACCATGTCTGGTAGCCTTTTTGTAAGGTGTTGTCCCTGTAAAAAAAAAAAAATAATATATATATATATATATATATTTGTAATTGGCGTCTGTTCTCCCTTTTATATTAAAGCAACAGGAGGAAAGTGGTTTCAGACCACTTTTATTCTGTAAGGCTTTTATTGTGAAAGGTAATAACGGAAAAAGTGGATCCGCTATGTGTTTGCCTTGTCAGGGTTGAGAGGAGTAATTCAATTTGCTGTCTTCCAACCACTCATCCTGCCCAGTTCTTACACACAATATAGTGCACACAAAACATTTGCTTTTTGTCTGCATAATATTCATGTTCTGTGTGAAAACGCTCAAGACAAAAACAACAGTTCGGGGAAAAAATACATCAACAAACAAATGTATTGCACAAAAAAAAAAAAAAGAAGCCTCGGTGTGTAAAAACCTTTCAGAAGTAACCAGCGTTGCATCCAGTACGGGCAAAGCAAAAAGGAGTAAAGTCTCAAAGCAGCATCAATGCTTGTGAATGTTTGACTATATTTCTATACAGCACTTGAGAAATAACCATAATCTGTTATACAGGGTTGAAGATATATAATCAGGATGTATTTCACTGAAAATGTTAACATTTTTCAGATGTGTCACAAATCTGATGGCAGACTGAACAGAGGGGAAAAGCAACCCAAGTATCTGCCGCAGCAAGTTTCGAGGACATTTTCAACAACTGGACTTCTACCTGACCTCAAGTCATTTCTGGCCTAATCACAAGATTTGTTAAGAGTTATTACATTTGAGTGAGGGCTTGATCACGAAGGTGCTTACCCGCCTCGCGGCGCCAGCGGGGCACGAGAAAGGTTATTATAAATGTACTGCTTCTACTCTTTCATGAGGCGCAGGGTTTTATGTATTTTCGGAACAAGCAATGGAAAATTGGTGATGAGTTGAACTACCGAAAAACTACAATTAGTAGTCAAGGTATTTGCTTCAATCTCGGAACTCAACAGGCCTGTGAGTTTAAAAGCTTTTTGCACAAAACTCATTTATTTAAATCAGTATACATTAATTGTGGAAAAATGTAGCTAACAATGAACATATCAATTCGGAATAATGTAATTGACCTCGCTCTAAGAGTTAACGGTGATCTTCTTACGGCCTCCGGCATACCGACCCAACACCTCATCATCCTGCCCGAATAATAATAAGAATATTACCTACAACAGGGGAAGTCTTTTTGAATGTATTTGTGAATATGGGAAGCTTGTTATGTCACATGACTCAGAACATACTGAATGAAATAATTGAATCGTAGAGAATCTAACAAATCTAACCATGTGTAGCACGTCCGTACTGGGTCTAACTGAGCCCGGCAAGTAAAAGGGACTTTGAATTGAAGTTTTCTGGTACATCCTTTTAAATCTGGAATTAATTCAAACTCGACAACATCTATAGATGTAGCTCTTTAAAATGTAGAAATGCTTGCTAGATATCTTCAATGTGTTTGACGGATGGAGAGACGGTTGGATGAATGAAGGGGAATGATGAAGGGGAGGGAGATCTCTTCTGCGTCCCTGATGGGTGTGCAGGTATAGGAAATGGGCGGGGGGGCATGAGGGAAAGCAGGCAAAGAAGCTTGGCGGGAAGGGGAAGACTGGATAGTGAGATGGAGGGAGGGAGGGATGGAGGTGGAGAGGAGAAGAGGGAAAAATGCTTCAGTGGCTCCACTTGACAGCTGAGTGAGAGGGGAAGCAGAGTGGCTACTCTATGTAATTTGTTAGCGGGTCCGTGATGCGTGCAGGCATGAAACCGCACCGAGCCTGGCGAACACAGCACCGACTAGAAAGAAGAAAAAGAGGGGGAGACAGACAGTGGGGAGGAAGGAGGGAGGAAAGGCGGGTGTGGGGGGGGTGGGGGGGGTTGACAGACCAGGGTCCATCGAGGGAAAGATCAGGTGTGGGAAGAAGAGGTGATAAAGATGGAGAGCCGCGTCCCGCCCCGTGTTTCCAGCCTCTGACGGCCCGTCCCCATCTCTTGTGCCGTACACAAGGCAGTGCGGTTGTTTTAGCGCAACAGCGTCCGCGTCCGAGCCCGGAAACCTTCGGCATCGGCGAGCAGGTGCAGGTGCGCCTCATCTCGGCACGAGCCGCCCTGGATCCAACTTGTCTGAGACGCTGCGTAAAAAAAAACGATACAAATCTGGGGATCAGCCCGCTAATAACGACGCCATGTTGTTAGGGGACCTATTTTGTGTGTGTGTGTGCGTCAAAGTGTGTGTCTGCGGCTTGTTGAGGTGGGACTGATCCAGGATGCCGTGGCAGCTGTCTGCTATAATTACCTGGGAGCCCGATCGCACACACAAACCCACGCGTACGCACACGCATCTCTGCTGATTACCTCATAAGGCGAGGTTTGTCTGATTAGCTTCCATATTTACAGCAAAGACTTGTTATTAATGAACATGTGTTTCGACGCTTCGCTCCACGATACTTTTGTAACTCTCCGAAACGTTCGGAAACCCAATCTTTGACAATGGCTGACGAGCATCGCTGATTAGACGCCACGTTCCAAACGCCAAGGCCTGTTTTGATTGGAAAGCGGTGGTTTGCTGCGCGCGTGTGTGTGTGTGTGTGTGTGTTTTCAATTTGAGAACGAGGCTTTGCGGACATTTGATGAGCGGCACAACTTTTTCAAGAGCATAAAGAAATGCACCACGTCTGCAGGACCTGAAAACAAAGAGTTAATAATAATACTAATAATAATAATCTCTAAATAGATCACAATAACAGACACACAACAATGACTCCCCCAGCGTGGGTGCATTCTAGACATTCCTCACTTAAATGCCACTCATTTGGAAAAAAGAAAAAAAGAGGGCAGGGAGTGTAAAAGTAGAAATACTGTAACTGACAGGAGTGGAGCGCTGGCTGGAGAGAGAGAGAAAGAAGGGAGGGAGGGATTGTGGGTAGTGGAGATGGTGGGCTGCTCTGTTTTCTCCAGCCGTGCCTGTCCGTGTCACCTGGAGAGCTCATTTCCCTCCATTTGTCCAAGCGTCGGGAGGTGTGGAATGCAAATGGTTTGCCGCGGCTACCTGCAAACTGCTAAACGCTTCCTTTAAACTCGCAGGTGTTCGCGCTCAGCGCGGGAATCTCCCAGACGCCAGGGGGCGTACAAACACGGGGCGCGGTGAGGAAGCAAGAAAAGGCGAAAAAAAACGCCATGAACCAACCTCCACAACACAGAGGGGGAATTGTAATCGACTGCGAACTCATTCATGTACTACAATAATGCCCTGAAAAGAAACAAGTCAAGTACTACATGCATCATAAAGAAACGAGGGGAGAATATCCTGAAAATCGTGTGATTTGTATGCCAAAATATACTCAAATGTGGATTTTTTTTAATGACCGGCTGTGTCTCAAGCGTTTAAAAATGAATCGGCTGCCTTTGTACAATCCTTACATGTAAATAGGCCTCATTTTTCTGGCGGGCGAGTTAAGAGTCTTCATTCAACACTCGTGACCAATAACAAAGAAAGTTTTCAGACACATCTTTTCAAACGGCTGCACTGCTTCTGCTCTGATGAAGGAGCGGAGTACCGCAGCACTTCCTTGTTGCTGAAATGCATTCGGGTCAACAGAGAAGGAGGGAGTGAATGGGCTCTAACTCCTGCGGCGCTCGGGTGATCACGCACTTGGATCCGGAGGACGACAGGTACAGAGAAAGAGTGTAAACACTGGGCTTTGTCTCCGCGGGCACGCCTACGCAAGGAGAGGAGGATTTCTTTCCCTCTAATCCTCCCGTTTACAAGAGCAGCCACTTTCCGGGGCCTTTGTGGACCGTCGTCTCCCTCCATTTACTCCCTGCATGGCACTCATTCCAGCTAGTTTAACGGCGCCTGGGTTCCACGGGGAAGGATTAGGACGTGACGCCGGCGAGTGTGGAAACAACATCGACTGCGGGGCCCCCGCCGCCGCTCCCCTCTCCTCCTCCCCCTGAAGGGCACACTTGTGGACTTTGAGAAATTCTCCGCATGGATTTGTGCCGATTATCGGCCCGAGCATGCATCCTGAAACCAATCAGGGAGGGTTTGAGCTGCAGCAGGAAGGGAGCAGTGGAGCCCTACGTTCAGAGGACTCGTCTTCGTCTATTTACTCCTATTAGTTAGGCTGTTTTCTTCTCTTTTTTTTTAGACTCAAATGCAGATTTGGGGGGAATGAATCACCCTGTTTATCTGGCAACACCCAGACTCTTGAGTGAGGGAATGCAGGAATGCAAACTGCAATTATCAACTGATGTTCACTTTTTAATAAAATAAAACACACTCCCAGGCTCGCATCTCATTTTCGGTTCTGTTAAAGAATAAGTGCAGTCCCCAAAATGTCAAGCGTTTGCCTTTAAATTCTGGATTCATTAGTTTTGGACCATTTTTCTGTCACTCAGCAGCTGATGACACACACATGACTTGCTTTCTTTTGTTTCCCCCTGAAAAGGACCAGTTAAATGTTTCACAGTGATTTAAATTAGCACATTTGTAGCATAACGATGAAAGCAAAATATAATATCCATATGAACTTAACCCCCCTCCCTCGCTACCCAAAATTCTCCGAGCTCTTCAGCCATATGGTGGGAAAGAGTCACGTTGAGATAATGGTGATGAAATTAGAGTTTAACGGGGAAAACCTCCCCCCTGCCCCCCACCTCCCAGCGCTCGCTGATGGGCAGCAGAGTGAGTCAGTGGATCGCCCGGTTCCACGGGGGCTCGCAGCGGAGGGCGAGGCTAATGGCACGGCGCTTATTGAAATGGAGCGCCGCAGATTTGACCCCGCGCGCGCGAGGCTGGCGTCTTTTCATTTCGTTGGCGCGGCTCTAACCTAAAAAGGCGATTACCGCGGAGAGCGAAGCCATTAAAATGCTGACCTTTTCCCTTTTTTGTGAGGGTAGCTGCGGCGTGTGGGCAAAACGCCGTAATAACTTGCATTGACTTGGTTAGCATGATCGAGTGTTTGCGGTGCGTTGAGGTAAAGGGCAATATGTCATCTTAGGGAACGAGTATGCACACACACAGACTAATACGTCTCAATCTTTTTACAGTGTGCATCATATGAACCGTAGAGAGGGAAATGACATGTCTGAAATGTCAGCGGACTTGCCTTTGTCCCTGTTGCCGGTCCAGTCATTTGTAGTTTCCCCCACAACCCTCAGACTTCATTGGAGTGATCAAAACACATCGCAAAACCAACAGGTTACAGTTCCTCTACAGACAGAATTAATTTTGATAAATCAATGCCCAGCGGCTTGATTGCTTACTCCCCACCCCTACATGCCATTCGCAATTATAGGAAGGTATTGTCCTCTTCGTTTCAGAGTGAATTGGTCAGAGGTACAGCCAGTGTCCTTTTGTGAATAAATCACTCAGAAATGTCCCAATTAAGTCTGCCCCTTGGTTAGCGAGGGAAGTCAGCCGCCGACACGGGGAGAAAAACCACAGAGAAGAAGAAGAAGAGGAAGAAAGAAAAAAAAAATGCAATTCCTTCTCTAAAAAGCGGAACAATGGCAGAGATGGCCGGGCCCTGGCTGACAAAAGGGAGAATTCACAACAGCTGAGGCGCGAAGGCATTCTTTTTGACTTCCTATTATGTTTGCACCTTGGAGATGTTGGGATCTGATTTTCCAGCACGCTGTTCTGTTCCAATCTCCTTCCATTCACTCGCACATCAGGCCATTATCATTAAATACGTGTTTGATTTCCCCACAATGCACTCGCTCCTTACAATGAACAGAGACGTGGAGAAGGAGAAAGAAGGGGGAGTGGGGGGGAAACACATTAAATAAATGGCCTATGAGTGAATGACAACAATAAACATATTTGCGCTGGGAGCAATGAGCAATGTTCATAGTGATAAATGATGTGTAGAGGTGGATCGGACCGAGAGGCACTGCAGGAGAGAGAGAGAGAGAGAGAGAGAGAGACACGAGGGGGGCATAGCTAATGAAAGGAGAGCGAGAGGTAAAACAGGTCATAAAAACAGACTGAACGGTACAGTGGTGCCACGTGGCCTTTTAAGCTAATTTCTAACAAAAAATAAATTATGAATCATCGAGTGCGTTTCCATCGACTACATTTGTGAGCATGCATTCACGAGAGTGTAACGAGACAACGCAGCCAAGTTAATAGACCACCAGCAACTCTGACAGATCACGGCATTCTATCGCTACATCCTTAGACCTTAGATAGCTTTGAATGGCCTGATCCATGTGGACTCTGCACCCCACAATGGAAAAGTATAGCGGCAAGTGAAGCCACACCAGCGGCTCCGTGAGGCTGTATTCAAGCACCGCAGTAAAAGGATAAAAGCTAGCACAAGTCTGCTGACATGCGACGGGAGCTAACTGCTAGCACAAGTCTGCTGACATGTGACGGGAGCTAACTGCTAGCACAAGTCTGCTGACATGTGACGGGAGCTAACTGCTAGCACAAGTCTGCTGACATGTGACGGGAGCTAACTGCTAGCACAAGTCTGCTGACATGCGACGGGAGCTAACTATTAGCGCAAGTCTGCTGACATGCGACGGGAGCTAACTGCTAGCGCAAGTCTGCTGACATGTGACGGGAGCTAACTGCTAGCACAAGTCTGCTGACATGTTGATGTTCAGTAGGTAAAGTTTACCAGGTTCTCTTTGTTAGCTTTGTGCGGTAGCATTAAAGACTAGCATTAAAGACAATGTGCAACGACTGAGGCTGAGCATTGGGCGAATCGTGATCTGATGGTGGTGCTGTATGTGAAACACCCGAGCCATTCATCCTCTGGGGATCTTGAATAACGTTCTGATTTCACGGCAATCAAATAGATAAAAAGAAATGTAAATCTTGTTGGATCGCCAAAGTATTTTAGGTTCATCCTCTTAGTACCATGAAGCATCGTCAATGTGCATTTCAAATAAAGCATCCGTCTCTGTCGGCCTCTGCGAGTAGAAAATAAAATGCACGGCGCTCGCTTTGTCTCCTTTGTGGTGCTGGGAATCAATTCCCCTGAATATCCTAGTGCTGCACACATCCATCACATCGGCATTGATCAATCAATCAATCAATCAATCAATCAATACGTCACATTTTCATACGTAGAGCCTGATATCGTCTAACCTTTTAGTTATATACCAAAGCCGACGTTCAACAGTGGCAGTTTTCTTTTTTCTTCTTTTTTATGTGTGTATTCCTGTGTGGATATTTGGTCAAACAGAGAACATGACATCATGTTGAGACACTTCAAACGAGGCCACAATGGAGTCTGATATCACACAATATTTCAGTGAATGCCAAGTGTTCCGCTGTCAGTCACTTTAAATCAAAGCACAAGGACTGCTTTCTACTTACTGACAAACAATGACGGGTGGGGGGAAGAATCTATTATGGAAAAGGATGTCAAGTTTCCCGGTGACAGCGGCCTCGTTAGACCACAAATCAGCGCAGCTAGAAGACAGTTTGCGTTTTTGAGTGCGAGAAAAAGAAGGAAAAAAAAACACTTTTCCTTATACTGATATTTAGGTCCTCTGAGGATGCACTCTGGAAAGTGTAGGAAAACACTAGATTAAGCTAACGAGCAAACATTGAGGGAGGGTAGCTCCACAAAAACAAACCCACTCTCATTGTTTCAGTTTAGATCCCCTTCAGGTCACAAATCTCCCATGTTGCTCTAACCTCCAGGCAACCGGCGGCCCATTAAACCCATCCGGAGACGTGCATTGTGGGAGAAACAGATCAACACGTACAGCAGCACTGGGCCACTTACCCAGATTAGGAAGCAATGCCTGCCTGCTACTGCGAGATACTATGGACCTCTGGGGGCCTCTAAGTGTGTTTATGTGTGTGAGAGAACACGGGAGAACACGCATGTGCAAGCGGGAAACACAGGATGGAACTTAAAACTTGTTACATATAATGCCGTAAAAGAAGTGTGCGATACACGCGCCATGCCGAGATGGCTCGGGATCAAGAGGGGAGGCTCATCATCCCCTCTTTTTTTCCGCGTGAGATAACTGAAGAAAAGCCAGGGCACTATGGGTAATGCTGCTGATAAATAGCTTTCACCAGACATTAAGGCTCTATGATTATCTCTCCCGCACTGCGCCTCTCTCTCCCGCTATGCTAATTATTGTGGTGTCGCTCTGAGGGGTATTTCTTCTTCTCCTTTTTCTTTTCTCCACCCCTCCTCCTCCCAGAAACATCTCTCCTCGACACGAGTTTCTCTCTCCCGGGATCTGATATCACTTGTTATCAAATCATCAAAACCGGCTCTTATCAGCTAAATCACCGATGATTAAGTGAAGCAATGGCTGATGACTGATGAGATACCGCCAGATGAAGATATTATTAGCCAAGAATCATGGACTCTTTGTTTAGATGTTTTCCTCACAGACAGAGCTCTGGTGATGCCGGCTTGATGTTTTCATCAGATGGGTGAATGTTACGATTAATTGGACTGGCTTTGACTTGCATGTGTTGTACAGTAGCCTGGGAGAGATTTTAAATTTGGAAATAAGCAAACCTGCGATCTCACCAAATAGTAGTGGAGTTGTTAGTAGTTGCTGCTAATGATGTCCATATTTCATGTTGTCTAGTGGAGTGATGAACAGAAATGTGTCTGGAGATTTTCCGCCGCCACAACTAATGGCAACAGAGCCGTGACAGGTCAATTATACCTGCAGCCGCAGCATGAAGGACATCCCTGTGAAGGTTGGGATGGACGGGTAGTTTACGGACAAACATCGCTTCCGCAGCGTTTATGCACAACAAATACATTTCCGTCCTAATTTCCATACATTTCCATCTGTCCACCTCAAGCAAAAAATGTGTTTGTAATACTGAGAGATTGAGTGGAAATGAGTCCGTTCGCTTCTCTCGCCGGTTTACAGACAGCGTCTGCGTTCGCTCTATCTAGCAAGTCACACATTGGCCGCATGGATCTGGTTTAGTACAGCGGTGTGAACCCAACATGAACTGATTTCGCTGCGATTAGATTTCAGGAAATGGATCAAAAAAAGCTTTTTGAAAAAAACGAATTGTGCTTTGTTAGCGTGAGTGTAAACATCACCTTTAACGTTACAAGAGAAAAAGGTTCTCAGGATGATGACTAGCCAATGTGTCTTGGATGACTGGTTTGGTTGGTGGTCGCTCGAGTGCCAACTTCCCCAAATCCACTAAAAAGCCAGACAAAGCTTCTAATGTTGGCCTAAACTCTCATGTAATAACACGAGCAGCTTCCGCACAGACACAGCGGAATGATGCTGAAGTAAGCCAGAATCCTGGGTCTTTAATGCCATTAGTAACCTCACAAAATATGGGCATGAAATCCCGCTGGCCTTTGAAGTAACACTGGGTTAGCTGACTAATATATGTAGGAAGCTAGTAAGCCGGACATGGTCATGTTGGCGGCTGACGTTGAAATCTGTCGCACCGCCCTGTACACTTTCTTTTTTGTGCTGAAAAAGTCTTTACTCAAGCCATAACTATATAATTAATGACTTTGTATTAAAGCATGTGGTATAAAAAGATACCCATCGCCAAGTCATAAAATCTAGATCATCAAAATCTACAGCGCAATAACTCAAACATCTTCCATTGAGCAGCGAGAACATGCAGTAATGTCATTCATACAAAAGTTATGGACCAGTGCTCAAACACACAGACACACCAGAAAAGTTATTGAATTGGAAAAAAGTGAATAGGAATACAGAAATGTGTGTGTGTGTATGTGTGTGGTTGTGGGTGTGTGTTAAGTATAAAGCGTGTGGAAATTGGATGCCAGGCTTTGTAGATCCCATCCCGAGATAACGCACACACTCGATCCGCACGTCGCAACGCTCAACGCTCACAAGTTGTGACTGTTCAAAATGAGAAAACACTGAACTCTAACTTAAACCAGAACAAACACCCGCCCCCGGAAAAAAACAAAAAAAAAATAACTGAAAACCATTTTGGATTTAAAGCTGAAAAAAACAAACTCCAATCTGATGACTGGCGGGACATGTGAAACACTCGACAGCCTTATTGACTTCTCCCAAGTCGGCATGTGACACCACTGCTGTCAGCGTGAGACAAGGCGACATTCTATATTCCATTCTGAGCCCGATCTGTGCCGCAGTAACGCTGGATGCCAGACGCCTTGAGATGAGCTCAGGCGACAAGCGGGCACACCCCCTGGTTGTGTCAACCGCACATCCAGGCATCCAATGTTGGATAAATAAAGATGATTTTACGTGGGGGAAGATGCTGGCACTGCTTTCTGAGGTGGGTGGTGAATGAGCGGTGGCGGCGGCGGCGGAGATGGGAGCGCTGGCGAAAGTGTTTGCCATGCTGGGCCCGGTACGACGGTTCTGATCCCGGCCCAGAGGGGGCGGCAGCTCAAGGCATGATGGAGCGGGAGGGCTGACACTGAACATGGACAGGGGCAGGATGGGGGCAGACAGGGAAGGTCACAAGGTCCCCCTGGAAGTGTGTGTGTGTGTGTGTGTGTGTGTGTGTGTGTGTGTGTGTGTGTGTGTGTGTGTGTGTGAGTGAGAGTCAAGCAAAACTCGAAGGAGCTGGCGCCACTGGCCCAGAGCCAGAGGAGAGAGTCTGAGGTTTGTCTGTGTGTGTATTTGAAGCATTTACTGTAGTGTGTGTGTGTGTGTGTGTGTGTGTGTGTGTGTGTGTGTGTGTGTGTGTGTGTGTGAGAGAAGAGGTAATAGAAGCTGACAATAGCGAGGTGCGTCCCCTAACTCTGAGTGGACTGACAAGGACATGTGACAGCATCCAGGCCAGCTCAACTGTCAGCGGCACTCACTGAGGAGCCGCACTGATGACAGCAGACAGCGGCCAAGCACCACCTCTACACACAATGTGTTTTTTTTTGTTTATATATATATATATATATATATATATATATATATATATATATATATATATATTTACAGCCTCCCCATCAGAGCATTTAAAGTGCTAATCTTATATCAAATGAAGAGAAACGCCAGCGCCTGTCACTTCTTCAACCCACAGCCGGCTTGAGCGCTTCGGCACGCTGTCGCTCAGGTAGAGACGCCGCGTCTCCTCAGACAGGAAGGGACGCGTTCGACGGACCAGCAGCAGTAACGCGCGTTGTTTAGCATTGGGGGAGGGATGACACATGGGTAAAATAGCAGTAGGAAGTGATGGCCACCGTGGCTGAGCAGACAGAGGAATCGGGCAGACGGACTCTTTAACGTCAACAGAAAAGACACGCTGCTGCAGACGGTGCGGAAACGATCCGCCAATGAAATTATTAAAAAAAAGCTTTTTAAAGCAAAAACATCTTTTTTAGCTGGTTTCAACTGTGTATGCTATGTTTGAGTTTTTTTGATCTTGATTGATAGCAATTGAAACATTTAACAAAAAAACTAGTAAAATGAAATAATCATTAAATTAACCCCTAAAAACCTGAGCGGCGTCCACTGTGACCATGAGTGTCATTACAGTATATATATATATATATATATATATATATAAATATACACACACACACACATCTCAGTGCTTTTTGCGCAACACAAACAAAGTGTTTCTTTAGAAATGTGGCCCCGCGAGAAGAAGCGGCAGCTATTTTGGAATTTGTATTTTTGTTTTGCAAAAATCATACATTTCTTTCAGACCCTAAAGCTTAGTTTTAATTGGGACTGAATGGACTTCCCGTCCAGTAGAACTTCACCGCCTGCCGCTTAGACTGTAAACTAGCGCTGCTGAAAAATATATCTTCCTTAAAAGGGTAAAGATATATTCATCACTGGTGCCAGAGCTGACCCTCGTGTTTGGGCTTCAGCCATCAGGAGAGATACTGTAGCAGCAAACCAGAGCCTCTGCAGAACTAGAAACGTTAATGTAGCAAGTATTTAACACACCTCCTGCGTCTGCATGCACCAGAAATCTGTTTATTTCATATCAGCCACCCCTCCTCCTCCTCCTCCTCCTCCTCTCGAGACAAAAGAAATTACACAATTTAGTCGCCACTTTGTTGTGATTGCATTTCCCCAATCTGACGGGATTCTTTAGGAGAAAAGGAAAGCCAGTTGTTTTCAGGTGCTCAGCGCACACGCATGATACATGTATGTAGAAATGCACCGGCGTCAACGACAGCAGGGCCAGTGGAGACCGGGACCAGAGACCAGGAACCAGGGACCAGGGACCAGAGACCAGGGACTAGGGACCAGGGACCAGAGACCAGGGACCAGAGACCAGAGACCAGGGACCAGGGACCAGAGACCAGGGACCAGAGACCAGAGACCAGGGACTAGGGACTAGGGACCAGAGACCAGGAACCAGGGACCAGAGACCAGAGACCAGGGACTAGGGACCAGAGACCAGGGACCAGAGACCAGGGACTAGGGACCAGAGACTAGGGACCAGAGACCAGGGACTAGAGACCAGGGACCAGAGACCAGAGACCAGGAACCAGGGACCAGAGACCAGGGACTAGGGACCAGAGACCAGGGACTAGGGACCAGAGACCAGGGACCAGAGACCAGGGACTAGGGACCAGAGACCAGGAACCAGGGACCAGAGACCAGGGACTAGGGACCAGAGACCAGAGACCAGAGACCAGGAACCAGAGACCAGGGACTAGGGACCAGGGACCAGGGACTAGGGACCAGAGACCAGGAACCAGAGACTAGGGACCAGAGACCAGGGACTAGGGACCAGAGACCAGAGACTAGGGACCAGAGACCAGAGACTAGGGACTAGGGACCAGAGACCAGAGACTAGGGACCAGGGACCAGGGACTAGGGACCAGAGACCAGAGACTAGGGACCAGGGACCAGGGACTAGGGACCAGGGACTAGATCCTCTTCTGGGGTCTCAGAGACTTTTTGCCACTGCCACTTGAAAGTCAGCAGGTTGCTGAGCTAATTAATGGAGCATGACTGCTGTCCTCAGGCGGATCCTCTCTCACACACGTACACCCGCATGCGCACACACACACACACACACACACACACACACACACACACACACACACACACGCAAACAGATTCACTGACAAAAACAGGCACAGACAAATATGATAACTAAGTGTGTGTGTGTGTGTGTGTGCGTGGGGTAATCAAGTGACATGCAGCTGCACACTCAATCAGACTCGATTGGAACCCTAACACACACACACACACACACACACACAATTCAACATGCACATACATTTCTATTTCTTTTCTACCAATTATTCGTTTATTTTAGCCAACTGTTTATCCATTACATGAAGCTAATTTTTCCAACTATTTATCCATTACTTTTAGCCAACTATCTCCACTCATTTCTTTGAGGTAATTACTTCCACCATTTCTCAGCTACTTTTAGCCAACCATTTGAAATGTCCATTACATTGAGCTAACGATTGTGACTTCTCCAGTAGCTAGCTAACTAGCTACCATGCCTTTGAAACATCTTGCCACTCACTCCGGCCGACCGCACAGTGCAACCTGATTACTGTTATTTTCTAAAGATCTGAAGTTCTTCTTCCTAACACAAAAATGTGGATATATTTAAATAAAATCCTTCTATTTCGAGCTACAACACGATATTTTCACATTTACCCGGGCTACTACAGAAGAACGCCATGTGATACTGGATCTTCAGGCTACAAGAAAATAAATTAACTAATGTCTGCGGGACTGAAACCATCTGGTTGAAGCCCCCAAACCGCGAATGAGTTCAGCATCATACGTATACGCTCATATGCTGCTTCTTAGAGGGGGAAACGTGTCACCCGTGCTCCAACCCAGGTCCATTAAATATAACCAACACACACACACACAGTTTAATAACCCTGGAAGTGTATATGTGTATGTGTGTTGAGAAGGAGGGAGGGGTCGGGGGTCAATGTCAGAGGCTAGTATCCTTGTGCAGTGATGAGCGGGCAGGCAGCTGACACAACCATGATTATACAGGACCAGCCTGACCTGGAACAACAACACTAAAAACGGCACACACACACACACACACACACACACACACACACACACACACACACACACACAGCTCTTTCACTGCGAGAGGTATAAAACGGGACAAATAGCAGGTTGGGAAATATAACAAGGCCAGATGGGACCATGCAGCACGTACACCTGTTCAAAATCACACAACCTGTCGGTAGACAAAAGCCCGCGGTGTTGACATGAATAGCACCCTTGTTTTCCGTCATCGGGACCGCAGTCGCTGTCATTATGAATCACAGGAAAGGAGCATTAAACAAGGAAGTCTCTGCGAGGCCCGTTAGCGCCGTATTAGATGTTCTATCCAGGCTGCTGGTGAGGGAACACTCACACTCACACACCGACGTCTTCGGCTGCACATCAGGATCCCATCCTCATTCACACACACACACACACACACCGATGGCCCGATTTGGGGGTTCGGTTTCTTGACCATGGACTCTTTGACGTTCGGACCGGAAGGAGCCAGGGAATCAAACCGCCGATCTTCCGACTAGAGGACGAACCGCTCTAACTTCTGAGCCATGTCCGCATAGGACTACATTTGATGGTGACGATTATTGAACACTTTTTTAATCAGTTTGCGTCTCAATAAAAATATCGATTTTGTACTCATCTCTCATTAGACAATAAGAGCAAAGTAGAGAACAATACAGGGGGAAAAACGGCCGCAAGTTTGAGGAAAGTTTGACAGCTTGTGTTGCCGTCTCCCCTCCCATTAGCACTTAGAGGCCTTGGCTTGGCCAAAACGGGACGGTGGCAGGGTTTTTACAAGACACAGCTGCCACGAGAGGAGAAGAATCGTATTCTTGCAACTGCACACCTGCCTGAGATCTGTTCCTCACTGACCGAGTGCAGGGCGAGAGGCATCTGACGCTCGTAAAGAGGAGGCGGTTCTCTCCCTCTCTGCAGTGAGCCGGCAGTGACGCAGTATTCTATCGCTAAATATTTGTCGCTGAAGCTTCGAAGCCCCAAAAACTGGTATTCGGGGAAAAGCCCAATAGCACTTGTGCATTCCAGGTTTGGACCAGACTGCAACGTGCACAAATGTCTGAGCACAATCAGGCCCACTTCATTCTGCATCTGCAGAAATAAAGATGAATCTGTCTTTTCAAACAGTGGTTTCCGCATTTGAAGAAACCTCACGGGTGGCGGTGGTGGGGGCTTCCCCTCCAGCGAAGTGACTATCTGACACCAACCCAGTTTCCAAATGACTATAATTTTGCTTTAAAGCTGAATCCTGACCCAGAATCATAATTCATTATCAGCGCCGTCGAGAGAGAATGAATCGGGGACTCCAAAAAATTACTTATAAAAGCCATCAGTGGTCTGACAAGGGTAGTAAATCTTGGCTCGCATTCAGGTGTGACTGCATTGTGCGAATCAGGTGTTAAATTTGGAATTAGCTGCTCGCTGGCTAACAACACATACATCACACTAATGCAGTTCTGTCATCGCTGCGCTCGCCCTTAATCAGGGCGCATCTGTGTCCTGATGAGGCGCCGCGGCTCTATGATGATGACACGCACACAAACACGCGGAGAGGAAGTCCCCCGGAAGCCGAATGTTTGCATTGGACTCCGCCGTATCGCCGGGCAGGAAGCGGATCACGCAGGGCGTCGATGCTCCACGTCGCCTAATGGGGCGTCACAGCTGGACCTGGGTACTGCATGTTTACTAGTCCATTGTCATCTTGTTGCACAGGTTTGTGTTACTGCTGAGCGGGCAGAAGGAGTGCCATGGATGAAAGCATGTTATTTAGAAAAAAGTCTCATGGTAGTTAAAATGGCAAAACAAGGTTGGAATAAATAGGTTTACTGTCTGGATAAATGACTATTTGCAGATGAATCCATTTATTTTTCGGACTTGGCTGTTAATAAAAGGAGTGTATCAAAGTGATTCACTTTAAAAAAGGGTTTTCATATTCACTCAACTGAACCCAGATTTAAAACGTCAATGGAATAAGGATTTTCACACTTCCAAATCACAAATCACAAATTACAAGTTGAATTGGGTTGACATTACCGTGACAAACCAGCTGCTGTCTGTTTAACGTCTTCCACCTGAATACGGCCAAAGGCCGCGAAAGAAAATGGCCAAACTGATAACGTTGATCCGACTAGCGATCAGAAAATAAGGACCTGTTAGAGAGGATGAATCGATGAGAGGCAGACTTATGATTATTCAGACCTTTATCGCCTCCAAAAATCACCTCGTAGTCAATTCCAAACCACTCGTCTTCGCGTCATCGGGGGTACAACAGCTTGAAGAGGCACTGAAACGTTTTTTCATTGCAAGCACCTCTCCCAAACAACATTTTTCTGTTGATGTGTGGTACTTGACTTCTCTCGCTTTGGGATTCATGTCCCGGCAAAACAAATATTTACATTAATGGACACCTTTTAATTTGGTGTGACAAAAAAAAAAGAAGCTTATTGCTTCTTTCATACACCAGTTTTTTTAATACCTCACCTCTGATTTAGTCTATCTGGTGCAATAATGCTGCTCCATGTTCTGTTCAAAGGTAATACAAGGGCCAAGAGAGGAATCTGTTTTCCAGTAATGGAAACATGGAGTGCTGTGTTAGTCCATCCCAGAGTGTCTCCCGCCCATGGATACAAACACGCATTAACAAGGCCAGTTTCTGCCGCAGCCTCCTTTCTCTCCTGGTGGCAGACTATTAGCCCTGACCTGGATATCCTTCATTTCCACTGACAGAAGGTGGCAACACAGTACGGTGGCAGTGACGGCAACAGAGGCAGAAATAACTGATGTCAGAATAGATTCCCCCCCCTCCGGTCGCCTCTGCGATGGCTTCCTCCCAAAACGTATTCAGTTTACATTCTGTTGTTAACGGGCACAGAATGAGACGCTCCAATGACAAACGGTCCTTCATTTCATGGAAATTATCCTGTGACCTCTCAAAAGACTGGAGCATGGCAAACAGCACACGATGCAAATGAGGACGAGTCGTTGAGCGATCACTTCCGGGCGGCGCGACACACGTCCTGACGTCCAGTTTCACGCTATTCCACTGGTCGCACCGACAAACGTAGCAACGGGTCAACAAAGAAAGTGAAGAAGACAACTTTTCTTTGCGGAGATGGATTTTTTTCCACAAGGCGGCTGTTACCACCATCAAATCAGCTCTGATGCAGGCTGGTTTTCTTCCATCTACACGGCTACAACATCACCGCTTCCCTTCACCTACTTCATCCAGACCCGGACCTTCCACCGATAAAACAAAATATTTCTCAATTTTCCGACGGAGCGCTTCCATTTTAACCGGCGCTGCTTTTCTTCCAGGAAACACACAGGCCGATCGCATGCGTTGTAAATCAAATCACATGATGAAAAACAAACAATAAACCAGCTAAGAGCCCCAGCATGATCAGAATCCTGACACATTTATTCAGTGAACAATGATGTTCACAGAGAGGAGAATAGAGCTGAAACAAGTGGTTTCAGTAACCAGAGAGTCTCAATTTAGAAGATGAGAAGAAGAAGAATATAATGGCTCTTTTGATTGACATCACTTCACAACTGAATGAAATTAATTTAAAGCTGCAGGACAATTCAGTTCCAGGGCAATTCATTTTTCTCAAATTAAAATTTACAAAAACGTCTTGTCATGTATTTTATTCTTAAAGCCAACCCTCATTTTATTGTATTAATCATTAGAGTATGTATTATTTATAATTCATCCGCTTCAATTTGAAATCTGACAAAAAATATTGTTGAAATATTATTTGCTTGAACTTTAATATACATATGGCACCAAATCAAGGCGCAAATTAGACACAACTGTGATGCTGTGGACCTTTGTATGGGGACGTTCTCTCTCGTATCATTTTAATTAAACAGCCCTGTTCTACTTCCTCCCACAAAGAATCTTCCCCAAACTCTCCTCACATGCACACATCACTGCCGGCAGTTGGCGTCACACCTGACCATGGGACGGCTCCATCTGTGACCGGTTTGTCCCGGTTCATCCGGGGGATTATCAGCTATCAGCCGCTGACTTTTCCGCCGGGGCCGACTCTCAACTCATCTGCTCCCGAGCAGCGCTCCACTGCCCGTCATAATTGAGGCCGATACCGTTCCCTCGTGGCTGCCATCTTGCAGTGCTTCTAGTCCTTCCCCTCCTCCCATCCCTCTGTCTCCCTCCGTGTGCCTTATCTCCCCCAAAACCTTCTCCCCGGGCCAGGCTGGGAGGGAGCACTAGACCTGAGCTTGGTGGGCAGTTTCCTTTCCTAGTCTCCTTTTTTTTTTTCAAACACTGAAGGTGTGGAATACCAATATTATTATTGTTTGACTGAAGTCACTGATCGCTAATATTTTAGCTTTGAAACAGGCGAGTCAGAAGAGTGGAACGCAGAGAACCATCAAAGCGTGTATCAGGAAGTCAGAACAAAGGCTGCAAAGCTAGGGAGGATGCAAACTAGAAGGTCTGGGAAAGGGTAGGAAGAAAATGGCGGGAAAGGGGGTTAACTACAGGGCAGGAGGGAGAGGCGGGAATAAGCGGGATGAGGCGGGAAGTGGCGGGATGAGGCGGGAAGTGGCGGGATGAGGCGGGAAGTGGCAGGAAGTGGCGGGAAGAGGCGGGAAGTGGCGGTCAGGTGACTTCGACTGGCTGAACGTTCCCGGTCGAGACGTGGAAGTGTGGCCGGAAGAAGTGATCGAATAAACAAGGAACGAGAATTAGAATAAACACAGCTGAGGCAGACAATGTGACGCCCATTTAGTGTGTTGACGATGTCGTTCAATTAGTGAGACTTTATATTTTGTCGAAACACTTCCTCCGTCAGACGGGAGTTGAACGTTCAAAGGCTGCAGACTGCAGCGTTTTTTTCCCTTCCTCCTCCTTTGATCGGCGGCGATGTCAGACGGAGGACGCTCTCTCTTTGAGGCGCCGGCGTAGGTGAGGACAGCTGACAAGCTGGAACGGCGCCCTCGCTAACGTCTATTAGCGGGGGGAAAAAAGCTATCTGCTAACGATAAACCCTTTCACATTTATGCACACAGGCGAGACGAGCCAGGAAGTGCTCTGGCAGCGGCGACCTCCGCGGAGTCAACAAACACAAGATCTGAGGTAAAAAGAAAAGAAAGGCTTTTCGCTGAGAACAAGAGATAAGGACGTTAAAGTAGACGCATTCTCTTCCCCTTTCATTCACGGGGGCTGATAAAACACAGGAGCCTATAACCATAGCATTTTACTTTTATGCCCTAACAGCATATTATGTCCATGCGTCATTGCGACCTTCAGATTGAAGAGCGTGTGCTCTCAGGAGTAAAAAGGTAACTAGGTCATCTGTGCAGAACGGGCCTCTATTCAAATGTTAAATCACCTTGCAAGAGGAATGAGCCGTTTCTGCACGTATTGCTGAAATGATGGCAGCAATAATACCTGGCGGTTAAAATGAACCATCCGAACAAGACGCTCTGACCCAGAATCTGCAGCCGAGATGAGGCATCACAAAATGAGAGAAAGAAAGACTTACACATGCATTGTATAACAGCAGCAGTGACTTTCCTCTTCTATATATATATAAATATACACATCACATCTGCATGCAAAGACAGTAATAAGTTAAAATGTTCGCATCCAGACAGACCGACTCACAACGCTCACTCTGTTGCCGCTGACGCTCATTGTTGACCCAATTCCTCTACAAGTAATTCAATGTCATCTTCCTGGCAGGGGAATACAGCTTAGTCTGCTCGTAACAATACCCAGACTAAGTAATGATGTTCGCCCCGCAAACCAACAAAGCCATCCAGCTCGACAAACTTCTTAGACCAGACAGCATCATTATGTACAAATCAGCCATGAAATGTGATCCAACAGCACTTGATCCAGACGGCTACACGGCAGAGGCACGGGGGAAAGAGTTCAGGGTCAAGTTCACAGCCACTGGAAGTCTTTTAAAGGGACAGTAACAGAGGAGGCTTCTCACTGTGTTTTACAAGGGGGTGAACTGTGTTTATATTTGGGATTTTGGCGTTTCTTTCTGTCTTTGAGGTGCCAATTAATTAGGAAAAGGTATTGACTCTAGCTCTTTCTTTTCTGTACTTTCTTTGCCCATTCAGTCCTGGCGGCCATTGGTGCCAATACTAACTACACAGTTCTTTCTCTACCGTTCCATGATCAAGGTTGTAGTTAAGTGTAAAAGCATGTACATCTAAATTCTAACAGCATTTGCTTTAAAATTCCGCTGAAACATTGTCAACAGGAAGCGACTAACTAACTTTACGAATCCCCCTATTTTATATCTATCTATAAATCTGGTTACTTTGTTTGCCAGCAAATGAGATACATTAATCTGGTTATTGTTTCCGTCAGCTAGCTGCTGGCCAGAGCCATGATGTGTTTGAACACCAAACACACGGAAACCAAACATGCCCGTTCAGATAAACAACATCACTCAATATCAAGTATGGCATCATGTATGTTTTTTGGGTGATCACACAAACCAGATAAAACTTGGTAGGATCTTTGCATGGAGACAAGCTAACGGTTTGTCTCCATACGCTAAGCTAACCATCTCTAGGCTTCATGTGAAGCCCACACCGGCCACTTTTGTTATTTGGTTATATTGAGAGCCATGTGCACATTCAACCACTTCGTTTTACTGGTAACGTCCCATCTGATGATGTTCATTAACATCACATTTCGTAATGTTCTCTAGCAGCAGGATTACTGCAAGAGTAGCAAAACGTTCATTCATTTATATGGAAATGTTGGCGATTATTACTTCATTATGCAAGAGATACCAATAATCCCATTTAAGACTTAAATTAAGAATATCCATGGCTAAGGCAAAGAGGATTCTTATCTCCATTCACGTAATCAGAGCGCTAACTTGCTGTTGGGTCTCGGCGAGGTCGGGGATCACATCACACAACACGACGTCTGGCTTCTCACTGTGCGCCACACAGGTAGAGGTAGTGAGGTAGCGAGGAAGTGAGGAAGTGATGAAGGGTGGGCGTTTTTTTGGGTGGGAGGCAGGAGGCTGATCAGCCGGAATGCTTCACGCTCCTCGGCGGCATCGCTGCGCCAGTCAGTGGGCGCCGGGGAAGACAAATTACCAGAGGAATGACTGGAGAGCAAGGCGAGCTTCCCATTCCCAGCCTCCTCCAGATGGACATAATTAAACCATTAGCCGGCGAGTGGGGGCTGATGACTCCATCAGGACCCATTTTGGGTTTAAATGAATGCCGGAAAATAAAGCTGCGTTCAAAATTGCAGCCCGCTTGTTCACGCGCTGTTTAGCAGCAGCGTGCAAGAAACCAACGGGAAAAACGGCAGGGTGGACTGTTTCTCCATATTCATCTGTTGTTTTGCTTTTTCCCCCCGCCTATTTCTCTTTCTATTTGATGACAGAAGGACTTTAATCTTGTATGAACTTAAGCAGCACTCCTGCGCTGGGCTGTAAAGGCGTCTCGCAGGCTATCCGACTGTCCTAAACGAGGGTGATGATTTAAGATGAAGGACTCTCGGGTCTAGTTTATCTGTCTGCACCTCAGCTGTCCCATATATCCGCCCACAGAGAGGCTGGTGGGGTGAATCAGGCCCGCCATCACTCACTTTGTCCCAAGTCTCTTGGAGCCTGTGCGGCTATCCCCGCGAGTACCACGGCGGGCAATCATGGCCACAATGGCGACGCATTTACTCGCTCTATCTGCGACTTTTAGTGTCCGCTTGAGTGATAAGACGTCGCTCCGCAGCGGCTGTTTTCTCTGAAGAACATGATTCGTCGAAGAGGTGAGATTCTTTTCCTGCAAAAGGCTGCGGGAGAGTTCATTTTCCGCTGAAGCGATGACCCCCGCTATCCTTAACCATCTGACTTTGGGCGCATTACTCCGACACTTCACCTTGACAGATGGCAAAATAAACACGAAATAGCCAACACAAAAAAAAGGAAGCTGACCCCGCGGTGACTTCAGCCACGGGAATTTATCACCCGGCACGGATGGAATAACGGCCTGATCGTAAATTCTTCCAGATCCCGAGAAAACGTGATATAACTCAAAAGGGCTATTTATTGTGATCTTAAAGGTGTCAGCGCCGCCCTTACACACACATGAAGCAGCTGAATCATGGGAAATGTTGTTTTTCCTCTCTCCCGGCTTACAAATGAGAGGTCGCACTCGCCAGGTCACCCTGCAATTGAACCGGGCGTCAGTGTGAAGAGTGAGGTGCCCGTGTTTGCCGACACAAGGTCTTTTTTCTTCTTCCCTCCCTTCTACGCCATCAGGTAATAGTGGAGCAGCTGCTCCAGGGTCTGTCTTTCTTCTTCTTTTACTTTCATTGCTTTCTGCCTCTCCCCATCCCTTCTGCATCGTCTCTCGTGTTTCCCTCCCTTTCTTCTCCCTGACAATGAAATAAAGTGACACCAATCTCGGGGGGGTCCCTCGACGCCAAAACACAGCTGTGCGGCTGTCCCACTTTCCAGCCGACGAACACCCCGCCTGCCAACGCTCCCTCCACTTAGTTCCACCAACAACGCCGCGCTGTTCCCCTTCACTCATCTCCTCCTCCTCCTCCTCCTCCTCCTCCTCCGTCACTCACTTTACCAGAGGATGGCAGCGTCAAAGATAAGGGCCAAACAAAAAGTCAACACTTCTGCAAACATCTGTTCTGTACCGCTGCGCGCTCGCTCCGGTGCTCCATTTTTTACGTTTGATTTCTCTGTCGGCGTCGGGGGAACGCCACTTCGAGCTGCTATCGTATGGCGCGCTACAAGGCTTCCAAAACGCCCTTGTTGAATTAAAAATACAGCGTATGCTGCAGACGGCACTGTGTGTTGTTACAAAGAGCAGGCATAGCCTCTCTCTTTAGGAAGTGGAGCGCACGCCTGACACGGAACGGCAAGGTGTTTACTGATATAACAGCTCACTTAGATAGTTGGAAAGGGGCGAGGCGGTGTCAGCTCAGTACACAGGCTGAATGGCTTCATTTGGCTTTACATTACAACGAAGGCTGGGACTCCGTATTGATGCCCGGAGGGGGAAGGTTTACCACGGAGGTTAGAGGTTGGCATCAACCTCAGAACAACAACCTCGGAGCGGGGATTAAGTATAATAATTGACATGGTGCCAGGATCAGACTATGCAATATTCCTCTATTACTCCACTTCCACTGGCACGGGGTGTGATAAATGAAGATGAATTTCTGGCACGGTAATTTGTCCTTTCATCCAGTATAGTTTGCCTTCCCTGTCCCAGTTTGACATCGTGTTTGAGACGCTTCGGATGCCACAGCTGTTGGCTTTTCTGATGAATACCTCTGCATGAGCTCAACATGTAGTCAAGTCACAGGAGGAAAAAAATACAACACAAACCCATCTGACACAGTGACCGTGTCTTTTTCTGGGACATGTGGTCCAACCAAAGTTATCGCGACGGGCCTGTGTGTCTCCGTTTCCTTTTTCTTTTTACGTTACTGTACACCTTGAACACAAATGGAACCAAAACGCACCGAGCTCAGCGCTTCGTCTCCCACTTGTCCAGCAGTTACAGCCGTTACATTTTGACACACTGTCACAACAGCAGCCGCGGCGGACTCTTGGAGGAGACCACAGGCCTCGCCACAGACCCAGGACGCCCGCTCTGAAGCCCGAGGCAGAGATTGTGTCCTGTCAGGTTCAAACTGAGACCCGGCGAGGAGAAGCTTTCTTCCGCCCCTCCCCACCCGCTAATAATCACCCGACACTCGCATCTCTTTGACATCCCCTCCCTCCTCTCCCATCCGAGGCTCCGGCGAAACCAGCAATTGGCCTCAAATCAGCCAGATATAATTCGCCATCCTCCTCGTTTCCTGGCCCGCGGGCGCCGACTTGTACGGGAGAGACGACGGGGAACAAAAGGAGCCGGTCAGAGGCGTCCGCATCTCGATCCGGCTCAGCCACCGGCGCCGCCTTCTCGTGTCGAGAGAGGAGCGGCGTTTAGCACAGTCAACTGGCAGCGCGCTGTCTCTATTGTTCTGTGTAATTGCACTCGATGGACCTTGAGAAGAAACACAGGCTCTCCCGTCTCTGTTATGACTGCCGACTTCGCGGACGCTGAGCGCGATCGAACGGCGAGCCACAATCCCCAAAAATACTAAAAAAACCAATACGTCGGCCTTTTCCTCTGCAGCCCAACTCTTTCCCTTCAGCTCTTCTCCCCCAGCCCTCCTCTTCATCCATCAAACTGCCCCCCCCTCCAAACCGGGAGAGCTCGTCACCCCGGTGCTTAACCCCTCTTCTCATCCTCTGCTCAATCATCCATCCTCTGTCCCATCTTTCATCCCATCCCTTCTTTTTTTTTGCCCTCACACCTGTGCTGGATCGCTTGCATGCGTTTACCCCGCGGGGTTGCTGGGGTGCGATGCCTGCCGCTGACCTTCGAGTTGGGGGACTACGGGCCTGGCAGCTGTCCCGAGTGTCAGCGGTACGCACGCGCACGCGCACACTCACACACTCACACACACACACACACACACACACACACACACACACACACACACACACACACACACACACACACACACACACACGCACACGCACAGCTCATTTCTTCTCCCGCTGTCTTCTACACACATGACCAGGAACACACACAGTTCTCTGGGAATCACCTTCTTTTCCATCCATCATCCAGGTCGCCCCCCTCCCTCCCCCCCCACGCCGCCGCCACATGCGACCCAACACTGCTCCACTTTCCTCCCGCCTCCCGGTAGACCCTCTCTGGACCCTTTATGTGCTTTTCTTCGCATGCGCCCTCGACGCGGAGGCAGCGCGGCCGAGGTACCCGGCGGCGGTGCAGGGTACATGCTCACAGACATGGATGGGTGACCACTTGAAAGGCAGGTGGGATTAGGGAGACAATGGCTTGGCTTTGTGGGACAGGTGTGGGCTTTCTGGCTTTTTTTTCTGGGAGAGAGAGGAGAGAAAATCAGAGCTCCACTCCGTGTTGGCAAGCGTCCTTGAACGGGACACGGAATCGCTACCAGGTCTGGAGCTGTTGTTCTGGAGCCGGCGCTGACCTCTGACCTCCCTCTGAAGGAGGTGGAACAGGAGAGGTGCCTGATGGGAATGCAGTGGTATTATAACTTAAACCAGGATGCAGTGTAGCACAGCTTTGACGAGACAAGTTTGTTCTCCCTCCATGAAACTTAAAAGGTGCTATACTGAGCACCTCAAGAGAATTAAATCACAACACACTATGTATTATAATAACTACAGCAAGCCAGCCAGCACCATGAGACAGTGGCAGGATTTGGCAGGCAAACGTTGTATAGCTGTGTAGCACAGCACAGAAAGACAAGTTCAGAGAATCTGAAATGTTTCTGACAATATAAGAGAGAGAGGGGCGCTTTCTGTTTGAGAGAGAACGTGAGAGGCTTTATGTGCAACATATGGCCAAAAACAATTCCCCAAAACTCAATATAAAGTGCCGATCACACACCTGAGATCATTCATTCCAACTACATTTAACATTGACAGCAAAGCTAGCAGCTATGTGAGGCTCTACTTGGTACACAGTAGCGTGTCGGGCTGGATGCTAACGTTTGCACGCTAATAATAAGGTGCAGCGCTGATATGATGGTATATATGTACACACACACACACACACACACACACTACTGTAACAGCTCTGAGCTACATTCTTAATGTAAGCATAATATTCTTAATAATGCACCAGGAGAGCGGTTCCTTGTACCATTCACATCATTGGTTCTCTGAGAGTCTTTCATATCCGATTATTGGTGATGTTGGTATTGTAACTGAAATAATAGAAATAGAAATCAGTGGCGATACTCGGCTGTATTAATTATTACTAAATACTTATCCTTACCAGGGATGTGTATCATTAGGATTTCATCAATACCAGTAGTCTTATTGATACTGCTTATCGGTTTGGTTCCTTATCGATTCTCTTATTGGTTGTTTTGTATTATTTTGTGAGAAAAAAAAGACGATTAATTAAGAAAATCAACATTGCTTTTATTCTTGTATGTAAACAAATCGTCTTTCTTGAGCAGAGATACAAGAAGTTCCAAAATATTAAATCGCATTAGCATCTCAACACTTAGCTAAGCGATTAGCTTTCATTAATTAGCCCGGTCCTACTATCAGACTCTGTCTCTGGAACCGGCTGCTCGACTAATGTAGTCGAAAAACTGAGCATTTCAGCACATTTCTGTTCTTTTTGTTCGACAAATGTTTTGAGAAATTGCTGTTAATACCTCCCGCACTTGTGAGGGTGTTATTGCATTAGTGACAAGGAGATCTTCTCAGGATCTACTGGAGGGAAACGTAACCACGCGTTGGATCTTTTCCCCCTCCTGATGTGTGTCTCTCTGTACCGAGCCGGATCGCTGTGTGTGTGTGTGTGTGTGTTTCAGAGTAAAGCGTGACTTCACCCCTTGTGCAAAGTCAGGCACAGAGATGTGTTTGAGACGCTGCAGAGAATTCCCTCCATGACTTCTAAAGTACCGATCATCATCAATACTGCTGGTTTCACTAACTTAGAACCAGTTCCTGCCTAGAACCGGGTTTAGAGGGGATCCCTGACCATTACTACTGGTGATCTCGGACCAAAGCATCAGACACTAATGAAGAATGACATTAATATACAAAGACCGCTAAAACAGAAGAATTCAAAATGAGCCTAAAGCCCAAACAGCCATGTTCTATATCACACACGAGCTCCGGTAAATCACGCATTTGTGCCGTGGCATTAACTCACCAGAGGTACTTGATAGCGTAAGCTTGTTTGACAGTTGATTACATCAAAACAGTCGTTAACCTTTCGTGAGCATTGAATAATACGCCGGCGTTCGCCTTCCCCGCATAGCGGTGAATACAGCCTGAACGAGGGAACGCAGGGGGGATAATATCAGATCATCACTACGTGAAAACTACCATGATCACTGAGATGATGGCAATAAAGACGGTATATTAGTTCATAACGACTTGCAAAGGGCGAGAAGGGGTGTGTGTGGCGAGGTGGAGGCGAGCTTACAGCAAAACAATGCCGGCTCCCATTTCCTCAAGTTCAATTAAATGGCTTGTGACAGCGCGCATGCGAGGGCATATCAGCCGCGCGCCACTTGACTCCCGTCATTAGGGCGCGATGCTGCCAGGCTACACCAGTTTTATAAGTGTATTTTTAGCAATAATAACCAGCTGGTGAACATGGATGTCTGTGAAAGCACTGGAGGGGGATGAGGGGGTGAGATATTGTTTAAAAGCGTGTATGCACATGCATACACGGGCCTCCTATCTCACCTCGTCTATCGCGCAGCAATCTGTCGATTAGCTCGACAAAGAGGCACGAAAAAGTGAAAGACGTCAAAGTAACCGCCGTCGGAGTCTCCTGCCAATTGTCAGTCCAATTAAAAAGCAAGGCGCTAATTACGACGCGCGCTCGTCTCAAACAGGCGCTCAGGTATGACGCCCTGGCTGTCAGGTGTAAGCAAGGCCCGCAAGTAGCAACGGAAGGGAAGTCAGGTGACATCTGTTCGTTTATCTCAGGCAGGAGAGCAAATTGAAAAATGGATCGCTCCGCATTGCGAGATCGAGGAGCGCCGCGTCGCGGCACCTGCTTGGAGCGCGGTAATGGGCACGGCTGCAGTTTGGCCAGTAAACCATCTTGGCGAGGAAAGCCGGTCGGCGACAAGCAGGTGTGTGTGTGTGTGTGTGTGTGTGTGTTGGGGGGGGGGGGCTTGAGTCTGGGACCTGGAGCTCGTTTTTTGACGAAGGGCAGTGGGAAAAGTCCGATCTTTTTCCGGGTTTCGTTCCCGGGACTACTTACACACGCGGTGATTTGAAATCACTGCGCTCGAGTATCCTGACAAAACCGATGACATCATAAGTGGTCTAGAAGATTCGTCATGTTCTCAGTGTGGTATCAGCTTGTTGGCTTAAAGCCGTGTTCATGAATCCTTCAAAAAAAATATGTATTAATCTTTAACAATTTATATTGTTTAGCATTTATAAGCGGAATATCCGTTTTGATTCACATATTTGTAAACAACCATAACATTGTGGATGCTTGATAATGTAGATTAGTTATAATCATATTATATTAAATTATCCTGATTTTATAAGACGTTTTATATGTAAATAAACCCATTAATAAATGCTTATAGTTGTTTAAATATCAGTGTGTAACAAATCATTTAAATATGTTTTTTATGCAGTTAGTATTTGCTACAAAACAGGGGATACCTAATTTATTAATTTTTTGAGGGGGCGGGTACTTAATTCCCTTCTGGGAAAAAAAATGTTGCCAAATGTTTCCAGTGTAAACAAAGCATATTTATTGTTTTATGGCTTTAATTAACCATGTTTTGTGGTCGTATTTATCTGCTTTAATGTTCAAATTGCTGGTGTGGGCTCATTCATTACTCCCCACTCGGGCTCTATTCACATGATAATCCTACTTTTCTTAAACATATCCTTCATTACAAGCCGATGCTGCAACACTCCCAATTGCCCCTCAGCGATCATTAAAGTTTCATGTTATTTTATCTTATCGGAGCAGGTGATGTTGGTGGCTGAGTTAAGTGTCTCCCGTTACAAAGGTACATTCTCGCTCGGAGCAAACCGATCTTCATTAAAGGCGTCTAATGAGTGGAAATGAAAGACAATGAATCTGTTCGCCATTCAGGGTTGGCTGGCTCTTTACTGTAGCCCGACTAATGATAATGCATTCTCCAGTTGGAACAAAGAGCCAATCCATATGCCCTCTGACTCATTACGTAACACTGATGCTGAGAGCGAATATTGTTATAGTAAAGCACTTCCTTCGTAACGGTGTTTGAAAAACTATCAAATATCACTGTTTTCCTTATTACACCGTACAGCTCTGCACACTGATGTGTTCCCACTGCAATGCACTGCTATTCACTGTTGACGGTTAAAGGGTGGTGCAGAAACCATAATTATCATACCCAGCGATGCTCGCTGTGAATGAGTGGGCCTTGACAGCGCGATGATGTTCCTCTCGTAGTGATATAGTTGACTGTTTGCTGATTCACATCTGCTCTCTGTAATGACACCAACAACGTACAGACGAGCCTCTTGATGGACGAAGTGGATGCCTACTTTCCTTATGGATTGTTTTTTAGGTTTGTGAAGGGGAAGTGAAGGGGTTTTATCTAAAAGCTTGAATATTATAGTAAGCTCCTATGACACGTTATTATTCTATTCGTTGGCACGGGATCGTTCATTTGGTAACACAGTGACATCATCTGCATAGACGATTGACAATGCACAATGGGGAGGATTAAGGAAGATTAACACAAGCACTGTTGAAATGATTTGATTAGTTGATGCTAATGGGAAATAAAGCATCTAATTCATTCCCTTGGGAAACATTTCAACATTTTGGGAAATGCTCTTTCTTGCCAAGAGTGAAACAAAAAGATAAATACAATTCACTTAGATTAGTTTAGCTTTTTAACTGGGGGAATCTGTCCAACAGTAACACAACCCACCTAATTGACATGTTGATATCTGCTCTACTACTTCTGTTTCTAGTATTTATGCTAAACTAAGCTAACTGGATGCTGATGTTATCTGTATATTTACTGAACAGGTGTGAGACAGGTGTCAATCAGAGATGTAAACACTTACGACATGGAGTTACGAGTTGTAACTACCTATGTTCTGGTCCTGTGACTTTATTAATAAACTACATCCTGAATTGTGTTCAAATTAAGCAGAGCTGGTAGTTTTTTTAAAATGTAATTTACATTGGACAGAGCCAGGCTAGCTATACTTCCAGTCTTTTATGCTAAGCTAAGCTAGTCGTCCACATCCTGTGTGTATTTAGCTTAAATTATTGAAATATCTCAAACATGGACGTATTAAAAAAATAAAGCAAACTAATAAATGCATGCAGGAATTGGAGTCCTCAGGTAACAGGCTATGAGTGGGAGCATGTGTGTGTGTGTGTGTGTGTGTGTGTGTGTGTGTGTGTGTGTGTGTGTGTGTGTGTGTGTCGAAAAAGACAGGCATCCTTGCCTGAAGACAAATAGCCCTTTGACCTTTATATGAACCGGCAGCCCCTGGTGGGTGATAACTCATGACCCGGTGGACCGGTCGGGCATCCATCTCTCACCCTGGTAAGGATGAATGTGATGATGAACGCTACCCGCTTGCTGCTATTTAGATAGCCCTGGAGTCACGGCGATAACAAACTACCCACACAGAGAGCCTTGTTTACACGCTCGGCCCATTCAACAGCGGGCCGGGCTGCACAAACTCAAGCTGCGCCACAGGGAGCCAGAACAAACTCAGGGTCAACTAATAACACATATCTGTCTTACAGTACATGCTGGATACAGTATCTTCAGTACACTCCATGTTCCTGCAGCGGCCGGTTTACACTGTTGTCCAGCGATGGAGTTACGCACAAACCACACATTTGGCAACTATTGATTGACTACCCTGATAAAACCACAGGGATACCAAAGAGAAACGACACCGCATTCCACAGAAGAGTCTCCGGTCATCGGACTTTTCAATGGCTTTATGAGAGACTCCGGGGGGGGAAATGGGGAATTCATAAACAATTTGACTGATTACATTAAAAAAAAAAAATCTGCACATTTCCATCCATACAGGTAGGTTGCAAGTAGATCCTTTGACAGGTGAGGAAGCACACGTCTGATTGCCTATTTTCCCGTCAAATTAACCAAGAAATGAACTTCCTCTCGGAAATATGGAACTGACAGTAGACATCTCAACTTCACAATGAATCTGATCTGCTTTAATTGTTTGCCGTTCAACCCGTCTCTTCTACTGGAAGCTGCTGAATAGCAACGTGTTGTGAAGTCCTCTTGACGCCTCAGCGGTGAGGAGAAGCTCAACAGGAGCCGGGAAGATACGAGCAGAAAGACCGGAAAGGTCACCGCTTTGACCTGCGGCCACTTCTCTATTGTTGTGTCTTTGTTTGGGAGCACAGACACAGAGTGTGAGTGTGTGTGTGTGTGTGTGTGTGTGTGTGTGTGTGTGTGTGTGTGTGTGTCTCTCTCACACGTCTGCTCCCCAAAGCTCGCTTTCTCTCCCACGAAAGTCTGCACACGTATGCGGGAACGCTTTCCTCCTTTTCCAACCGATGGTCCATTCAAATTAAAATGAAGCTCCATCACGCTAACAGGGGAGCGGAGAACAAAGCCCTCTGCAGTCGGCAGGAATAGCGGGAGGATTATCGTCGCCATCGTCGGGGCTAATATCGTTAAAGCCAGTGACCTCAACGGGTTGGACTTCAGCTCCACGGAGCGCTGCGAGCAGTGCAACAGATTATTGGTTTGATTTCCATTGTTGTTCCTGGACATTTTGGAGATCACGTGTATTTTGAAAAGCACTCACCCTAATTTGAAGTTAACGCTACGTTTAACTCAGCGTACAGCACCGTGCGGCGGTGCAGCGGCGCTGTGGCTATTCCTCCTGTTACAATACAAATCAGTGTCGTCTGTGATGGTAACAAGTTCAATGTTAGTATTTGAGTGTGATTAAACTGCATTGGAATGTTAATGTGTTTATGAAAACCTGCACCTGGCTCTCCAGTTGTTTGTGAGCCCTTTCACACCTAAAAAAAATAAAAAAGTATCTATACCTTTATCTGTTTATGTCACAAACATGCTCACATTTGATTCAGAATTTTGGATTCACACCGGATAAAAGGCCGGTCTTACATCTGAATTAAATATCGAGTACATTTACGTGCTAACGTGTTCTCTGCTGTCACTTATGCTCATTTATTTCCCTTATTTATATATACACACACACACACACACACACACATAAATAAACACTCTACCATGTTCCTTATTGAGTCAAATAGAAAAACCTGATCTTTGGTGCTCAGCAGGTAGTGAACATTCCTCTGAGCGGCATCATCACCATTTTAACATGTTAAGACATTTGTGTCGATTTTTTTAATTTAGCTTCAATAATATAGAATAAATAGATCATGAGGTCAAAGTAACAACTCCATCATCTGTTCAGCTTTAAGCCCAACCAATGTGCAGGAGAATTTGACACTAACTGATGATAAACTGGACGTTTATTGAGGCGGAACCTTGTTTCCTGTCTCAAGATGAAAACGTACACCTCCTGTTTTTTAGAGGAGCAATAACTACAAAAAGTTGCACTCTGCTCAAACAGTTCAGCGCACGTTATCTGTTCCTATCCAAACAATGTCATCACATTTGTTTACATCCCTGGCAGGTCTGACATTTGAAGTTGTTTGTGGAAAACTATTTCCCACCATTACTCAGAGAAATGGAAGACAGATGCGAGATGAACTGAGGCGAATCTGTTTGAGCAGCTGATAAGTCTGCTTCCCTTCACATGTGCAGCAGGGCTTCTTTTTCTCTTCCCCCCCAACACCCGACACTGAAATGGGGGATGTTTTTACCGGAGACATACCTCGCGTGGGGACTTGCACAGTATACCTCGTGTCTAAATGTGGAATGCTGGTGATGTAGGTTGATCTGTGCCAGCGTGTCGGGGACTCTTTTCGACCCAGAGGCGTCCTCTGTCTTTGTCCTTTACGCAAGGCAACATGCGTAGCCTCGGGTCCTGCGCACCCTTCACCCTTCACCGACAGCTCCAGCTCCCCAAAGCACCACAGTGGGATTGTCGGTGAGGTGGGGGGGTTTGGGGGATGAAACTCTCCACCGTGCCAAAGCCAATCCAAGCAGACCAGTGCCAAAGCGCCATGTGTGTACAAACAATCCAGCTGTATCCGACTCGATGTATACCCAGGCTTTATCTGGGCGAGGCCAAATAGGCTCTGAGCTATCAAAGGCACCGGGTGAGTGACTGAAGCTCTCGGTTTTTCCGCCGAATGCAAACACACCTATTACGCTCCACCACTTCAAGCTGTACAAATCAAAAATCAGGATAGGCGGAGGGGGGGGAGATAAACACCATGCTGTGTGACTGTTAAGAAACTTGGAAAACAGTACTCCACATATCTCGCGGATCGGCCCCAGAGGTATAGAAAACTCTCGACTCGCCCATCGCTGGCCGACTCCGCGGTGATACGCAGAACATCAGACGGAGTTAATGCAGGCAAGGATTTTATTTTTTTCATAAATACCTTTTAAAGGATTTGCCAGATAAGCCCGTCGGTCTCTCCTAGAAGGAGCCCCTAAAGGATGCTGGAATCGATGGATGAGAGAGGATTTACTGTAGTGCGAAGGGGTGGGGGTGTTATTTAACGCTCGCGTGTGAGCAGAATAATGAATGTGAGCGCTCATCATTATCAATGCACTAATCTGCCATTAGGCAATTCCATCCGCCGCACAGATCTAATATGCGGCCGGGTGTATTTACCTTTCACCGAGAATCAACCGGCGTCGGGGACATGTTTACGTGCTCCAGAAAAACAAGGGAGATTTCTCTTGACCCCTCGGTGGAAATATAATACATAAGTGCACAGAAAGCATTCTGTGGACAGGTATCGTAATGGAGTTCATCACGGACCTCTTTACTGCACAGAGATCATGCGTTGCTAACCCATGATGCTAACCACTTATCATATAATGTGCAATCATCATGGGGTTACTGCCAATTAAATAAAGACACGAGTGACTGTGACTGTGACAAAACCAAAATAACACAAGTAAAAAAAGTGTTTATCTGCTCTAACCAGGCAACAATGAATGAGACATGAATGCAATAAACGTGCATTCCTTCTACTGCAAAAATAAGTCTGATTGTATAGAAGTCTCTGAGAAAATGACTCTACTTTTCTTTTGATTTATTCCCTCAGTAAAAATTGTAAACATGAGTTTATAGTCTCAATCTCTAGTTTCAAGTCTTCTTCAAGCTCAGCATGATTTCTAGCAAATGATGGTCCATTTAGATTGAAATCAACCATAAATAAAACTATGCTGTAGGACGAGCTGCCTTGTGATAGACAGGTTGCTCCCACGGCGTTTGTCATCTGGGAGTTTACATATTTTTGTCTGACAAGGTCAACCAGGGTGTTTTGAGTTCATGCAAGTTAATTGTAATTGTTGTGGTCGCCTAAAATGATGCAGGTGCACTTACAGTAGCTCCACCCTCTTGTGTCACTTTGGGCTCCAAAAAATTAACGCCAAACTTCAGAAGCGCAGTCAGTGGCTACATACACTTCTCATACAGTGTATGGTCCTTGAACAGAAGCTGCTAGCATCAGCATGTCGTGCTGAAGCGCTTACCACCTCCACTAGTACAGTAGTAACGGCACTCAAGAACCCATACCACAGTGCTGACAGAGCAAAGCTACCAGCTTCTCAAGCTGCTCAGATTCATATTAATGACCTCAAAAAGATATATTAAGGACGGACAGCGGTGATTACGGTGATGGAGTGTCCACCTCGGCCCGGGTTGCGTGGAGCCACGTCAAGGTGAAGACGAGTTCTTCGTCTCCAGCGCTGAAATGAACTCGTTCTGAAGTTGTCAAGGTGTAGGATTCTCTCAGACCTCCGGAGAGAGCCCTCAGGAGAGGCCCTGTCGTGAAAGCGCTCCATCTTATTAATGGAAATAAATGCTGTTAGCGCCCCCGCCCCCCACTCCAGCAATAAGACGTGTCTATTCTTGGCTAAAGTCCCCTTCATTAACGTTATCTCAAATAGGCACCCAGTCTGATGGCGAGAGGAGGGACGGCGCGCGGTTAAGCCGCTTCATCCAATTTCATTATTCCATATGAGGCGGGGTATCAGTGTTAACTTTGCTATGTCAGCACAGCAGACGGGCCACTTGTGCCGTCATGTGCCTGAGGCGCGGCGGCGGCAGCGAAGGTTTAAGTCGACGCGGGCGGAGTCCGTCCGCCATGCTGATCCAGGGCCGTCGCAGGCAGGGCTCATGTCTCCGTCACTTTAGGTTTACAAATGGAAGCTGAACACACGACCGACTCGCTTGCTTTTTGGGCCGAGTTTGTGAAACGGCAAAAAAAAAAAGGTTAGAAAGAAAGAAAGAAAAAAAAAATCTATATTTTATTTTTCTTTGATGCTCAAATTCTTACACCTTCTTTAGCTATTTTGCACTCATGAAATATGTCCCTTTTCACAGTAGCAGCTACCACCGTGCCGTGAATAACCACGAGCGAGCGAGTGAGCCGGAGGACAACAATAACAGTGTGTGTGTGTGTGTGTGTGTGTGTACACGCTGCAGAAACGAGAGACGGGAAGAAAATGAAAGCGGAGAGAGAGAGAGGAAGAGAGAGAGAGAGAGAGAGAGAGAGAGAGAGAGAGAGAGAGAGAGAGAGAGAGAGAGAGAGAGAGAGAGAGAGAGAGAGAGAGGGATGAAGAAAGTGTGAAACTGTGGACCGTCAAATGATCTGGCCTCTCTCCAGGCATGATGACTCAGGGATGATGGCACAGTTAGAGCTAATTAGGATCATAAACTGGAGAAATGTTTTTCCACCATGATGTGTGTGGAGGGGGGGGGGGCTTGGCAGGGCTTTAAATGTGAGCTTGTCCGGATAGCATGCTTAAATAGTAATATATATATGTATCTATAAACATATTATATATCAACAGCTACTTGAGTTTGAGCTTTGTGGAGATAAAGCCTTCTCTGGCCGATTACCTTTCTGTTTGAAGCTGGCTGTCATGATGAAGACCAGCATGAATAGGAGATTTTCTTTCCCACCTGAAGGAGACATTTAGGGGCGTAGTTCTCCGAGGGGACAGGACGACATGTCCTCCTTTTTTTTTTTACAATACTTTGATTATTTGATCTGATTCATACCAGAAGAAAATTTAAACCGAGTCCTCGTTCTAGCAGGTGTCTGCTCCCTGAGCTTCATGGGGGTCGACCCTGAACCTTCTGGTTCGAACCGTTAAGACTCCGTCAAACTCAGGGATGAAAATATGAATCAGATTTACAGCGGTTAATATTCCACTAGAATTGAGCATCGTGGAGGAGACAGCCGTGAAGATGCACAGAGGTATCCATCATCAGGGCCATGTCGAGGAAACTGAACAGGATTTTAGACACAATTTAGTCCCTTAATGATAAAAATGTTCTTTTTGTTCAATATCTTCTTTTAAACAAAACAAAACAATTTATTTTTTGCTTTTTTGTGACAAACTGCAACGCGTCCAGGAGAGGAGAGCGTTGCTTGAACCGCTGACGACATCGATTCAGAGTTGAGCAGAATCAACCAGTTTTGACGCGGAAAGATAAACAAGCAAGTTTTAAATCAAGAGATCTTTGAGTCCAATAAAAATGTACAAACAAAAATGTAAGGATGTGTTTACTAGTTAACTGAATGTTTTTAGGGATTTTGATCTGTTGGAAGCTGCTGCTCACAAACAAAGAAGGTCCAGCCGGATGACAACAATCACAAAACGGTGAAAGCTGTTGCTGCCAAAACAAAGATCTCTCTCTCTCTCTCTCTCTCTCTCTCTCTCTCTCTCTCTCTCTCTCTCTCTCTCTCTCTCTCTCTCTCTCTCTCTCTCTCTCTCTCTCTCTCTCTCCTGACTCGCTGCGTCTCCATTCATAAGGACTGACAGCTCGCTGCGAGCGGTGCAGACCCACACAAAACACTCCAGCCTATGCTAGTGTGTACACACACACACACACACACACATTAACACCATCTGATACACTCCGGAGCTTAACTCCCTCGGCGCTCACACACGTGTTAGTACAACTGAGCGGCGGTTCTCGGAGGTCTCCCCTAAAGTAGTGGATGTTTTGAAAGCTGCTGCAGATGATGATGGAGCGCCGCGCACGGCGAACGCAATTAAATGTCTGTGTTCCGTCGCCATGGCAACAAGTGCAACAAGTTATTTGTGATGTGAGTAATACCCTTATCTCTCCAAATGTGGGAGTCATCAAACAAAAGGCTAATTAACTTAAGTGTCACCTTCTGAATTTAAAAAAAAAATAAAAATCTGCATCTGTGCTTTCCTTTTCCCCCTCCCTCCCTTCCTTTCACGCGCTCGTGTTTCACTTCCTGCGCGGCCCGACTGAGGCGGCTCGTGTGCGCGCTGCTATGCGGAGACATTTTTTTGGCACCAAATTTGTTTTCCGCGCCTGAACTTTAAGTACAATTCCTCACTGCCGAGCTCCAAAGAGCCAAGAGGGACTATTACGAGATAATTACTAATTATGTTAATGTGCTAAAGTTGTGCTATTCCCTTTTTTTTTTTCTTGGTCATTTTATCAGCTGTCCTCAAGAGAGCACAGTCAGTAGTAATAACCTTTTTTTTCTCCCTTCTCCCTCAGCTAAACGTTCAGTCAGTTAGAGGACGCCGTGTCCTAAACCGCCAACTCCTCCACCGCTAGCCTTAATCAGGGAGCGCCTGTAAATGCACAAAGCCCATGCGCGCGCACGCGGAGGAGCGCGTCCTGTCGGCGCTGACCTTCATTAACCTCATAAATGCCAGCGGCGGGTCTTTTTTTTTCTCCTTTTTTCCTCCTTTCTCTTTTTTTCTTTTTTTTGTCGCAGCTCTAAATGCGGTTATCAGCACAAACACAAACAAGTGTGACAGAAGGGGGGGGATGAAACTAGACCTCACTTCTCTGTGAAATGCATCTCTGTGAAACGTCCCTCCCGCTGCACACAGGCCGGCTGACATTGGTGCTGTTAATGAATACATTCTGCATGTTAATCCCAACCATTGCGGCGAGAGAGAGAGAGAGAGAGAGTATACTGTACTGTGACGGTGCACAAGCGGAGCCGCTGGCATCACTAACCAGGTTAGATTCTCAATGAAACGACAGCCACACACAGATCAGCCTCCTCCACCACCAACACAGTGGGGACACCATTGTGGCTACAATGTGACTACTTCACAATAAGATCTCCTCGTAGCATTATCCAGCAGCGAGGACACCACTTTTTGTTTAAATTATTTTATGATTCACATCTAGTTTTGCTCATCGTCGTGGGGACTTACTTTACTTTACTTTAAAGCAGCGTCATCACGGCGACGCACTCGGCTGCTCGAGATGCATCTCATGAGGCCGCGATGCCATTTCGAGCAATATTTGTCAGCCGTGAGAGTTTTTAATTTTTTTTAACAGAATCCGACAAAGATTTAAATCTGCAAGCGACCGATTTATCAATCGAAAACAATCAGATGTCTCCTGTGTATTCTGGATACCACATGACCACAATGCATCTGGCTATCTAACAGACAGAGAGAGGGGGTGGTTTGTACACAGCATTAGTTTTAAAATTCTGCTAACACAGACGCTTTAAATGTCACGTTCCTCTAAAGGCTGGGGAAAAAAAAGAATACGCCGGCAAAAAAAAGAAGCTTATTTCCTTCTTACATTACGATACAGTGTCACCGGCAGCGACTGCTAAGAAAGGCATCTTGGATGCAGACGCCGGTTAAACCAACACAGGATTTTTTTTTTTGCTGTTCTCTACTCACAATTCCAAAATCCTAACGGAGGTTCAGGGCCTTCCTCGGCTTTGCCTCGCCACCCCGACCTTTGCCCTCACCTCGACACGAAGGAGGCTCGACGGCGATCCACTCGTCTGATGCCCCCCCCCACCCGCCTCTCTAAAGCGGGAGCCTCGAACGCCAGAAGGCGCTGACCCTCATCCCTCCCCTCCTTCCCCTCCCGCTTCCCTCCCCCGTCAGCCCACACTCGACCCCTCTGCCGCCACCTCGCCAGGGACGAGTGTAAACCCGTAATTGCTACATAAATTACACTCTTGTGTATTTCACGTCCGTCCCCCGGCGCTCTTGATGATACGCTGATATACTGTTCTGTACGCCGAGAGAACGGGGTGATAAGTGTGGTTGTAAAAAAAATTATGTCGCTCCATAAATCTCTGCTCTATTTTTGTTCATGAAAAATGAAATGTGAAAAAAATAAAAGAGGGGACAAGGCTCACGCACGCCACAGTTTAAAAAAGGTAGCAAATAAAAAAAAAGGTCATACAACACACTGACTGTACAGACAGTGGACGTTCCTGTGCAACACAGGACTGTCACACGTCTCCACCAAAAAAAAAATAGAAAGGATTCCATTTGCGTCGCTGACATCCATCAGAGACGTAACGGTAAATCACGAGGCTGTGATTAATTAAGGGGCAGATATGCAGCGCATGGGGGGGGGGGAGGGGGGGGGGGGGGGCACGGGTCAGACAAACAAGCGGACGCAGAGCGAGGTGAGCGTTCGTCCGAGGCGACGCCGGTCGGCAAACCGAGAGCGAAGAGCAGCAGAGAGAGAGAGAGAGAGAGCTTTGAGAACATAAAAATAAGCCCCACAGATGATGAATTTAGCAAAGTGTGTGATTTCTAGCAATTGTGGGCCTCGTAATCTTTGTTCTGGAGTGATTTGTTTTGCACTCTACAGCCGGACGATTGCAAAGGTTGGAGGAGGGGTGGGGGAATAAAAAATAAAATAGAAAATGAATAGAAGTTTTGGGGAGGAATCTGCTTACAACCTTTTGAATACACACATAGGTTTTAGCGAGTCCATCTACAAATAATCTGCAGCTTTTTCCAGGGATTAAGCCTCAAATGCCACGCAATAATCCCTCTGTGCCTTTTTTTATTTTTTGCCTTAAGGGCTATAAAAATAATTGTGTGGCATCTCGAGATGATGATCAGTTGGCATTTGAGATGGAGGATGATAATGATAAAAAAAATAAAAAAAGAATAATAAAATGCTCAGCTTTGCTTGATTTGTGGTTAAGTCTGAAGTAGGGGAGAGAAAGAAAAAAAAATCCTTCAATCATGAAACATTTGTAAAATCTGTATTTCACACACACACACACACACACACACACACACACACACACACACACACACACACACACACACACAGGAAGAGGAGATCTGACTTAATGTTTCGGCACAGTGAGTCCAACTCCTGCAGCTTTCGGAGGAGTCAGCGGCCCCTCAGCACTTCCCAAAGACACAGTTCATTTACGGGCGGCCCCTGAACCGGCCCCCTAATGTCCCGTGTTATCAGAATGAATCAGCGGCGCTGATAAATTAGCCGTTCGGGAAACACGCTGCGGAGGCCCGCCGGCTAATGCGCGCACTGTTCGCGTGATACTCATATGCAATGCCTAATGTTGTGGAACCAATTCTGCCGTTTCCATTATGTAAATACATTTGCCTGTGCGCCATATTTTATGTATTGTCTCCCTTGTCTCAATTACTTGGGCTATTAAAAATCAAGAGGCTATGGAAATGAGGTGCGGTTGTCTGTTTGCAGTTTGATGACAAGTGCAAAGTGTTTATGGGAGCTCGTCGTGCGTTCAGCGGCGGCCGGGTGGACGCGGCACAGTCAGGCGTGGACGACGCTATGCAGTTGTGCTCTCATCTCTTATGGATACAAATTGATGAAGAATAAACGTCTCATTGCTTTCTTTATTTAGATCCGCTCTGCTTTCTTTCCTCTCTTTTTAGAGAGAAGAAAAAGAAAAGGAGTGTTTGCGGCCTGTGCCGGAGCAAAGAAGCGGTTGGAGCTTTGTTTTTTTTGGGGGGAGAGGTGACTTGCTGTGAAGTAGCCAAAGCGCCCCGGAAAAGAACCAAGAGAGCCAAAGCAGGGAGAAGGAGAACCTCTTTCGAGGCAGTGAAGCTTCCAAGTACGGAACGCTTTAACTTCCTCCTGAATCTTTTTTTTTCCTCACTGTGGGGCACAATATCAAAATCACAGGTACGCGTTTCAACAGTGAACACCACTCTGCAGTGGATTGGGAATATTTTATAATGGACACAAAAAAAACTCACGGTGAGACGTGGAGAGCTGGACGCGTGTGAACAGTCAAAGTGAATTATTACTTTCTTTCCCCGCTCAGTAAAAGCATGAGCGGCGTCAGGTGTGCGGCTGCCGAGGGCAAAGGAACGCAGCACCTTCCTGCAGGTTTTCAGGGGATCGGGCATCCATATCGGTGCGGCCTCAGACAAAATGTTGCACTATTGTCGTGTTTTAGTCGCTTACGGTGCGTCTCGTCTGAGGGCTTTCAGCACACCGACTGGATACACACTCCTTCATTAGAGGGGGAATCCTTCCTGGGAGATTCTATCTCAGAAATGAACACAGATATAATTAAACAGGAAATTAAATATTATTCTGAAGTGCTACGTAACTAACAGGCTCTTTCTCTTTATGCTGAAAGGCCCCGAACTGTTTCTCGAGCTTTGTGACTTTTTAAGTGTTCGGTGTAGTTGCATGAGGCACAGCTCAGAGCTCTGGGGTTCAAGTCTCTAATGAGACACAAATAGTTTGATATGAGGCAACAGTAGAAAAGAAAGCAGCTGAGGATCATCAGGATGATCACTGCTGAGTTTTAGGATGCTCGTATAAAAAGGTACAGTATGTGGCATTGACGTTCAAGTGCTTCCTTTACAAAATAATTATTAAAAAAGCATGCAGTTTTATTACAGTGCATGTGGGGCATGGCTTATCCTTTATGTAATATTTTGAATATTTTAAGTCACGAATAGGAAATGACTGAGCGAGGTTGAAAAATCGTGGACGAAATAAAAAAGGTGCCGTTTCCCGTGATGAAGTTGAACCCGGCTCGGGGACATGTTCAAATCAAAGGAAACAAGCCGCGCTCATCAAACTTGTGTTTAATAAGCTGAGGGCGCGTTTCTTTTTCGTCCTCGTGCTCGTTGATGGAGGCTTTAAAAAAAAAAAAGAGAGAGAGTAAAAAACGGATAATAAACACCAGCAGCAACTAAACTTTAAAAGGGTAAAATGTAAATGTAAAAAACATGCGTCATTAACGGAAATCGTTACTCCACGTTCCGTTGTTTCCAGTATTTTCAAGGGGCTCAAACGGAGCGCGCGGAGGGCGGGAGGAGAGCGGGCTCGTGCGCTCCGATGCCCCGCCAAGGTGCGCACGACCTTCTGCTCTCTCACACACACCGGGATCCCAAAACAAAACAAACAAACCACCCTCCCAAAAAAATAAATTAAAATGGTTATGCCGACACAATACAGCGCAGTGAAGTTGTACCTTTTCTCTTCGACCGCCTCCTGCGCCTCCTCTTCAGCTTGCATTTCACCTGTCCGCTCTGAGCCCCCGACGCGCGGCTGCTGTTCCCAAGTACGGACGCCATCAGCGCGCAGCGGGAACTTGGACTCGGCGGCTCGACTCCCCTTTGTACTTGTCTCGCCAGCCTCCGCTGCTCTCCGATAACGTCCCTCTTGGGTTTGACGTAGGACTCTCGGACTATATGTTCCGTCCCTCCTTATGGTTTCTCTTTTTTTTTTCTCCTCCCTCCGAACCAGGGGAGAGCGCGTCTCGCTGTGTCACCTCGGAAAACTCCAGCTCGCCTCCCGCGTGGCGGAGAGACGGTTCTCGGCGCGGCAGCTCTCAGCAGCTCTGATACCGGCGACTGCGCGCCTCTGCACACATTTGGGCATCAGCCACTTTGGATTCAATCATGCAGGACGCCTATCTATTTGCTGCCGAGCTTTCTAATTAGGGTCCAATCGTGGCTGTCTGGGAGGTGTGACATCACCGGCGACTCCCACCAACTCGCACCCCTTATTCACCCGCTGCTTCTTTTCTCTCTCACATTTTCAGTCCTACTTTTTTCTTCTTCTTCTTCTTCTTTTCTTCGCACTGCAGGGGAAGTCGGTTCTGTTCCGCCCTCCACAGGGGAGGGGGTCAGAGGTCAGCCTGTTAGGGGATTCAGGCTCAAGGGCACTTCAGCAGCTTTGAGGGGCTTAAATGTGGTTATTCCTGCTGGTTTACATATGTTCCATGTCCCAGCCTGCTGCAAACTCCAGCACCAACTTGGAGACTGAGAGAGCAGGATGTGAAGGATGGATGTTTTTCCTCCTTCATATCCAGAGTCCTTCTGCTCCATGAATCCTCCTCCTCCTCCTTCCCCTCTCCTTGTTTGTCGACTTAGATTTCTAATTTCATTGCAGGATTACGGACCTAAAATAAAGTCCCTCTCTCTCTCTGTTCTAAAGTCACCCACAAAGGGAGATTACTGAGATGCATAATGCTCAATTAGCACAAAGTCACATCAAATGCATCTTTGATACACAGTTTGAGTCAACTTCTGTTCAATTTCCAAGCTTTGGTCGTTCATTATAGCTTATAAGTATGTGACCAAATGTGTCTTTTATTTTGAAAATCCTGTGTGTGTGTGTGTGTGTGTGTGTGTGTGTGTGTGTGTGTGTGTGTGTGTGTGTGTGTGTGTGTGTGTGTGTGTGTGTTGCAGGTGACCTTCAGCACAGGAGGAAGAAACTCTTCTGACATTGTGTTGCAGCGACAAAGTTTGAGACTTGTGGCGTTTTTTTTTGTGGCGTAAAAGTGAAAAAGAGTCGAAGGCTCTCAGAAAGCATTTGTGGCTTTCCAGGCTGGAGGTTGTTGTTTCATTCCCCCGGCCTCGACACTATGGAGGTGTGTTACATCTGCCGGACTCGTTCTGGCCCTGAACAGGGAAAATAAAGACTTTTTCTTTCACGGATCTGCTTTATCAAGCGCACGATTTGGCTTTGGTTTTCTGCAGCTACTTCAAAGTTGTGTTCTCTGCATGTGCAGTTATTGAATAAAATACATATAAAAACGTTACCCTTTACCCTCATCATCGCTCACCCTTTTTTAGGTTCACATAGAAGAAAAAATGCAGGAATAAAAAAAAACTCCAACAATGACCCATTTGCTGATGTCAGATGGAAAAGTCACTTTGAGGCTCTGTTGACGGGTGGAAACATTTCCTCCAAGCCCGAGGGGGAGAGACAGAGAGAGAGAGAGAGAGAGAGAGAGAGAGAGAGAGAGAGAGAGAGAGAGAGAGAGAGGCGGTGGCTGCATCTGCCCTCAGGACGCCCACAAATATCCATGTAAATTGCAGTTTAAGAGAAATCAATACAAGTGACAAGTTGCCAATGCTGGGGCAGTAATGAAGGTGTGCTGGGGGGGTACGTAGATAACAGCAAACAGGCTGGGTGGGGCAGAGGTACAGGTTAGACACACACACACACACACACACACACACAGCAAGGTGAGTGGTTGTTGGATGGATGCTAAGCGCTAACTAACCTTGGTTTTCTTCATTATTATCACTAATATGCTCTTCTGCACGCGGGTTCACACAGGAACCGTCACACTCACAACCTCCGCGGACCTTAAACACACCGCTGCGCCCCGCCGCCTCGCAGGAGCGCCCCGCCAAATTCTGAAAAGTTTGCAGCGAGGTAAACAGAAGCAGCAAAGAGCATTTCAGATTTCACGTTCGAGAGATAGGAGACGGAATTGTCAACATGACTCATTCAAACAGTGT